>NC_134505.1:2910512-3510512 GCF_040206685.1 Ascaphus truei | reverse complement strand
CGTTTTGAGTTTAAAACCGGAGTGTCCCTGAAATGCTGCAATCACTGAAATGTAACCTTCACATTGCCCCATATATTTATTCCCATAAGTACGGGGGTTACCTTTGAGAGCCCTCAGCAGCAGAGATGGGGCACATTATATGTATCCGAATTTGGACCCGCAGCGGATCAGCCTTTGGTCCTGGGATTTCAGCGGATCCATCTCAAAAAAGGGCGACTCGCGTTTCACGTTTTTTTCATTATTATTATCATTATCCCGTACACGCTGCGGATACCCGCAGCCCAGGATTCTACAAATCCGTGCGCGGGTCGTATCCAATGGGCGGGTTTTTGATGAAACCGCGTGGAATGAAACTGACCAAATACGTTATTTTTTTTGGGGGGGGGGGGGGAGTGGGGGATGCGAGAAAAATTCGGGAAACGGAAATTGGGCGAATTCATCTCGTCTCTTCTTGGCCCGTGTCCCGTCTCATTTAGGATGTTCCCTATTTATAACAATACAACTCCTGCCTGGGAGGTGAGGGGTTTGTTAAGGTGCACCCCAACCCTGGCACAGCAGGATCTAACACAGGTAACATTGTATCTGTCATGCTAGGGGACAATCCAGAGTCCTTTGTACAACATGACAGATCAAAGTGACCCAGCCCTGCATACCTCTAATTGCCGTCTTTGAGAAAATACGTATAAGTTGTGTCTGGCACTGAGTCTGCATCATTAGCCTCTGTCATTACATGAGAAAACAGAAGGGGGTCAAACGCCTGTCTAATTGGGACCCACCGTCTCTTTTAAAGCTGCAGACCAAGCTATATCCTACAGTACGTGTGTTGTTTTTTTGTTTTTTTTTAAATAAATCAGTTCTGTACTATGAGAAAATACTTGAAGCATTTTTTTTTTATTCCCTATCTCTACGGGACAAGAGCATTTCTTATAAAAAAAAATTAAAAAAACAACCCTGAATGACATTTTTGATGTTTTATAATGTAGCAAGCATTTTTTGTTTCTATAGCAACCATTTACAAAGTCACATCCCCTTCCTCTTCTGAAACAGTCTCTGGCACACCCCTTTTTGAGCCCCGCCCTCTCACTAGCAGTGCACCAATTATATCTAGTGACTGCCTGGTCACATGATCTTCGCCACATAACTTTGCATCTTTGGTCCTCTTCTGCTGCACCGACAGCCATTTAGTGAACCCCCTTCCCCCCTCCCCCCCGAGCCGAATCTTTAACGATCGATCGGCAACTTAGCTAATTATTTATTATTGTGTGGATTGTATTGATGCACATATTAAAGGGGAAAAAATATGCTGCTTTAAACACATGAACTAAACAAGAATAATGGGAGTGATAGTGTGTATGCAGAATAGTTTGGGGGGGAAATAATTGAAAGAGAGGATTGCGTGAAAAAAAATCTGTTTCTCTCCTAAAATCACTGGTACTGCGTGTCCTTAATCATGTTCGTACAGCTGTAGCCAGGGTTGTTGCTGTTTTGGGGTGATATCCTGCGTTATCACATCCATTGAATCCTACAGGGGAACTAATATTCTGCAAATATTGTGCAGTATATTATCAGTAGGTAAAATAAAATGGCTGCCCGTTTGGGGCCCGTTTTGGCGTGGGTCATGCTCACGCATAGGAAATGCATTAACAATTACTTTGCGTCCACTCGCATTTGTCTTTTACACCAATAAAAAGATCACGGGCAAAAGTGGATGCGTTCCTGGGGCGCCAAAGTGTCGCTCGCCTGCATTTTGGCTCCAAGACACATCAATTTGTCACTCTTCTGGGCGTCAACATTGCTTTTGCCGATGCTTTATACTGTACATAAGACCAGATAAGCCCGGTAGGGTTCACACAGCGGGAGTCCCATTCAGACTCAAGGACCCCCCCACTGTGTTAATCCTGGTTGGCCATTACCGACTTCTAGGCGGTGTGCTGGGGACGGTTAGCTGCGCCAAAGGCTGTCCGCCTTTAGGGCGACGCAGATGTACACTTGAAGGGGTTCCGATTGAATTCAGCAGCGAATTCAAAGTTCCTTGTCCTCTTGGCTCATTAACATTCCAGTGGGCGGGGTTTGACGTTCCACAAAACACAAGCAAATGTTAACCCTTAGCACGCTGGGCCTGTGCAGAGGGGAGCAGCACTTGGTGAACCCCATCAGGCTGTCCGCTTGATGAGATTGCTGAAGTTGCACGATCTAATATGTACTTCGGACAAACACCCCCCAAAAAAGGTTTTCGGAAAAAAAACAGTGTATGGGTTACGAGGCTAGCCCCCCACACAATGGACACACGTTTTTTTGTTTTGTTTTTAAATGTCGTAGCAAAAAATCTTACAATTCCACTGGTCACATCTGTGGAAACTGCTTTGTCAGCGAAAAATATGAAAATGTATCTCTGAAATATATATGCATTTGCGCCAATACTCTATTTTATTAATTAAAATTCCCGAAACCTGCTCGGGATATGTTTGGACACACTCGTATGTAAAATGACGTAGCAGTATTTAAAAATGGAATTATTGGTAGCTCTGCACATACGTGTTAAACTGTGATCACTGGGCAACTTTTTCCATGTAACATGTTTTTTTTTGGGGGGGGGGGCGTTCATAATAAACAAAAATTCAGGAATCACAGAAATGTTAGCACAATGTTTGTGTTCTCATTCTAAGAGTGGTCCTTAAAACCTAAACACCTGTCTTTTGTACATTCGTTATTGCAGTAAAGGGCCTCTCTTACCCATAATTCACTTCTGTACTGAGCAAGAGTCTGAAGTCTGAAGTTATAATATTCCACACTCTCCATCTTCGAGAAATGACAAACAGATTTGAATGGGATTTCCACCGTTCACATCACGTCAATATGTCTCAGGGTTGTTTTTTTTCTTCTTCTTCTCTCGGTTACTGTATGACGTCACAGGGTCATGTATGAATGTTTTCTTTGAAGTGATGAGAATTAAAATAATTTGGGTGTGGTGACGGCTCGCTTTTGAGGTGCATTGCTGAAATAGACGTATAAACAAATCATTTTCTGCTTATTACCGCCATGGGCCAGGCCCCTGTTTCTCTGATGTGTTCATAATATCTGAGAGAACGGCTATTTTAGGCAAAATTCGAGGCATTTTTTTGCTGAGCGATTAAAACGCCTGCATAATCCTGTTCTGCCTTCTGCAACACCCCTTATGCATGTTCCCTATAAAAGAGGACCCTTGGATAGGGAACGTTTGTACTCCACTTGCTGATCAAGCAACAATCCAACTTGAGTATCCATCTTGATCCTGCTTTGTCGTCACCATGAGCCACTATCAACAAAAGTGTCACCCGACTTTCCAAAGGGGAAGCAGTCATGGCGGTGGTGCTTCTTCCGTGACGTCCAGCCATGGCTCTCCTGCCCATCATGGAGGCTCCCAAACTAGCCATCATGGAGGCTCCCAAACTGGCCATCATGGAGGTTCCCAAACTAGCCATCATGGAGGCTCCCAAACTAGCAATCATGGAGGCTCCCAAACTAGCCATCATGGAGGCTCCCAAACTAGCCATCATGGAGGCTCCCAATCTGGCCATCATGGAGGCTCCCAAACTAGCCGTCATGGAGGCTCCCAAACTAGCCATCATGGAGGCTCCCAATCTGGCCATCATGGAGGCTCCCAAACTAGCCGTCATGGAGGCTCCCAAACTAGCCATCATGGAGGACACCATAAAGTCCACCATGGAGCTTCCAGTATCCATGGAGGGTCAGGAGGCAAAGGAATGTCCTTCTCCAAACACTCTTCTGTCGGTCACGGATGTGGCTATGGAAGTGGACATGGTGGCTATAGTTTTGACAGCCACTTTAGCAGCTATGGGGGCCACAGCAGTCAAAAGAAGGATGGCCTGCTCAGTGTCAATGAGAAGGAAACCATGCAGCTTCTGAATGACCGCTTGGCATGCTATCTGGAGAAGGTGCACTCACTAGAGCAGGAAAATGCTCAGCTGGAGAGGAAGATCTGTGAGTGGTATGAGAACAATGCCCAGGCCGTACTGCCTGACTTTAGCAGCTACTACAGTGTCATTGCGGAGCTCCAGTGCCAGGTAAAGAGAAAATAGTACAACATTCTGATTAAAAGCGTCTCAAAACCTCTAAGGATTTCGTAGACCATGGTCTCATACCGCATTATCTCTTCCAGATCTCTGCAGCCACTGTGGAAAATGCCAGGATAGTCCTACAGATAGACAATGCCCGACTGGCTTCCGATGACTTCAGAAACAAGTAAGTCTTCTGGACAGTCCAGGGGGTGGGGGGGGGGGAACAAGACAGGACAACATACAAAATAAAGCAAAGAGAGTAAATGTAAATACAAAAAAAAAAGAAACAGAGGCGATTGAGAGGAGCAGAAGGACAAAAAGGTGGTGGTGGGAAGTAGAAGACAAATTATGGGGGTCTATACATTACGACAAATGTGGTTCTATTTGGGTGCAACATAACTGCTCCAGGTGTAGCAAAGTCAATAATCCCATTGAAATGAATAGAATTGATACATCTGGTGCAACAGGGTTGGCCCATAAGGTCTCCGTTTTTCGCTTTGATACAGACGCCTAAATAATTAATATATGTAAGGTCCTCTGGCTAATAATTTCCATTACATTTTAAATCCACCTCCCCATTCATACTGTATATCCCTCAATCCCACGCGAACAGGGGGACGTAGATGAGGAACACAGTCCTCTGGATCCTTTGGTGTCTTCATGTCCTCATCAGTATTTTCCTTCCGTCTTTAAGAACCTCTTGGAATCAGTTTCGTTCCTTCGTTCAATGTCAGTTTTGGGTAAATTAGCCAACACCACAGCTGTGCGTGGCGTTGTCGAGTTATGTTGCAATCTCTTCGGATAAAAATATACATTTTATAATATAGTGATTATAATCGATTATAATGAACATTGGATGTTACAAGACGTGTGAATGTTATCTCCTATCCGATAGGCTAAGCGTTGCTTTTTGCTTGAAAGTCTTCTGACATGCTGTCTCGGAGGAGAGACAACTCCTGAAGCCTTTAGCACATATTAGACTTGAACTATGAAGTCCTCATTGTTGATTCCTGTCATCCAAGATTTGAGATGGAGAACCGGCTGAGGAGCAATGTTGAGTCAGATGTGAATAGTCTACGCAGAGTTCTGGAAGGGCTGAACATGGAGAGAAATGATCTGGAGATGCAGGTTCAAGGCCTCCAGGATGAGCTGCAGCAAATGAGGAGTAACCATGAAGAGGTAATGTATAACAGATAAAGGTCACATAGGCAATATAGAGATACTATATATATGCCAGTGGTTGTAGAGGTAGAAGTTGAACCTATGACCATAAAGACTTCACCTGAACGTCCCATCTTCATCTTGTGCCCCTGTAGGAGGTGAACTGTCTGCGCGCTCAGCTGGGCGCCAGAGTCAACGTGGAAGTGAACGCTGCTCCATCTGTGAATCTGAACGAGGTCCTGTCCGAGATCCGAGAGCAATATGAAAACATGATGGAGAGGAACCTGAGGGAGGTTGAGAGCATGTTCCTTGCGAGGGTATGGGTATTTCTGTCTTTAATTTTAGTGAGTTCTTTGCAAAGAAAGCACGATACACTGATTCTAGCAAATGACTCGACTTCTGATCTCCCCGCGTGTTTTGTTTTGCCGTGACAGATTGAGGAACTCAGTAGTCAGGTGGTCTCCGGTTCTGAGCAGCTGGAGTCCGTTCAAACCGAGGTCATTGAGCTGAAGCGCTGCGTACAAACCCTGGAGATTGAGCTGCAGAGCCAGCTGAGCATGGTATGTTTTAGCCCTTCGTGTTTTTAATATGCACTTACTCCTTATTTCGTTGAGATATAAGGCCGGATTCATATTCAAGATTCCATTGGTTTACAGGAGCTTATTTCAGTAAAGCATTAAGAAATAACGGCCTATTGTATCTACTAAGAATTGACTGTAAAACGTTGTGTGCATCACAATCTCTGTGCTACCATGTACAGCTGTACAACAAACACCGTCCATTCCTGTGCGCCAAAACAAATGGGAAACAGATATAATTTTGACGCCGCTGGCGCAGACGGATACATTTGAGCTATGTACACAGGTGCACACAAGAGCAATTTAAATTGAGTTTGCCATGCATCAACTTTGTGCCAAAAAGTCTGTTTGAAAAGCTTAGTACCTAGGCTCCGTAGCTACATGTGCTACAGTATATAGATACTGTTTGTGACTCAGTATTCCAAGTCATATTCCTTAACCAGCAGATGGTTCTAAGTGGAATGGTTTTAGCTGTAGCCTGGGCAAAACCCAGGGGCCCGCGCTCTTGGGGGGGCCCGCTCTCTATGGTGACGATATTTGTCACCGGCTGCGCATGCGTGAATCTGCCGATCTGCTCTGCGACTGCGCATGCGCGATCAGCATTTGCGTGCGCCACTGGGTCCCCCCCCCATCCCATGTAAAATGTTATATATGCGCGTGTACCATTTTTCTTTGGAGCTCGGAAATTCTAAACAACCTACTGTAATAAAAAAAAGAGAGAGACAAATTGTCCATGTTTTGATTTCAGAAAGCGGCCCTGGAGTCGACCTTGGCAGAGACAGAGGCCACTTACAGTTCCCAGCTCAACCAGTTACAGGGCATGATCAACAACATTGAATCTCAACTTGGGCAGATTCGAGGTGACCTGGAACGCCAGATCTACGAATACAAGATGCTGATGGACCAGAAGACCCATCTGGAGATGGAAATTGCCACCTACAAACGCCTGCTGGAAGGACTTGACATGCAGTACGTAAACATGAGGGTTGCTTGTCTGTTAGAGTAGGCTGGACCAATGTCCACACAACTACAACCATTACACTATTACTGCAGAAGGGAGGTAAAGTGGTGTCCGTTTGTAGGACCTCATGCACAGTTATATCCAGTTGGGAAAGTGACATCTCCGGAAAGTCATGACAGTGGATTAAACAAGAGCAGTCAGAAGTGTGCAAGTTTAAACCAAAAGCTCACTAAAGGTTGACCAAGGAGAAGCCTTGAATGTATTATAGATAAGGTGTAAGAAGTATGGATCTTAAGAGAGAAAATAAGCTATAGATAACAGTACCATGCTAAAAAAGTGAGATGGGGAGTAGATTAAATGGAGATGTAAAAAGGGAGTTAAGAAAAGCGCTGGATAAACATAAGGTGACCACAAGAATTTGGAACTAGGGAATGAAGTTGAATACCAAGTTTGTAGTTTGAAAATAGGACCCAAACTGACTATTTACCTGTCCCCAACTCCTACGTATCTTGTGATGTGTCAACGTTTATCTTCCTCCGCAGATTCTCACATCAGCACACCCAGGTTTCCAGAGAGGGTAAGTGCAACGGCGGGGGGGGGAGGGGGTGGGAATGGAGGGGGAGCGTAATTGGCCAATATAAGAGTCGGAAAGTGGGTTTGCGGTTCTGAGCTGAGAATAGTTTTTGGTCGCTAAAGGAACGCTGCTTCTCTCACTGACATTAAAAGTGTAGCGCTGGCCTAGTGTCAAAAGTGTCAAAGGAGGATGTGTACGGTCACCCTGACAAATGTTACAGGTTGGGCTCGCTTCTAATGAGCCACCATGAAAAGTCCTTGTATGTGTTCTTGTTAATGAGCTTTTCAGACCCAGACGTGGCAGTGCACAGACGCAACTCGGTCGGTTTTGGCCCAGATTCTGAGGAATTCCATGAACATGTCGGGGAAAATCCTCAGCATAGTCCATAGACTCTGTAATGACCCATCGGATTAACTAGTCCATAGACGCTGTAATGGCCCATCGGATTAACTAATCCATAGATGCTGTAATGGCCCATCGGATTAACTAGTCCATAGACGCTGTAATGGCCCATCGGATTAACTAGTCCATAGACGCTGTAATGGCCCATCGGATTAACTAGTCCATAGACGCTGTAATGGCCCATCGGATTAACTAGTCCATAGACGCTGTAATGGCCCATCGGATTAACTAGTCAATAGACGCTGTAATGGCCCATCGGATTAACTAGTCCATAGATGCTGTAATGGCCCATCGGATTAACTAGTCCATAGACGCTGAATGGCCCATCGGATTAACTAGTCCATAGACGCTGTAATGGCCCATCGGATTAACCCAACGGGGGGTCCCTGCGTTTGAATGGGACTCACGCTGTGTGAAGCTCACCGGGGCTGCGAGACCCATTCAAATGCCGGGACCCCCGCTGAGTTAATCCGATGGGCCACTTCAGCGTCTATTGATTATGCTGCAGAGTATTTGCGAGGTGCTTGTGGATTTTCCTCACACGCTGGCTCAAAACCAGCAGTTGCATCCGTACCTTACTGAAGCAGCAAAGTAGTAGTTACAAAGCCTAAGCACCCAAGGGGGGTGCATAGACGATGCCTTATTTAACATTTCAGAATGTAAGATATAGTATTTTGGGTGCTGTGCCATACATCTTTTTCCAGCACCGGAAAACCTCGTATAGGTCATTTACTCAAATGGGGCATAATAGCGTCTTCCAGTACTAGAAGGCCGCTTCTGGCACCACTCCGCTTTTCTGATTCTCAATATATCACTCCTGATATCTTCTCGTTGCAGCTTCTCACAGCTCTATGAAGCATCACATGAGCAGCCGCGAAGGGGACCATGGAAAAAGCGTGTCCTTCCAGGACTTTGCTCATCAATGCAAGTGATACTTTTGATGGGGGAGGGGGGTAACAATGAGTGAAACCACCGGGAGGAGACAGCGGATCAAGATGGATACTCCAGAAGTCAACGATTTAGCATTTTCTAAAGCTGTGTTTGGTACTTCTGAGCAAGTAGTAGATCTTCAGCTTATCTTTGATTCTTTTGTTAGAGACCTAAAATATATACAGCTCAACCCCCTTATAACGCTGCGCTTGGGGTCCAAAGAATCACACCGCGCTATAAGCGGATCGCGTTGGAAATAATGTACCATTGTGTGCATTGTACAATAAAGTATTTAAGAAACCAACAATCGTGTTGTAAAGTATTCATAATTACGAAAATCGGGAGCCACGCGTGCATCGCGTTATAAGCGGATCCGCGTTGTAACGGATCGTGTTATAACGGGGTTGAGCTGTATATTGTATGGCATACACTTAAATGGCTGTGTTGCAACATATTCACTATAGATTTCGCTGCAATCCTCTACAGGGCTAAAGCTTTTGCAGGATTTAATGCAGTAAGCGTAGAGGTAATATACAAGAAACCGCGTAGATGAACCATTGGTCTACACAGGGGGTGTCCTTGGTTTGAAACCTAGTTCTGTGAAATTGGGCGTCTCTTACTCTGTGTTTTTCAACAGGGGTTCCTAGGAACCCTTGGGTTTCCCCCGGGCATCCCTAAAGGGTTCCCTGCCATGTTCCGGTCATTTGACAATTGTACCAAATACAGAAGAATTTACAACGTATCCGATCTCCAGCACAATATTAGAGAGGGTTGGGGTTCCTTGCAATGCATCTGATCTCAGACGCGCTATTAGAGAGGGTTGGGGTTCCTTACAATGCATCCGATCTCCAGCACAGTATTAGAGAGGGTTGGGGTTCCTTACAATGCATCCGATCTCCAGCACAGTATTAGAGAGGGTTGGGGTTCCTTACAATGCATCTGATCTCAGACGCGCTATTAGAGAGGGTTGGGGTTCCTTACAATGTATCTGATCTCAGACGCGCTATTAGAAAGGGTCGGGGTTCCTTACAATGCATCTGATCTCAGACGCGCTATTAGAGAGGTTCGGGGCTCCTTACAATGCATCTGATCTCAGACGCGCTATTAGAGAGGGTTGGGGTTCCTTACACTGTATCTGATCTCAGACGCGTTATTAGAGAGGGTTGGGGTTCCTTACAATGCATCTGATCTCAGACGTGCTGTTAGAGAGGGTTGGGGTTCCTTACAATGCACCTGATCTCAGACGCGCTATTAGAGAGGGTCGGGGTTCCTTACAATGCACCTGATCTCAGACGCGCTATTAGAGAGGGTCGGGGCTCCTTACGATGCATCTGATCTCAGACGCGCTATTTGAGAGGGTCGGGGCTCCTTACGATGCATCTGATCTCAGACGCGCTATTAGAGAGGGTTGGGGTTCCTTACAATGCATCTGATCTCCGACACAGTATTAGAGAGGGTTGGGGTTCCTTACAATGCATCTGATCTCCGACACAGTATTAGAGAGGGTTGGGGTTCCTTACAATGCATCTGATCTCCGACACAGTATTAGAGAGGGACGGGGTTCCTCAGAATTTCACATAGGGTTCCTTCACCAAAATAAGGTTGGAAACCAGTCTACCCCA
The DNA here is from genome assembly GCF_040206685.1 of Ascaphus truei. Classification (NCBI taxonomy): domain Eukaryota; kingdom Metazoa; phylum Chordata; class Amphibia; order Anura; family Ascaphidae; genus Ascaphus; species Ascaphus truei. The sequence continues at coordinate 3,500,226 of NC_134505.1, read as the reverse complement.
ATAGTAATGATGTTACCAACGCATTGTGATACTCTTGATATTTATATGCTAGTACAGTGAACTTTGAATGTATACGTGGTCAAAATAACACTATATTGTAACATTGTTATAGCATAAAACCCCACTACTGAACTTGTGTACACTTCTGACGTTACCGCCGCTGCTTCGTATTTGCAAGAGTCTGTATCTCCTGTGGTGCTAGTTACTATAGAAAATATGTTGCATGTCTTGGACCTTTTTTTTTTGTTGCATTTCTTGAATAAAATCTTTCTTCTGCCTCATGCAAACTGCTGTCGGATAACTCCAGCTGCAAAAAAACCCCCAAAAAATCCTCTTTTTCCGCTTGCGTTTTTCCTCTTCGGGGTTGGGGTCACCATAACTACAGATGTAGCGCGGGTTTATTGCTCTCGCTGGCGCGGTAGGCCGCCATTATAGTGACGGCGAGCGCGTTGCCTTGCGGAACAAATCTATGTATGAAACCCTCGCGATGCCGGCCCATGGAGCGCGCGAACGCGCGACTCTGGAGAAAACAAACCATTTTTTGTTTGTTTTTGACACACGATGGCCTGGTCTCCGTGCGCGGTTTCAGCCAATGAGGGCGAACCACTCGCGGGACGTCACTGCCACGCCCCCTCCCCGTCGCGCTAACGCAAAGGGCAGAAATCGCTTGAGCGACAGGTCCGAGCGCGGCGCCACTCTAAACGCGTGCCTTATGGTGGGATATTCTGTGATGTTATGCATTATAACTCCTATGGAAACTCTGGGATTTTCTGCCTTATCTATAGGTGATATCGCGCTAGCTACTTCTGTAGTAGGCTTTAGGGAAGGACAACATATAGCGAGAGGCACACCCTGTAATTATTTCATTCCAAATTACAAAGGGGAATTTCACTAGTTGTTAAACACCTATGTAATGTTTGGAAATCCTTTAATCTTTTATACAAAGAGGAGAGTTGCTGTTTTGACGGTATAAACCTGAAATGCAGCTCTCAGTACTTTACAGGCATACCCCGCATTAACGTACGCAAAGGGTCCAGAGCATGTATGTAACTATGTAACTACAGGCATACCCCGCATTAACGTACGCAAAGGGTCCAGAGCATGTATGTAACTATGTAACTACAGGCATACCCCGCATTAACGTACGCAAAGGGTCCAGAGCATGTATGTAACTATGTAACTACAGGCATACCCCGCATTAACGTACGCAAAGGGTCCAGAGCATGTATGTAACTATGTAACTACAGGTATACCCCGCATTAACGTACGCAAAGGGTCCAGAGCATGTATGTAACTATGTAACTACAGGGATACCCCGCATTAACGTACGCAAAGGGTCCAGAGCATGTATGTAACTATGTAACTACAGGCATACCCCGCATTAACGTACGCAAAGGGTCTAGAGCATGTATGTAACTATGTAACTACAGGCATACCCCGCATTAACGTACGCAAAGGGTCTAGAGCATGTATGTAAAGCGAAAATGTACTTAAAGTGAAGCACTGCCTTTTCCCCCCACGTATCGATGCTTCGGTACAGGTAGGGAGCCGGTATTGCTGTTCGGGGCGTGCTGACGGGCTCATGCGCAAGCTGCCGTTTGCCTACTGGGAATTAGCGCGTCACTACTACGGCGGTCTGTAGGGCGGAATAAGTGTACGCAGGGGTACGGTGCTATTGAAAACATGTCCTTACTCGCGAGTTTACTTAAAGCGAGTGTCCTTAAACCGGGGTATGCTTCTATATCATAGTTAGGTTTATCTATCTGGTAGAAGTAGCATCCCCGAGTGAATAAACAAGTAGGGGAGTAACAAGCTGCTATTTTCCGTGTAGGCCTACGAAAAAATCTGTTCGGAGTCCCAAATATTCGTTTATTATTAGAGTGTAGGTGAAATAAACACTACGTATGCGGCGAATATTTAAAAAAAAACCTATTACTGAGTTGTAGGTCCGCAGAAAACACAATCCCAAAAAACGTAGCCTTTAGAAATCAACAAACATTGAAAACACGCATAAAGGGTCTCGTACTGATCCTACTGGAAGCATATGGACTAGATTATCTGAGGTGTGGTGCAAACACAATTATAGTCCATACACTGCATATAACCATCAAAACAGTTAACCCTTGTTGCTCTGTACCATAACCAATTTTAATTATTTTTTGATTAGCATTATCTATATATATATAAAATCGAATGGTTAGTGCTATCTGCGGTGAATCTGATTGGTCCTCAGCCTCTGGCCAATCAGATTGGTGGGTCTGACATCACCCAACTGCCACTCTCTTCCCCCTCGGCGCCACACACACACACACACACACACACACACACACACACACACACACACACACACACACACACACACACACACACACACACACACACACACACACACACACACACACACACACACACACCTCTCTCTCTCTCTCTCTCCGGCGCTCATCTATCCCCTCCCTCCGCTCACCTCTCCCCTCCCTCCGCTCACCTCTCCCCTCCCTCCGCTCACCTCTCCCTCCCTCCACCTCTCCCTCCGCTCACCTCTCCCTCCCTCCGCTCACCTCTCCCTCCCTCCACCTATCCCTACCTCCGCTCACCTCTCCCTCCCTCCGCTCACCTCTCCCTCCCTCCACCTCTCCCTCCCTCCCTCCACCTCTCCCTCCCTCCACCTCTCCCTCCCTCCATCTGCTCAACTCTCTCCGCTCACCTCTCCCTCCGCTCACCTCTCCCTCCGCTCACCTCTCCCTCCCTCCGCTCACCTCTCCCCTCCCTCCGCTCACCTCTCCCCTCCCTCCGCTCACCTCTCCCCTCCCTCCGCTCACCTCTCCCTCCCTCCGCTCACCTCTCCCCTCCCTCCGCTCACCTCTCCCTCCCTCCGCTCACCTCTCCCCTCCCTCCGCTCACCTCTCCCTCCCTCCGCTCACCTCTCCCTCCCTCCGCTCACCTCTCCCCTCCCTCCGCTCACCTCTCCCCTCCCTCCGCTCAACTCTCCCCTCCCTCCGCTCACCTCTCCCTCCGCTCACCTCTCCCTCCGCTCAACTCTCCCCTCCCTCCGCTCACCTCTCCCCTCCCTCCGCTCACCTCTCCCCTCCCTCCGCTCACCTCTCCCCTCCCTCCGCTCACCTCTCCCCTCCCTCCGCTCACCTCTCCCCTCCCTCCGCTCACCTCTCCCTCCCTCCGCTTACCTCTCCCTCCCGGTGCTCCGCTCATCTCCCTCCCCGGTGGGGGGACAGGCAGGCTGCAGCTGCCTCGCGGCGCCTCAGATGGTGGCGGACGGAAGGACACCCTTCCTCCCTCGCGGCGCCTAAGATGGCGGCGCCCGGAAGGACCCCCTTCCTCCCTCGCGGCACCGAGTGAGAAGATGGCGGCGCCCGGAAGTAGAGGTAGGTGTCGCGTGTGTGTTGCTCTAGGTGACGTGTGTGTGTGTGTCAGTGTGTGTGTGTCAGTGTGTGTGTGTGTGTGTGACAGTGTGTGTATGTGTGTGTGTGACACTGTGTGTGTGTGTGTGTGTCTTACTGTGTGTGTGTGACACTGTGTGTGTGTGTGTGACACTGTGTGTGTGTGTGACACTGTGTGTGTGTGTCACCCCCCCCTGCCTTTCATGCCCCCCCCTGCCTTTCATGCCCCCCCTGCCTTTCACGCCCCCCCTTGCCTTTCACGCCCCCCTGCCTTTCATGCCCCCCCCCTGCCTTTCATGCCCCCCCTGCCTTTCATGCCCCCCCCTGCCTTTCACGTCCCCCCCCTGCCTTTCACGTCCCCCCCCTGCCTTTCACGTCCCCCCCCTGCCTTTCACATCCTCCCCCTGCCTTTCACACGCCCCCCCTGCCTTTCACACCCCCCCCTGCCTTTCACGCCCCCCCCTCTGCCTTTCACGCCCCCCCCTGCCTTTCACACCCTCCCCCCCTGCCTTTCACGCCCCCCTGCCTTTCACGCCTCCCCCCTGCCTTTCAGGCCCCCCCTGCCTTTCACGCCCCCCCCTGCCTTTCACGCCCCCCCCTGCCTTTCACGCCCCCCCTGCCTTTCACGCCCCCCACTCCTGCCTTTCACGCCCCCCCTGCCTTTCAGGCCCCCCCTGCCTTTCACGCCCCCCCCTGCCTTTCACGCCCCCCCCCCCTGCCTTTCACGCCCCCCCCTGCCTTTCACGCCCCCCCTGCCTTTCACGCCCCCCCTGCCTTTCACGCCCCCCCCCTGCCTTTCACGCCCCCCTGCCTTTCACGCCCCCCACTCCTGCCTTTCACGCCCCCCCTCCTGCCTTTCACGCCACCCCCTCCTGCCTTTCACACCCCCCCTCCCTGCCTCCGGGCAACGCCAGGTATATCAGCTAGTACACTATATTCATGATCTGCACAATACACTTACTGTAGTATGTTCCTCCCCCAAATACCCAAACTCTCCGGCCTTATCCCTAATCGATTTACCCATAGCCATACTATTAGTGCATCGTTGCCTTATGGCATTGTCGTTTGGATTGTAATTGGCCACTGGTCATTTCAATATTTCAGGATTCGTGTTTTTAAATAAAAAAGTATCATTTTGGTTTATTACCTGGGGGCTCTTCTTGTATAATAACGGGATACGCTGGCTCTGTGATTGTCCGAGGATCACTCCTTGTTTGGGATTTCCCCCAAATCCCCTCTACAAGAAAACACACCAGTCCACTCTAAACTGAATTGCTCTCCCTAAAATGTCAGTAGATCCCATAGGTTTTCATGGTATCTCCCACCTGAACTATTATTACCGTTGTCCCCATGTATTACCACTGGCTATGTTTGAATGACCCTTTGATGCTGTCTTCCAACATGTTGGTGTGTCAGGGTGCGGTGACAGTTGACCTCTGACGTGCAGCATTGCAATAAACCTTCTGATCTTTCAGAAGAACCATAAAAACGTATCCCTCGTTGTTAAAGCAGGATTTGAGGGGGACCAACAAGGTGGCAAGGAATTAGATGCCTATAAAATTCCAGCTACAATGACTTTACCTTCGGCCTCACCCATGGGGCTTCTTATAAAAGAGAGCCCGCTGCCAGGGGACAGTTGCACTTCATTAGCCGATTAAGCTGTGTGACTTCCATCTGGATCCTACTTTGCTGTAACCATGAGCCTCAGCATCAAGCAGACTCAATCTTCCTGTGGATCCCTCAAGGGGAGCTGTCACATTGGTAGTCATTCCCCCAAGATCTCCGGTCATGTCTCTTCAGTGCACCATGGAGGCGCCGACAAGATCCATCATGGAGGTTGCCATATGTCTCACCATGGAGGATCCATTAGATCCCACCATGGAGGATCTCATATTTCCCACCATGGACGATCTCATATTTCCCAGCATGGAGGTCACTACAGAACTCCCAGTGTCCATGGAGGATCAGGAGGTAAAGGAGTCTCCATCTCCAAACACTCTTCTTTCGGTCATGGATGTGGTGTTGGAAGTGTTCATGGTGGCTATAGTCATGGAAGTCACTTTAGCAGCTTTGGAGGCCGCGGTGGTTGGAAACATGATGGCCTGCTCAGTGTGAATGAGAAGGAAACCATGCAGCTTCTGAATGACCGACTGGCATCCTATCTGGAGAAGGTGCGCTCACTGGAGCAGGAAAACACCCAGATGGAGAGGAATATTCGAGAGTGGTACGACAGAAATCAACCCACTGGAGTCCCTGGCTACAACAACCATTTCAGGGCCATTCAGGAGCTCCAGTGTCAGGTTAGAGAAAAAAATAAACCCACACAGCATTTGGATAAATGTATCTCACTATTTGGTAGACTGAATAAACGAGTAATGAAAAGTAGGGTGGCTGTATTTTGAGCCGTGTTTCATATCCAAAATGTTTTGCAGATCTCTGCAGCCACTGTGGAAAATGCCAGGGTTGTTCTGCAGATAGACAATGCCAGACTGGCTACAGACGACTTCAGAAGCAAGTAAGTCCGGTGAATAGTACTGTACAGTATGTAACCGAAGAAAGGAAGAAAAAGAAAGGGGTGAAAGTGGAGGTAAACCAGAAAAGGCCAATTCTAAACCACAATACAGAATGTTTCATCATATATCACATTGCCTAATATACTGTAAACATATTTGCTATAGTCCACCTTCTTCTTTTTTTAAATGCCAGAATATGGAAAGTGATAGAAGCACTTAGCATATTGGGAGTGGGACCAGCATATTGCTAGTAAGAACTGGTGTTTACCATAGTATATGGAAGTTACAAGAATGGTGCGTTACTGGTGGTTATAAAGCCCCATAAGGTCTGATCCTCCGAATGTAGGAATATATGCTTTCATATTAACAAGTCGACAGCTGTCTACTGGAAATGCTTACAGGTGGAGGATGAAACAGATAGCACTAGAGAGAGAAAAAAATCTTGCTCGATGGTTTGCGTTTCTTGGCTCGGGGAGTCCTGATTTTATTTTCCTGTCTCCCAAAGGTACGAGACGGAGACAATGCTGAAGAGCACCATCGAGGCGGATGTGGGCGTTCTGCGTAGAGTCCTGGAAGGGCTGAACATGGAGAGGCGAGACCTGGAGATGCAAGTTCAAGGCCTCCAGGAAGAGCTGCAGCATTTGAAGAAGAACCATGAGGAGGTAATGTAATACGATGGGAGATATGTTATTAGCCTTATTCAATTATAGTTAAGTAAACGGAGGAACAGCAGTATAATGTTTTTTTTTATTTTTCATATTCCCATTCATAATCACCTCTTTCTTGTGCCCCTGCAGGAGGTGAACGGCCTGCGCGCTCAGCTGGGCGCCAGAGTCAACGTGGAAGTGAACGCTGCTCCATCTGCGGATATGAATGGAGCCTTGTCTGAGATCCGAGAGCAATATGAAAGCCTGATGGAGAGGAACATGAGGGAGGTTGAGAACATGTTCAACACAAGGGTATGTAGATCTCTGGATTTTGGCTCCGATTTTTCATAGTGCTACAAGCCTTTAGACACCTTGAGGTCCGTTCATTTGAATACCTGGTCTACTAAGATCTCTTCCTCCGTCAGAGACGTAAAGAGAACTGTCACAGGTAGTGTTAGGACCTGTATAAAAGGACATACCCTGGCGTGGTTACAGGCTTAAAATTAAGAATGACTAAATGACCTTTACTTATGAGAAGATAGAAAAGTGGCATGGTCTGCGAGCTTCAAATGCTTTGGCCAAAGAGTTTAACTAAATGACCCTCCCTTACGAAAAGAAAAACCAGGAAAGTATTTAACTATATCATTTGTCTTATTGGATGTTCCACTGAGGCTTTTTGTCTTCTGTTGTATACATGCGGTCACTCCTTTGGGCACAAATACGGTGGGTTTGGGTTCTGAGCATGCACGGGTTGTGTGTCTATGTTAATAGTAAGCCACCTATTGTAAATCTAGTCTCTAATCTATCTCGGACATTGGCTCGGATTTATTAAATGGTGCTAATCCTCAGCATATTCTATAGCTTAACGCAAGCGAATGGAGTTTAAGGCATAGCACGATTTAGTAAATTGGATCCATTATCACAAGAGGTCACCCTTCTACAGTGGGTCTTTATCTCTGTTCTGTGGGGGGGTTTATTTTTTTGTTGTTGTCCCATGCAGAGCGAGGAACTGAACCGTCAGGTGGCGTCCGGTTCTGAACAGCTGCAGTCAGTCCAAACCGAGATCATCGAGTTGAGGCGCTGTGCGCAGAGCCTGGAGATTGAGCTGCAGAGCGAGCTGAGCATGGTACATCCAAAAATGCCTTCCACTAAATGCATACTTCTTGCTTTCTAGGGACGGCATCAATCATCTAATTCTGACTTGTTTAACCTATCGCTGACAGAAATTCCATGTGTTGTCGAGTGGGACAGTTTCCTGTCCGGGCTTGCAGTACATGACCGATGTTTCTTTGTGTGCCAATAATGATTGTCCAAAATAGTGTGTTGGCACAGACACATGAGCCAGAAGACTACAATAAGTAAATCCAGATTCTTTGTAGGCTATAATACTATTTTTTTTGGGGGGGGGGGTTTGAAACTTAAATGTTATTGATTTTTCAGTGAAAGTACAACAAACAAAAAGGGGATTGGGAGGGGGAGTACAGAAAATAAAATTGGGGTCTGGGGGGGGGGGGAGGAGGGGGGAAGGAGGAGCGGGGGGGGGTACAATGCAATTAATACAGCACTTATTACATGATGTTCATTAACACACACATGAGATTTAGCACAGTCCCTACAATGTTCAGAGCAACATTGTCCACTCGTCCAGGCCCCGACTACCCTCCGAGACGATCCACGGTCCCCACACCTTCCAGAACTCCCTACAGGAGTCATTCATCAAGCCCGTAAACTTTTCCATGTGGCACACAAATCCACCTCTATTCTTTATTTTGGGAGGGGAGGGGACACCGACCTGCTTCCAGACTGCGGCTATTTCACGGGGACCTGCCGCGGAAATGTGGGCAAACCAGCTTATTCTCGTCCGGTCAGATTCTCCAATGGTCTATTTAAGAGAAAGAGCCAAGCGGTCTATGGCGATGTTAATATGGAGAATATTTGGGGATCCTGGATCTCAACTTTCTCCAAAGGGATGCCAGACTACAATACTTTTATTCACCAGAATAGTTATCCGGGGGGAATTTATACCGCAATTTGTGTCTTAATGAACCAGGAGAACTGGAACCAACACTGCTATAGGAGTTATGTTATACTTATTATTATCATCTCTTATTTGTATGGCGGCAACGCGTTCCGCCGCTCCGTACAATGTGGGAGGGAGGCCAACAACAAAAAGAGTACATACGAGTTCAGAGAAAAAGACAGATTGAAGGAAAATAGATGATAGATAGGTGCAGATGCAGCCACTTCTATCTATCAGCAGCCGCGGAGCATGTAAGGGTGGACTGCCTGGCAAGGGTTGAACGTCAGCGGCACAGTGCTTGGCAGGTGGGAATAACACATATAGTTACTGCTTGATTCTCCCTATAGAAATCAGCCCTGGAATGCACCTTGGCAGAGACACATGCCACTTACAGTTCCCAGCTCGCCCAACTACAAGGTCTGATCGACAACGTGGAAGGACAGCTGGCCCAGATACGTTCTGACCTGGAACGACAGAACCACGAGTACAAGGTCCTCATGGACCAGAAGACCCACCTGGAGATGGAGATCGCCACCTACAAACGCCTGCTGGACGGACATGACATCCAGTACGTAAGGGCTAATGTCCCCCTCGTCTGTTAGTCCAATGTCCCTTCTTAAGACACAGGGCTGACGCAGAAAGAAGTAGGCAATGGTTCTGCTCTAGAGGTCATTGATAAGACCTTGAATAAATACGGTCCAGTTCCGAAAGTTGCAGAAAGGGCGTACGTAGAGGGAGGAATAGTCCAGAAAACAGCAGCTAAGATGGTACTACGCCTGTAGTATAATCCCTCTGAGGACATTGTTCCCACAGGGTTATAGATGAGGTTCTAGAATAAAGCATTCTCTTTCGGAAAAGATATTTTAGTGCAGAGGTTACATTCTAAAACCGAATGGAAGTAGACTGAGGACATATGTGAGAAAGTCCTTATTTGGTGGTATATGCCTGAAACCGACCCTCAGCTAATCTACTGTAGATACAGAGACACTGACATGCCCAGCCAATTGAGCTACAGTAAGTAAAGGAATGAATAATCAATGTAGTGAACTAAATTTGTTAGCCAGGAAACATGAGGTGGATGGCCTCAACTTGTCTTCAACTTCTACTGTATCTTAAAACATGTATCTTTCTCTGCAGTGTTTCAGGACACCGTATGTCCGGGGGCAAAGACGGTAAGTGAAAGGTAACGGTGGCAGGTGATATAAGGGAGGGGTGTGCAAAGTTTTGACCTGCAGCGTCATTTGAAGCACGTCTCCATGGCGACGCGTCACATGACCCCGCGGCGTCAAATGAATTTGCGAGGACCTGGCTGGCAGCAGGGAAGGGATGTTACAGAGGTCTCACGCCGCCCCCGGCGTTTAATTTAAATGCCTTGGGGAAGGACGCGGGGCCTCTGTAACCGCCGCGCCTTCCCCCCCTAGAAAATCGGCGCGCTCCCCAGTTTGCGCAACCCTGATATAAGGAATGCTGTATACTCAGAATCCTTGGGCCGTAACATGAGGTCACCGTAGGAATCTTCATATTCCCGTTTTCCGTTTAGTCGTGGCTACTTTTGGCCAAAAAAAGAGCAATATTAGACAATATTCAACAGGAAAGTGTAAACACAGGTGCAAATTTGGAACAATGTTTGCATTGCTTTAATCTGCACAAAGTTGTGGAAAATGCTGCAAACATTATTTTATACACAGTTGTGTAAGCTGTGCCTTTGGGGGAAAAATGCGGCAAACATTATTTTATACAGTGAAGCAACACAAGAGTGCAGTGAAGTCCGTGTGTTTTTTAATACAAACTCTCCGGTTTTCATTACAATATTGACAATATCTTCCTTCTCTAGGATCTCACGGCAGCGTGAAGCATCATACAAGCACACGGGAGGCTGAACACGCAAAGGCCGTGTCCTTCAAGGACCACGTTCACCAAGTCAAATGTTAAATCCCCCGTGACTGTGCCGGGGGAGAGGCAGAGGTGCGGAACCACCAGAACACAAAGGAACGAGTTCTGCACGGGCCTCCTCAGCAAAACAACGGATCTCTCCTTGTGTTCCGACCATGTCTCGTTTTTTCTGAGCATCTCTTTCCTTTGTGTGTAGAAAAGCAGGGGGGGGGGAATAATAGATGATTAATTGTGTGCAATGAGATCAGCCGTGTGCAGGATTCGGCATAGAAAGTGCGAGATATACAGCAGCTGTAGAGACGTGGTTAACATCATGGCCGTGGGAGGTGGGTGACTGGTTTGGAAACACAAAGTAGAACAAATTGTACAGCAAGGCCCTGCTCCTCGCTGTTTGGCCCGATACGGCGGTACCGAGAAGGGGGGGCCGTCATGTCAGAACGGGGGAAGTCGAAGTCGCGCATGCGCAGAACGGGGGGTGGGGAGAGTGCCGAGCTTGCGCATGCGCAGAACGTGGGTCGCGCATGCGCAGAAGGTGAAATTGCCGGTCTGCGCATGCACCCACAATGAAAATCGCCAGTTTCGATTTCCGGCGATTTTCGCGTTGCGGCGGGCCCTTAGAACGGAACCCGCCGCATGCCCGGGGCCCTCCTGTATTGTCAATTCTGTGGGACATCAACATTTCACATTCTGCTAAGTACAATATAGTCGTAGATTAAAAGACTTCATCATTTTGCTCGATTTTTTTTTTCCCCCTTCAAAAAGTCACCAATTTTGTCTTGCTGCCTTGTGACTTCATGCACCAATGTTGTCTTATAGGAAGATAACTGCGCACCTACCTGGACATCATATATACAAGAGGCACAAGGGGCCAATGTCACCCACTACAAACTAGCTTCAGCCATGAATATAATGTAGTCAGGAGATCCCTGAGGCTGAGGATTATCAATATATAACACCAGCCTACCGTATATGTCGCAGTTCTGCGCTCCCATGAGAATATCCTCCTTATTGTGCTGAATACCACGGCTTGTGCATGCTTTGTGTTGTCTCGACCACGCCTTTAGTAAAATCTTTATTCTGTCTCATGCGAACTGCCTCACTGTTTATTGGCGCCCAGAACAACACACGTGTCATTGCGTGTAGAGGGGGGGGGGGGGGGGGCGTTGCGGAAGGCGTGGCCTGAACAAGGGAGCCTGAAGAAACAGTTCAGTGTGGACCAAGAGGTCCCATCCAAAAGTCTTAGCAATACCTCAAGATGCTGTTTGTATGAACGCACCTTGGGTTATGGCAATGAGTGGTCAACCCCAGTCCCCCACGGGACCACCAACAGGTTTCAAGGATATTGATTTATTTTAATTATTTATTTATAAAAATGTTTTACCAGGAAACAATACAACGAGAGTTACCTCTCGTTTTCACGTATGTCCTGGGCACACGCCCAGACAACACGCTATATTTACAGACGTTTCATGGGCAGTTGCAGAAAATTTTGTGGGCCAACTGGACAGGCAATTAAGTTACAGTCGACTGGTTGAGCCACCTGCGCGAAAGCAGGGACATGCTTCAAACCTGACGTGCTGGTGGACCTTGAGGACTTGAGTTGGCCCCATCCCCGGGGTTAAGGCATTCACAAATATAATCTATGAAAAGGAATGCATAGACTGTAATTTCTCTGAACCACCTAACTCCCATAGAATTATTATACATGCTAACGGGACGTAAAGCTTCACTTTTAATCAGATGTTTGCTGAGCGTCTTGGCCAATCAACCAAGATGAAACATCATCGGATTACCGACGACTGATGTATCCAGGAATCCTCTGGACTCGTAACCTTCGGCCTCAAGCAACGTTAGGGTCCTATCTACTCCAAGATTTAGAAATCGTAGCGATATTCATGTGCAGCTACAGTTAACCATGCCATGTCTACCTGCAGTTATAGCGTTCAGTCATACCTAATAAGTGTCCTTCAGCCGGATAAGGTCCACACAAAATCAACAGTATGCCCCCCCCCCCGACACTGGGAAATAGTCACAACTATGCAGACAGACACATCTTGGTGTGGGGGAGGGGGAGGAGAAAAGGCCAAAGAAAGACAGAGAAGCAAACACATATACTGTATATATTGTTGCTTGCTGCCCATATGATTACACTGTATCCCACCTACTAAGAAGTGCACGTACTCTGTACCAATGGAAGGAACGTATGCATGTTGCCCACTATACAATGTATTGTAGGAAGCAGCTAAAAAGAATTTTAAAGCGTGGTAAGGGTATAAACAGCTCAGAATGGAGTAAATGTGCAATAGTGTTATTAAACACAAAAATAAAAATGGTGGCAGTAAAAATGGGTACCGGGAAATATAAATGACAATAGAGAACCTTGTCCGACCAGGACTAAGAAGAGAGTGTCTACAGATGTCCACATAGATGTCTCAACGTCTGACAAGCTAAAAAGAATGGAGAAAGGACAAGCGCACGACTCTCATGGTGGAGTAAGTAAAAAAATACATATATATATTGATGTATAAAAGGTGGAGTATCACCCGTACAAGAAAACAGATTAAACAGGCATGTCGTGTACCACTTGGACACTGAATCAAGGGTTACCACTGCGCCACACGCATCTGGTCTCCACGGGCGGTGGCGGTCTCTCTCACGAATAACTACCAAATAGGGGGACACTGGTGATAGCAGCTGCAGGTATGTGTTAGGACTTCCGATCCTTAGGCTCAGCATCTCCGATGTTGAAAAGGAATACGGATGCAGCACTGCGGCTCTCACGATCAGCGTTGCACTCAGTGAGTGATCGCTAGAGACGGTGAATGATGACGTCACTGGAGGGGCCGGATGACGGATCAGCAAAAGCTCCAAAAAGTCCTTGATAGGAAGACTACAAGTGTGCAGTGATGAACAAGTCCACAGATATAGAACCTTTCCAACGCGTTTCGTAGCAGGATACTACTTCATTAGGGTTCGAAGGAACCATGGTTGAAAAACACTGAATTAGAGATAATAAAAGAGAGGAAAGGAGATGGAAATAACTCTACGTTAGTTACATCGTACCTGACTGGTGTTACGCCCACCCAGATCCTGTAAAAGCATTATTTCAGATGTAGCACAAAGTTCAGGTACGTCCTAACTAATGTAACGTTAAGTCCACACGTTAACCCTCAAAGGACCTTTGTGGATATATACGCTGTTAGGGGGAACAGCTCTTTTTGCATATAATTATCACTACCGCCCTTTATAGCTCATGCAATGCTCTCTCCGTGTTTTGCGATTAAGCCCTTTTGACATTCATCACATCTGCACATATTCTCAAAAGGTGGACATTTACAAAATTTGCAATGACTGTGATAATTTCAAAACTAAATGTCTAACCGGGGGGTAAACGGAAGAGTCCAGTAGTAGAGGAGATTATACCGGGTTTGGCACAGAAACTCCAACATTCTCCTTCCAGTCATCAAGTCGTCTACATCCTTATTACTGTCTGGGCGCCAGCTCACATAAGCTTTCTGCTTCTTACCCACGCTCTAGTACTGAGTTTCTGGGTGAATATAACGAGGCAAGTTTCGAAGGGTTAGACGCAGTGGTGCTCAACTCCAGTCCTCCACCCCCCCTAGCAGGTTAGGTTTTCAGGGTATGCCTGCTTCATCACAGATGGCTCAACCGTGCAACCGAGAGGTCATACCTTACACGTGCCAATGCTTTTACGTCAACGCACTGTAAGTGTGCAAGTAAGGTTGACTAAGATGTTGCATGACCTACAGCATAAGACATAAGGAAAGACTAAAGGGGCGCTTAGTGTACAGCTTGCAGGAGAGAAGGGAGATGGGGATACAATCAAAACTTTCATAGCCATAAAAGGGTTTCCAAAAAGGTGCAGGAGGACAGAGAAGTGCTAGAACAAGGAGTCGTTCTGCGATGGTGGAGGATGGGAAGCTCACGGGAAACGTGAGGAACGTACTTCTTCGCGGAAAGGGTGGCGGATTCGCGAACTAGCCTCCCAGCAGAAGAGGTAAGACCTGCCCATACAAAGGAATGCATTGAGAATGGTTTTCTTCTAGTTGCGTTTCTCGTTTACGTCAATAAAATCTTGCCGGGCCATTTCTGATGCATTTACGGTAACTAAAGTTTAATATCACATGTCATTTAAACGTGTGCACCTAAGACAATATCCAACCTCAGCCTCTAACTCCACCCAGGACGTCATCGTTTCCTTGTGAAACAGAAGTGGACGCACAGAGACGCAGTAACCTGCTATTCGGTGCGCCTTTTTTATGACAACATCACCTATAGCATGCTTAATACATAGCGCCTTTTGACAGAGAGGAACATGCATCTGATCATTTGCCTTACTCGCCCCCTTCCACTGGATCAAGCTCCCCCCCCACATTTAATCTGCCCCCTCCCTAACTATCTTCAGAAGCCAACTCAAACCTCATCTATTCTCCATCATGTTCCATGATCCCCAATTAACCTCCGATCCCATCCCCTCCCACACCCCACCCTCCCCAACGTTCACGATCTCCCCTAACCTCACCCCTTCCGAACCCTTCCTAAAGTCACAGATCCAATTGCCTCCACTGCCAGACCCATCACCATGCCACCGATAAGACTTAATCAAGAGACCTAACCCCAACCCCTTCGGGAATGGGCCAGGAAAAGAGCTGATTGAGCTAGCAAACGTTTCAGTTATAACACACCTACAGTAGTGCCTATGTCTCCTGGTATTATACTTCTTTCAATACTTCTCATGTTCACCTGTGTGATTTGTGACACTGTATATATGTCTCCCCATTGAGTGCTACTGTATCTGGTTCAGTATTGACCTTCACATAAGGTATTTAGTTATTCAGCTGTCTGTGAGTAGGGTTCCTGGCTTTGCTCTTCTCTAGCCCAGGCTGTGCTTAGTCTGTGTAACACGGGTGGCATTGGATTAAACAGAAGGGGTAAATGTTACAGTGGCTAAGCAGGAAAAGGAGACGCTGTACTCATTCTCATGTCATTACCCAGAATCCCTGGCTCGCAGTGGAAGCATTGTATGCTGAGAGATAATGGGGAAGGGCAGGGTTGCTAACCTGTCTGAGATCTGAACATGCTCACAAGTGATATATGTATTTGCTGTTATTCTTTGTATATGTTTGGGATTTGATATCCTTATCAGGACATGCAGTACTGTATATGGGTGCCTCTTACCCCTGCAGAAGAAATGCGGGTTATTACCCAATGCGAAAACATTGACGTTATTAATGTGTGGCGTTTGCTCATTTGTACCTGTGAATATACTATTTGTGTATGACACAATATAACATGATTTTGTAATTAAATTGTTTGCTCTCAGTCATCTTATTGGGTGCTGCGTATATATAAATATAACTGTACACACTTAGACCACTTTGGGGGGGGGGGGGGAGGAGGGGTCCGTTTTTCCCGTGCAGCGCCTGTTAAGGTTTTGCTAATCACAGAAACTTATCTAACGGTTGTGCTGCCGGACCCAACAACGCACACATCGCACCCTTTGTGTTCTCCTGCCTGTTTTAGTCCAACTTGTACAGAAGTAACAGCCGCACCATTTCTATTAACTGAACGGGACAGACTTTTGCATGAGACAGAAAGACTTTATTGAAGGATTGAAGTAAAAGGCCCAGTACGTGTCCCCACAGAACCATTTGGTTACAGTTTTAGTTTGTCTAAAGGAGACACAAAGATTAAGAACCAGGGAGAAAGAAGATTGCTTGGGTCGTATTAAATGCAGATGTAGCCGGTGGTGGAATTCCTCGTCGTCTCATCGGCGTGTTTCTAACACTGGGTTTGGTGGACGTGTTCTGAGCTGTGATGAACTTTCACGTTGTGGTGAGATACTGGAAAGATAAATATATATAATTAGGCGTCGACGCAGATTTCAAACAGACGAGATTTGGAAATTAAGAAAAGAACGAATACAGGTGCGCAACTAAATACCTCTACTATATTAAATTTAACCCATTAATCACCTATGTGATAAATAAAAATAAACAACCTCTGTTGAGATTTGGAAATTACTTTCCAAAATGGCGCAACCTTTATCAGCTGACAACAATTGTGCAAATTGCCCCACTATTGGTACCCACATCAGTCGTTAAACTATCCTAATCAATGCTTTATTCTTACCCAACTGGCCAATTTCTGATATAACATATACCAGAAAAAAAAATGTTGCACAATATGAGTTGTTCACCAGCGTCCCGGTTGGAAACCTGGTGTAATTGATATAATTTAAAAAAAAATTGTTGATATTTCTCAGCCAGAAGTCTTCGATTAATGATTAACTTGATGCATATATTTACATTTCTATAGCACAGTATGCATATTTGCATAGCTGAATTTTTACCCCATCATCTAAGCCTCCTTTTCCAAATCAATACGTTTCAGAAGCCTTTGATATAAGGATGTAGGCCGTTACCCATCGGTTTTATGTGTCATTAAAGAGATTTAAACATCCTCCTGCATTGCAATCATACTGTGCCATCACTGGGAATCAGGGTTGTGTGGCAACTACAGAATGTTTCGGCAATCCCTTACATGATGCAACCTTTTCGTTGTACTTCTTACTTACCCTCTGTGCCGCCTGATAAATGGTGCCCGGAAACACTGCAGAGAGAAACAGATGTTCAGAGATACATACTGTGGATGACCAAATGTTGAAGATCTGTAGTATTAGTTTGCCCAGTCAGTTGTTGAAGTTTTCCTACACCCTACTTAGGCTTTATGGACTATTTCAGCCCAGTGCCTTCTCCATTTGTCTTATTTTGTACCATACATTTGCTGGCAGACCATGAAAGTCTGTGTTGCCTCCCTGACAGATACGGTTAGGGTAAATTATCAACTGTAGCTCATGAATTCCACCCACTCACAGTTATGTTGACTGGTCACCAATATTCTAAATGCCTATTGCAATGATAGTGGCTTTGGTGATATTGCGGTGCCCTTAAGAATGGCCAGATATGTGTGCATGTTGGTCTAGCGCTTTTGCAGCTTTGTTCTGATTGGATAACAAGGTACTAAGGCCTTAACAAGGGGAAAACGATGTGTTACATACTGGATGTCATTTCCATCCAGCAGTCGTTTGTATGTGGCAATCTCCATCTCCAGATGGGTCTTCTGGTCCATGAGAATCTTGTACTCGTGGTTCTGGCGTTCCAGGCCAGATCGGATCTGGCCCAGCTGCTCTTCCACGCTGTTGATCATGCCCTGTAACTGGTTGAGCTGGGAGCTATAACCGGCCTCTGTCTCTGCCAAGCTGCATTCCAGGGCTGATTTCTATAATAGGACAGACATTAGGGCATGAAGAATTATGCAATATATATTTATATGTTATGTTTTATTACATTCATTCACCAATACATACCATGCTCAGCTCGCTCTGCAGTTCAATCTCCAGGGTCTGCACACAGCGCCTCAACTCAATGATCTCGGTTTGGACTGACTGCAGCTGTTCAGAACCGGACGTCACCTGACTGTTCAGTTCCTCGCTCTGTGCAAACAGTAACACACAGGGAACTTAAAAGTTCATAAAGGTGACATATGAAAGAACTTTCTTCTGTTGTACTGTTAACAGCAATGTATAGATTGTATGCAGATTATGATACCTATAAATAGATCTACCATTTGGTTCTTCAGAGATTAAATGATAGTTTATAGAGCTTTCAGAATTCATAGGGTTTTATTATCTGTGTGTGTGGGGGGGGGGAGGGGAAAGGTTTTGAAAGGTCTGTACATTTCAACAATGACCAAGTCTTATGTCGGTCCATTATTTAAAAGGTACTAATAATCCACACTGTTCTCGGATCAACAAGGCTACTAGAATATTGAACTACAGATACACATTTATTGCAATGTTGTTCTCCATTCTGTGGATGCTCTGGCGGATCGGTTCCTTAGCTTCTTGAGTCTCTACGTATCCAAATCTGATACAAGTGCAAAAGAGTCATAGCAAGTCCCTTTATCCTACTACTTTAGGCTTCAGACCAGATTGTTAAACTTGTTAGCTCTATAAAACAAGAGGAAAACAATCATCAATATACCCTTTGTTGGAACATGTTCTCGGCCTCCCTCATGTTCCTCTCCATCAGGCTTTCATATTGCTCACGGATCTCAGACAAGGCTCTATTCATATCAGCAGATGGAGCAGCGTTCACTTCCACGTTGACTCTGGCGCCCAGCTGAGCACGCAGAGAATTCACCTCCTACACGGACAAGGGAGAGAGGTGACGGTCATAGAAAAATAGCATTGTTTGTCAAAACCTATTTCTGTTTTAAAGCACTAGTTCTCAGGAAAACCTAGTTATCCTCCCATACCTCAATATACCCCACTGGAACAGGGTATGGGTGATTAGATGATGACTTTGTACTTTCCTTTCTTTTGGAGACTTCTAGGCTGGCCCCCACCTCTATCGCCTGTACATTACCTGCTCATGGTTCCTCTTCATTTGCTGCAGCTCTTCCTGGAGGTTTTGAACCTGCATCTCAAGGTCACATCTCTCCATGTTCAGCCCCTCCAGGGTCCTACGCAGACCATTCACATCCGCCTCAACATTGTTCCTCAGCCTGAGCTCCATCTCATACCTTGAGGGACAGGAAGAAGGAATGAGGTCTGCACAACCCAATAAACACAAACTACTAAAGTAGGGGGCCCAAAGTCCTGTATATTTATATATACATATGTGTCACTCCTCCTAACAACACTATCAGACGATCTACATTTCTTCATCTTTCTGTGGTACCAGGAAATCCTGAAGCACTGTACAATTTGGAAGTCACCAGACCTTTTTTCCCCCTTGTATCTTTCTCTGTCCCTTTGTATATTACTCTCTTCCTCCTCATTGTGCTCACAACACTTACTTGTTCCTGAAATCATCAGCAGCCAGTCTGGCATTGTCTATCTGCAGAACAATCCTGGCATTTTCCACAGTGGCTGCAGAAATCTGCAAAAAAAAATAAAATGTGTGAAATACAATTTTCTTATTTAAAATTATTTTTAGTGCCAGGGACTGGAAAACATTTTTGTTGCAAAATAGCTTTAATCTATCACTTTAAGAGATGTCCAATATACAGTGAGAAGTAACATTTTCATGTATTCCATTGTATTTCCTTTTTACAGTGATATTAGATTGAGTTGATGTTTTGAACGGCTGGTATTGTTTTGGTGCAATATATACATTTTACATCAGTTTCTATTTTCTCTTACCTGACACTGGAGCTCCTGAATGGTCCTGAAGTAGTTGTTGAAGTCAGGGGATGAGCTGGGGGCATTGTTTGCATACCACTCGCAGATCTTTCTCTCCAGCTGGGCATTTTCCTGCTCCAGTGAGCGCACCTTCTCCAGATAGGATGAAAGACGATTATTCAGAAGCTGCATGGTTTCCTTCGCATTGTTGTTGAATAAGCCACTGTGGCCGCCAAAACTTCTGAAGTGGCTTCCGTGACTAGAGCCACCGTGTACACTTCCATAGCCACATCCATGACCAAGAGACGAGTGTTTGGAAATGGAAATTCCTTTACCTCCTGATCCTCCATGGACACTGGGAGCTCTGTAGTGGCCTCCATGATGGGACATATGGGAGCCTCCATGATTGGAGACTTTGGAGCTTCCATGATGGGAAGAGACATGGCTAGAGATCTTGGTAGAATGGCTACCAACATGACAGCTTCCCTTGAGGGATCCGGCAGAACAATGCATTTGTTTGACGCTGTGGCTCATGGTGATGGCAAAATAGGATCCAGATGGATACACAAGTTACACTGCAGCTTGGTCTACAAGTGAAGTACAAGTGTTTCGTTTCCATGGGTCCTCTTTTATAGGAAGTGCAGTGGGCGTTGCAGAACGCTGAACCGTTTTTATGGGGAATTCACAGGCATCTAATGCCTTTTCATTTTGTTGTTGATCTGCCTCGTATAAGAGACCGGAGTGGGATTCCTTCAAACAAGATCACAGGAAGGTAGAGACTGTTTATTGTAATGCGGCACAACAGAGAGGAGCATTCATCACACCGTGACAGCATTACAGGAAAATACTGCAAGTCAGCATCATAGGAACCTTAAAAGTGCAGTGAATGGTAGTTTATGTATATCAAGGCTATTAACTATTAGAGTCTCTGGCCGTTTATGGTGGGATCTCTTAAGTCTATGGAAACCACACATTTTTAGTAGGTGTATCACATCGAGACCACTCATTTCAATTCATCTATTCCATGAGACTTGGGGGAGGGTGGTATGAGAGTGAATTTTTTTTTGAAAATGAATGATGTTTTCAAAGAATTTTTTTTCTTTTCAAAACGTATTGAAAGATGGAATTGTGATTTAAAAAAAGCCCTACCCTCACCCCTTCCTAAACCTTCGTAATGCCTCTCCAAAATCCTCCAAAGTTACCCACCTCACGGATCCATTCGCCCCCACTGTCCCCACCATCACCATGCCAACGACAAGACAAAGGGGGTCACGCACTAAGCTCCGTTAAGTCGTTTTTAGAGCGCAAAGTGCTCTTAGAACGTGATGTTGTGCTGAACACGATGCACTAAGCCACGCAAACAGGCACTTTGCGCTCTAAAACTGACGTTTTTCTAAGTCCAACTTTGCTCGTTCGTTACCCTGTTTGCGTTAAATTCTGCCCTTAAGCGGGATGCACTAAGCTCCGTAACCTTAGCGTACGCGAAAGTTGCGTTCAACAGAACACGTCAGCTCAAGGTAGACGCAAAAAAAGCTGGACTTTGAAAAATTTCTTGCTTTAGATTTTTGCATGCGCAACACCCATACAACAGGCCGGCGGGTGTACCCGGCTGACCCCATGGGGGTCCCCGAGGGAGGCCGGGGGTCGCGCGGGTGTCCCCTGCTGACCCCGCAGGAGTCCCGGGGTACCCGCGGGCCTGCGGTACCAATGTTGTGCCTACAAAAATACTAAACATTATTTCTAACTAAATACACCCCCCTAACACATACAGTACAATAATGTGCAAAATAACTATTATCCAGATATGGATAATAGATTATTTGCCCATTATTAAACACTGCATTAGCATACCTAAATAAAGTAAATAAATACAGTAGCCAGCTAATCCAATGAATACAAGCAGTAACAACATCAACAATGAATTAATTAAACCATTAACCAATGAAACCAATTAATTCCTAAACCAACTCAAAATGAATAGTAACACTAATCAATCAAACAATTAATTACTACAACATTAATGAATGTAAACATTAAAAGACAAAGAAATAAATTCAAACAATATCTGAAATAACCATAAAACGCATTAGCTAACATAATACAACATTAACTACAAACGAACACCAATCGCAAACATTTTATTACCATTAAGCAGGAAAAAAACAAACAATCACATCCACATAAGAAACTGACATTAAAAAAAACAACAGTAATACCAAGCCACAAATGCCCCCCAAATATTGTCATAATAATGTATTAATCTGTACCCTAAAGTGGTACAGATTAATATATTATCAGTCAATGTGCCTCCCCCAAAAAATAAAAAAACACATCCAATGAAGAAACCTATAAAAGAGACATTTACAGACATTCAGTATATTACTTACCATTAGAAGCGGTGGCCCTCCGACTCCCGGGGTAACAGGAAGCTCACGTATCTTGAAGGCCTCCAACAGCATCCAATGCCATCCGCCATGAAGATCCGGATCAGGTACTGTACCCCAATCTTCTTTTTTCTTTCTTTAATCACCTTCTTCTATCTTCATCTGTCACCATTTCTTGATCTTCTTTATCTTCTATCTTCATCTGTCAATCCAAAAAACCCCATGGTAAATCCCAACCGATGTTGTCTCATCGTCTTCTTGGGCTCAAATGAGGTGTCACGGCCTTAAATAGTGCTTGTGACGTCACATTTAGCCTCAAAATGGTTAACAGCCACCTGATTGGCTGTTAAAGCATGTTCCGACTTAAATTTATTTTTTTACATGACGTCACTTAAAGGGAATGATGCCAGCCAATCAGAATGGCTGTGCTTCATATGCCTTTAAGATGACGTGACGAAGCCGCCGTCACATGGAATTTCAGCCAATCAGATCATGGGAACCAATTCCACACTCTGATTGGCTGAAATACCATGTGACGCCGGCCATCTTGGATTTAGTGAAGTCATCTTAAAGGCAAATGAAGCACAGCCATTTTGATGTAAAACAAGGCACAGGTAACTGCTCCAGGATGCCAGCTTCCTGCAGGTCGTTTGCCTTCATCAACAGAAAAATGTGAGGGCAGGTGTAGAGAGGTGACATTTTTTGACCCTGCTCTCTGCGTGCCGTCCCATTGGAAAAAATGGACCACCTCTTTGGTGGAAGGTTTATGACTTTTTGGAGGCATGCTGGTGTCCTCTGGAGATATTTTGACCATAGTAGGTTCCGATGTTGCTCGACTTTAAGCTTTATGATATTTTTCCTGGGGCAGTCGCTGAGGGAGCTACTCCACTACACAACCAACCAGCCTCAATTTCCACCAGAAACTACTTTTTTTAACGCCATGCACTCTTTCAATACATTTTGAAAAAATATATTCTTTCAAAAAATATCTAGAAAAATAACTATTCAGTATTATAGTGAGTGTTTTCTACAAACAATTCACTCTCATACCACCCTCTCCCAAGTCTCATGGAATAGATGAATTGAAATGAGTGGTCTCGATGTGATACACCTCCTAAAAATGTGTGGTTTCCATAGACTTAAGAGATCCCACCATAAACGGCCAGAGACTCTAATAGTTAATAGCCTTGATATACATAAACTACCATTCACTGCACTTTTATAATTCCTATGATGCTGACTTGCAGTATTTTCCTGTAATGCTGTCACGGTGTGATGAATGCTCCCTTCTGTTGTGCCGCATTACAATAAACAGTCTCTACCTTCCTGTGATCTTGTTTGAAGGAATCCCACTCCGGTCTCTTATACGAGGCAGATCAACAACAAAATGAAAAGGCATTAGATGCCTGTGAATTCCCCATAAAAACGGTTCAGCGTTCTGCAACGCCCACTGCACTTCCTATAAAAGAGGACCCATGGATATGAAACACTTGTACTTCACTTGTAGACCAAGCTGCAGTGTAACTTGTGTATCCATCAGGATCCTATTTTGCCATCACCATGAGCCACAGCATCAAGCAAATGCATTGTTCTGCCGGATCCCTCAAGGGAAGCTGTCATGTTGGTAGCCATTCTACCAAGATCTCCAGCCATGTCTCTTCCCATCATGGAAGCTCCCACAAGAACCACCATGGATGCACCAACGTCTCCAATCATGGAGGCTCCCAAATGTCCCATCATGGAGGCCACTACAGATCTCCCAGTGTCCATGGAGGATCAGGAGGTAAAGGAATTTCCATTTCCAAACACTCGTCTCTTGGTCATGGATGTGGCTATGGAAGTGGCTCTAGTCATGGAAGCCACCTCAGAAGTTTTGGCGGTCACAGTGGCTTATTCAACAACAATGCGAAGGAAACCATGCAACTTCTGAATAATCGTCTTTCATCCTATCTGGAGAAGGTGCGCTCACTGGAGCAGGAAAATGCCCAGCTGGAGAGAAAGATCTGCGAGTGGTATGCAAACAATGCCCCCAGCTCATCCCCTGACTTCAACAACTACTTCAGGACCATTCAGGAGCTCCAGTGTCAGGTAAGAGAAAATCGAAACTGATGTAAAATGTAGATATTGCACCAAAACAATGCCAGCCGTTCAAAACATCAACTCAATCTAATATCATTTTGAAAAGGAAATAAAATGGAATACATGAAAATGTTACTTCTCACTGTATATTGGACATCTCTTAAGAAGGTGATAGATTAAAGCTATTTTGCAAAAAAAAAATGTTTTCCAGTCCCTGGCATTAAAAATACTTTGAAATAAAAGTTTTGTATTTCACACATTTGAAATGTTTTACAGATTTCTGCAGCCACTGTGGAAAATGCCAGGATTGTTCTGCAGATAGACAATGCCAGACTGGCTGCTGATGATTTCAGGAACAAGTAAGTGTTATGAGCACTTTGGGGAGGAAGATAGTAATATACAAAGGGACAGAGAAAGATACAAGGGGGAAAAAAGGTCCGGTGACTTCCAAATTGTACAGTGCTTCAGGATTTCCTGGTACCACGGAAAGATGAAGAAATGTAAATCATCTGAGTGTTAGGAGTGACACATATGTATATATAAATATATGGTACATTGGGCCCCCTACTTTAGTAGTTTGTATTTATTGGGCTGTGCAGTCCTTAATCCTTCTTCCTGTCCCTCAAGGTATGAGATGGAGCTCAGGCTGAGGAACAATGTTGAGGCAGATGTGAATGGTCTGCGTAGGACTCTGGAGGGGCTGAACATGGAGAGATGTGACCTTGAGATGCAGGTTCAAAACCTCCAGGAAGAGCTGCAGCAAATGAAGAGGAACCATGAGCAGGTAATATACAGCCGATAGAGGTGGGGGCCAGCCTAGAAGTCTCCAAAAGAAAGGAAAGTACAAAGTCATCATCTAATCACCCATACCCTGTTCCAGTGGGGTATATTGAGGTATGGGAGGATAACTAGGTTTTCCTGCGAACTGGTGCTTAAAACAGAAACCCTCCATGACCATCACCTCTCTCCCTCGTCATTGCAGGAGGTCAACAGCCTGCGTGCTCAGCTGGGAGCCAGGGTCAATGTGGAAGTGAACGCTGCTCCATCTGTGGATATGAATAGAGCCTTGTCTGAGATCCGTGAGCAATATGAAAGCCTGATGGAGAGGAACATGAGGGAGGTGGAGAACATGTTCCAACAAAGGGTATATTGATGATTTTTTAAATCTTGTTTTATAGAGCTAACAAGTTTAACAATCGGGTCTGAAGCCTAAAGTAGTATGATAAAGGGACTTGCTATGACTCTTTTGCACGTGTATCAGATTTGGATACGTAGAGACTCAAGAAGCTAAGAAAACCGAAACACCGGAGCCTCTAAAGATTGGAGAACAACATGGCAATAAATATATTCTAGTAGCATTATTGATCCGAGAATAGTGTGGATTATTTGTAAATTTAAAATAATGGACTGACAAAAGACTTAGTCATTGTTAAAATGTACAGAGCTTTCAAAACCTTTCCCCCCACCTCCTCCCCCCCAAAAACTATACATTTTGAAAGATCTATAAACTATAATTTAATCTCTGGAGATTATAGGTATACCATTTATAGGTATCACAATCTGCATGTAATCTATACATTGCTGTTAACAGTACAACAGAAGAAAGTTCTTTCATATGTCACCTTTATGAACTTTTACGTTCCCTGTGTGTTACTGTTTGCACAGAGCGAGGAACTGAACAGTCAGGTGACGTCCGGTTCTGAACAGCTGCAGTCAGTCCAAACTGAGATCATTGAGTTGAGGCGCTGTGTGCAGACCCTGGAGATTGAACTGCAGAGCCAGCTGAGCATGGTATGTATTGGTGAATGAATGTAATAAACTATAACATATAAATATATATTGCAAACTTCTTCATGCCCTAATGTCTGTCCTATTATAGAAATCCGCCCTGGAATGCACCTTGGCAGAGACAGAGGCCGGTTATAGCTCCCAGCTCAACCAGTTACAGGGCATGATCAACAGCGTGGAAGAGCAGCTGGGCCAGATCCGATCTGACCTGGAACGCCAGAACCACGAGTACAAGATTCTCATGGACCAGAAGACCCACCTGGAGATGGAGATTGCCACATACAAACGTCTACTGGATGGAAATGACATCCAGTATGTAACACATCGTTTTCCCCTTGTTAAGGCCTTAGTACCTTGTTATCCAATCAGAACAAAGCTGCAAAAGCGCTAGACCAACATGCACACATATCTGGCCATTCTTAAGGGCACCGCAATATCAACAAAGCCACTATCATTGCAATAGGCATTTAGAATATTGATGACCAGTCAACATAACTGTGAGTGGGTGGAATTCGTGAGCTATAGTTGGTAGTATACCTTAACGTATCTGTCAGGCAATACACTTGCATGAATGGTACGAAATACAACAAATGGAGAAGGCACTGGACTGAAATACGGATTAAGACTTTAGGACCGAGTAGACATACCTAGGACAACCTATCTTAAACATTTGGTCAACTACAGTACAGTATGTGACCCTAAACACCTGTTTCTCTCTGCAGTGTTTCCGGGCACCATTTATCAGGCGGCACAGACGGTAAGTAAGAAGCACAAAGAAAACCTAAGGGTTGCATCATGCAAGGGGTTGTCTTGGCTGTAAAACAAAGCCAAAAGATTCTGTAATTGCCACACAACCCTGATTCCCAGTGATGGCACAGTATGATTGTAGTGAAGGATGATGTTTAAATCTCTTTTAATTACCCAGTAAACCAATGGGTAACGGCCTACTTCCTTATATCCAAGGCTTCCGAAACGTATAGGCCTGAAAAAGGAGGCATAGACGAAAGGGTAAAAATGAACTGATAATGCAAACACGCATACTGTGCTATACAAATGTAAATATAGGCGTGGAGTTGGTAATCAATTCAAGCTTTCAGGCAGAAAAAATGTGAGCAATTCTGACACCAAACACAGCATAAGATTTAAATATATGAAAAAACAAAAAACTATTTCAATTACACCAGGTTTCCAACCGGGAGGCTGGTGAACAACTCATAATGAGCAACATTTTTTTTCTGGTATATAAGTGATATCAGAAATTGGTCAGTTGGGTAAGAATAAAGCATTGATTGGGATAGTTTAACGACTGATGTGGGTACCAATAGTGGGGCAATTTGCATAATTGTTTGTCAGCTGATAAAGGTTGCGCCATTTTGGAAAGTAATTTCCAAATCTCGTCTGTTTGAAATCTGCGTCGCCGCCTAATTATATATATATATATCTTTCCAGTATCTCACCACAACCTGAAAGTTCATCACAGCTCAGAACACGTCCACCAAACCAAGTGTTAGAAACACGCCGATAAGACGAGGAGGAATTCAACCACCGGCTACATCTGCATTTAATACGACCCAAGCAATCTTCTTTCTTCCTGGTTCTTAATCTTTGTGTCTCCTTTAGACAAACTAAAACTGTAACCAAATGGTTCTGTGGGGACATGTACTGGGCCTTTTACTTCAATCCTTCAATAAAGTCTTTCTGTCTCATGCAAAAGTCTGTCCCGTTCAGTTAATAGAAATGGTGCGGCTGTTACTTCTGTACAAGTTGGACTAAAATAGGCAAGAGAACACAAAGGGTGCGATGTGTTAAGCGTGGCTATTAGTGATTTTGTCATAAAACAGGCACACAGAATAGGAAGTGCGTCAATGTTTAAAACCAAATGTAATGATTTGCCACACGTGCGTCCACATCTTTTTAGGAGTTCTGAGCTGTCTGCGGTGATATGGAGACTAGGACAGGCTTTTGGATATCATCTGTAGTTCGGTGTCAGCGCCTCCAGCCTCAGGGGGCTCTGGTAGTACCAGAGACAGTCCTCTCTGAAGCACATCAGTCATACACACCATGCACTGACTCAATCCAGGCTGGTGTATGATAAACAAAGGGGATTTATGTAACAGTCACTGCATCAGATCTTTTCAGCAGTGCAAGGGTTCAGAGGGCTCCAACCTCTGGATGGTGCTTGACCCTGATAGTATGAGGTCCCTTACACTGCATCTCATCTCAGAGGCGCTATTAGAGAGGGTCGGGGTCCCTTACACTGCATCTGATCTCAGACGCGCTATTAGAGAGGGTCGGGGTTCCTTACAATGCACCTTATCTCAGACGCGCTATTAGAGAGGGTTGGGGTTCCTTACAATGCATCTGATCTCAGACGCGCTATTAGAGAGGGTTGGGGCTCCTTACAATGCATCTGATCTTAGACGCGCTATTAGAGAGGGTTGGAGTTCCTTATAATGCATCGGATCTCAAATGTGCTATTAGAGAGGGTTAGGGTTCCTTGCATACTGTGTCTGATCTCAGACGCGCTATTAGAGAGGGCTGGGGTTCCTCCTTACAATGCATCTGACCTCAGACGCGCTATTAGAGAGAGTTGGGGTTCCTTACACTGCAGCTGATCACAGATGCGCCATTAGAGAGGGTTAGGGTTCCTTGCAATGCATCTGATCTCGGATGTGCTATTAGAGAGGGTCGGGGTTCCTTACAATGCATTTGATCTCAGACGCACTATGAGAGAGGGTTGGGGTTCCTCAGAATTTCACAATATAATTATTGGGTTCCTTTACCAAAAAAATGTTAAAAAAATACTGCTGTACGGAATTCCCATCACATGAAATGTATGTATGTCTTTATTTATATAGCGCCATTAATGTACATAGCGAGTCACAGCAGTAATACACGTGACCATCATATAAATAACAAATAATACAAATAACGGATTATGGGAATAAGTGCTTCAGACACAAAAGTAACATTGTAGAAGGAGTCCCTGCTCCGAAGAGCTTACAATCTAATTGATGAGAACATACAAAGACAGTAGGAGGGCGTTCCATATAGAACCCCACCCTTGTTTTACTAACAAACGTAGGGTGCCCTGGATAAGGGTGCTGTATAAATGTTGTTATAAATAATTGGGGCGGCTTTGTTTACTGTACTGTTGTCTTTTTGAGATCACTTACATAGTTGACACTATTAAGTAGACGAATATGTAATGCTGTTGATTTGTGCATTGGCGCTCGCTAAAGATTGTGTTTTTAATAGCAAAAAAAAATAATATTCCTGCATACTGTAATGTAATGGGATTTATTTCCTTTGATGAATTTATTCCCCAATTTTACAGCCAGGCCACATTAATAATCACCTCCTTTAACAAGTATAAATAAAACAATACATGAGTATGACTGATATTTTTTTTTTTTTTACCATCAGTATCTTATAGACTTCAATCTAAATCTGCTAAAAAAAAATAATAAATATAGCACTTTCAATAAAAAAAAAATATTGTTTTTAATATATTCCATTTGGCATTTCTTCTGCTGTTTATTTACAGCTGTAATTACAGTGTTAAAAAAAGAAGCTCGACTGGGAATTTTGTAACTTATTCAATGACTTATACACAGTTATTTATTTAGACTGGCTGCTGCTTCAGGCATGATTGCTTCCTCTTTGAAAGGTTGAGATAAGCCAGATTTTCTGGTTAATGTACACATTTTCTCCTGCTGTTTAGCCTCTTCGATGCCTGAGAAGCCTGCCATTCAGGCAGTGAAGAAATCAACAAGCCTTTTTTATTTCAATGTACCCCCTTTATTTATTTTTTTGTGGCACTCCAGAAAATATCTACAGTACTTCCAATGTTTTTTTTTTTTCTGTGTGTTTGTATAGACTGCGTACAATGGCTGCCCACAGCATTGCTCTTTGGTCAAATACTTGTGTTAATTTTTTTTATATTTGTATTTAAACACTTCATTTATTTTGTTATTTGTACAGGTACCCTTCTACAGAAAAGTAAACACTGACTGGTACATCACACTGGAACGAATGATTATAGTGATGATATCCAATGTATGTACTCAGTCACCGTTGTTCATCTTGTGTCTAACAAGATGCTGAGGGAGCTTGTTTTTTTCTACTTTCAACAAACTTTATTTGTTGATATCCAATGTATGTACACAGTAACCGTTGTTCATCTTGTGTCTAACAAGATGCTGAGGGAGCTTGTTTTTTTTTTTTTTTTACTTTCAACAAACTTTATTCAGCAGCAGAGTGAGCAGAGCTCTTTCCCGCCTTCCAAAAAAAAAAAAGGCGGGCTTTCCCCCTCTGTCAATGCAGAGAGGTTAAAATAACGGCCGTGCAGCTCAGAGGGACGGATGAGGGGTACAGACTTGAGAGAGAGGTCTCATCAAGAGTTGACTGAAAGATGTCACAGTGAAAGCCATTAGAGCTGTCAGAAGAAGCAGAGATGTAACGAGAGTTGCTGTGTCACAGCTGTCACAAAATCGTCATACACTGACAAGAGAATAATATGGGGGGGACAGCCTGTAGTGGTGTCTCAAGAGGTGTCACAGTGAAGCCATACTTGATGTCACAAGAGTTGTGAAAGAAGCAGGCATGTCACAAGAGTTGTGACAGAGCAGTCATACAATCACAGAGAGTCATATTGGGGACAGCTTCATTGGTACCATAGAGATGTCAGAGAGGCAGTCTCGAGAGCTGTCACAGAGAGGGTCTCAAGATGGCACAGAGAGGTGTCTTGAGCTGTCACAGAGGGGCCTCAAGAGTTGTCACAGGGGGGTCTCAAGAACTGTCACATAGAAGGGTCTCGAGCTGTCACAGAGAGGCGGTCAGAAGAACTGTCACAGAGAGGGGTCTCGAGCTGTCACACAGAGGTCTCGGGCTGTCACAGAGAGGAGGTCTGAAGAACTGTCACAGAGAGGGGTCTCGAGCTGTCACATAGAGGAGGTCTGAAGAGCTGTCACAGATGTCACAACATTTGCCACAGTAAAGCCGTTAGAACAAGAGTTGTAAAAGAAGCAGAAATGTCAGAAGGGTTGTGACAGATCAGTCTCAAATGTCACAAGAGTTGTGTAAATGTCACAAATGTCAAAGAGTTGTGACAAAGCGGTACAAAAAAATGAAACAAATATGTCACGAGAGTTGTAACAGAGCAGTCCTATTACAGTGAAGCCATATTGGGAACAGCTTGAGTGGTACCATAGAGCTGTCTCTGCCTTCCAATGTGCATGACCCCCCTACACAAGTGACTGGCCCTTCCAATGAGTAAGACCCCCCTACACAAGTGACTGGCCCTGCCTTCCAATGTGCAAGACCCCCCTACACAAGTGACTGGCCCGGCCTTCCAATGTGCAAGACCCCCCTACACAAGTGACTGTCCCTGCCTTCCAATGTGCAAGACCCCCCTACACAAGTGACTGGCCCTGCCTTCCAATGTGCAAGACCCCCCTACACAAGTGACTGGCCCTTCCAATGAGTAAGACCCCCCTACACAAGTGACTGGCCCTGCCTTCCAATGTGCAAGACCCCCCTACACAAGTGATACAAAAGGGTGATTTGCGCTCATAAGTGGTTAAAAAGTGATTGGTGATATTGTGACCATTTAGGGAATTGAAACAACCTGATTAGGATGAGGTTTGTGCCGCTGTTCTGGTGGGATGGCTCAGCACTCCAAGTTAGTATAAAACAAAAGAAAAAACAGCGCAAAAAAACCTCAGTGTAGTATATTAAAAGATAATTTTATATAACAAAGGTGAGTATTGCACGTACATCAGGATAAAAATAACACAGCATGACATGTTAGGGACATGTTACCACTCGGCGGGACAGCAGCACAGGAACACGGGATATAGGCTTGGATAACCTTCCTCTGGTAGCAGGGACCCAGGATCGAAGAGACCAGCTCGCAGTCGAAGTTTCTTCCTTAGCAATGGGGAGACTGCTGCCGTTGGTTCAGAGGAGGTAATTCTCCTGACCGGTTCCGGGTTAGTCCGCGTGTGCGTATGACGTCATCAAGTGGCGTCTCTCTACCGTCCACGTCGCGCCGCGCCGGATGATTAACCAGACAAGCGAGTGTCCCACAATACAGCTGTTCAATCGGGAAATACCTCAATGGGTAAAAGAAAATCAGGAACGCGCCCTCTACACAAGTGACTGGCCCTGCCTTCCAATGTGCAAGACCCCCCTACACAAGTGACTGGCCCTGCCTTCCAATGTGCAAGACCCCCCTACACAAGTGACTGGCCCTGCCTTCCAATGTGCAAGACCCCCCTACACAAGTGACTGACCCTGCCTTCCAATGAGGAAGACCCCACCCCACACACACGCAAGTGGCACTGCTTCCTGCGAGTGAGACCCCCCTGGGTGACACATGACGGGGCTGATGATGCGGCTCCTCACGTTCCTGCCCTGGGACAGAAGTAAGTATTTGCGAACTGCTACGTGCAGGGGAAGGGTTGTGGTAAAGGGCGGGGGGGGGGGGGAGAACAGAGGGGACATGTGGGGGGATAGAGGGGGAATGGGGGAATAAAGGGGACACAAGGGAAGGAATAGAGGGGGGATAGAGGGGACACAAGTGGGGAGTAGAGAGGAGACGGGGGATTGAGGGGACACGAGGGGAATAGAGAACTCAAGGGGAGAATAGAAGGAACACGAGGGGAGAATAGAGGACACGAGAGGCGAATAGAGGACACGAGGGGAGAATAGAAGGAACACAAGGGGAGAATAGAAGGAACACGAGGGGAGAATAGAGGACACGAGGGGAGAATAGAAGGAACACGAGGGGAGAATAGAGGACACGAGGGGAGAATAGAAGGAACACAAGGGGAGAATAGAGGACACAAGGGGAGAATAGAAGGAACACGAGGGGAGAATAGAGGACACGAGGGGAGAATAGAAGGAACACAAGGGCAGAATAGAGGACATGAGGGGAGAATAGAGGACAAGGGGGGAATAGAGGACACGAGGGGAGAATAGAAGGAACATGGGAGAATAGAGGACACGAGGGGAGAATAGAGGGAACACGAGTGGAGAATAGAGGACACAAGGGGAGAATAGAAGGAACACAAGGGGAGAATAGAGGACATGAGGGGAGAATAGAGGACATGAGGGGAGAATAGAGGGAACACGAGGGGAGAATAGAGGGAACACGAGGGGAGAATAGAAGGAACACGAGGGGAGAATAGAGGGAACACGAGGGGAGAATAGAGGGAACACGAGGGGAGAATAGAAGGAACACGAGGGGAGAATAGAAGGAACACGAGGGGAGAATAGAGGGAACACGAGGGGAGAATAGAGGGAACACGAGGAGAGAATAGAGGACACGAGGGGGGAATAGAGGACACAAGGGGTGAATAGAGGACACAAGGGGAGAATAGAGGACACAAGGGGGGAATAGAGAACACAAGGGGGGAACAGAGGACATGAGGGGGGAATAGAGGGAACACGAAGGGAGATAGAGGGAACACGAGGGGGGAATAGAGGTGACAGTAGGGGGATAGAGAACACGAGGGGGGAATAGAGGACACAAGCGGGGAATAGAGAGAAAACAAGGGGAATAGAGGACACGAGAGGGGAATAGAGGACACGAGGGGGGAATAGAGGACACGAGGGGGGAATAGAGGACACGAGAGGGGAATAGGGGACACGAGGGGGGAATAGAGGACACGAGGGGGGAATAGAGGACACGAGAGGGGAATAGAGGACACGAGGGGGGAATAGAGGACACGAGGGGGGAATAGAGGACACGAGAGGGGAATAGAGGACACGAGGGGGGAATAGAGGACACGAGGGGGGAATAGAGGACACGAGAGGGGAATAGAGGACACGAGGGGGGAATAGAGGACACGAGAGGGGAATAGAGGACACGAGAGGGGAATAGAGGACACGAGGGGGGAATAGAGGACACGAGGGGGGAATAGAGGACACGAGAGGGGAATAGAGGACATGAGGGGGGAATAGAGGACACGAGGGGGGCATAAAGGGAAAACGAGGGGGGAATAGAGGATACGAGGGGGGAATAGAGAGAAAACGAGGGGAATAGAGGATACGAGGGGGGAATAGAGGGAAAACGAGGGGGGAATAGAAGGGAGACGGGGGATAGAGGGGACATGAGGTGAATAGAGGAGGGATAGAGGACATGAGGGGGAAAAGAGGGGAGACGGGGGATAGAGGGGACACGAGTGGGAATATAGTTTACTTAAGGGGGGATTAGGTGGGACACGACTGTGGACATGAGGGGAGTGTTAGAGGGAACACAGGGGGAGTAGAGGGGACACGATAGGGGGGATAGAAGGTACACGATGGCAATAGAGGACACAAGGGGGAATAGAGGACACAAGGGGGGGAATAGAGGGGACACAAGGGGGGAATAGAGGGGACACAAGGGGGAATAGAGTGGACATGAGGTTGGAATAGAGTGGACATGAGGGCTGGTAGAAGAGACACGGGGGGAATAGAGGGGTATAGAGTAAACAAGGGGGGAATAGAGGGGTATAGAGTAAACAAGGGGGGAATAGAGGGGTATAGAGTAAACAAGGGGGGAATAGAGGGGACATGAGGGGGGATAGTTGGGACACATTGAGAATAGAGGAAACAGGGAATATAGGGGACACAAGGGGGGATAGAGGTAACGGGGAGAATAGAGGGGACATGAGGAGAATAAAGGACAGACACAGGGAATAGAGGTGACACAAGGGGGGAATAGATCATCTGTATTAATGAAACAAAAGAGCAGTTTGTGTGAAACAAGTCTTTTTTTTTATTGTGGAAATGTTGAAAATGAATATATTTTAGGAAAGGATAACCTGCAACATTTAGTATAGGTACTGTATATTTATTTGCACATGACTTTACACCTCCAGTCCAGTCAACAATCACAGGGTGCCCATTAACAATCTCTGCCGAGATGGCCCTTTGTCGCCTCAAGCTTAATATGGCTAAATCAGAGCTTCCCATAGTTCGTCCCACAACGGGCCCCGATGTTTCCTTCTCCATTACATGCGATAATACCATGCCAAACAGTGACTTTCATCTCCTCTCTCTCTTTCTCCCCTCATGCAAATGCTGTTGCTAAACTTGCTGTTTCTTCGTCCAGAAGACTACAAAAATATGCTCCCCCCACTGTCCCATCACTACTTAAACACGAATACGTTCACTTGTTCTCTCCTATATTGAATTCTGCAACACAATTTATTCTATTCTAATTCCCACCGCACCACTTTACAATCCATTCAAAATACTGCGCCTCGAATCATCTCCTGCTCTTCTAGACACCTACAGTATCTGCTTCTCACCTCCTGAAATCTCTCTGCTGGCTTCTTTTCAAACCCCATAAACCTGTGAACTACAAAAATCCTCCTCCTACGCCTCTACACTCCTCTGCACCTCCATATATTTTACCTCTGATCTGTCGTTACATCCTTATTCGCCTCTTACGCTCAACCCAAGGATGTCTCAACTCGGAACCTTTTATCTTTACAGCCCTCTCTTAGCATCAAGCCTGGTTTCCTAATCCCTCTCTAATCCTACGGTGTGGAACTCGCTTCTTCTCAATATTCATCAAGACTTCCTGTTTCCAAAGCCCAGCTGGGGTTCCCCCTCTTGAAAACTTATCTACGCCCATTCTACTGACTCTTGACCTCCCTGATCACACTTTAATGATACTCTTTTACCCTTACGGTGTCTGTAAATCTCCCAGTGCCACTTATGTTATAATATCTTTGAGGTATTATAAAACGAGGTGTTGGTGGTATAGAATTAAAATGATACACACACAACTCCATACATACACAGTAGAAAACACAGTATCTACAAACCATCAGTTACGAGTTGACAGTACTACTTGGTCTGCATTATACTTCTGCGCTATAGCCATTTTGTTGTATTTAGTTTCTTTTGTGGGCATCGTACGCCTACAGGAACGCTCAGCTTGGCTTGAGGACTTTACACTAAAGATCCAGTTTCTTTGCATGGTATCTATAACACTCTCAATGATAGAAACTGGGTTTGCACATTCTATTTAAATTCACTATATACTGTATAGTTCCCGCCGCTATTTTTAGTGGACTTTTTGGGTTTGTGACCCCTTCGAGCATCGGTCAGTCTACATAATTAATATGTGTTGCAGTGCATTGTAGGTAACATTGTCACTGTTGAACTCGGTTACTCTCTATGGCTTCCTTCTGGTGGCAGGTAACATTAGAATACTTGATTATTATGTCAAGTTTCTGAAAATTGGGTAAACGAACGTGTTACAATATTAAATGTAAAGTCAAAGTGAAACTTGAGCCACTCAGAAGGACGCATATATGACAAAACCATTACCCGAATCCCATAAGACCTACTATTTCAGGTTTGCTTACTGTACTAAGGCAATTTTGGCCCAAAATCTACGCAAGTACTGTTAATTTAATCTTGCACATATTGCAAAAGAATGCATCTCTCTGTGTCCCTTTCTTCTCCTTAATTCTGTGTCAGACAAATCCACCAGGATTACGTGAGTGACAGAAATAAGAGAAATATGCCAATGTAGTATTATTTTTCACTAACGAATGCCTGCAAGGTTATCCTTCATAATTTTAAGGGCTTATGCCAATTTTTTTATTGCACTACAGTAAGTCACAAAAAGTATTCTGCTTCATTTAACCCTTTGGGCACTTTCACATATTTAACTAAGTTTTATCCATAGGACAATAAGCAATGATATTCATTTAATTATAATAATAATAATTTAGTATAAGTACCTGCTATTATTGGAATTTACCTTGACGGGGGGTTTGGCAGGCTTGAATCATTGAATTTTTTTATATATGATCAAAATATGCAAGTAAATGGCTCCTTTTTTTTTTATTAGACTTGTAGAAATCGCACTAATAAATTGCAAACCAATTTGGGAGGAGTGCTGGAATGGTGCATTTGTTTTCCATGCATGTAAGGTCAATGTTATCACCAGCTGCACACTCCATAAAGTGAGGAGAGCAGGGTCTATGTATGTGTTTCCCGAGATTAAGGTTGCTGTAACTTTCTGGCCTTCTAACAATCGGCACCAGATGTAAGACGTACAGTAGATTCCTACATTCAACCCCAGTGTGCTCCACCAATGGGGCAATGTACCAAAACATGCTTTCTTTGCTCCAAAATTGCCTTATTGGGAAGCCCCCTAAATATCAAAATCACATGGTTGCAAACTTCTAATACCAGAACAAAAAAGAAAGGCAGAACCAGATTTCTCAAGATGTTTTATCTTTCATCCAATAGGAGTTTTTTTCTTTTCTTTGATAACTCTGATTCTGTCTTTGTCTTCGAGTTTTGCGGCAGTAGATACTGCACTGTACATAGGCACGGCCCTCCGAAACACAGCTGTGAACGTTTCTTTCTGGACAGTCGTTTAGAATCCCCTCTCCCACTTGTTGGTTCCACATGGATTTCACACCTCTGTTTTGCCCCAGAAATGTGAGGGGGTTTTCTAACAGTCCTCCCGTGGCGACAGGATTTTTCTACTCTCCACCTCTTCCGTGATTGAGAGAAATGTTACTCCTTTTTG
This sequence comes from Ascaphus truei, assembly GCF_040206685.1. Taxonomy (NCBI): domain Eukaryota; kingdom Metazoa; phylum Chordata; class Amphibia; order Anura; family Ascaphidae; genus Ascaphus; species Ascaphus truei. The sequence continues at coordinate 3,462,748 of NC_134505.1, read as the reverse complement.
GCACCCTGCAAAGAGAAACCACATGGAACAAGTTGGCTATTTGCATTGGCTTTTTTTTTTTTTTTTTTTTAAAGATTAGAATACAAACTGATTATAATACAAAAAAATGAGTTTGTCTTTCAACTGATTCCTTTACCCTTTCGCTGTCATTGTACATCATGGGGGGCTGGCATACCCGGCGCGGTCTAGGACGTTTGGTCACAGCTGCCTCGCCGCGACCAAATGACCGCCAGCGTTTAGCCGCTCCTCACCTTGCCGCCGGGACTGTCAGCCGCCAGCTGCTTTGCCGCTAAGGTAATTCACTAACCTTAGCCCTTACCCTAAAACCCCCTAATCTTAACCCCCCTAATACTGACGCTACCCCCTATCCTAAAAACCTTGACCCCTTACCATAAAACCCCTTACCCTAAACGCTAAAACCCCCAAAGTAAACCCCAAACACTAACCACTAACATCCCTAAACTTAACCCCCTACCCTAAAACATACACCCTACCCTAAAACATACACCCGACCCTAAAACTAACCCCCTACCGTTAAGCTTACCTTCTTTGAAAGCGTTCAGCGGCAAAGCAGTGGCGGCGGCAGAGGGTCCTCCCTGCAGCTAAACGCCGGTGGGGAATTGGTCGCGGCAGGACAGTTGCGCAAATGCCCCGTTCTGTACAAGGGTTCTTTATTGTGTTAAGGGCAAATCATGCTATTGTACTATTAGGTGAGGTAGCAATGTGAGCAGTGAATGTGATGGGAACACGTGATCGGTACCTAGGGTGACCACACGGTCATGTTTCTGGAAGACTCGGTTGCTACCGACATGCTGGGTACAGGATACAGGGTTATGTTACTGCGATTTTTCAGTGCTAAGCTGCACTATAAAGAGGAAAAATTACCTACGGGATGTGTTGGTCATATACGGTATGTATTATAGATGCAGCCAACGTTTGGCGCCCTGCAGCGGGGCAGACACAATGCGCCATTGATTTGAACCAGCTGCGCACAAGAAGAATACACGGCTATTGCGCCATTTCCCCCCGTGGGGGTGCCCCGGGCAGTGCAATAACATTGGCTACCTGTATGTTTATTTGATGCTTACCTTCTTTACCGTGGGAAGCAGGTCTTGGTACACTGCAGAGGAAGACAAACGTGTTAATAATAAGTGATAGTCTTTCGCATACAAACTTGAACAGTGATGCAATCGCAAGTCAAATGATTACTTCTAGTAATGAGCCCGCCACGAGTTTAGTTTAATGGCTTTCGGGGATACTGTCCTGCAACTAAACAGTACTGGCATACCCCGCTTTAAGGACACTCACTTTAAGTACACTCGCGAGTAAGGACATATTGCCCAATAGGCAAACGGCAGCTCACGCATGCGCCTGTCAGCACGTCCTGAACAGCAATACCGGCTCCCTACCTGTACCGAAGCTGTGCGCAAGCGGGGAGACTATAGAGCCTGTTACAAATGCCTTATTTACATCAGGTATGCATGTATATAACTATTGCAGTACAGTACATGCATCAATAAGTGGGAAACAGGCAGTGCTTCACTTTAAGTACATTTTCGCTTTACATACATGCTCCAGTCCCATTGTGTACGTTAATGCGGGGTATGCCTGTACTTGCTGAATGAAAAAACAAAAACGATGTGGCCCGGGAAATTGTAACTTTAACTGTCTGTTCCCGACAGGGCATCTACAGTATATAAATAAAACACAATTACGTTAATAAATTAGAGATATTGTAATGTAAATCTCTTTAATCAGATGAAAATGTGTTTCTTGTATAGCTAAAATTATATGATAAAGGTGTAAAGTAGAAATAGCTGTGTTAGTCCAGTTGCGATATTGCAGAATGAATTAGTTCTGCCGTATTAGGTGATGGATTTTTGTTTTTAGTTTTACCTTAATGCACACTTCTGCTAATATTAAAAAAATGATATCAATGGTTTTTTGGGGGGGGGGCGGGGGGGTGGTGGAATTATACTTGTTTTGATGACTGGTCTCATGAAAATCAGGTCAAGTATCAATTACTGTACATCATTTATTTTTCCAGAATAGGTTACTTTGTGCCCATCATGGTAACCAAACTCCTGTTTGCCTTTATTACTATTACAGCTTTAATCTTTACAGGTTTAAAGCCTGGTTTGAATTGTAATGTACAGTAGCGCCCTCCATATCTCTGACAGAGACACAGAGCAGGGACCTAGCTGACGTGGGACACCATAATACATACTGAATGTCCTGTTTGTCAAGCAGGCGCCTGTATGTGGCGATCTCCCTCTCCAGGTGCATCGTCACGTCCATGAGGGTGTTGTACTCGTGGTTTTGGCGTTCCCGCTCGGTTCGGACGTGGGCCAGCTGAGATTCCACGTTGTTAATCAGGCACTGCAACTGGGCAAGCTGCGAGTGGTAACTGGCCTTTTTCTCTGCCAATGTGCCTTCCAGTGCCGATTTCTACAATCGGACAAAACATGGTGGGCATAATAAATGGCACAATAGCTAAAAATCTACTGAATTGTATCCTTCTTTCCATCTATCGCTAAGGGTCCCTCTTCAGTTAATTAGAAGTTGATGCTTCCCTAACAACATTACAGTATATTGAAAAGGGGCCTATTTGTCTTCCTAACTAGATTTGGTTATGATAGAAGCCATAACTAGACTAAATCTAGAGACCTGACCCCAACCCCTGCCCAACAGCCAAGCAAGCTCTCGATGCACCTATTCCTAAGCCCGACCACCGCTGTCCACCACAAAGACATTTTAACAATTACTCTACAATCTAATCTATATGTAATCACAACTTTGTTTTGCTAACTAATGTACAGTGACGTGGATATGGACGCTACATAAATGTGGTTATAAATAAATAACACAATGCAATCCCTAACTATTTCTAGTTTATGTTCAGGAATCATAACAATCATGCATATAAACTTTCAACAGCCATATTCTCTACACGCAACGGCCCCTTTTCTTTCATACATGTGGGGCAGTTTTTCCTCAGTATTGCACCACCTGTGCCTTGATTCATGTGACCCATAGTATGTATGCTTTTCACAAAGAGGTGGCACGAATGCTTAGTAGATTTACGTAAATAACTACTGTATAAACCCTTTATGTATTGAGGACTAGAGACATACCATGCTCAGTTGGCTTTGCAGATCAATCTCCAGGGTCTGACTAGTGCACTTTAAATCAATAACCTCACTTTGTATTGTCTGTAGATGTCCACAACCAGACCCCACTTCACGTTTCAGTTCTTCGCTCTGAAGATGAAGAAACACAAGATAATACATGTAGACTTCTTTCCACAAGCTTACTTTTAGGAATCTTTACTGGGTTTGGGTTCTACTTCGTCAGCTAGAGTTCCCCTGTCTCTCTTTTTCCAAGCGGCAACTAGTGGTAGTTCCCATTAAATAAGACAATAAGCGTACCTTTGCAATGAACCAGGTTTCAGCCTCTATTTTGTTCTTCTCCATCAGGTCTTCATATTGATCTCGAATCTCAGCCAAGAGTATATTCAGGTCCACGGCAGGGGCAGCATCCACTTCCACATTGACTCTGGCGCCCAACTGACTGCGCAGATTGTTCACCGCCTGCCAAGTTAAGAGGTAAGGAGACAAGGTAAAATAATGTGTGGATGGAGGGTTGAAGTCTCATGTTGTGCCAACAATCCCCAGATATCAATTTAAGGCTTTTCCAAGCATAGCATCCTCCATCTTTGCAACCCCTAGGAACCCCTAATCTTTGCAATTACTAGGAAGCAGGAGATGCGGCTTAGTTAGGTTCAAGGAGAATCAAGTTTAAAAGAATGACCTGATGTGTCGAACATGTTCTCTTATCACTCGGTTTATCTGACATTTTAAGACCACGATGACCTAACCTATGGGTGATTTTTGCTTATTTTTACCATTTGCTGAAGGTGACTCAAAGGGGTGTGAATATTATGCTTGTGTGTTTCAACCAATTAAATCTTGAGACGCAGTGTGGTGTAGTAGTTTTCACATGCACCCCCCCACCACACCTCCTGCCCTATACATTACGTCCTCATTGGACTTCTTCATGCAGAGCATCTCTTCCTGGAGGTTTTGATGCTGCATATCCAAGTCTCGACTTTCTACGTCGAGTTCATCCAGGTCTCTGCGCAGATTGTTCACATCAGCATCAACATTGTTCCTCAGCCTTACCTCCAGCTCATACCTTGGTATAAAAGGAGGGACAACAAGCAGAGTCTAAGAAACACAAGATTATATGAACGGATAGAGATGTATGTGCACATGTACATTGTCAGAGACCTCTATTAAATGATTAACTTTTGGGGAAGAGCACCAACGCATTCAGCATAATATACCTTCTTAAACGCTTTGCTCTGTAGAGAGAACGTTTTGACACATACAGATGGGATAATAAAATCCGATTACAATTATTAAGTATGGGTAAGAATGATAGCTTCTGTTGTATTTGCATTTTCCTTTTTCCTTCCTTCCTGTCCTTAAAAGACTTACTTGTTTCTGAAGTCATCCGCAGTCAGGCAGGCATTCTCAATCTGACGAGCACTCCGGGCATTCTCCACCGTTGACATTAAAATCTGAAAAAAATTATCTTCTTTATGACTCTGAGAAGTATCGACTGTTACGTATGCTAGCGTATCTCATAGAACATAAAACTGACGAAATGTGCCAAATGTACGTAGGAAATGTGCTATAGGTTGTGATACCTTTTAATAGACAGTATATGAGACAATATGAGACTTGTTCATGGATGAAAGAATAGTGTACAGAGGTTTTGAACATTCACACTTTCTACGCAACACAAAATCAACAAATGTTGCGTAGAAAGCATGCCTTCATTGAGTATTTTCATGTTTGAAAAATTAACAAAGGTTTCATTTCATTCAAATACATATCTATGTAAAGGTCCATTCCAGAGGGCATGTTTTTTACCCCCAACATGAATTGGTTAATAACAATAAATACATAGAATGTTACTGCTTCCCAACATCTGTTGTTATCTAATTTACAGAAAGAAAAAAAACAATACAAAAAGTACATTGGTTGCATTTAAACAGGTATTGTGCTAGTTTTTGTTGTTTCAACTGTATTTTTATTGTACCTTATTCTGGAGCTCCTCAATGGTCCCAAAGTAGTGGTTGAAATCAGGCAATGTACTGGGCTTATTTCTTTCGTACCACTCTCGGATGTTCCTCTCCAGGTGGGTGTTTGCCTGCTCCACTGAGTGTACTTTCTCCAGATAGGATGCCAGTCGGTCATTCAGAAGCTGCATGGTTTCCTTCTCATTAGCGCTGAGCATACCATCATTCTTCCGGCCACTGGGGCCCCCAAAGCTTTTACGGTGACTCTCTTGACCATAGCTACCATGTACACTTCCAAAGCGACATCTCTGACTGAAAGAAGACTGTTTGGAGATGGGGATTCCTTTATTTCCTGAGCCTCCATGGGCATTGATAGCTCTGGCGGGTCCTCCATTGTTGACTATATTGGCGCCATCATGATGGACTGAAGAGATGTGTCTGGAAATCTTGGGGGAATGACCACCAACGTGACAGTTTCCCTGGAAGATTCCAGCGGAAGAATGAGTCTGCTTTATGCTATGGCTCATGTTGACAGCAAAGCATAAATCATACACTGCAACTTGGTCAGAAAGGAGAGTGTTTCACTCAATTTAAGACCTCTTTTTAAAAGCATGGCAATGGGCGTTGAAAAGGTAGCATTTGTATACTTTATGGGCACCATACACACATTTAATATTTTATCAACCAGTAGGAGGATTTGTGGGAAAAACATCATAAGAAAGTGGGAGTGGGTGAAGGGCCAATAAACTGTTACAGGTTCATTACAATGCTGCATATACGATGCAAGAATTTGACACACCCACACAATATAACAGACTCAAGGTGGAAGTCAGCATCAAACGAAGATAAAGACATTGCCAATATGGAAACACACCTTCCAATAAAGCTCTTAACTGTTTGATGACCTGGATGTCTACACGTGATAGCCGATGAATGTTTACGGACCAAAAATCTCTGGTGCAATGAGATCCACTTGGGGAGAGTTGGGTGTGTGATTTATTTTTTGGTTTTTATGATATGAACCGAATATGGCACTGAATGTCGGATGGGTTTTGACTTGTGGGCAGTATGGATAAATAAACTATGTGTACTGTACTGTAGTAGACTGAAATACTCTAGCAGTTATTTTGCTAATCAAAATAAGTAGATCACACACTCTGCCTTTTTTATATTAACTATATATTAAGGAGTGGGGGTCAAATGAAAAACAAAACAAGCCAGAAAAGTAGCTGGTGCATGACTTTATGTTGTAATTGACCAGAAAGAGAGAATATGTCTTAGCAGAAATCATACTGACTGATGTTTTGTAGTGGTTTATGTAGCAGGTTTATAGCACTTTTTATTGTTGTTTCCTGTAATACAATTAAAGCATAACGCGTATAGAATAAATGCATAAAGCACAACAATGATGCAAAGTTTATGATATTGGGCTTGGGTTACACCTCAGTCTTTTGTGAATTACTTTATAATTAATAATATTTGTATTTATACGGTCAATATATTTTGCAGCGCAGTACAATGTGGGACAAGCAGAAGAACAAAACATAAAATGTATACAACGTACAATATAATGAAACAATAGGTATTGAGGTCCCTGCTCTGAGACTGATGATACATGGATAGGTGGGGGTCACTCAGGACAGTATTAGCTGTAGGCTTTTCAGGATGTGCTGTGTAGGCCTCTACTTTTTTAAGGGATGTTTGAAAGTATGAATATTGGGAGAGAATCTAAGTTCCACAGTTGGGTTATAGCCCTAGAGAAGTCTTGGAGGTGGGAATGAAAGCAGTGCAGAGAGCCAGAGCTCAAGTGGTGTAAAGAGAAAATAGAAGAGGTCCTATAAAAGAGCGTTGGGGAACACCAACATTGAATAGCAGTGGAGAAGAGGACGAGCTAGTAAAGGAAACACTGAATGGAGTAGTCAAATAAAGAGGAAGAGAACCAAGAGAGGACAGTGACAGCAAGGAAAATGGAATGGAAAGTACAGCTCAGCCCCGTTATAACGCGATCCGTTACAACGCGAATCCGCTTATAACGCGATGCAAGCGTGGCTCCCAATTTTCGTTTTTATGAACAGTTTACAACATGATTTTTGGTATCTCATACTTTATTGTACAATGCATACAATTGTACATTATTTCTAACGCGATCCGCTTATAGCGCGATGTGATTCTTTGGACCCCAAGCACAGCGTTATAAGGGGGGTTGAGCTGTACATGTATGGAATAGGACATGGCAATTAACATTAACATAGGCGGCGTAGAGGTCTAGTAAGCTTAATAAGGAAAACTCTCGTGATTTTGTAATGAGAAGATCATTGTCAACTTTTTATTTCTGTGGAGTGGTTAGGGCAGAATCCAGATTGAAGAATATCAACGAGGGAGTTAAAGGAAAGAAAGTGGAAGGAAAAATGCAGTTATAAATAATATTTTCAAGTAGTTTGGAAGCAAATGGGAAAAGGGAGATTGGGTGGTGGTTGTCAGGACCCATGTACATGTAATGCTACTTTCTAAGCAGCTCTTTAGCACTCCGCTGGGCTGACTACAACACATGACCTCCATGGCATATAAGAAGACACCCCTTTCGAGACTGCATGCTTTACCACAGCTTTGCTAGGTGGAGTGAGGTCGTGTTGCTCCTTTGCTGAATTACCTGCTATTTAATATCCTTTGACTTCCTGGTTCTTGATCACAGTTTGCCTCTGATTTCACTCTGCCTGTTGTTGCCCGGACGCTGGTCCGTCTGACAATTCTCCTCTTTCCTGCCTGCCCTAACCCCAATTCTCCCGCTTGTTGTCCGCTTTGAGCGTGGCATGTCTGACTACCTCTTTTGCCGAGTCCTTCTAAAAGCTCTCCGTTGCTTGTTCCACCACTGATCCGGTCTCCTGGTGCCAGCATTCCGTGATTACAACAGGTGATTCTATTCTACCGACTCTCCCCTTGGATATCCCCACTGAGCCTGATAGTAGTTAGAAGGGGAACGTGGGTTGAGAGAGGACTTCTTCAGTATTGGTCTGATGGAGGCATGCTTAAAGGAAATGAGCCAGTGCTGAGAGAGAGGTTTAAAAGATGGCTCAAAGTAAGGTTGATTTTAATTGAGAGGGAGATTTTTTTTATTTATTTTTTTAAGGAATAGGGTCGAGAGTACAGGTTGTAAGTGGGGAGCAGGAGAGAATGTGGGAGACTTCCTCTTCAGTAACCGAGTTGAAGTCAAATGTAGCTTTGGAAGCAGAGAGAAGACATGCGGGCATAATTGGTATATGGTATATATTCCGTAAACGACATTGCTTCATCTTTTATAAGGTAAGGAGCGATGCGTTGTGGAGGCCAGCGGCAGGATGTTCAATACGTCTCTAGTGATTCCGTGCCATTGATCTCGATTGAGGGCGTCTTTTTGGGCTTCGGCAACTGTCAAGTGGAGCGGTTTGAGAACTTGCGCCACCTGGTTCGACCACGTTTTCTTTGGAGCATTTCGGTCCCCTTTCCAGCCTATGGGTCGTGTGGTGTTGAGGCACTGGTATGGTAGTCTGGTGATTTCCATACGGAAGACGTGGCCAAACCACCTAAGTCTTTGTCGCTTAATGCAGGGGGGCGCAAACTTTTTTCTCTGCACCCCCCTACCAGATGTCCTCCTCTCTGCGCGCCCCCCGCCCTCCTCCATACCTTGATTCCCGGTGTCTGGGCGTCATGACGTCACGTTGCCATAGCAACGTGATGTCACATGACCCCGCGGCATTTGCCATGGCGACTCGTCTCCAGATGCCGGCTGAATCAAGGTAAGTATTGTTTACAGAGGCCCTGCAGCTCCCCCAGCACTTAATTTAAGTGCCTTCGGGAAGCGCGCAGGGGCCTCTGTAAAACCCGTGCCCCCCGCCGGTAATCTCGCGCCCCCCCCTGGGGATCGCACCCCCCCAGTTTGAGCTCTCTCTTTCTTTCACACACCTTGGGGGGAATATATAAGAATTTGACCCGACAACTACTCAGCAAGCTTACTATCTAAAGACCACCATCCATAAGGCTTCCACCTCTTGAGGGTTTACACAAGGGCTCCTATCAGAGAGAGATGGATCTCTGATACCGCCTGCCTTTATCTGAAGAAATCTGTGAGTGATACTGTCACAGACGTTTTTTGAACATCGCTATTTTTATTACCATCTGCACTATTATCTGTATATTTTCGCATTTTTCACATATCACCTCTTGACAACTTCAGCTCTTCCATTACCTGGAAGAGAACGTGTGACTCTATTGGACCTGGACAGTCCACCACAAGGGTGTAGAGCTGCTGTATTCATTTACTCTTGTATTTACACTTATATTATTACACTATTCACTTTGGTGTAGGTTAAATACTCACGTTTATCTTTCACGTATTTTTAATATATGTTTACACTTTTTTTTTGGTTATTATCACTATTATGTCACTTGATATTAAGTCACCATACTAAAGATAGAAGCGCCCGGTTCCAGGCTTTTCTGTTTTCAAGGTAATTAATCTAGTTTATAACTCAGGATTTTTTTTTTTTTTTTAGTAAATTCTTGAACAAACCACATCTATGTTTGCCCGCAAAGAAAATGAGTTTATGTATCAACTTTGGAGATGTCACTCGTCGTTGTGACAGTAGTGTAAGCCCTTGTCATTAATGATTTAATGTAAGTGTCTAGCAATAAAATTGTTTGCGGCTCCTTCTTCTAGGACAGTAAAATGGCTGCAAAACTGGGACAAATAACTGCACAAGATTGACCAAAAAGTCCCGGAAAAAGTCAATATATCATTTTTTTAAATCGGGTCCTATTTTCTTTCCTGTTTTGCAGCACGGAGACTTTAATGCATTGGTAGCCAACAGGACACATGCGGCCCTCCGGGTCTTCACCTGTGGCGCCCAAATGCTGGCTAGCCCCAGCAGCCCTCTCTCCCCAGTGCAGAGGGAGCGGAGATATTGCTAGGATGGATCGTACTGTAGCTTCCCCCTAGCTCTGGTACACTGCTTAATGACACTGTGCTGATATATACTGCTCTGCCCCTCTCCTGTGCTGATCACTAGTAGCCAGCGTAACCAGAGGAGAGTGACAGTATTCATGACCATACTAGCATTAAGCAGGTGATGGAGGGAGGGTGGAAAGCTCCTATCTGCGGCTGCAACGTCCTTCCATAAAAAAATAAATATATATATATACTGTACGTGGGTAATATGCGGCCCTTGAAGTATATCCTCTTGCATATCACTGCTTTAATGTATATTGCCTCATCTATGTTGCTTGAGTGTTTCCAATTTGTTCCTCGTCTATCATTTTGAATTCTTTCACCATATGATGTCTCATACTTCATCCCTTCGACTGTATATATACCATTAGTTGGCTATTCGCTTTTAACTCAGCACAATTGTGTATATTGTGGATATATATTTCTTTACTATGTTACTATGTTTACTGTCTTCACATGGGTGAATTACCAGAAAAAAAATTCTGTTGTGCGCTTGTGTCCCTTATTCAAAGATTATACGAACGACACCACTGTCAAGTGTGTTGTTTTAGAAGTCCATTAAACAAAACAGAAGTTTGCGTCAGACAGAAGAGTTTATTAAAGAAACAAAGAAATAGATCCTGCACATATGCAGAATAATTACAACCACAACGAGAAGAAATTATTTTGACAACAAAGTCCAAAAATCATAATTATCTGTTCTACACAAGTACACAAGAATGTGACACCATCCTTGGTCTCAGTGGTCACTTAGACATCACAACGGTTGCATTTAGTGGGATACATTGTCACTGCTAAATACAGGTACACACTACAGTATGCCCACTGAAATTTTGGGCAGGTATTTTTCTCTAAGCAGCATGGCTACATTGGAATGGTTATTTTCTAAATATCATCTTTTATAGGCAGAATATAAGGAAATGATGAGACGCCAGATTTAATATCAGTTAGTCTTTGTATAGCTCTTTCTTAGTACACAATAGAATATTATACATTATGCTCAGTAGATCAAAGAACACACAATCCCAGCATGCTCTAACCCCAGCACCCACCACATCATATATATATTTATATATATATATTTGTGTCAAAGGGAGTGGTCAAATGTATACAACAAAAGGCAAAAATACCCAATGCTACATCCAATGTGACAGAACATACATAGTAAAATACTTCAATGTTTGTATTCTCAGAAGTAAGGGTCATTTAGTTAAACCCTTTGGCCAAAGCGTTATAAGCCTGCAGCCACGTCACAGCATGACCAGTATGCAGGTCCTAACATTCTCATTGACCTCTACAATGGATGGCGAATGGGCCCAATAGACCTGTCAACAGAGATCTCCCACCTAAGAAGTCTGTGATCTAACCGCGTTGCCTCCTCGCCATGCTTCCAATTACTTTACAGAATCTCACAGGATTCTGAAGCCTGGAGAACAATGAACATGTTTCACCTGAGCAAAAAGCGAATGCATTTGCCCCAAACCATTGCATTTATCACATACAATTTACCATTTTAGTCTTAGAAGAAGCCAAGATAAGCTCAATGAAAGGAAGGAAAAGATAGACATGGACATTCCATACACAGAGTCAGATAACGGCAGGCCGTTTATTTCTGGGGCGTTCAGTGAAGAATTCCTTTCTTTATTTGTTGATTCTCCATGGCGGGCTCATACCTCAGGGACTCCCCAGAAGTCTCGGGGTTTTTGTAACATTCAGTGGGCTGGGCGTCTTCTGTGGTGTGATGTTCCACGCTGGGGTGAGACTCTAAAAAGGGGAAAGCAATAGAGGTTACTGGTGTCATTTTAGAGGACCAAAGTGATTAAAACGTACAACGTGAGTTTTTGTGTGTTTAAATTGCATGTTTGCTTGATTTTCTAAGTACTTACACAATTATTTTGCTTCAGTGTATTATATAATGCCAGATACGGGCAGTTCAATGGGCATTCGTCATTTATGATGCCAAAGGATTTTGCTACTCTACTAAGTGCTGCAAATTCAGGCAAACAGCTTCCAGTTATAGAGATGGCAGTAGTACACCTCAGGGATGCAAAATTATTGTTTAACATATTCTAATGCTTGCAGATATCAAAGCAATGTTAGGACACATTCAGTGGAAAGGGAAGGGCTGAGGTTATGGATGGAATTCTAAGAGGGGAGGACAGCAGGCAGAATGAGTACGGTCTGCTCAGAACTTTACCGGGTTGGGTATATGTGCACTGATTACATGGCAATTACAGTACTTTGTGATTTCCAGGTTACTTTCCACTTACCATCTTTGCCACAAGAGGTATGATGTTCTGTAATACTGCAGAGCAAAGATTAAAATGTTTAGAGATTAGTAGGTGTAAAAAGCAGATGATGGTCCAGTCACTTTGCTGTTAGTTGTATGATAACTACAGTACAGGCATACCCCGGTTTAAGTACACTCACTTTAAGTACACTCGCGAGTAAGTATATCTCGCTCAATAGGCAAACAGCAGCTCACGCATGCGCCTGTCAGCACTTCCTGAACAGCAATACCGGCTCCCTACCTGTACCGAAGCTGTGCGCAAGCGGGGAGACTGTAGAGCCTGTTAGACATGCGTTATTTACATCAGTTATGCACGTATATGACGATTGCAGTACAGTACATGCATCGATAAGTGGGGAAAAGGTAGTGCTTCACTTTAAGTACATTTTCACTTTACATACATGCTCCGGTCCCATTGCGTACGTTAATGTGGGGTATGCCTGTACTGTATTGCATTTGCCATGCCTGAAACCACTTGTAAATTGTTCCAATGGCTTACCGCACAGATTATTCCTGTCCAACTAATTAGAATAATATTTGATTGTGTCAATTTGTAGAAAATATAAATAATAGTAATAATAAGCCAACAATTAACTGATAATAACTGATAATATTGTCTGAGATATGAAGGTGCTCACAAGTGGTATTTTTATTTGTTGTGTACACTGTACGGTGAACTGTTTTGGTCACTTTTTTACTCACCATATCTTTTTTTGTGTCCGGTCATTTACATACTGGATGTCATGTCCTTCCAGCAGGCATTTGTATGTGGCGATCTCCATCTCCAGATGGGTCTTCTGGTCCATGAGGAGTCTGTACTCACGGTTCTGGCGCTCTAGGTCAGATCTGGCCTGGGCCAGTTGAGTTTCAATATTGTTGATCAGACATTGTAACTGGGCCAGCTGAGATTCATAATTGGCCTCTGTCTCCGCCAAGCTACCTTCCAGTGCGGCTTTCTATAATAGAATGGACAGAATTACATTAGAAGGGGGACATTTGGTGGAAATGTATAGGGCATAACAGGTGGTGCAGATTGAGAACATATGGCAGCTGTATATTCCATAGGTTATATGCATGGCACAAATAGCATCTGAAGAATACAAACATCATGCTTGATTGAAACTATCACAGCTACAGAAGCTATACTAGTCTGTGGCTTGGTGTAGAATCTTGAACATACATCTTAACATGTGGTCCACCATAATGAGCAATAAACCCATATTTAGGACTTGATGTGCTAAAACATACCATGCTGAGCTGGCTCTGCAGCTCAATCTCCAGGGTCTGCGCACAGCGCCTCAACTCGATGAGTTCGGTTTGGACCGACTGCAGCTGCCCAGAGGCGGATGTCACCTGACTATTCAATTCCTCACTCTGTGAGGACAGAAACACAGCGAGTAAGGCCCACGAGGTGCGACTGAACGCCAGAAATGCAATTATTTCCTTCTCGTACATGTTGAGAGAGAAGTATTTTTTTTTGTATAGTAAAAATATGACCAATTGAATTCATAGAGACACAATTACATTCATAGGGACACAGGTACAGTGCAGTAGCACTACTATTACAATACCTTACTATTCCATGTAGCGTTTGAGATGGAAATCATTTTCAGCTGAAGTATATAGAAATATTTATTCAGTTTAGTTTGATTAATTAATATATTACTGCAATTCACTGCTGTATCACTATTAGTTTAAGCAGTTGTTTGTAAGGAGAGCTTAATTCAGCGTTTAAGAATTGGGTTGCACCAATGGTATTGAAAAAAAAACATTTCTTTTACCAAAGTGTTGAAATTGCACTATTAGAGAACATTAGTGAAATGGAAGAGGAAGTGTTTATTAAAAACAAGTTCAGTACTTGAAGTTACAGTGTGGGATATGTGTTTTGATTCAACGGCAAGACAATGTATTCAACGAGAAGAAGATGTGCAGTGCCTAATTTGCACAGTATTAAAAAACAAGGGAATGAAAGAAACCCCAGGTACCCTTTGAAGGAACATGTTCTCAGCCTCCCTCATATTCCTCTCCATCAGGCTTTCATATTGCTCTCGGATCTCGGACAAGATCCTGTTCATATCCCCTGATGGAGCAGCATCTACTTCCACGTTGACTCTGGCTCCCAGCTGAGCGCGCAGGCATTTCACCTCCTGCAAAGGCCCAAAGATAAATGAGACTATGAGGCAGGAGGAGAATCATTGTGTGAGAAATCTGACTTTCATGGTCATAGTATAAATTCCTTTCTCGGCCACCAACATCTCTCTATCCCCCTGTGTCACAGTTTACCAGCTCTATTAACATTTAGAAAACTGAGACTAAAACTCTCCATTCTTTAGAGACTTTCAAAAAGATCAACAACCATCATATCTTTCCTCGTACATCACCTCTTCATGGTTCTTCTTCAACTGCTGCAGCTCTTCCTGGAGGCTTTGAACTTGCAACTCCAGATCACAGCTCTCCATGCTCAGCCCCTGGAGGACTCTACGCAGAGCGCTCACATCCGCCTCAGCATTGTTCCTCAGCCTGAGCTCCATCTCATACCTTTGGAGATAGGAAGAGGCAATGAGGACAGAGTAGTTGAAAAAATACAATATATTCAACACGTATGATTGGTCTATGTTTGCATGCACAGATATATGTCTCTTTCACTCGCTCACACACTCAACCGTTCCCTCACTTTCTCCTTTCCTCCATTCAAAGGACTTACTTGTTCCTAAAGTCATCAGCAGCCAATCTGGCATTATCTATTTGCAGAACGGTCCTGGCATTTTCCAAAGTGGCTGCAGAGATCTGTAGAATATCAGGGTGGGAAAAATAAACCAGATACTCATATACTGTTCCTTACAGTTACTATTATTATTTTGTGTATTTGAAAATAATATATATATATATATAGTGATAATAACACAAATGTTTATTGCAGAGGAGAAGGTGTTGCATTATTGAGCGTTTTACCTTTATAGTAACTCCAGTAATGTTGTTAAGTGAGATGTCTGCAAAGCTTCAATCTACCATCAGTTTCCGTCTCACAGAATAAAAATGAAGAACTGTACTGTCTGTATACTGTATGCTTGAGATGACTTCTAATTATTTATTTTAAACACTGAATTGCGTGTCTGTTGTGTTTCTCTGTGATCGCCCTCACTTTGTAATACGTTTATATGAATGTTTCTTTGTTTTTTACCTGGCACTGGAGCTCCTCAATGGTCTTGAAGTAGTGGCTGAAGTCAGGGGATGAGCTGGGGGCATTGTTTGCATACCACTCACAGATCTTTCTCTCCAGCTGGGCATTTTCCTGCTCCAGTGAGCGCACCTTCTCCAGATAGGATGAAAGTCGGTCATTCAGAAGCTGCATGGTTTGCTTCTCATTGGTGCCTAGCAGGCCATCCTTCTTCCAACCACTGTGGCCCCCACAGCTGCTAACGTTACTTCCATGACTGTAACCACAATGTACATTTCCAACACCACATCCATGACCAAAAGAAGAGTGTTTGGAGAAGGTGATTGCTTTACCTCCTGATCCTCCATGGTGACTGGGAGCTCTGCAGTGTCCTCCATGGTGAGAAATATGAGAGCCACCATGATGGGATATATGGCATCCTCCATGATGTGATATATGTGATCCTCCATGATGGGAGAAACGTGACCCTCCATGATGGGAATTATGGGAGACCCCATGATGGGATTTACTGAGTCCTGCATGATGGGCAAAATGGGAGCCTCCATGATGGACTGAAGGGACATAGCTGGAGATTTGGGGGGAATGACTACTGCTGTGACAGCTCCCCATGAGGGATCCAGCTGAAGAATAGGAATGCATGGTGCTGTGGCTTTGGATGATGGGAAAGCTCGATCCAAATGGAAGCACAAGTTACGCTGCTGCTTGACCGTGAAGTACAATTGTGCCATATCCATGGGCCCCTTTTATAAGAAGTACAGGTTGCATTGTAGAAGGCTTAGGAATGTTTAAGGGCATTAGGCTTCAGCATTCATAGCCTGCACATGAAAACGTTATAGAAAGGTGGAGAAGGTTATTATACATTTATTGCGCTGCAGCACATCAGAGGGGAGACTATTTCACACCCTAACAATAGGATATGTCTGCATCAAAGAACCACGAAGGCTTGGCTAGTGGTAACACCCCTGTGAATTTTTTACAATGTGTTTCCCTGGTTGCTTATGAGACGGTTGAGGTTTATGGATGGCATAAGATTAAGCACCCTTTGGTGAATCAGGGCCCAATATACATCTTTGTCCCCGTAATTCAGTTAGATTACACATCGTGAAATGTCACATTAGCCATATTAATACAGCCCCCCTATTTAATCTCTGCTGAGGTTCAACTCTCTTCTGAGCCTACTTGGTATCTAATTTGCCATGTGCATGTGGACACAAACTCTTTGCAGTTCAGTGTACATGAAGCAATCGAGTGGGATGTTAAGCACACTCTCCCTGCTTACAGGCGGAGCTAAAACAATACCAAATTAATAACAAAACATTAAAGCAATGGTATGGTTTTTTCTTAATATTAACATACATTTGTTTTTATTCTTCTCCAGTGTTGCCTAGTTGTAAACCCTTATGTTTTTGATGCCCATACTATTTTAGTATTGCCGCAACTTAACTTTGCGGGTTTTTTTTAAAAAAAAATTCGAAATGGGGTGCATTGCTTTTTTATTCTTTAGACAATGCTTCTTTTATTGGCAGCACTGTATAAAATAAAAGTAATAATATTATTGCCTGAAATAATCATCTATGTTATATGTACAGGTATGTTAAACATAAGATGCATTATGCTAAACATAGCCCTTATAAAAGTGACAAAGATCGCTTTATGGCTATGGGGTAGATTATAATTTCCTTTATTCTTGTTTAAACTTTATGGTGGATAACCTATAACTAGTAGTGTATTTTGTTGACCAGATGGAAGTTTAAAACGACTTACTGTATATACGTGATGCACCTTAATGCTAAAAAGCAGGAAATTGTTGGGTTATAGAATAAAGAGACAAGATGTCAATTATTTTACTTAAGTCTGCAAATAATTGTTATGCGACGCCTTGCCGGCTACTAATTTCCTGATGCTTCTCAGATAACACCATACCTGTATGTGTGGGAGGTCCTGCATCAAGCCCTGAAAAGGGAGACAGCAGCTTTGGGGTATGTGGCTGTTATGAGGTTTGGCACCCAGATGTTGTCCTAGCTCGTCAGTGTGTAAATTACCAGGGATGTAATATATAGAAAACGCGTTTCTAAAGCAGGTTAAATTGAAACATTTACGTTTTCCGTTGTTACGGGGCCTATTCACTAAACTTCGATAAGTTCGTTGCAACATCGAACGTGTTGGCATGTTCCTACAGTACCTTACAGTATGACATTTGTGTTAAAACGGTACTCGCTTAAGTGAATCAATTTTTTGTAACCGTTTTGTAACCGACGTCCAAAAATGACATACTGCGCTTGTTTGTATTTGCTTTACAAGCGAAATGAACTTTACGTTTGATTTCGCTTTGGCAGTCTGGAAGCGCTACGCAGAAAAAAACGACAGCTTCCTGCGCAGCCTTTCCAGGCGATTGCGCTGTTTAATATCATTTGTTTTATACACAGTTTTGAAGCAGGGGGTCTCCGGTGCTGAACCGCATTAATTTCAGGTCCAGCGACCGTCTGCTACCCGAAATACATGCCTCCCTTTTGGGTGCTGGTATCCCCTGCAAGTTTAAATTTCCCGCGTTGTGGCTCAAGTGACTGGGAAATTTTAACTTGGGGCCTGACTTCAGGAATCAGGAGCTCCCCAGACCTGGAAGTAATGCGGTTCAGCTCCGGAGACACCTTGCTTCAATGCTATGTAGCGGTCATGTAAAATGGCTACAGTCATCTCTCCTGCTGGCAGTAAGGCCTGGTAAGTTGTGGGCATGCCAGCAGTAATTATGGAGGTTTGCCCTCACACCCTGGTGGGGTGCCCTGTGTATGGGTGGGAGTAGTCACATGCTCTGACTCCATGGTTAGTGATGTCAGAGGTGTGTCAGCTTCCAGAGTGTACATAAGGCACAGCACTGAGTCTAAAGTTAGTTCTGTCAGAGATCTGCATCCAGTTCAAGTTCAAGTACTAGCCTGAGTTAATAAGCGTTCTAGTTATGTTATAGTAACTGAGAGGAGACTGTGTCCAGGGACCTGGCACAGGGCGTGATCCCTGCGGGGATAAGGGAATCCCTAATTAAGGAGAAGATACACCTTTTAAAGGGAGGCACTGACGGCAGAATGAGTGGCTAAGAATATACTGCGAGGGGCAGCTAGCCCACATCAACCAATAAAGATGTTCTCATTCATAAACTCTCTCGTGTACATGTGTGGAGTGAATGTACAGAGAGGAGCACCACGGAGGAGTTCCTCAACAGGACCATCCCCATGCGGACGCAGGGACCCTGATGAGGTGGAGGCGCTGCACTGGAACTAGGTGAGACTCGGCACACTACCTCAGCTGCCTGTCTGGACGGGTCCTCCCCACACACCATCATGCGGGAGACTCAGGAGTCCTGTAGCCAACAGGTGCACCACCAGACACTACCACACTGTAATGGGGGCCGGTTAGACCACAGGGGCCAATGTGAGATTGGGTGGGTCAGGCCGGTTCAGAAATACCGTTACATTTGGAGGCGAGCTGCTGAGATCAGATCTGTCATCAGGACAGGCTCTAGCTAGGCACACTGGGAAACAGGGAGAGCGTCTGCTGCCACTCTGTGCTGCATAGGGACGGACCTAGGGGTGGTCAGGGGCTGACAGGGTATTGTCAGTTCGCAGGGACGACCTAGGGGCCTGAAAGGAGTGAGGGGTTTGGAGCCGGGCTATAGCTGACCGAGTCACTTTGAGGCAGTGCTAGTTGGTAGGACGCCAGAAGGGATAGCCTGTTAACTTGGTCAGGAATCCTGGAGAGGGTCTGCGCTAGGCTGACCAAGAGAGGTAGACGCCCCAAGTACTGCATGGCAGAGCCAGAGTACCTAGCCCATTCCAGACACTTACCATAGGGAGCACAGACTGGGAGGAAGGAGACACAGCAGACACTGAGAGAGTGAGCCTAGCCTGAGGTAGTGCAACATGAGTCCAGCCTAGTTCAGGTACACATGTGGTGGTGCATCTGAGCAACTCTTTATTGTACTGATGTGGAGGCTGCCCCGCAGAGCGGAGCCCCATGTACGATAACTGTTACGAGAGAATGGAGGATCCGCGTGGTGCGGAGAACACAAAATGGCGACCAGAGGCTGTTGGGGAGGGCACCCGTGGCGTGCACCCCACTGAAGAGCAAACTGTCGCCGAGTTATCGTTAACCAGTCTGCTCTGGAGCGGAGCGAAGGCCGTGGCTGCCCCGTTTTTATCCTGTCTGGGACACCGAGGGGCCACCCTTGAAGAGTGTGAGGAAATCGTAATCATTGGGGGAGAATCCCGCGAGGAGAGCAAACAAAATGACTTTTTGGGCTTAAAAGCCAACCAAAATGGCGGTTCCCGCTTGCTAGGGAAACCGCATGGGACAGTCACAGAAGAAATGGCTGATGCAGAACTTGCAAAGAGCTGGCCGGGAATGGCGCGAACAGCAGAGCCCCGCCCTGATGGGGGGCATGGCGCGAAAGCTATGGCTGCGCCTTCATGGACAGTGACTCACTCGGCCCCTGTGCTGAGTCAACCGCTTAGTCTATGGGACCCTCCCCTGATTTCCACCAGGGGGAGTGACTTTCAACTATGGCCTGTGGGAATGCACCCACTGGGCCCAGGGACTGATATCCAGACGGCGCCACTACAAAAGGTAGTTCCGGCCGCGGAAATGATTTGCAAGAAAGAGGGATATTTTGCACGCAAAGCTGCTGCAAGAAGAAGGCGGGAACTAGCCGCGGGAAAAGAATCCAGCTCTGAGGAGGAACTGGCGCGAAAACGCAGACCGCGCCCACCAGGACTGAGAGAGGCGCGGCCTTAATTAAGGGGCATGATATTCCCCTGTTGGACCCGCCCATAATTGCAACCCCTGGGGGCGGGTTCCAGCTATGTCAGCGGAAGGAGGAGCCGAAGCAGGAAGTGACTGGCCCAGAAGCTTCTACCGGTCAGTTGCGAGGAACCACTGACCTGGAGAGACCCACACTGAAAGTGGTCCCCACAAAGAGAATGGCCTGCCCCTCCGCTGTGGGAACAATAGTCTCCACCCAGCCCTACTCAGTACCCGGCGGGCTACTAGTAGTAAGGGTGGCTAACACCGAGACGGTGGTCGAGCTCTGCCTACAATGCGGGCTGCCCGGAGGCACGGTCAACACGGCGGCACGTTGCCCACATTGCGGGACACTGTACTTATGGCCTATGCCGACATTTATACCGATACAATCGGCTGACCCCCCGGGGGACCAGGCTAAGCGAACCGCCGAGTCCCCTGGCGCACTGTGGATAGGACGTGCGAGTCCCGGAGAAAGGGGACTGGAGCCGGTCAAGTCGGCTGGGTCAGCCGCAACCGAGACAGTCGGGTCACCTCCTGACCGCACCGAGAAGGGAGAATACTCGGACGAGGATCTCCGTGAACTTGCGAAGGTGACAGCGAGGCCCAGGATAGAACCGGGGAGGACGACACCCCGTGGTACCAGCAGCTGTCAGAAAGACAGGACATCCCCCGCAGATCGGCGAGCCGAGAGACGGAGTCCCTCCGCCTCAGAGCGTGGCGGCGACGGATGAGAGACGCTGACACCCCTGCGGACGGGTAAGAGGAGTCCCTTCACTTACCTTGCCCCAGCAGACGGTGTAGGAGCGGAGAGGCCATGCCAGGCCGCAGGCGCACGTGGAGAGACGGCATCACTTCCGGTGAGGACGACGGCGGAGCTTCCGGATGTCGTCATTGAGAAAGAGATCCCGAATGGGGGTCCAACCCGCGATGACGGTGTTTCCGGTTCCGGGGAGGACATCACTTCCGGTGGCGACAGCGGAACCCCGAGGAAGAATGCAGCGACGCTTCGGCGATCGGGGCAAGGTCCCCGATCACCTACAAGGCCCAGGAGTTGGATGGGCGATCCAAGGACTGAGGAGGGTGAGATATCCTCATTGGACCGGTCTACGGACAGCCAGGAACGGGTCGTAACCCCGTGGGGTCCAATTTCTTGCCCATACGCCCAATCCCCCGCCCTAGCTAAAACCCCTGCCCCAATCACACGGTCCCCGGGTTCCCCGCCTAGTTTGGAATCTGTGGACATATCATCAGGGGGAGAAGGGAGACGGACTGTGGAAAGACAGCGCAGTGGTGCTACGGAGGGTGATTCTCGGGGAGGGGGAGAATTGAGTGTGGCTGCGGTGGGTCGGTGGTTTCCCCCTGCAGTTCCGGCACCGGTGAAACAGGCCCCGGGATCTTCTAGGTGGTCTGTACCGCGATCTGAGCGGTCGACGGGGGTATTTTCCCTTGAGGATGATAGGGAGTCAGGGAGGTCAAATAGATTTAGGGAGAACCGTTGGTGGGCCCCACTATTCGAAGGGTACTCCGCCTGGATGGACCGCACTCGGTTCCTCATCCGGCGAGAAGATGTAGTGGACTACTGGTGGGCTGTGGGAGAATTCACACCGGAACAGAGGGACAGAGAGTTGCAGGAGCGGTGGCTGCAGATCGAGAATAGGGAAATAGAACCCATGGGTCCTAGCATCCTATCAGACCCCGTGGACCCTGATGAGCCCCTATCATGGGTGTTGCCTGGGAGGGCAGGTAAGGCTGACCTGACTAGAATAAGTAGGGCCGAGAGAACCATAATGGCTCGGTATAAATCTTCCCACGGGTTGGAGTACCCGTATGTCCCTGAGCCTCTCATGGATGAGATAGAGGACAACCGGGATAGGTGGCTTAGGGAGGCCATTGAAATGCATCTAGTGGGAAGAGGGAGTTCCGTGATAGGGAAGAAGGTCGAGGAGCGCATAGAGCACTTAGTGCGGGTATGGGGCATTGGCCGAAACATCTATAAGCACAGGGTGACCTATAGGCCTGAGAGGGGACTGCCTAGGCACTATCACGTCACGGTCATAGACATGGGCGGAAGAGAGGTCAAGAAACCTGACCCAAATCACTATTTTTAGGGGGTACTATACATTACGCGGGTTCGTGGCTGCTGGTCGGGGCGGGCTTGGCGGAATGTACTGTAGTCAATTTTGTTATACACCATGAAGATTTGTATGAAAAAGTTAACCAATTATGTGTTGTATTTCAGTGCTTCCTGGAAAAGGGTATACAAATTTAGGTCCCAGCGAGGACGATGGGATTCACCAGGGGGAGAATGTAGCCGCATGTAAAATGGCTACAGTCATCTCTCCTGCTGGCAGTAAGGCCTGGTAAGTTGTGGGCATGCCAGCAGTAATTATGGAGGTTTGCCCTCACACCCTGGTGGGGTGCCCTGTGTATGGGTGGGAGTTGTCACATGCTCTGACTCCATGGTTAGTGATGTCAGAGGTGTGTCAGCTTCCAAAGTGTACATAAGGCACAGCACTGAGTCTAAAGTTAGTTCTGTCAGAGATCTGCATCCAGTTCAAGTTCAAGTACTAGCCTGAGTTAATAAGAGTTCTAGTTATGTTATAGTAACTGAGAGGAGACTGTGTCCAGGGACCTGGCACAGGGCGTGATCCCTGCGGGGATAAGGGAATCCCTAATTAAGGAGAAGATACACCTTTTAAAGGGAGGCACTGACGGCAGAATGAGTGGCTAAGAATATACTGCGAGGGGCAGCTAGCCCACATCAACCAATAAAGATGTTCTAATTCATAAACTCTCTCGTGTACATGTGTGGAGTGAATGTACAGAGAGGAGCACCACGGAGGATTTCCTCAACAGGACCATCCCCATGCGGACGCAGTGACCCTGATGAGGTGGAGGCGCTGCACTGGAACTAGGTGAGACTCAGCACACTACCT
Organism: Ascaphus truei; assembly: GCF_040206685.1. Classification (NCBI taxonomy): domain Eukaryota; kingdom Metazoa; phylum Chordata; class Amphibia; order Anura; family Ascaphidae; genus Ascaphus; species Ascaphus truei. The sequence continues at coordinate 3,439,486 of NC_134505.1, read as the reverse complement.
CAGCTGCCTGTCTGGACGGGTCCTCCCCACACACCATCATGCGGGAGACTCAGGAGTCCTGTAGCCAACAGGTGCACCACCAGACACTACCACACTGTAATGGGGGCCGGTTAGACCAAAGGGGCCAATGTGAGATTGGGTGGGTCAGGCCGGTTCAGAAATACCGTTACAGCTATGTACAAATTATTTTGTAGTGCATCTTTAGAAATATCTATTTTAGAACATTTCAGGACTTTATTGCAGATCCAGAAAGTTTGTAGTAAATCAGTGCTCAGTTAACACCTATCCACAAAGCTAACTGTGCAAAATCAAAGGGCCATCTATATTAATAACTAGCTGGGAGACCCGGCGTTGCCCGGGATGTAAATACGTAATAGGTAGTATTATTTATAAATGGTGGAACAATAGGTGACTATTTGTTGGAAAGGTTGGATAATAATGTTGAAAAGAAAGATGGAATAAAATGTAATACGATGTTGTGTAAAAATGGTTTATTGTAAAGACACCACAGTACAATGTATATTTTGGTGACATGTGATGTAAAAATGTGAGGCGTGTGTCCTGCTAGGGTGTGAGGCGGTGGGTGGCGCGTGGGTTGTGAGTGCTGTCTGTGAGTGGGGGTCCTGCTAGGGTGTGAGGCGGTGGGTGGCGCGTGGGTTGTGAGTGCTGTCTGTGAGTGGGGGTCCTGCTAGGGTGTGAGGTGGCAGGTGGCACATGGGTTGTGAGTGCTGTGTGTGAGTGGGGGTCCTGCTAGGGTGTGAGGCGGCGGGTGGCACAAAGGTTGTGAGTGCTGTCTGTGAGTGGGAGTCCTGCTAGGGTGTGAGGCGGCGGGTGGCGCGTGGGTTGTGAGTGCTGTCTGTGAGTGGGGGTCCTGTTAGGGTGTGAGGTGGCGGGTGGTGCGAGGGTTGTGAGTGCTGTCTGTGAGTGGGGGTCCTGCTAAGGTGTGAGCCGGCGGGTGGCGCATGGGTTGTGAGTGCTGGCTGTGAGTGGGGGTCCTGCTAGGGTGTGAGGCAGCGGGTGGCGCATGGGTTATGAGTGCTGTCTGTGAGTGGGGGTCCTGCTAGGGTGTGAGGCGGCGGGTGGCGTGTGGGTTGTGAGTGCTGTCTGTGAGTGGGGGTCCTGCTAGGGTGTGAGGCGGCGGGTGGCGCGTGGGTTGTGAGTGCTGTCTGTGAGTGGTGGGTCCTGCTAGGGTGTGAGGCGGCGGGTGGCGCGTGGATTGTGAGTGCTGTCTGATGAGGGGGGGAAGAGGGGGAGTGGAGGGGGGAGTGAAGGAGGGGAAGGGGGGAGGGGGAGGAGTAAAAGGGGGAGGGGAGGGGGGGACGTGGAGAGGGGGAGTGGAGTGGGGGGTGGGGGAGTGGGGTTGAGAAGGGGGGGTGGAGGGGGGGTGGTATAGGAGGAGGGGTGGAGGGTGGGGGGAGTGGAGGGGGGGGAGTGGAGGGGGGAGGGGGGAGTGGAGGGGGGAGGGGGGGGAGTGGAGGGGGGAGGGGGGGGAGTGGAGGGTGGGGAGGGTGGAGGGGGGGAGTGGAGGGCGGGGAGTGGAGGGGGAGGAGTAGATGGGGGGGAGTGGAGGGTGGGTGAAGGGAGTGGAGGGGGGGTGGAGGAGGAGGGGGGAGTGGAGGGTAGAGGGGGGGGAGTGGAGGGTGGGGGGGAGTGGTGGGTGGAGGGGGGGGAGGGAGGGAGTGGAGGGCGGGGAGTGGAGGGGGGAGGAGTGGAGGGGGGGTGAAGGGAGTGGAGGGGGGGTGAAGGGAGTGGAGGGGGGGGAGGTGAAGGGAGTGGAGGGGGGGAGGGAGTGGAGGGGGGGTGAAGGGAGTGGAAGGGTAGGGAGGGGGGAGGGGGGAAGGGGGAGCCGGGGGGATATGTATTGTCATAATGTTTGTATAGGCTTTCCACCCCCCCGTCCGGGCGTCCGTTCCCCCGCTGGCTCGGCGGCTTGCCGCCCCCCCTGCTTGTTCTCCGATGGCTCGGGCCTCTCCAAACCCCCCTCCCCCCCGTTCCCCGATGGCTCGGCGGCTGGCCGCCCCCCCTGCTTGTTCTCCGATGGCTCGGGCCTCTCCAAACCCCCCCCCCCCCCGTTCGCCGATGGCTCGGCCGCTTCCCCACCCTCCAGCCGCTTGGTTCCCCGATGAGTCGTCCGGCCAATGGAGGCGCGTGGAGGCGGCAGCAGGAAGCGCCATGTGTGGTCCTGGCCTGAGGCGCGAGGTAATGGTGCGCTCCCCCTGACGGCTGCTCCACCGCTTGTTCCTGGGCAGTTGAGGCAGGACGCACAGGGGTGTTCTGTGGCAGGGGTTTAAGGTGTGAGGCAGGAGGGGTGTGAGGCGCAGGGTGTAAGGTGTGAGGCGGCACGCATGCGGGAGGGGTGTGAGGCGCAGGGTGTAAGGTGTGAGGCGCAGGGTGTAAGGTGTGAGGCGGCACGCCTGCGGGAGGGGTGTGAGGCGCAGGGTGTACTGTCTTACCTGGGCTGCTGCACATCGTGTGGTAGGCCATCTTGAAGAGGAGCACGCGGTTTGTATGTGTGAGTGTGTGTGTGACCACACCGACCAATGAGAGGTGTGCGGGGGTGGGCGGGCCAAGGGAGCCATCTCATTGGTCTGAGGCGGAGGTCCAATGCGATTGCCCCTAGACACAGGGAGACACAGGACAGACAGACAAACACACATACGACGGTTTGAGAAATATATATATATAGATAATAATAATAATAATATTAATCTCATTAGCATAGGTTTAACATCACGTTGTCGGATGTGCGGGGCGAGTGAAGGGAAGCCTTCAACTAGACTTTGTGTCCACGTTGGGTGTGTGTTTGTCTGTTTTTTGTTTGTGAGTTCTCTGCCCACAGGCCAAATGCCTTAACCAATTCTGATTACGTTTTGAAGGTGCCTTCCTGCCACCCTAACTTAGATCTGCCAGAAGTTTCAACCAAACCGGTGTAGCCCCCACCTCGGAATTAATTTCTTTGCTTTTTGAAGTTCGCATACTCGCTCTTTTAGGCCAAATTGACTGATTCTGATGAAACGTTGGATGTGCAGCTCCCATCTCGGAATTATTGCTTTTTTTTTTTTTTTTTAAGTGGTAAAAACTAATTAAACGGTACATATCATTGACTGGACTCTTGATACATAACATTAAATGTATTATTTGCAACTGGTATTACCTTTTCAGTCAATTTGCTCGAATCGTTTCAGAGAAATTAAATATTTAAGATAAAAGTACATTTGTAACCACAGTAACAAACAACACGATACAACAACAACCTGTAGCTTTACTTTGAGATCTAAGGGGCAGTGATAATTATTTACTGCCCAACAGGTTTGTTATAGTTTTTTTCACTGCATCCACGATGTCGAAACTTCTCTTTCATTTAATGGGGTATGGATGCAAAGCATAATTATGCCACTGTGCTGTATATAGCATTAGTAATATCACCCCTTAATTAGATTGTAAGCTCTTCGCGGCAGGAACGTGTTTTCCTAACGCTACTTTTACGTCTAAAGCGCTTATTCCCATGATGTGTTATTTGTTATTAATATTATTATGTCACGTTTATTACTGCTGTGAAGCGCTATGTACATTAATGGTGCTATATAAATAAAGATATACATACATACATACTGTACATACCTTGCATATGGATTACAGTTTGGGGCACCCCTCCATAAAATATACATTATGGAACCAGAAAAAGTGCAGAAAAGAGCCACCAAATTAATAAAGAGGATTGAAAATCTGATTAATGAGGAGAGGCTAGCTAAATTAGATTTGTTTACATTAGTAAAGAGGCGTCTTAGAGAGGATATGATATCTACAAATATATTCGGGGACAATACAAGACACTTTTAAAAGAACTACTCATCCCACGGGCAGTACAAAGGACTCGGGGGCCATCCCTTATGGTTGGAGGAAAGGAGATTTCACCAGCAACAAAGGAAAGGGTTCTTTACAGTAAGGGCAGTTACAGTGCGGGATTCATTACCCATGGAGACAGTGATGGCAGATACAACAGATATGTTCAAAAAAGGTTGGACATCTTTTTACCCGGCAGAACAACGTTTTGCTTCTTCGACCACAGCGCCAGGCATTCTGCGTCTTACTATACCTGTAACAGTGGGGTTACACCCATTTATGAATGTCGGTTTTGTGTGATTTTGTAACATCGGTTGAAGGAAGAATTTTTTTTTTTTTGCGTGAGGAGTTTCTGCTCTCTAGACGGCCAATGAGCTACCTATTTCCAATGTATGAAATCCATAAAGGAAATAACTTACAGTACATTACACTGCGCTGTCTCGTACCGCATGTACTGTAGGTAAAGGAAGACAAAGTGATCAGATTGACACAGAGCCGGCACTGAGTCTTGGTTTTTCACCCTTCTGAGAACCAGTACCTCAACCACTTGTACCCTCTAGGTTGTAAGCTCTCCCGAGCAGGGTCGTCATTACCCTTTGTTTCTGTTTGCGCTTGTTTGTCCTTATTTGGTATGCCACTCTGTTTATGTTATATATATATATAACTCTGTACCCCCTTAGTACTGCGCTGCAGAATTTGATAGTGCTTACAAATAAACGATAATTATAATAATACTGTACTTCACCCTACAGTCTATAATGAAAATGGCACAATCCATGGTTTGGAGTTCAATGATGAGTTGTCCCCTATCTAGGATAACTACACAAGACTGGTTATTAGAGACCAGCTCATCCAGACCTGATTTTGGATCTCAAACAATTATGTGTAAGGGAATCTGTTAAGAAGTTGCTTAGATTTTCTGCTTAGCTACCAGTCTCTAAGTTTGATTCTCTTTTACCATTGATAGTGTCCAAATCTAAATGTAGTACATTTAATCTCCTCAATTCTTTCCTTACGGACACCAGCACTGAGCTGTTACATTTTTATTGGAGGCAGGAACCATATTATTAAAAATTATGTATTCTCTTTTGCTAAATATCTACAATTCATAATAGGTGCAGTAAATAACAAAGACTGGCTTCATATTCTGTTTTGTCTGTAGCACCTTGATGTCTGCAAATGAGTGAATTAGTAAATTAAATGTCAATTATTTTATTAGATCTGATATTTTTCAAAACACGACTGCTACTGTAGTGAGTGCCATATTTACTAACAATGACATATTACAGTGCAATAATTTAAGAGGAACGTAGTATACCCATATGTATATTAACTGTACACACCAGCAAGTTTTCATGAGACAGTAGAAAGGGTTTATTAAAGAAATAGTGAAAAAGACATACATTGAATAATCAGAAGAACAGCAGAGAAGGTAAAATCTTGACAATACAGTCCAAAGCCATCACCTGTGATACACATACCCGAAGAACTCAACATGAGAACATTCTCATGTCTCAGTGGTCACTTAGACATCACAATGGTTGCATTTAGTGGATTACATTGTCACTGCCGAATACAGGTGCACACTACAGCAGGGGTGCACAAACTGTGGGCGTGAGATTGTCTTCAGGGGGTGCGGGTTTACAGAGGCCCGAAGGCACTTAAATTAAAGGCCGGGGATGCGGTGAAGGCCTCTGTAAACTGCACTTACCTTGGCTCAGACAGCTTCTGGAGACGCGTCGCCATGGCAATTCGGCGTCAAATGACGTTGAGGGGTCATGTAACGTCACGGTGCCATGGCAACGTGATGTCATGACGCCCAGAACGCCAGAACCGAGGTATGGGGGGGGGGGGGGAGAGGGCGCGGAGAGGGGGACAGCTGACGGTGACTAACAAAAGGTGCGAAAGCTGTCAACAATGTTTCCCACTTCAGATATCTTTATCGTGTTTTCACCTGAGGCCAAAGTGAATGTGTTTCTCTAAAACCATTTTATTTTATCACATACAATCTACCGTTTATGAAATAGCAAAGATATGCCGAGAAAAAAAAAGACAAGAAGATATAGGCTCGGGCAGTCCAATTGCAGCTCCGGAATAAGGTAGACCATCGATTTCTAAGAAGTTTAGTGAAGCGTTCCTTTCTTCATGTATCCTGATGTTTTTAAATGGTGGTGTTACACCTTGATATCCGCCCAGAAGTGTTGGAGGCTTTTTTTTTAACATTTGTTCTGGTGGCCATGTTCCGTGGCGTGACGAACCATGCTGTGGTGACATCCTAAAATGGAAAGATAATGGTACAGTAGTCATTAGAATTTATTCCGGGTGCCACAGTAATTTTGATCTTCAATGTGCTTCTTGTGAGTACTTTCAGGTGTAAAAATGGAGACAAAACAAGGCTGTTAAGGACGCTTCCGTGGAAGGAGGAAGAGACTACGGCAGTGGCTGGAATTGCAAGTGATGACAAGGGCAGAGAGAATGAAGTTTCCCCTCATCTTAATTTTAGACAAGTGGGATTTAGTGCACTGATTATTTTGCAATTAATTTGAGGCCTCCTAAATTCTCCTTTTACTTACCGTGTTTGCCACCTGAGGCGGGGTGTCCTACTCCTGTAACACTATTGAGCAAAGAAAACAAGTTTAAAGATGACAAGATATTAAAGGTAGATTATCGTCCATTCACTTTGCTCAGTTTCCCCTCCCCATTTTCTGACTCTTTAGTTGTATCTACAAAATAAATGTGTTTATTTATTTACATTTACTTACTTATTTTCTCCACTTCCTACTCCCTTTAACATATACATTAGTTTTAGCGATAAATAATGTCTCAAAGAAAATAGTAAATCACCTGAATGACTAGAGAACACCTGATTGCCTATTGTAATGAAAGTAAGTTTATTGATACAAAAATATTAAAAGGGATAACGCTATATCAATATAGATCTAACCCACAACTGAAGAACAGGCCCTAAACGGGATGTTGTGTTACATACTGGATGTCATGTCCTTCTAGCAGACGTTTGTAAGTAGCGATCTCCATCTCCAGATGGGTCTTCTGGTCCATGAGGACCCTGTACGCATGGTTCTGGCGCTCCAGGTCAGATCGGATCTGTGCCAGCTGTCCTTCCACATTGTCGATCAGACCTTGTAGTTGGGTGAGCTGGGAACTGTAAGTGGCCTGTGTCTCTGCCAAAGTGCATTCCAGGGCTGATTTCTATAATCCAAAGAGCATAACCGGTTTAAGAGATGGTGCAGATTGAGAAAATATGCTACCTGTATGACCCATAGTGATATGTGTAGGACACAAATAGGTTCTATAAATTAATGCTTTACTGAAACAGGTGATACTCCCGTTATCAAATAATTCATTTGGAGTCTTGAACATTCATCCAAACATATATCTTAACATTAGAATAACAAAAAGCATATTTAGGACCTGAATTGCTAAAAACATACCATGCTCAGCTGGCTCTGCAGCTCAATCTCCAGGGTCTGCACACAGCGCCTCAACTCAATGATCTCGGTTTGGACTGACTGCAGCTGTTCAGAACCGGACGCCACCTGACGATTCAGTTCCTCACTCTAGGAAGACACAAACACAGAACAGAGATAAAGACACACAGAGGCGGCCTTCTGGGATAATGCTTGAAATACATTGTGAAAAAGAAAAAATGTGCACAAGCGCTAAAGACTAAAACACCAGTGTGACAATTGCAAAATATATGTACAGTATATATGAAGGCTGCCTAGTAATACTGTCAGTACTGACAGAGAAAGTGAAAGTGAAAACAAAGAAAAACCTGGCGCCAAAAGTTCATTGGATAATCCTGTACTCCTCAGGGGGTCAGCACACTTGCTTGACAGGCCATATAGGGGAAAAAACACAAACAGACACAGATCACACTAATACACACACTGCACATATAACATAGAGACTCCTAGTGACTATAAAAACTAATTTATTAAATAAAAAGAACTATGCCATAAAATGGTTTGGACAAATGAGAACACCGCTGGTCATCCAGATGTGAATAATCAGAGCCCTACTTACAAGCAGCAAGGCAAATACAGGCAATGCAACAAAGAGTCTTCCGGCTGCTGCTGATGTCTTTGCAGAGATGTAATTCCTGCTGCACCGTGACTTTCGTGCTGACTCTCCCTGCAGGGGTTAACAGGAACAGTGGCAGTGTTGGAAGCCTGCTTGTGGGGCTCACAGCTCTCCTCCACGTGAGGCTGCTCTCCTCACTTCCTCCTCCGGTTACACAGGCTGTCTCAGCGGTGTTCTCATTTGTCCAAACCATTTTATGGCATAGTTCTTTTTATTTAATAAATTAGTTTTTATAGTCACTAGGAGTCTCTATGTTATATGTGCAGTGTGTGTATTAGTGTAGACCTGTTTTAACCCTACAGTGTTGCACTATGATCTGTGTCTGTTTGTGTTTTTTCCCCTATATGGCCTGTCAAGCAAGTGTGCTGATCCCCTGAGGAGTACAGGATTATCCAATGAACTTTTGGCGCCAGGTTTTTCTTTGTTTTCGCTTGAAATACATTGACTTTCTTTGTGTACATTTGTCCAAAAATGTAAGGATCATAATCTAATTATACAACCGCAGCTCTTGTATTTATGGGCTGTTGATTGGCTTCTACATTATTCTGGGAGAAAGGATGTGAAGTGCCTGATTTGATCCATATTGAAACCAGAAAAATGAAAAATGCCCAGATACCCTTGCAAGGAACATGTTCTCCGTCTCTCTCATGTTCCTCTCCATCAGGTTTTCATATTGTTCTCGGATCTCAGACAAGGCTCCGTTCATATCCACAGATGGAGCAGCGTTCACTTCCACATTGACTCTGGCGCCCAGTTGAGTGCACAGACATTTCACCTCCTACAGTGGCAGAAGATAAGGATAAAAATTATAGGATTGGGAGTACAGTATGTCATTGTATCAGATATCTGACCTCCAATATGATATTATGAAGTCCTGCCTCTTAATACCATGAAGTCTTTGAGACCTCAAGGAAATCTCTTTATAATCCAATCTACTATCTCTACTAAGGTTTATACAGTATTATTATGATGAAATGATTCCAGTTTTTGGAGCCTTCTATTCAGCCCAACAATCCTCATATGTTTCCTCGTACATCACCTCTTCATGTTTCCTCTTCATTTGCTGCAGCTCTTCCTGGAGGTTTTGAACCTGCATCTCTAGGTCACATCTCTCCATGTTCAGCCCTTCCAGGACTCTGCGTAGACCGCTCAGGTCTGCCTCAACATTGTTCCTCAGCCTGAGCTCCATCTCATACCTTCGGGAGACAATTATAGATATATTTACTGCACAAGCCAAGAAACACAAAGAATTTAGACAAACTTGTGTACATACTGTATACATACATACATATTTCTCTGTCATCCCTATTCAATCTAGTGAGAAGTGGAGTAATACAGAATCTACTATGCATCCTACTAAAGTGAATGGATGTTGGTACATTAACAGTGCATTAATCACCTTCTCACTGTAGGGAACATTCTTTCTCACTTACACTGTCTCCCCTTTACCATCTCTCCCTCTCGCACTCTCTACTCTGTGTTCAGAAGACTTACTTGTTTCTGAAGTCATCAGCAGCCAGTTTGGCATTGTCTATCTGCAGAACAATCCGAGCATTTTCCATAGTGGCCGCAGAGATCTGTAATACACATTGTCCCATTTTATTATCATCTAGTTTACATTTCCTTTTTCATTTTGTTCATACTGTATGATGCATTGTGAAATCCTAGAAATCGCAAGGAACACAGTAGAGGTTGTGTATCAATGTTTCCCAGCTGCAAAACTGATAAAAGCAGATTTAATAAAGTAAGTGAATTCCATTGGATAAAATGTGATTTTCTGGCATTGTTTTTTTTCTCCAGTTTTGCAGCTGGTAGAATTTGATAAACAGAACCCTATATTATGCATGTACTCTATGACAGTAATCTTTGCTGTGTTTTGTATTTATGAAATGAGGTCTACATTTTATACATATTATTCATGTAATAAAATAAAAAAAAAAGTGTTGCATGACTATGGAATCTCCAGTTATGGAATGTATGTATCAATGCAGAGAAAAATGATGTTTTGACGCACTGCTCGCTCTTCTGAAGTAGAGCTGTGGCATACGCAAGAACAGTTTCTTACATCTAAATTGTAGACCTCGCCACTTCAGATATGGAAGATTCTTTTGGCAAATAAAAGGGGAAAGGAAATTCTAGAAATTCTTGCGACCCCCCCAGTTTGCGCACCCCTGATCTAAGCTACCTGATGTACTTGATATCTCAAAAAAAATGCGACTTTGATTATTTGTTGAGCTCCCGCACGGTTTGTCTGAGTGGGAGAGCTACCGATCTGGAAGAAGCACTTCTCGAGCGAGTTTGGCAAGTTACTGTATTGAAGCCTTCTGAGTAGCTACCTACTGTATTAAAACTCGTTCGAGAAGTGCTCAAAATACTCGAAGAGTTACTTATCGAAGCTACCTGAATAGGCCCCATTGACACCAATGTTGTTAAATAAGACTGTGCTTTCACGTTTTAATTTACCACATTTGTAAGAATATATGGAGAGCTAAAAGGTTCTGATGGTCCCAGTTATGTTTCCTAATTCCTAATGTGTTTCTTCGTTATTCCCCTTGTTTTGTAAAAATGTATATATTTGTTTCTTTACTTTTATTTTACCTGGCACTGGAGCTCTTCAATGGTCCTGAAGTAGTGGCTGAAGTCAGGGGATGAGCTGGGGGCATTGTTTGCATACCACTCACAGATCTTTCTCTCCAGCTGGGCATTTTCCTGCTCCAGTGAGCGCACCTTCTCCAGATAGGATGAAAGTCGGTCATTCAGAAGCTGCATGGTTTCCTTCTCATTGATGCTGAGCAGGCCATCCTTCTTCCAACCACTGTGCCCCCCAAAACTGCTAAAGTGGCTTCCATGACTATAACCACCATGTACACTTCCAACACCACTTCCATGACTGTAAGAAGAGTGTTTAGAGAAGGAGACTCCTTTACCTCCTGAACCGCCATGAACACTGGGAACTCTGTAGTGGCTTCCATGTTGGGAAATATGGGATCCTCCATGATGGACTTTGGGGGAGCTACAATGGGGAGAATTATGAGAGCCACCATGATGGACGTTGTGAGAGCTTCCATGGTTAGAATTATGGGAGCCTCCATGGTGAACTGAAGAGATGTGGCTGGAAATCTTGGGAGAATGACAGCTCCCCTTATAGGAGCCTCCATGATGGACTTTAGGGGAGCTACAATGGGAAGACATATGGGAGCCTCCATTGTGGACTGAAGAGACATGGCTGGAGATCTTGGGAAAATGACAGCTTCCCTTGAGGGACCCAGCTGAAAAATAGCTGTGTTTGTCGCTGTATCTCATGGTGATGGTGAAGCTGGATCCAGGTGGATACAGAAGGGTTAGTGGAGCTTATTCTACAAGTGAAGTACAAATGTTTCCTTTTTGTGGGTCTCCTTTTATATAAAGTTCAGGGGGCGTTTAAGGAAGCTGAACTTTGTTTATGGGGATTTAATAGGCTTCTAATGCATTTTCAATTTTCTGTTGGTCTTTTATAAATGAAGCCTTAACAATTGCAGCCTATTCATTGTATATGTAAAATAAAATCTTATAGGAAGGTGGAGAATGTTGTTATAGATTTATTGCAATGCTACACGTCAGAAGGGAGCATTCTCCAAACTCTGACAATATTACCAACCAGTGGTTTATGTCAGCATCAAAGAACCATTAAAGCATGGCTAGTGGTAACACCCCGGTAACAGAGATTTTATCAGTGTCTTCTCTGGCTGCTTTGGAGATTGCTAACTTCTTGTGTCACTGCACAAGTCACTTTATCTCCCTGAGCCTCAGTTACCAAAATTAGATTGCACAAAGGGAAATTGATCATCATGATTTATTCCTATACATTACTTAATCTCAATCTGTTTGCACGGGGAAATAAGCTAGTTGCAGTGAAGAAATATAGGGAACAATATAACATTTAGATATCATTAGGTCTTGTTTGTAGAGGGAGAGGGGGGTTGGCCCGGTATTGAAGGGGTTGCACCCCATATGGCCACCCCCTGACCTCACCAGAGAGGCAAGGGGTTAACTGGACTGCGGTCCAGGAATGTGGTTTACACCTTGTCATGTCATGAACATGTATGTTCCCATGTTTCATTATAATCCTGTATTTTAAAGATGTTTTAAAGTGCATTTCTGTATCTCCAGTTCTGGAGGTCGCAGAGAGTTGATATTTGGCTAATGTGTGGAGTCACTGTAGGCATTAAGAACTGGCAAATTTCGACCCCCTGAGCCCACCAGAATGGAACTTATTAATATGTATAGATATTAAAGTGTATATGTATGTTATTTTGGATCTGTTCTGACAATGCCGACTCCATCTGCTATGCTAATAGGTCATGAAGGGCAGCCAGCTGATTGAGCCTAAGCACGGTGATCAAAAGTTAACTGCCCTGATTGTTTACACTAGGTACTAATCAACAGACCAAGTACTAATAAACAGATTCTGCCACTCTAATTGTTACTGCACCGACACACTTTATTCGAGCAAATACCCAGTATGTACCTGGCAGATACCTGGAATGCGCCGCTCCTCACCTCTGACAAGCCCCGTTGTGTTTGCCTTCCCAGCCTGGGTTCATGCCTGGCTGACGGGCGGCTGATCTGTTAAATGATAATGATTAGGATTTAATAGGCTGCAATGCTTCGCGTGTCTACCAGATGGCATAAATTCATGAATTGTAATGCAGTATATATATATATACTGTGCAGTATTGCAGCCAGCGGGAATAAAATGCTTCAATCCCTGTCTGGAAAATAACTCAATGCACTCGGGCAGAAAACAGTCACAAACCTCAATACACCCGGGTATACCCGAATTCGTGGGACTAGCCGAGCTCGAATAAAGTGTGTCGCCAGTGTACCTGAGGGCGGAGAAACATAAAACTGGAGTGGTTTGTAAGTGTTATGTCTACACCTACAAACAATGCAGATACTTCATTTGGTAGACTGGTCATAGACGTGTTACTGTACAGATGTAGCCAGACTTACTGGCCCCGGGATGGCACGAAGAAAAGCGAAACACCTCGGCTCCGGACAAAGTCTGTTCTGCCAAATGGGAACCCCCATGAAGAATTTCTCGCTGATGGGGGAAGCCATGGGATCCGGACTGTGGGTTTCTTCGGCCGCGACAACATTAAGGCCCGGATATATCTGTAGGGTGCATTAAGGATCAGACCCCATTGCAGTCTTGAAACTCTGCGACATGTTTTGCTCTGTTGAGGCTTTCCATACGCAGTTTATAGAATAAGCTTATTTGTGTTTTAGTATTGACTAGAAAGATGTTAGATGAAACGAATATATAAAATGCATGATTTGTTTTAATTGCTATTGAAAGTAAAAGAATGCCCTTTTGTTATGGGGTGTGTAGACGGACATTCACAGAGGTACACAATTGGAGACTTTATAAGGTGAAATTATAACAAGGCTTTATTGTGCCTTTTTCCTTAACATTAGGAAACCATCCAAACACAGGGGGGGGGAACAAAGCTTCTATTCACTTGGGAGTATTTCTAGTGAATACTATGCAATTAATTCACATCTCCCTTAGTTAAGCATTTCTCCCAGCCCCAAACACATAGCATGAAATAAGCAGATATAAGAAGTCTCTTAAGAATGAAAGTCTTATCTGCTCTCCTGGAACCGCACCCGTGCGTGCACAGAAAATATCAGCATCCAGGTTTAGAAGTCTTATTTGTCAGCTCCAGAGATCTGTGTTCTCTTGGTCAGTCTCTCCTGGGAGACTCAAGAACCACTGCTCTGTCTCCAAAGTTCAGCTCACACGTGAGCTAAGGAGTCACTTCCTGTCTCAAAAGACAGGCTTTTGTAAGCAATCTAAATCAGGCAGGTGGTGTTTTGTTAATTGACTACCAGCAGTTAACCACCACACTGCTAGATTAAAGGCACATTACTTGAACAGGGATTACTCCCCTGTTACAGGGTGGTTACAAACAACACAAAATGTTAGAATAATATCCAAAAATATAATCTTCTCTATACTGATTTCAACCAAAGATTGGATGCACCATTAATAAGGCTATCTTACTGTAACTAGATGAAGACTTGCAATACTTGATGCACCTTTATAGTAAGTATACAGGAAATTGCTAGATGTTGGAAAGTAAGCGACAAGGTGAAATGGCTTCAGTGCTTTTGGAATCTGCATGCCATTGCTCTGCAATGTCTTGCTGTCCATTATCTTACTAATGTTTCTCAGATGATACATGTATGTCTGTCAGACATCAATCACCGAAAAAGGGAGTGATTAACTGCTGGAAGCATGTTTGACGTTAGATCAGACATTGAGTTGGTAATGTTGGTTTATGGAGTAATACCCAGAAGTGACACAACTTTGCTACATACCTAGCTCAGAGAGGAGTTCTACAAAGGTGCAATAATTTGTGTTATGTTGGATAAATCCCATTATTTGTAATTTTATCTAAACTGGATCTTCCCAAGTATTTAATTCACATTTCAGGATCACTTCTGATGAAAATCATGATCCCCTCCCGCAGTACTCCTTGTAAACCTGTAGGAACGCACAGAGGAGGCAAATTCGGGCCCAGAACTGGTAAGAACTAGAACAGTCCTTGAGGCCTGCTGCCATCTTAGTTTGGGTATAAAACCCACCCAGACTTTTAGTTCTTTGCTTGCCAACTTTCTATTTACACGTCAGGACTCTGGTTATTCTTTGTTCCCTAGTGCTGCATCTTTCCCTGCTCCTTTTTTTTTTTTAGGTTTCCAATTCTGCAGATCTACAGGAACCTTCTTGTTTGTTTTCTTGTACTCCCTTTGCACTATTTGCCCCCTGTTTATTACTTTTTCCCTTGCCACTATCTATTGCATTTTGCGTGTAGCGCTGCAATGCTTGCAGCAAACTTTAGTTTGTCCTGTTCTTTGCCTTCGTTTGGAGCGACCGGGAACTTTTTTTGATGTATCCTTCGCTAAAAGGTTGGGGATGCCAAGGAATCACAAGAAACAGAAATAAATGGTCAGACCAATTTGATGGGCCAATCCTTACTACAGGTCCCCTTAAGGGGCATTCTCGTCTGCAGTAAGGGACATTCAGAAATTCTACACTTTAATCTCATTGATGCGCCACACTTCCTTGTTATCCTAGGAATGCCCTGGTTGATGAAACATAATCGAACCATTGACTGGGGAGGCAAGTTCTGTTAAGTTGTCATCCACGTTTTGCAAGGAACAGTGTTTTGCAGAAGCCCCCTAGGACCAAATGATGAATGAAACGGTCTACCTTTGCTCTGGAGTTTCGGAGATCCACCGTACAGGTGCTGGCGATGGCTCATTACAAGAGATAAATCAAGGTTTTAAAGACATTTGCGGTCAAATGAAAGCCGAATCCCTGCCCCCCTCCTTGCTCCTTTGAACCCGGCACTAATATCCCTTGCAGCAGAATTTATGCACAGAAGGAAAAATCGGGAATGAGTCGCATTGAAGGGGGAGTGCAGCTTTTTTGCCATTGCCTGACCCAGCATGGTCCCACTGCTTAACTCCAACATGCGTTTGTGTGAGTTTATTACTTTTTCATTCATTCCTTTTATAAAGCTTTCTGCACCATATTTGTGTCTTCTATTTTTCATATGTATGGGGCCCTCCTCCCCATGTCTTTCCACACAATCATATCCGGCTCTGTAGCCTGACCAGATCAACATACGAGATGGTCACGCCTGATAACCATGTATCCTCCTTTGCTCACAAGGAATGTCAGTGAACGACATATATTTTTCCATTTGAATCACCACTATCAAAACCTGTTTGCACTATATGTGTGTTTTTTCTCTTTATATACTGTATACCCCTGGATGTGAGTGCTCTCCTGACCCTCCGTCTCTGCTATCATATATGGACTTGGATTGAGTCCACTCCAGGAGCAACACCCATTCAGAGGACTGTATACATTTATTCTATCTTTTTTCACCTTCATTTTTCCACTTTTCATCTACACACCAGTGTGCTCACTTGATCTAATTTGTTTCGAACGGTATTTGACCTTGATTCTTGTCTTCGTCTCCAGTACTCTTCGTAGACCTGTAGGGGCGCACGGAGCATTTAAGTTCGGGCCCAGAACTGGTAAGAACTAGAACAGTCCATGAGGCCAGCTGCCATCTTAGCCTGGGGCCATGGTGCCTTCACCCGCGCTGAGGCGTGCGGAGGCTGCGGGAAAGCGGGTGCTTTCCCTGGCCATGGTGGACGGGCCGTGGGGGGCGTTCTTAGGGGCGTCGCGGGGTTGGTTCGCCCCGGTGCGCTCACGTGACCTGTCTGTCGCGCTGAGAAATCAGCACCCGCACGCCGCACGGACACGAACACTACCTTAAGGCAGTCTGTCCGCTCAGCGTGCGGGCGCCTCCGAGCGGTCTGCGGTACCATTGCCCCTGTCTAAGTTTGGGTATAAAACCCCACCCAGACTTTTAGTTCTTTGCTTGTCAACTTTCTGTTAACAGGCCAGGAGTCAGGTTATTCCTTGTTTCCCAGCACTGCGCCTTTCCCGGTTCCTTTTTATCAGGCTTCCAGTTCTGCAGATCCACATGAACCTTCTTGCTTGTTGTCTTGTACTCCCTTTGCACTATTTGCCCCCTGTTTAGTTTTTGGCCCCTGCTGCTATTGCTTTTTGCATGTACTGTAGCATTGCAATGTTTGCTGCTGACTTTAGTTTGTCATGTTCTTTTCCTAGGTACTACTGTATGCCCCCTGTCTTGTTTGTTCCCTTAGCTACCACAGCTTTTGCTTAAAGCTTGGCAGTCTTTGCAGACTCCATTTTGTCTTCCAAACCTTATTTTTTTTCAGTGTAACAATAAACCCTATTAGTTTACTTATTTCAGGCTCCTTTCTTTTTTTGGGTTTTAATGTTACCCCAGAGGGTTCCATATATCCTGATACCTTTCTTTCATTGCCACAACATTGTATCTTGGGTTATTTGATGTACAGAAAGCAGTATCCTTATTTTCTTAATCAACAGAATTCTTAACAGGTCATTTGCTGAGCTTTAAGAATTAAACTGTTCAAAGCAATATGACAGCACCATTCAGTTCACCTGGGCAAACGTCTAATAATTGTACACAACAGCAGTTTGCAGGAGACAAAAGAAAGAGTTTATTAAAGAAATTGTGAAAGAGTTCCAGTACATAACCAGAATAATCATAGAAATATAGGGAAGGCAAAATCTTGACAGTACAGTCCAAAACCATCACTATTTGTGATTCACATACCCATAGAGATATGCATGAGAACATTCTCAGCTTCAGTGATCACTTATACATCACAATGGTTGCATTTAGGGGGTTACCTTGTCACTGCTGAATACAGGTGCACACTACAGTATGTCTACCGACTCTATGAACAATTATCTTTCACTTGGCTGCATGGCTGGATTGGAGTAGTTATTTTGTCCACAGAGAGACCCAAATGGAAACATGTACTGTATAGACAAAATAAGAAGGGGAATTTTAAAACCATCAGACCAACAATAGAATATTGTATGTGTCAATCTCTCACCTAAAGACCTTACAATCTGAATGTCGTAAATGACTAATACAGGTACAAACTTTGTCCACGGGGATTTAACACTTCAGAGATCTGTATCTTAACCACATGTTCTCCTCATCCTGCTTACCATCGTACCTATCCAGAATCTGCAGGATGTTTCACCTGATCCCAAAGTGAATGTGTTTCCCCCCAAACCATTGCATTTATCACTTACAATCTACCATTAAAAAAAAAAAGCAAAGATACGCTGAGAAAAACAAGAAAATATAGACTTGGACATTCAAACGCAGCTTCAGACAAAGGCAGAGCATCGATTTCTAGGGAGTTTAGCGAATAATTCCTTTCTTCGTTTCTTCTGAAGTTTCTCAGTTTTGATGTTACACCTTGATGTGTCCCCAGAAGAATCAGGAGGTTGTTTAACATTTGGTGTGGAGTCCGTGTTCAGAGGTGTGATGAGACACGCTGTGGTGACACCCTAAAAAGGAAAGACATTGGGAGTTAATACAGTTGATACAGACAGCCAAAATTATGTAATTTAATACTACAATGTGCTTTGTGATGTTTTGTGTCTCCTTTTGTAGCATTATTACTATATACAAGAGCCTGGAACTTTCATTGGCCGTGAGTCATCTAAGCGCTATCCATGTTATCGCGCCCGACTCATCAATGCCTACCATTAAAGTCAGTGGCAGGTATCGCTGATTCAAGCACAATATGGATCACGCTTTGATGACTCCTGGCTATTGTGTGAGTACTTGCTGAGTAAAAATGGAGATAAAATAAGGTTGGTGACAATTATGGAAAAAGTCCTTGAACAAGAGACTATGGCAATGCCTGGAATTGCAAGAGGGTATGAGAGCTGAGAGGATGAGGTTTAGCTTCCTGTAACAGTAGGATGGTGAGCTTTAGTGCACTGGTTATATTGCAATGACTTCGAGAACCTTTACGTTCTATTTCTACTCACCATGTTTGCCCCCTGAGATGTGGTGTCCTGTAGCCCTGCAGAGTAAGTAAGAAAGTTGAAAGATTATTAGGTATTAACGGTAGATTTTGATCCAGTCACTTTGCTCAGTTTCCCTCCCCTTTGTCTAACTCTGTAGTTGTACTGTATCCACAACATCAATTTGTTTATTTACTTCATTTTAGTTACTGTCATTAAAACCACTTGGAAGCAGTTTCAAGCACCATTTCTTCAACATTATAGTGAAAGGTATTATCTCCCATTTTCACTTCCTTTTATCATATACATTAGTCGTTAACAAATTATGTCTGAAAACAGGGAATATCCTGAATGAATAGAGTGCACTGTATTGTAATGAAAGTGAGTTTATTCATACAAGACTATTAAAAGGGGTAACACTATATCAATATAGATCTACCCCACCACTGAAGAACAGGCCCTAATCGGGATGTTGTTTTACATACTGGATGTCATGTCCTTCCAGCAGACGTTTGTAAGTAGCGATCTCCATCTCCAGATGGGTCTTCTGGTCCATGAGGACCCGGTACTCATGGTTCTGGCGCTCCAGGTCAGATCGGATCTGTGCCAGCTGTCCTTCCACATTGTCGATGAGACCTTGTAGTTGGGTGAGCTGGGAACTGTAAGTGGCCTGTGTCTCTGCCAAGGTGCATTCCAGGGCTGATTTCTATCATACATGGAGCATAACAGGCGTGAGACGTGATGCAGATTGACAAAACATACTACCTGTGTGTCCCACAATAATATGTGTAGGGCACAAATAATATCTGTATAATATACCACACGCTATGGGGGCTACATAATAAACTTTTCAAACAGACATTTTGGCCCTAAATTGGTTTATATATCGAACTCAATTTAAATTGCTCTTGTGTGCGCCTTTGAATATAGCTCAAATGTACGCATCTGTACAAGCTTCGTCAAAAATATATTTGTTTCCCATTTGTTTTGGCGCACAGAAATCGATATACAGCTGTAGATGTTCGCACTGAAAAATGGTGATGCACACAATGTTTTACAGTTAAATCTTAATAGATAGGCCCTTATATCTTGATTCATTACTGAAACAGACTTAGCTCCTGTAACCAATCATTCATATGGAGTTTTGAATATGCGAAATAAGGAATAAGTGCATATTTAAGACATAAAGCGCTAAAACATACCATGCTCAGCTCGCTCTGCAGCTCAATCTCCAGGCTCTGCACACAGCGCCTCAACTCAATGGTCTCGGTTTGGACTGACTGCAACTGTTCAGAACCGGACGCCACCTGACGATTCAGTTCCTCGCTCTATGAGGACAGAAACACAGAACAGAGATAAAGACCCACAGAGGCGGGATCCTGGGACAATGCCTGGAATGCATTGACTTCCTTGTTTTACATTTATAGCCATACATATGTACTAATTGCTAGAGAAAATGTTACACTATTTTATTCCCACTTCTGAGGTGTAGGGGTTTCTGATGAGATTAGAGTACATCAGCATCAGTATGAATAATATGTTTCCCTAAATAACAATGACAGTGAATACCACTTGTAGTTTATGCAATGGATTGCTGTAACAATCAGGTGAAATGAACGTATTACAGAATATACAGTAGTAGAATATTGAAATTAAAGGATCATTTGCTAATGATATGTTGTAGGTGCAGCAGTTGCAGGTATATGGTTTTGTTTGACATCTCTCTAATCTGAGCAAAGATTTGAAGTGGCTGAATTAAACTATATTGAAACAAGGACAATCAAAGAAGGCCAGATACCCTTGCAAGGAACATGTTCTCCGCCTCTCTCATGTTCCTCTCCATCAGTTTTTCATATTGCTCTCGGATCTCAGACAAGGCCCCATTCATATCCACAGATGGAGCAGCGTTCACTTCCACCTTGACTCTGGCGCCCAGCTGAGCGCGCAGACATGTCACCTCCTACAGTGGCAGAAGATCATGTTAAAGGTTGGGAGTACAGTACAGTATGTTATTGTATCAGATAACCGACCTCCAAGGTGACGTTATGAGCTCCCGCCATTAATACCAAGAAGTCTTTGAGACCTCAAGGAGATCTTTTTTTATCATTCAGTTTACTATCTCTACTAATGTTTATACAGTAATTATATGATTAAAGGAATCTAATCGTAGGAGCCTTCTATTCAGCCCAATGATCCTCATTTCTTTCCTCGTACGTTACCTCTTCATGGTTCCTCTTCATTTGCTGCAGCTCTTCCTGGAGGTTTTGAACCTGCATCTCCAAGTCACATCTCTCCATGTTCAGCCCCTCCAGTTCTCTGCGTAGACCGCTCAGGTCTGCTTCAACATTGTTCCTCAGCCTGAGCTCCATCTCATACCTTCGGGAGAGAATTATAGATATATTTACTGCACAAGCCAAGAAAGACAAAGAATTAAGAGAAACCTGCGTACATTTACATTCATAGATATCTCTCTGTCCTCACTATTCAGTCTAGTGAGAAGTGCAGTAATACACAATTAACTATGCATCAACTTTTACTGAAGTGAATTAACGTTAGTACATTATTAACAGTGCATTAATCACCATCTCACTGTAATAATTATATAATGTATTTTAATCAATCTGGTGCTTTATGGGTTAATGTTGCTACAGTTTGAATTAAAAAAAAATACAATATGTTGGGTTTGTGATAGGTCAAGACTCATCCTGGGTCTGTGCAGACCTAGAAAGAGCACTTAATTGGGGCTATCACTATAAGTGAAGAATGTTTAGTTTAGAAGGCAATAAACCATAACCAGATACCAGTATGTCAGCCTCAAACGAAAATAAATATTCTTGAATGATCACTATCTGTCACCTCTTAGTTGGAGGACTTTATTAAAAATGAGAATATCATGTGACATCATCAATTCTTCATAGTTAGAGGTACATATGCGGCATTGAATAACACACACCACATTAGTAAAAGGTGCCAAAAACGATAATTGTTTCTCCTGTGATAATAGACACTAGGCTGTCAAATTTTAGGTGCAAGTGTGTGTGTGGAGAGCACAGATGCAGCCGTGAAGATGGCGTCTGTGTAAGTGATTGTATGTTGGGATAAACTGAACACTAAAAAGTGACTGAGTAAGTGTAGTGAACTTTATATCGATGGCCGACAAAAGATGCGCTGATGACTCAGTGTGAGGAGCGTGATCTCCAAAGTCTGGGTAACAATAAAGAGGAATTGCTGAGAGATGGCTAATGAATTGAATGGCCGTTAGTAGATTGGTAGTTGGTAGTGCATTAATCACCTCATTATAAGGAGCTTTCTTTCTTACTTACACTCTCTCTCTCGCTCTCTTACCATCCTTCCCTCTCTCTCACTCTCTCTGTACTCTGTATTCAGAAGACTTACTTGTTTCTGAAGTCATCCGCAGCCAGTTTGGCATTGTCTATCTGCAGAACAATCCTGGCATTTTCCACAGTGACCGCAGAGATCTGTAATACACATTGTGCTGTGAAACAGCCTGTCCCATTTTATTACATTTATAGTTTATATATATATGTTGCATAATATAGTTTACATTTCCTTTTTCATTTCGTTCATATGACGCCTTATGAAATCCTCCAGCTTTTTTTTTTTTATATGACAAAGTAATATGTTTGGCCCTTATTGTGCTTCCCAAGTCTTCAACCTTTTAAAGTTAATTAGACATAAAGCAAGTTTAAAACCGGATCACAACTGATGTAGATTTATTAAAGAACAGTAATCCCATTGTAAATAATGTTATTCTATTGCTATGATAAACATGGTACCATTTTATGTATTGGCTTTTCTCTCATTTTGCAGCTGGAAAACATTGATAAATAGGCCCTGTTACATGCTATGTGCTCCATGACATACATTTGTGCTGTGTTTCGATTGAGGCGCGAATGTAATATATATATATATATACACAGTATATCAAACACAAAATGAGCGCTTGCTAAGAAATACCCAATAAAATTAAATAAAGTGAACAATGTAACCTAAAATAGGAGAGTGTGCAATTGAAAATCCATGTGCACGCTCAAAATGTGCGCACGACATGTGAATAGTGATTTAGAAATGGGAATGGGACAATTTATAAATATGCATAGAATGCAAAAAATGCAAAAACTGATATAATAAAGGCCCATATCATAAAGTTCAATGAAATAGAGTGTTTAAATAAAGGATATAAATGAAGGGACAGATCCGCAGCTTCTGGAAGGACGAACCACATCCACGATAAACTGTTTCGAAGAGAGTAAAAAGAGGTGCGTGCCACATATCATAAATCTGTGTTGACATTTAATATGTGTGATGAAACGCGTTGGGGCCCAAATGCCGGCGTGTGGCGTTATCACGCCTCTACAAGTAGCTGTGTATTGAGACACGAGTGCTACTCTAAGTGATACAATTACCATCTGTTTGGACACTTTACATCCTTCAGTGCCTTTCTTCCCTGGACAGCGAGGTACAGTGGGGACTGGATATTTGAGCCGTGGACCCCGGATTGTTGAAAGGGGGGGACGCCAGCCTCCCATTTTGGACTGCAGAAGTTTGCCACAGATGAGTAATATTTTCATGAGAAATGCAATCTCTCAAACGCACATGATCTTGCTAAACTTGTAAGTATGCTAATCTTGAAACCTTTTACTGTATATATGATATTAAATGTCAACACAGGTTTATGCTATGTGGCATGCACCTCTTTTTATCTCTCCTAAAATAAATATATATAGGTTTCTTCATTTTCCCCTTTGTTTTGTATAAATTCATTTGAGTGTTCCTTTGTTTGTCTGCTTTTACTTTACCTGGCACTGGAGTTCTTCAATGGTCCTGAAGTAGTGGCCGAAGTCAGGGGATGAGCTGGGGGCATTGTTTGCATACCACTCACAGATCTTTCTCTCCAGCTGGGCATTTTCCTGCTCCAGTGAGTGCACCTTCTCAAGATAGGATGAAAGTCGGTCATTCAGAAGCTGCATTGTTTCCTTCTCATTGATGCTGAGCAGGCCATCCTTCTTCCAACCACTGTGGCCACCAGAGCTTCTAAAGTGGCTTCCATGACTATAACCTCCATGTGCACTTCCAACACCACATCCATGACTGAAAGAAGAGTGTTTAGAGAAAGAGACTCCTTTACCTCCTGATCCCCCATGGACACTGGGAGCTCTGTAGTGGCCTCCATGATGGGCAATATGGGATCCTCCATGATGGACTTGGTTGGAGCTACAATGGGGAGAATTATGGGAGCCACCATGATGTACATTGTGAGAGCTTCCATGGTTAGAATTATGTGAGCCTCCATGGTGAACTGAAGAGACGTGGCTGGAAATTTTGGGAGAATGACAGCTTCCCTTATAGGAGCCTCCATGATGGACTTTGGGGGAGCTACAATGGGAAGACATATGGGAGCCTCCATGGTGGACTGAAGAGACATGGCTGGAGATCTTTGGAGAATAACAGCTTCCCTTATAGGACCCTCCATGATGGACTTTGGGGGAGCTACAATGGGGAGAATTATGGGAGCCACCATGATGTACATTGTGAGAGCTTCCATGGTTATAATTATGTGAGCCTCCATGGTGAATGGAAGAGACATGGCTGGAAATCTTGGGAGAATGACAGCTTCCCTTATAGGAGCCTCCATGATGGACTTTGGGGGAGCTACAATGGGAAGACATATGGGAGCCTCCATGGTGGACCGAAGAGACATGACTGGAGATCTTGGGAAAATGACAGCTTCCCTTGAGGGACCCAGCTGAAAAATAGCTGTGTTTGTCGCTGTATCTCATGGTGATGGTAAAGCTGGATCCAGATGGATACACAAGTGTCACCGGAGCTTATTCTACAAGTGAAGTACAAATGTTTCCTTTCCATGGGTCTCCTTTTATATAAAGTTCAGGGGGCGTTTAAGGAAGCTGAACTTTGTTTATGGGGATTTAATAGGCTTCTAATGCATTTTCAATTTGCTGTTGGTCTTTTATAAATGAAGCCTTAACAATTGCAGCCTATTCATTGTATATGTAAAATAAAATATTATAGGAAGGTGGAGAATGTTGTTATAGATTTATTGCAATGCTACACGTCAGAAGGGAGCATTCTCCAAACTCTGACACTATTACCAACCAGTGGTTTATGTCAGCATCAAAGAACCATTAAAGCATGGCTAGTGGTAACACCCCGGTAACAGAGATTTGATCAGTGCCTTCCCTGGCTGCTTTGGAGAGTGCTAACTTCTTGTGTCACTGCACAAGTCACTTTATCTCCCTGTGCCTCAGTTACCAAAATTAGATTACACAAAGTGAAATTGATCATCATGATTTATTCCTATACATTACTTAATCTCAACTTGTTTGCACGTGGATACAAGCTAGTTGCAGCTTAATAAAGACGAAGGAATATAGGGAACAATATAACATTTTAAAATGGTAATATCATTTGGTCTTGTTTATAAATAGGGACAGAACAAACAATTCCCCAGGAAACCAGAAAATGTCTTGTATTTTCAGTCACTCCTTTTCTATTTATATCGCTTCTACACTCTCCGTTTGCAGTACCTTGGTATTTGTCGTTATAGAAATAAGTAAAACAATAGATGCATTACTTTACAGATGTGGGCAGACCTTCTGTCTCCAGGGATGCGGAAAGAAAAGCAAAACACCTCGGCTCCCGGTCAAAGTCTGTTCTGTCAAATTGGAACCCCAATGAAGAATTTCTCTCTGACAGGGGAAGCCATGGGATCCGGACTGTAACCGGACCTTAGTGTTGTTGCTGCTCAATGGATTAATAATTCGAACCAGAAACTGTAACCCTTGATCTCCGGGTGAGGATGAGGAGCCTGAAAATGAAGCCAATTCTTGTAGTGTTTAGCTGTAAGTTGGTTGTGCTATGTGGTGTTGCCTTCTGTGCGCAATGTTCGTGTGAACCAGAGTTCTCTCCGCTTCCCATATGAACGCTGTAACTGCCACTGAAACGCAGAACTCTTCCGAGAGATGCAGGAACAAGCATGAAGAGAGGTAATCAGTTGAGAGTACAAACAAACAGCAAGGACAAGCCCCGACGTACGTTTCGCCACCGTTCAGTGGCGGTTACAGCGTTCATATGGGAAGCGGAGAGAACTCTGGTTCACACGAATATTGCGCACAGAGGGCTCTTTTACTGGGCTAAGTATTGCCTTACTATCCCTATATATCTGCTGCCTGACCACTTATGCGCTTTTCCCAGTTGTTACTGCCCTAACCACATGCACTAACAGTTGTCTTACATGTTACTATCTGGCTCATGTCACACAGACTGCCGTCTGGCAACCTCATTGTGCTATATTTGCGTAGCTTAATTTATAGTTGTTGCCACTATCATTCTAGAGGCTGGCGTTATTATTCTACACGCTTCACTTCTGTGCAGTACTTTGTCCCTGTCATGCACGAGAGGTAATACTCCTAACTCATGTATATTGCTGACGGGGTCACGACATCTGGTTTTGTGCAGGACCCTTGGTATAATTATCAATTTATGTTAGAGTTTACTATTAGCTCTCAACTAACATAACAGTGTTGATCTTTTGACCGGCCAGTTTAACTGATGGGAGGCTAATTTCTGCCTCACCATTCTGTGGGTACTATGTTTAATTATATAGTGCACTAGCTGAGAGACCCGGCGTTGCCCGGGATGTAAATGCGTAATAGGTAGTATTATTTCTAAATGGTGGAACAATAGGTGACTGTTTGTTGTAAAGTTTGGATAATAATATTGAAAAGAAAGATGGAAGAAAATGTAATACGATGTTGTTTAAAAATGGTTTATTGTAAACACACCACAGTACAATGTATATTTTGGTGACATAAGTGATGTAAAAATGTGAGGCGTGTGTCCTGCTAGGGTGTGAGCGTGTGTGTGGCGGCGGGTGGGTGTTCAGTACGGGTGGCACGTGGGTAGTGAGTGCTGGCTGTGGGTCGGGGTCCTGCTAGGGTGTGAGGCGGCGGGTGTGTGGCGAGTGCGGGTGACAGCTGGTCAGTGATATTGTTGCGTAGGGGCAGGATGCGGCAGGTGTGTGTCGAGTGTGTGGGGTGGGTGAGAGGCGGCGGGTGTTTGTCGAGTGTGGCGGGTGTCTGTTGAGTGCGTGCGGCGGCTGTGTGGCGCAGGGGTGTGAGCGGTGGGCGGGTGAAAGGCAGAAGTGCGGGTGGGAGAAAGGCGTTGAAGGAGGGGAGGTGAGGTCGGAGGGGTGGTGGGGGGTGGTGAGAGGAGGTGAAGGGGGGCGGAGGGGAGGTCGGAGGGGAGGTGAGGATGGGTGGTGAGGGGGGGGTGGTGGGGGATGGTGAGAGGAGGTGAAGGGGGGGCGGAGGAGAGGTGAAGGGGGGGTGGAGGGGAGGTGAAGGGGGGGTGAGGGGAGGTGAAGGGGGAGAGGTGAAGGGGGGGTGACGGGAGGTGGAGGGGGTTGCCGGGAGGTGAAGGGAGGGGGGGGTGACAGGAGGTGAAGGGAGGG
Organism: Ascaphus truei; assembly: GCF_040206685.1. Classification (NCBI taxonomy): domain Eukaryota; kingdom Metazoa; phylum Chordata; class Amphibia; order Anura; family Ascaphidae; genus Ascaphus; species Ascaphus truei. The sequence goes on along the minus strand of NC_134505.1, from coordinate 3,412,604 downwards.
GGGGGGTGACAGGAGGCGAAGGGGGGGGTGGTGACAGGAGGTGAAGGGAGGAAGGGAAGGGGGAGGTGGAGGAGAGGAAGGGGGAAGAGGGAGGTGGGGGAGGAGGGGGGAGGGGGGGAGGTGGGGGAAAGGGTGAAGGGGGGGAGGTAAGGGTGAAGGGGGGAGGGGTGAAGGGGGAAAGGGGGTAAAGGTGGGGGAGGGGAAAAGGGGGGAAAGGTGGGGGAGGAGGGAAATGGGGGAAAGAGGGGGGAAGGGGGGAAAGAGGGGTGGAGGGGGGAAAGAGGGGTGGAGGGGGAAGGGGGTGGAGGGGGGGAAGGGGGGAAAGAGGGGTGGAGGGGGGAAAGAGGGGTGGAGGGGGAAGGGGGTGGAGGGGGGGAAGAGGGGAGAGGGGGGATGGGGCAAGGGGAGGTGGAGGAGGGGAAGTGAGGAGGGTAAGGGGGGAGGTGAGGAGGGTAAGGGGGGAGGTGGAGGAGGGGAAGGGGGGGAGGTGGAGGAGGGGAAGGGGGGGGAGGTGGAGGAGGGGAAGGGGGGAGATGGAGGAGGGGAAGGGGGGAGATGGAGGAGGGGAAGGGGGGAGATGGAGGAGGGGAAGGGGGGAGATGGAGGAGGGGAAGTGGTGGGAAGAGGGGGGAGGTGGTGGGAAGAGGGGAGAGGTGGTGGGAAGGGGGGAGGTGGAAAGGGGGGGAGGGGGGGGCGGTGGAAAGGGGGGGGAGGTGGTGGGAAGAGGGGGGAGGTGGTGGGAAGGTGGGAAGGGGGGGAGGTGGTGGGAGGTTGTAAGGGGGAGTGAAGGGAAGGTGAAGGGGAGGTGAAGGGGGGGTGGAGGGGAGGTGAAGGGGGGGGTGGAGGGGAGGTGAAGGGGGGGTGGAGGGGAGGTGAAGGGGGGGAGGTGAAGGGGGGGGTGGAGGGAGGTGAAGGGGGGGGGTGGAGGGGAGTTGAAGGGGGGTTGGAGGGGAGGTGAAGGGGGGGGGTGGAGGGGGGGGTGGAGGGGAGGTGAAGGGGGGGGTGGAGGGGAGGTGAAGGGGGGGAGGTGAAGGGGGGGGTGGAGGGGAGGTGAAGGGGGGGGGTGGAGGGGGGGTGAAGGGGGGGGGTGGAGGGGAGGTGAAAGGGGGGGGGGTGGAGGGGAGGTGAAGGGGGGGGGTGGAGGGGAGGTGAAGGGGGGGGTGGAGGGGAGGTGAAGGGGGGGGGGTGGAGGGGAGGTGAAGGGGGGGGTGGAGGGGAGGTGAAGGGGGGGGTGGAGGGGAGGTGAAGGGGGGGGTGGAGGGGAGGTTAAGGGGGGGTGGAGGGGAGGTTAAGGGGGGGTGAAGTGGAGGGGATGTGGAAGGGAGGGGAAGTGTAGTGAGGGGTGGGTGAGGGGTGGGTGAGGGGAGGTGGAGGGGAGGTGGAGGGGGGGTGGAGGGGATGTGGAGGGGATGTGGAAGGGAGGGGAAGTGTAGTGAGGGGGTGGGTGAGGGGAGGTGAAGGCCGCTCACTCACCCGTCCGGCAGCTCCCACGTGGATCTGAGGCGGGAGGCAGCGTGTTGTGGCCGCTCCCCCGCTGACTGTAGCGGCGCCGGGGGGGGGGGGTGGAGGGGAAGTGAGTGAGGGAGTGAGGGGAGGTGATCACTCCGCTACCCCGCTGAGTGTAGCGGCGCCGGGGGGGTGGAGGGGAAGTGAGTGAGGGGAAGTGAGTGAGGGGAGGTGATCACTCCGCTCCCCCGCTGAGTGTAGCGGCGCCGGGGGGGGGGTGGAGGGGAAGTGAGTGAGGGGAGGTGATCACTCCGCTCCCTCGCTGAGTGTAGCGGCGCCGGGGGGGGGGGGGGTTGGAGGGGAAGTGAGTGAGGGGAGGTGATCACTCCGCTCCCCCGCTGACTGTAGCGGCGCCGGGGGGGTGGAGGGGAAGTGAGTGGGGGGAGGTGAAGGGGGGTGAGGGGACGTGAAGGCCGCTCACTCACCCGTCCGGCAGCTCCCTCACCCGTCCGGCAGCTCCCTCACCCGCCCGGCAGCTCCCTCACCCGTCCGGCAGCTCCCTCACCCGTCCGGCAGCTCCCACGTTGAGGGGGGGGGGAGTGAAAGCGCGGGAAACAGGGAGAGGCGGAGGAAGAGGCGGAGCCTCCGGGACCGGTGGGGAAGAGAGCGGGAGATGTGCTGCTAACACTGTGAGCCCCGCTAATTGTAACACCGTGTGTGTGTGTGTGTTGGGGGGGTGTGTGTGTGTGTGTGTGTGTGTGTGTGTGTGTGTGTGTGTGTGTGTGTGTGTGTGTGTGTGTGTGTGTGTGTTTTTATTTTATTTTTTTTGGACCTTTGGCCCGTCACTCCGCCTCAGGCCAATGAGAGGTGTGGGGGGCGGGCCAAGGGGGTGGTGTGAGTGTGTGAGCCCAATGAGAGGTGTGCGGGGGCGGGCGGCCCAAGCGACCAATGAGATTGCCGCTAGGGACACCGGACATCCAGGCAGGCAAACATACAGTGCTTTCACTAATATAGTATAAGATTTATCACTGGTTATAGCTATTTTTACGTCTTATATCTGGGTTTACGTGTGGCTTTGTTCCACATCGTAGAGGTAATTGAGGTTGTTCTAACGTTTGTTTTCTGTGACATGTTCTTCAATAAATGTGTTATCATTTGTATATACCTGAGTGCTGCATGTGGGATTATTTCTCCTCCCTTTTCTTTTGTTCACAAGTATTCTTATCCCTAGCCCCGTCAGCATCCTATCACGCATTAGGTTTACTCAATATACTGATTTGGGTTATTTTTCCACTTGTATAGGTCAGTAGCAGGGTTTCTTTTGTTGTCCATGTATCTATTTATGTTCACGAACCTAATAAGAATGTATGTGGTACAAAATTATACCAGCTCAAAATGTAGCATCAGTTGGTTTCGCTGCTATAGCCGGGGGAACCGCACTTGTTAGTGGTACAGCAATTGTTAGTGGAACAGCTGTTGTTGGTTGGACAACAGCCGTCAGTGGGACAACAGGCGCCTGTGGGACAGCATCGAGTGTCTTTGGCACTTGGCATAAAATACTGGCGCTGTTTTGGACAGGCCCAGTTAATATCCGGGATTCATTGGTGTTTGCCGCTTCCCTGATTGGACTTGCTCCACTCCTCCCAGCTTGTCCTTGCTCACAAGTGCAGCAGTGCCCTCTGTTTCTGTTGTCTCACCTGGCATGCTCGACCTGTTTGCAGCATAGCATTGTTGTCTGACAGTTGTTTCTTTATGTCTTTTGTATCTTCTGCCACACCTCTGTTAATATGCATACGTTGCCGTTGACACATAGTTTGATGCTCCAAAAAAATGCTCGTCTGCCTCATCTGTCGCATCACGGACCACTTGAATGGGTTGTACAGGGGACATCGGCTGGCTGTGCTGCATCCACGATTGGGTGTTCAGCAAGCTGAAAAGCCTCCTCCCTCTGCTCATCTTCCTCCATACTTCCAGAGCCAATGTTGAGCATTAGGGACATGTTTGGTGAGGTCGATAAAGGGGGCTAATGCCGTGAAGCTTCAGCTGTGGCCCCTGGTCAATCAAAAGTAGGACAAGGTAAGTTCATGTTGGCAGATATTTTACTGTATTTTGAACAGTTAAAAGGGTAATTATAATGTGAGAGCAGCTCATTGGAAGAACAACTTAGGCACTCCTCGAGCTGCTATGTAGGGCAAAGTCACTCACTCTCCACTGTTCCTCAAATACATGAGAATTATTTCTGGAAGACTATTGTGAGTGTAGCTCTACTTTATCTATTTCTTGGGGGGGGTTCACTTTGTGTTTGTATCTACTGTATACATCATTCAGACATATGTACTGTAGCATTAATAAATGAAATGCTTAGAAAAACAGTCAAAGGAAAGCTTACAGAGAGTGAGAATGAAGAGGGAAAGGGAGAGAGGGGGAAGGGAGTGTAGGGAGAGAGGAGGGGAGAAGGAATAGAGAGAGAGAGAGAGAAGGAAGAGAGAGGGGGAGACAGATATGGGAGAAACAGGAGGGAAAGGGTGTAGAGAGAGGGATGAAGAGAGAAGGAAGAGGCAGAGAGAAGGAAGAGAAAGTGAGGGGGAGGTAGAGAGAGAGAGAGAGAGCGAGAGAGAAGGTAGAGGGAGAGAAGAAAGGGAGGAATGCAGTGAGTTGTATTTTGCCTGTTGTAGAATGAATGTACAGTAAAAGAATAACTGATAAATCTATTCCCACAAAAGAAATGGAAGCAGATAATCAGTAAGTCCCCATAATTGCGTGCACTCAATAGTCCCTTAAGGTGTGGTTGTAAAACAATTAAATTGGTAACGTATATGTAGTGAGTTAGCCCATATTATATTATCTAGGCGTGCTGGTATATGTTTATTTTTTGTTGTACTGCAGAATGAATATTGTACATTTATGTTGTGATGTTGACGTGATATTTGTGACTTGCCTTCTGGAACTTTTTCAGCCTCCTCAATCATTCATCTCCACGGTAAGTATGACACGTATGAAAGTAGACATGACGTTTTGTAAATGGACGGTTATTTTCTGGCCAGTAAACTGTATGGGCAATGAACTATGTGTTTTCATTCTTCAAATGTGTGTTACTTGGGTAAAGAGAAAAAAAGTGTCATGTTTTGACTGCATGCTACACTAATGGCCTATAATGTTTCATGTACGCATTTTGTACACGTGTAAATATGATTAAACCCGTTAAGAAATGTGCCCCCAAAAATATAACCGCAACTTTATAAGGTTTATAGGAAAAACGTTTCAGTAAACACAGCGCTTTTACTGTCGTCTTAAATGGTAACGTCGCCCTCCACACTGCCTGGCCCGTCTAGTTTGACAATGTGAGGCCAATGTGGAAGAGGTGGTGGCCGAATGGCCAGAAGAATTGCTGGCAGCAGAAATTGTGGTTGACACTCTGCTGGCAGGGCACCTGATCTCAACGGTCTGCCAATAATGCAGACCAGCTGATTTGTATGACTGGTCAAGGGCATTGGACTACACCCCAAGGCAGTCAGCTCGCGGTGACCCCTTCGAGAGTCCTGGAGACCAAGGCGCATGTGGAGGCTATGGCTCCGTCGCACTGACAACTCTGCTGCCAGTGCCAGGCTGACTCACTACCTGTGCGGGCATGTGCCCCGGATGGCGTGCCCATTTCTGAAGGCAGTGTTGCCTTAGAGTGTAGCACAGCCGATTCAACCTCGCCCATGGCCTGTCTTACCTTCATGGATGTTGATGGTCCAGTGTACAGGTAACATTTAAAATAAGACTATTGCTACATAGATGTGAGTATGTGAGCATAGCGTTACCTTTAATATAATCTAACTACTCATGTGTCCATCGTATTATCTTAACACGTATTGTTCCTGAATATAAGGCCATGTTTCCTTCAGGTGTACAAAGATTGACATGGTATACATTTTACATTGACATTTTAAGGTGAGTCAGACTTTAAAACCATAGCGTACCCTTTAGTTAATATGTTTGAAATACAGTATATGTCTTTAAAGCCTCGCAGTATACAAACTTTGTGTTTCCCATAAGCACTACACTGACAATTAAGGCTACTCATGTCAGTAAGCAATAAATGTACTGTATATGATATTGTTTTTTCATACATGAGCTCCACTGTCTTCAACCGTACATTGCCACTTTGTTTGCCACTCTTACTGACATGATGGTACTACTACATCCAGTGCTTTGCTATCTAGGTCTTTATGTGAGTTGCACTACTGGCTAAATGGTCACATCCACATTGGAATGTCTTATGATTCGCTGAATTTGTAGGTTGTGCCGCAGTACTGCATATAATTGAACGTTGTTTTGACCCACTTCTTTTGCGTCGTGGTATTGGCCCATAACACCTTGTTATCTTCCTTCAGATCATAGTTCTCACGTGGCCTGATGTCCCGGTCTCCCGGACACCCGCAGATTCCTTCTGTGCTCAGGACGGAGCTCATCTGCTTCTTCATTGGAGACGTACCCAGGGTTTGGGGGGGACCTCCTCCAGTCCTGGAGGCATGGCTCTGGCTGTCAGTCCTAGAACCGCTTTTTATAGTTCTGCCATTCCCACGGCCGGACCTAGTTGCTAATCTCCTGCCATAAATGATTATTTTCGGAACTCTCAGTCCTGGCGGCAGATAGGAGCACTTATGTTGAAATGTTGTTCGTATAGCTTACAGGTGTAGAGAGTGAAAATGTTTAAGGAGTAGAAATACCACAACTATTCAAACGTGTGTGACTTCCTGAAATGTGTTGTGACTCCTACGCACCACCTTTAAATGTCGGCGCGTCCGGGATATTGACATCCACGCAATATGGGACATTTAAACATGATGTTGGGGCCGGAGCATGTGCGCCCAAATTTCAAGCAGCGAGGTGCCCGACGTTGAGTTGTGGTGGTGGCGGAGGACCAGTTTGGTCATGGCCAAAAAGCTGCTGCCAACCATCCTACACCGTTTTTCATAGAGCATTAGTTTCCAGCCATCTTTTATGATAATTAGATTTTTACTGTATGTAGTACATAGCACCTCATGAATTCATAATTTGGGATCTATTTACTAAAATCTCCCGGTTGTAAAAGTAGGACAAAACCAGTGCAAATAGGCATATTTATTAAAGAAAATCCTATTACAAGCAAAGGGAGTTGTCCCCTTGATAAATCTGGTGCAATTCTTTTGCACAGACTTTGCCCAACTTCTGCAGCTTGGAGATTTTAATCATCAACCCCCTTTATGTTGTAATTAATGAAAATGAATACATTTAAACATTTGATGTGGCTGAATCCTCATTTACTAAATATGTGACAGGTGGCATTGATTAATTAGTAAATATTAGATATGTAATCCATAGGTATCCTAAAAAAAAAAGAAACAAAGGTAAGAACTTTCCAAGCACAGTTCGAAGAAAAAAAAAAGTTAATTTGTGCAGAAGCTATACCATACACAGTATATATGGTGTTGTATAGGGAACACTAGTTTGTGTCTATACATTTGAGATATCACGGTGGACCTCATGAACTCGGTGAGTGATAATACGTCATTATATGAGATGAACTGTCCTGGAGTTATAAATGTGGTGGTTAATGTGTGATATCACCCTGCACCGTTGTATTCAGTAGCCGGGTAAATGTAGTACTTATTGGCTTGTTTATTAAGAGACCATACATTGGATAGACAGGTACCAGACTGGACAGGATATCACACGGAACAGGAGTTTGCCTGAGACAGAAGAATTTATTTTAAAAACAAACAACAACAATGGTCCAGTGGATTAACAGAACAGTCGGCAGAAAAACAATGCAGACAACATCTTGACAGTACAGTCCAAATCCATCATTACCCGTGACTCGCGAGCCTAGTATAGTAGTACATGACAGCATCCTCAGTCTCAGTGATCACCTAGACATCACAAAGGTTGCACTTAGTGAGTTACATTCTCACTACTAAATTCCGGTGCACACTATGGTACGTCCTCGGGCATTTTCAGCAATTATTATTCACAAAGGAGCATGGCTGAATTTGAGTGGTTATTTTGTCCACACAACGTTTCAAAGGCTACCTTTAATGGGAAAAATGTAGGGAAATAATGAGAAAAATTTGTTTCGTGTACAAATCAAAATATTATATGTGAGTGGATTGCTGATCAAGAGAATTTGCAATCAGGTACAGAGTATAATACAGGGGAAGTGGCTTAATAAAGGTAGACAATCTCCCACTTCAGATACCTGTCTTAATATATGGAGAAATATGAATATGTTTTACCTGAGCTTAAAGTGAATGCGTTTCTCACCAACCATTGGATTTATTACATACAAGGTACCATTTCAGTTTTAGAAAAGCAAAGATATGCTGAGGATCAGCAAGAAGAGACACACTTGGACATTCCATACACAGCTTCAGACAACAGTAGGCCATCAATTTCAAGGGAATTTAGTGAATAATTCCTCTCTTCATTTGATCTGATGCTTCTTCAAGTTGTTGAAGACCTTGATGTCCCACCGGAATCGTCAGTGGATTTCTTTAACATTTCTGGTGCTGAGACCCTAGAGAGAGCAGATATTTGGGGTAATTTGAAAAGTGCCTGAACATGATGCAAAGCGGTATAACCGTCCATTCCACATAGACTTCCTTGGAACGGTGTAGTAATTTAAAAAGTATTAAAAAAAGTATTCAATAGCAAACTGTACCATAAGTTAAGGCCTACACTTGATTCTGAATGACAACTCTGTATCTTTTCCACTTTAATTTTCTACCCCATGCTCTCCAACCGTCCGGTAACCCACAAAATGCTGGAGATTGGAGAAGTGTACAACATCTCTCTCCCCCCCCCCCCTTTTTATTGCAGCAATGTTATTGCGTCACTGTGCAGAATTGTGGCGGCACTGCAGTGCTTGGAAGACCCACACAGACTCCCACTTACCATCTTTGCCTCCTTTGAAATCATGCTCTGGAATACTGCAGGGAAACAGAAAGAGATATATGTGTTTTATGTATTATAGCAAAGGTGTTGCCGTTCCATACCACAGTCATGGTTGTAATGCCCTCTGTTACATGGGACACTGGCTACTCCATGTCGCACTCACTTGAATGGGGAATGTAACATGCCATGGGGAATGGGAATGTAACATGTGTTCCACTGCTGGGATGCGTTTTATAGAGTAGCAATGCTTTATTATTATGGTGGATTATATTTGGCATACTTAATTACATGCCCATCCAGCAGGCGTTTGTATGTGGCAATCTCCATCTCCAGATGGGTCTTCTGGTCCATGAGAACCCTGTACTCATAGTTCTGGCGTTCCAGGTCAGATCGGATCTGGCCCAGCTGCTCTTCCACGTTGTTGATCATGCCCTGTAACTCAGCGAGCTGGGAACTATAACCGGCCTGTGTCTCTGCCAAGGTGCCTTGCAGCGCTTCTTTCTGTGATAGAGCAAACACAAGTCATAAGAAATGATGCAACTAATTAAGAGCTAAAAGGTTTAAATTTGATCACCCAGCTATCACTCTTTATATTTGGTTTTTTTTTGCACTGGTTTTGCCCTACCTTTGCAGCCCCCCATTATTTCTTGCAGGTTGTAATATATGACAAGCAAGTGGCAATAAGGGAGTTGAAGGAGAGAAATGTATGTTATGTGATGGTACAGAAGAGTATTGAATCAAGCAGTCCAAAGCAACAACAAATTGGACATTAGTTGGCCGGGGGAGACTGACTGAAAAGAGGACAGTCACAGCCAAATCTCCCACAAACAACATATTCAAGGTGAAAGAGGAAAAAAGAAATATATATAGAGCGAGATAACCTATTTTTTGTACAGAGAGTACCTATATAACACAAAACGCATGTGTATTGTCTTGAGAGTGCATCAGCACCCTTGCAAAAGCCTGGACATACCATGCACAACTGACTCTGCAGCTCAATCTCCAGTGTCTTCACACAGCGCTTCAGCTCAACAAGCTCACTGCTAATCGACTCCAGCTGTTCAGCACCAGAAACCACTTCACGGTTCAGTTCTTCGCTCTGCAAAGACAAGAACAAAAGATAAAGAAATGCCCTTCGTTTATATTCCGCGTGGCATGCGGCATAATTCAACATGATTGTTGCCTTATCCATCAGATTATGGATACAGAATAAAGTTATGGCAGAATAGCAGCAGTAAACTTTAGGAGTCCATGTATATAATGCAATAGTGACATCCCTTGCAAGAAATGGGCACAGACATACAATTCCAGTCCCACAATAGTTGATAATAAATGACTAATGTCACTGTTGCCATATCAGATATACATACACCAATAGATTGTACCATTGCTTTTAATGGTGACAGTCAAAACTTACTACAATGGCATAGTGTACGCATAAGCACTTACTGTACCAGAATACCTACTCTCTCTGTCATTACTCAGTATTTACCACTTAGAATGTAATTTTTTGGGGCATGTGTATTTCTGCTATAAAGCGATATGTACATGGATGGCTCTATACAAATAAAGATATACATACATACATACATACATAGTATAAGTAATTATAGGAAGAGGTATGAGTGGAGTATTTAGACTTCTTGACCAGGGATTTAGTCCTTCTACAGTACTAATGCTTTGTGGGTTCAGACCACTCATCTTTTTCTTTAGGTATTCGTTTACATTGTGACCTCCCTGAGAAAGGATGTGCGGTGCCTACGTTGTACATTTTGGCATCAAGTCGTAGAGCTCAGAGACGAAGAAAATGAAAGAGATGGGTTACCCTCGCATGGAACATGTTCTCAACCTCCTTCATGTTCCTCTCCATCATGTTTTCATATTGCTCTCGGATCTCCGACAAGGCCTTATTCATATCCATGGATGGAGCAGCGTTCACTTCCACGTTGATTTTGGCGCCCAGCTGACCGCGCAGACAGTTCACCTCCTACAGTGGCACAAACAAATGTTGACGTTCATAGGCAAAGAAGGATGTGGCTTTATTAGCTGGAACAGCAGATGATTCCTCACGGGAAAAACGGAGCACAGCAAATGAAGATAAGGGGGCTAAACACCGATCAATAAAAGTCCTTTAATCCATGGTAGACATCATGGCATGGGATATGTAAAAACTCTTACGCGTTTCGGGCCGACGCCCTTTGTTAGCTGGAACTACTGTAATCATCTCAGTGATTTATTCCTTGTTTAACAACCTTCTTGTCTTTTTAAAAATATATATTTGTTTTCCTATTCTTCTATTTACCTAACTTGCTATATTCTCCTTTCTTTGGTGACTTCCACAGCAGTAAAATAAAACAATACCTCCTCGTGGTTCTTCTTCATTTGCTGCAGCTCTTCCTGAAGGCATTGGACCTGTATCTCTAGGTCACTTCTCTCCATGTTCAGCTCCTGCAGGACTCTGCGCAGACTGCACATGTCTGCCTCAACATTGTTCCTCATCATGGCCTCCATCTCATACCTGGGGAAAGAGGATTGAGTACTTCACAAGCCAAGAAACACCAACCGCTTCACAATGGTATGAATGTAGGAGTACTTTCACTTGTATTTCTCTGGTACTATGCATACTGCTTAAAAGTGCAGTTTTGTGGAGAGAGCATACACACTGTACCTTGTATGTTAAACCCTTTTGTTTCTCAGTGACAAACCGGGACTGTTTAGACTAATAAATACACCAGTTAGCAAGCTTACTAACGGAAGGGAAGTACCGGTAATCTATATATTGTTCCTATTACTATTTTTCAGTCACTGGCATTACATGTGTTTCTTTTTATGTCTAATGTTCAGGAGACTTACTTGCTTCTGAAGTCATCTGCAGCTTGCCTGGCATTGTCTATCTGCAGAGCAACTCTTGCGTTTTCCATAGTGGCTGCAGAAATCTAAAAAAATATATCCGTAAATAACACAAGTCTGAGTACATACAGTATAAAAGAAATGACAGGGGATAACCCCAATAAGTAACTTTCTAAGATGTACACTACTTCAGCATTCATGTTTGGCTCAATTTCACAGATTAAAAAATGGGCTTTTACCTGACACTGGAGCTCCTCAATGGTCCTGAAGTAGTGGCTGTAGTCAGGGACTGAGCTGGTGGCATTGTTGGCATACCACTCGCAGATCTTTCTCTCCAGCTGGGCATTTTCCTGCTCCAGTGAGTGCACCTTCTCCAGGTAGGATGAAAGTCGGTCATTCAGAAGCTGCATGGTTTCCTTCTCATTGATGCTGAACAGGCCATCCTTCTTACAACCACCGTGGCCCCCAGAGCTGCTAAAGTGGCTTCCACTTCCAACATCACATCCATGACCAAAAGAAGAGTGTTTGGAGAAGGAGATTCCCTTACTTCCGGATCCTCCATGGAAACTGGGGGTTCGGTAGTGAGGTCCCTGATGGGAACTATGTGAGCTTCTATGAGGTAGTGTATGGGAGCCTTCATGATGGAATGAAGAGACGTGGCTAGAAATCATAGGGTAATGTCCACCACTATGACTGCTTCCCTTCAGAGGTCCAAAAGAGTGTTTGGCACTGTGGCTCATGGTGACAGCAAATTTGGACTGAGATAGAAGGAAAATTTGACGCTGCAGCTTATTTAGCAAGTGAACTACAAGTGTCCCCTTTTATAGGAAACACGGGAGGAGTTTCTGGAATTAGCTGACTTCCATGGGAATTTTTTAAGCATCTAATTCATTTCCAAATTGTTTTTGATCTGCCTCAAAACGAGCGTCACAAAGGAAGCCCAATTTATGGCATTACTGAACAGTCTGATGTAGAGGCGGGGACGGCTGTTACAGGTGTTTTTGAAATTCTGAACATCAGAGGGGGATATTTACCACACCCTGGCAATATTGCAAATGACTGTTTGTTATTAATGCATATAACCTGTAATAACTCCCTTCTACACTGTTCTTAACTATTTGATGGCCTAATTGTTTTGGAAGATTCAACAAGGCTGGGGTGATACATTTTTTTTTTTTACTGTGAAATGACCGGATTTAGTCTACCAGCGGTCTCTTGTGTGAGATATTTTTAGAATAAGCATTCAGTAGGGCATACATGTGTGTGGTACATTGAAACCTTAAGTAGTTGAGCTTTGAAAGTATGTAGGTGTTTTAAGTGCCATAAGCAAGACCTAAACAGTGCTGGTTCACAAGAAGCCATGTCGTTATTTATTTTTGTAATGAGGGTGACTTATTTTACAGATAGACTTTGAAGCATGTATATACACGTCACACCTTAATGCTCACAAAGAGAACGACTTGTCGGTTTGTGGAAACGAACAAGGTTTATTTCTGATATATATATATGTATACACGTTGAGTGACGAAACGCGTTGAGACGAGACGTGGTGACGTCATCGCAATCGGACTGGAGAGCGGCACCTTGCAATTTCCCGCAGCTGTAGCCGGCTGAATTCGTCGCTACTGGGGCTCTGCTATACGCACAAGGAAGTGCCTGTGAAGCACTGAGAGGAGCTCGGGCGCTTGAGGCATTAGCTGTATGCTGCATCCACTTGAAGTCCAGGTGCAATACCCCCACTGTGGATCTCTCCGTCCATTCTGTTTGACTCCCACAGAGATTTCTCTCCCACGCATGTGTTTTTAAAGGATCCTGTAAGTGCATTTCCTTGGGATCATTGTTTTAATAATTTTGCCATATTTTTTTATACAGTCACGCACTATGGAGTTTGCACTTCTTTTTGTTTATATATATCTATCTATATATATAGATATATATAGTTAATTGTTTGAGATCTCTATCGTATACAAATACTACGTATCCTATACAAAGGAATTATACCATTACTTCATAACCCCCCCATACTCTGCCCACTGCAGATTCCCGTGCTGTTTTCTCAGCTATTCTCTCTAACGTCCTCTGCTGACATGTCTTTGTAAGTTTGCTTGGATTCCACTTAGACTGTGATCTTTTTGGCGAGGTGACTTCATTCCCCCAGAGAATACTTTCCATTTAATGCACTTATTCCCCTTGCTACTGTATGGTTGCATTTGCATTAAGATGTGCAGACTTCTACAGGTTTGTATCATAACATACAGTGTACACTTTCACTCTCCAGGGCCTCTGCACAGTGCCTCAGCTCAATGACCACGGTTTGGACTGACTGCTGCTGCTCCGCTACAGAACTCAAACCCGACGGTTCAGTCCTTCGCTCTAAGAAGGCAGGAAAACAAGAATAAAGCATACTTCACGAAATACTGTATGACCTGTTATTTATATTACATTATTTGTTATTTATATGATTACCACGTGTATTACTACTGTGAAGCGCTATGTACATTAATGGCGCTATGCAAATAAAGACATACAATACAATACAATTTGAATAATATGTTGCTTGGTGTTGCACAGGTAGAGCTATAAAAAGCAAGACAACAGGTGCACTTTGCCCGGTGTTTAGGGAGATTTCAGTTACGGTATGGAACAGGTGCGGCTTTTTCGTGGCACCTTATCGTTCTGCTAAAAAAGTAACACTTCATTCCTGACCGGACTGGCATGAATTATGTTTACAGTACTGTACCTGCTAAAGGGAGGTCCCCCTTACTTCAGAGGTAGTACTCTTTTTAAAATATGATGTAGTGTAGACGGTTTAGATCCTCAATTATCAGTAAAGATTAGCAAAGTATTAAAATATGGGCCTATATTGGCTAAATGGACAATTGGAAAGTCCTGCTTAGTCCCTTTGTTTGTTTTCTCCCTATAGATCAAGTATCATGTAACTGTTTGTGTTGGGATGTACTGTGCTCCGGGCAGTGTTTCATCCACTGTACAGTATGTGCCCTGTAGAATGAAAGCGATCCAGTTACCCTTTGAAGGAACATGTTCTCGGCCTCCCTCATGTTCCTCTCCATCGGGTTTTCATGTTGCTCTCAAATTTCGGACACGGCTCTATTCATATCCGCAGATGGAGCAGCGTTCACTTCCACGTTGACTCTGGCGCCCAGCTGAGAGCATCAGACAGTTCACCTCCTGCAGTTATACACGAGAGTCGGGATATAAGGATATGAGCTGTGACACAGTATGCTGAAACTGATCGCTATTCAGACAATCAATCCTTGCGTCCAACCCCAACCCTCATCTACCATTAGATCACAACCCCTAATTCTCCATGGTTCCTCCTAATTTTCTGCAGTTCATCCTGGAGGTTTTGAACCTGCATCTCCAGGTCACAACTCTCCATGTTCAGCCCCTCCAGGACTCTGCGTAGACCATTCACATAAGCCTCAACACTGTTCCTCAGCCTGACCTCCGTCTCATATCTTTAGCGACAGAATGAGGCAATAAGTTCAAGAAACAGACCATTAAACAAAGTTTGACAATTTTTCTTTAAGATGAATATGTTAGAAACAAGACTGAAGTGGGCAATTGTTATTTCTCCAGTAAAAACGGACTCTCCAGTGCTGTACATCAATGGAGAAACAAGTCTGTAACATATGTTTGGAAACCCTTATTTTATGAACTCGCTCTTTCTTTCTCTGGATATTTTTCTTTCATTCTCTACCTACTATTTAGTCGACTTACTTGTTTCTTGAAGTTGTCTTATAGCCAGTCGGGCATTGTCCATCTGCGGAACAATCCCGGCGTTTTCTACAGTGGCTGCAGAGATCTGTAATACGAGAGAGTGAAATATAAAAGGCGGTCAAATGAAAAGGGAGGCAGATATTAAAATTACATTAAACTTTATTTCATCCCCCTTTAAAAAAAAAAAAATCAAATGTATGAGAAGTAGGTATATTAGCCATTTTACATGCATTAATAGTTGTGTGTGTATATATATATATATATATATATATATATATATATATATATATATATAGATATAGATATATTGCTAGATAGATGTTTATATATATTTAGAGATGTTTACTGTATGTTTCACTGGTATTCACTCATTTGTTTGATAAAAGTTGTTTAAATTGTTACTTTTATTCTACTTGGCACTGGAGCTCTTCAATGGTCCTGAAGTAGTTGTTGAAGTCAGGGGATGAGCTGGGGGCATCGTTTGCATACCACTCGCAGATCTTTCTCTCCAGCTGGGCATTTTCCTGCTCCAGTGAGCGCACCTTCTCCAGATAGGATGAAAGTCGGTCATTCAGAAGCTGCATGGTTTCCTTCTCATTGATGCTGAGCAGGCCATCCTTCTTCCAACCACTGTGCCCCCCAAAACTGCTAAAGTGGCTTCCATGACTATAACCACCATGTACACTTCCAACACCACTTCCATGACTGTAAGAAGAGTGTTTAGAGAAGGAGATTCCTTTACCTCCTGATCCCCCATGTACACTGGGTGCTCTGTAGTGGCCTCCATGATGAACTTTATGGGATGCTCCATGATGGGAAACATTGGAACTTCCATGATGGGAAATATGGGAACCTCCACGGGAGCTTCCTTGATGAAATGAAGAGAAATGGCTGGAGATCTTAGGGTAATGAACACCGATTTGACAGCTTCCCCTGGTGGGATCCAGCAGAAGAGTGAGTCTGCTTGTTTTGACTGTGGCTCATGGTAATGGCAAAATAGGCTATAGACGTTGTACTGCTGCTTTGTGAACAGATGAAGTCCAAATGCTTTGCATGGGTCTGCTTTTATACAAAGCACAAGGGGTGTTGCTTTAATGTTGACTTTATACGCGTCTAATTTATTGTCAACTTTGTTGTTATGCCTTAAATTAGGCGTCCACAATAAGGAACACGACATGACATTTCTTGAAAAGATCACAGAATAGCAGGGGGAGCGTTTATGAAAATGCTGCACATCAGCGCTGGGCATTCAACACTCCTTAACAATGAGACAGATGCATGATCAAAAACAATGAACACTAAAACATACTTAACTACAATTTATCTGCAATAGAGCTTCTCTGGCTTTGATTTCCTGGCTGGGTGCCCTTCTAATATCTGCTGACTGTGTAGTGTGTGTGCAAAAAGTAGGTTTTAATTTTATTTAGGTCAAACAAAATGGAGCTTTGTACACAATATGTGCTTGCATCAAGTAGTTTAAGCAAGTACTGAATAAACAAGATTAAAAAAAAAGGGAAGAGGATGGTTTCAAAGAGAGCTTGTTATTTGACCAGAAATAGATTTGATGTTTATATATGAACAATATAATGTGATGATAATAAACAGAGTAATTTGAAGGGCTAGGAAAAAGTAGTAGTGTTACCGTTTGCGTTAAAATTCTTGGGGATCTACGTATGGAGGCAGCTTTATTTGTTTCTTTTTATACGGCATCTCCCATCTTCAGTGTATTAAGTTATTGTTGGCTTGCATTGTCCTGTGTCGTCTGGCAATTTGTGGATTGTTAATAGGAGAGATTACAGACCATGTAAGCAACGTATATCTTAAATAAAATAAAAACTCCCAAGTCCGTGACGGCATTAACCTCTCTGCTTAGTGATCTGCATCAACTGTAAGCTGGCCTTTGCTGCTGTCAGGTCCACCTACCCTCTCCTCCTCACCCCAACGACTTCTAGGGCCCGTCCCCCTCTTCCTGCTCTACAACTTTTAGGGACCTTCCCCCCTGCTTAAAAACATGTATGGCCCTCCTAAACTGGCATCCAACAAGCTGTCCGCTCTTTCCCCCCTCCCTTCCGCTCGTGAAACTGGGATCCAGGTCAAGACTTTAGTTCGGGACCTTGGAAATACTGTCAGTGGCCCTGCCAAGCTTTTAACATTTGTCACAGCCACCTCATGGTGGGGATAATAAAGCTCTGATAACCAGTATCAGAGCTTAATCGGCGTTAACTACCTTTCAAGTCAATAGCAGTTAATGCCAATCAAGCTCCATCAGATTCTCCCCCAGCACCGCGCACCATCAGACTCTCCCCCAGCACCATGCACCATCAGACTCTCCTCCAGCATCACGCACAACCCGACTCTCCCCCCAGCACCTCGCACCATCAGACTCTCCCCCAGCATCAGGCACCATCTGACTCTCCCCCAGCACCATGCACCATCAGACTCTCCCCCAGCACCATGCACCATCAGACTCTCCCCCAGCATCACGCACCATCAGACTCTCCCCCAGCATCACGCACCATCAGACTCTCCCCCAGCATCACGCACCACCCGACTCTCCCCCCAGCACCTCGCACCATCAGACTCTCCCCCAGCATCAAGCACCATCCGACTCTCCCCCAGCATCACGCACCATCAGACTCTCCCCCAGCACCACACACCATCAGACTCTCCCCCAGCACCTCACACCATCAGACTCTCCCCCAGCACCACGCACCATCAGACTCTCCCCCAGCACCTCGCACCATCAGACTCTCCCCCAGCACCTCGCACCATCAGACTCTCCCCCAGCATCAGGCACCATCCGACTCTCCCCCAGCATCACGCACCACCCGACTCTCCCCCCAGCACCTCGCACCATCAGACTCTCCCCCAGCACCACGCACCATCAGACTCTCCCCCAGCACCTCGCACCATCCGACTGTCCCCCAGCATCACACACACGATCAGACTCTCCCCCCAGCACCGTGCACCATCAGACTCTCCCCCAGCACCACACACCATCAGACTCTCCCCCAGCACCTCGCACTATCAGACTCCCCCATCACCACGCACCATCAGGCTCTCCCCCAGCACCACCCGACTCTCCCCCAGCACCACGCACCATAAGACTCTCCCCCAGCACCTCGCACTATCAGACTCTCCCCCAGCACCGCGCACCATCAGACTCTCCCCCAGCACCTCGCACCATCAGACTCTCCCCCAGCCCCATGCACCATCAGACTCTCCCCCAGCACCTCGCACTATCAGACTCTCCCCCATCACGACGCACCATCAGGCTCTCCCCCAGCACCACCCGACTCTCCCCCAGCACCACGCACCATAAGACTCTCCCCCAGCACCTCACACTATCAGACTCTCCCCCAGCCCCATGCACCCTCAGACTCTCCCCCAGCACCGCGCACCATCAGACTCTCCCACATCACCACGCACCATCAGACTCTCCCACAGCACCGCGCACCATCAGACTCTCCCCCAGCACCACGCACACCATCAGACTCTCCCCAGCACCACGCACTATCAGACTCTCCCCCAGCACCACACACCATCAGACTCTCCCCCAGCACCTCACACCATCAGACTCTCCCCCAGCACCGCGCACCATCAGACTCTCCCCCAGCACCTCGCACTATCAGACTCTCCTCCAGCACCACGCACACCATCAGGCTCTCACCAGCACCGCGCACCATCAGGCTCTCCCCCAGCACCGCGCACCATCAGACTCTACCCCATCACCACGCACCATCAGGCTCTCCCCCATCACCACGCACCATCAGACTCTCCCCCATCACCGCGCACCATCAGACTCTCCCCCAGCACCACGCACACCATCAGACTCTCCCCAGCACCACGCACTATCAGACTCTCCCCCATCACGACGCACCATCAGGCTCTCCCCCAGCACCACCCGACTCTCCCCCAGCACCACGCACCATAAGACTCTCCCCCAGCACCTCACACTATCAGACTCTCCCCCAGCCCCATGCACCCTCAGACTCTCCCCCAGCACCGCGCACCATCAGACTCTCCCACATCTCCACGCACCATCAGACTCTCCCACAGCACCGCGCACCATCAGACTCTCCCCCAGCACCACGCACACCATCAGACTCTCCCCAGCACCACGCACTATCAGACTCTCCCCCAGCACCACACACCATCAGACTCTCCCCCAGCCCCATGCACCATCAGAGTCTCCCCCAGCACCTCGCACTATCAGACTCTCCCCCATCACGACGCACCATCAGGCTCTCCCCCAGCACCACCCGACTCTCCCCCAGCACCACGCACCATAAGACTCTCCCCCAGCACCTCACACTATCAGACTCTCCCCCAGCCCCATGCACCCTCAGACTCTCCCCCAGCACCGCGCACCATCAGACTCTCCCACATCACCACGCACCATCAGACTCTCCCACAGCACCGCGCACCATCAGACTCTCCCCCAGCACCACGCACACCATCAGACTCTCCCCAGCACCACGCACTATCAGACTCTCCCCCAGCACCACACACCATCAGACTCTCCCCCAGCACCACGCACCATCAGGCTCTCCCCCAGCACCGCGCACCATCAGACTCTCCCCCAGCACCTCGCACCATCAGACTCTCCCCCAGCACCGCGCACCATCAGACTCTCCCCCAGCACCTCGCACTATCAGACTCTCCTCCAGCACCACGCACACCATCAGGCTCTCACCAGCACCGCGCACCATCAGGCTCTCCCCCAGCACCGCGCACCATCAGACTCTACCCCATCACCACGCACCATCAGGCTCTCCCCCATCACCACGCACCATCAGACTCTCCCCCATCACCGCGCACCATCAGACTCTCCCCCAGCACCACGCACACCATCAGACTCTCCCCAGCACCACGCACTATCAGACTCTCCCCCAGCACCACACACCATCAGACTCTCCCCCAGCACCACGCACCATCAGGCTCTCCCCCAGCACCGCGCACCATCAGACTCTCCCCCAGCACCTCGCACCATCAGACTCTCCCCCAGCACCGCGCACCATCAGACTCTCCCCCAGCACCTCGCACTATCAGACTCTCCTCCAGCACCACGCACACCATCAGGCTCTCACCAGCACCGCGCACCATCAGGCTCTCCCCCAGCACCGCGCACCATCAGACTCTACCCCATCACCACGCACCATCAGGCTCTCCCCCATCACCACGCACCATCAGACTCTCCCCCATCACCGCGCACCATCAGTCTCTCCCCCAGCACCGCGCACCATCAGACTCTCCCCCAGCACCGCGCACCATCATACTCTCCCCCAGCACCACGCACCATCAGACTCTCCCCCCAGCACCGCGCACACCATCAGACTCTCCCCCAGCACCGCGCACCATCAGCCTCTCCCCCAGCACCTCACACTATCAGACTCTCCCTCATCACCACGCACCATCAGACTCTCCCCCAGCACCACCCGACTCTCCCCCAGCACCACGCACCATAAGACTCTCCCCCAGCATCGCGCACCATCAGACTCTCCCACAGCACCGTGCACCATCAGACTCTCCCCCAGCACCGCACACCATCAGACTCTCCCCCAGCACCGCGCACCATCAGACTCTCCCCCAGCACCTCGCACCATCAGACTCTCCCCCAGCACCGCGCACCATCAGACTCTCCTCCAGCACCGCGCACCATCAGACTCTCCTCCAGCACCGTGCACCATCAGACTCTCCCCCAGCACCATGCACCATCAGACTCTCCCCCAGCACTGCGTACCATCAGACTCTCCCCCAGCACCGCGCACCATCAGACTCTCCCCCAGCACCTCGCACCATCAGACTCTCCCCCAGCACCTCGCACCATCAGACTCTCCCCCAGCACCGCGCACCATCAGACTCTCCCCCCAGCACCACGCACACCATCAGACTCTCCCCCAGCACTGCGCACCATCATACTCTCCCCCAGCACCTCGCACCATCAGGCTCTCCCCCAGCACCGCGCACCATCAGACTCTCCCCCAGCACTGCGCACCATCATACTCTCCCCCAGCACCTCGCACTATCAGACTCTCCTCCAGCACCTCGCACCATCAGACTCTCCCCCAGCACCGCGCACCATCAGACTCTCCCCCATCACCACGCACCATCAGTCTCTCCCCCAGCACCGCGCACCATCAGACTCTCCCCCAGCACCACGCACCATCAGGCTCTCCCCCAGCACCGCGCACACCATCAGACTCTCCCCCAGCACCGCGCACCATCAGCCTCTCCCCCAGCACCTCACACTATCAGACTCTCCCCCATCACCACGCACCATCAGACTCTCCCCCAGCACCACCCGACTCTCCCCCAGCACCACGCACCATAAGACACTCCCCCAGCACCGCGCACCATCAGACTCTCCCACAGCACCGTGCACCATCAGACTCTCCCCCAGCACCACGCACCATCAGCCTCTCCCCCAGCACCTCACACTATCAGACTCTCCCCCATCACCACGCACCATCAGACTCTCCCCCAGCACCACCCGACTCTCCCCCAGCACCACGCACCATAAGACACTCCCCCAGCACCGCGCACCATCAGACTCTCCCACAGCACCGTGCACCATCAGACTCTCCCCCAGCACCACGCACCATCAGACTCTCCCCCAGCACCGCGCACCATCAGACTCTCCCCCAGCACCACACACCATCATACTCTCCCCCAGCACCGTGCACCATCAGGCTCTCCCCCAGCATCACGCACCATCATACTCTCCCCCAGCACTGCTCACCATCAGACTCTCCCCCAGCACCATGCACCATCATACTCTCCCCCAGCACCGCGCACCATCATACTCTCCCCCAGCATCACGCACCATCAGACTCTCCCCCAGCACCTCGCACCATCAGACTCTCCCCCAGCACCATGCAACCATCAGACTCTCCCCCAGCACCACGCACCATCAGACTCTCCACCAGCACCACGCACCATCAGACTCTCCACCAGCACCACGCACCATCAGACTGTCCCCCAGCACCACGCACCATCAGACTCTCCCCCAGTACCACACACCATCATACTCTCCCCCAGCACCGCGCACCATCAGACTCTCCCCCAGCACCACGCACCGTCAGACTCTCCCCCAGCACCACGCACTATCAGACTCTCCCCCAGCACCACGCACTATCAGACTCTCCCCCAGCACCACGCACCATCAGACTCTCCCCCAGCACCACGCACCGTCAGACTCTCCCCCCAGCACCACGCACCGTCAGACTCTCCCCCAGCACCACGCACCATCAGACTCTCCCCCCAGCACCACGCACCGTCAGACTCTCCCCCAGCACCACGCACCATCAGACTCTCCCCCAGCACCGCGCACCGTCAGACTCTCCCCCAGCACCGCGCACCGTCAGACTCTCCCCCCAGCACCACGCACCGTCAGACTCTCCCCCAGCACCGCGCACCGTCAGACTCTCCCCCCAGCACCACGCACCGTCAGACTCTCCCCCAGCACCACGCACCATCAGACTCTCCCCCAGCACCGCGCACCGTCAGACTCTCCCCCAGCACCACGCACCGTCAGACTCTCCCCCAGCACCGCGCACTATCAGACTCTCCCCCAGCACCACGCACCATCAGACTCTCCCTCAGCTTTTAGATGTTTTAAAAACTCCCTGAAAACTCACCCTTTTCAAGGAAGCCTACACGCCTTACCTCTAACATCCACCTGCCCTCCAACCACATTGGAACCAGCTGTGTGGCTGGACCAAATACCACCCTATGTAACACAATACCCTCCCCTCCCCCCATCCCCCAACCTTAATGGCCTCAGCTGTCAGACTGGGCCATATTCTAACCCGAGCCACACCTTATCCTAAAATGAGCAGCCACCTTCTTGTTTCAACATTGTCCCTCATTCCCTCTGGACTGTAAGCTCTCCCGAGCCGGGCCCTCATTACGATGTCTGTATCTGTGTGTGCATGTTTTTCCTCACTTGTATGTAACTGCTTATGTTTTTGTAATGTACAGAATATATAACTCTATACTCCACTGTACCACGCTGCAGAGTTTGTTGGCGCTTCACAAATAAACAGTAATAATGAAGGATCTCTATAATTGTCTGATATCCATACTTGAAGAAGAGTGACATGAGCATTTAAATGCATTTGTTAAGCAGTGGGAAGAATATGTCCATCTTGCATCAATTAGGCCCTGATATTGCCTTGGTAAATTTCACTATTATGGGAGGTGTTTTTTTTTTTTTTTTTTTTTTTTTTTTTTACAAAGGGCAGACTAGAAATGTAACAATGACAAATGTGCCTCATGGTCCTGTAATAATACTTTATATGATTTTGTGTACTAGAGTAATACACGTTTTTATAGCTGTACTGCCACATTAGCTAATGCAAACTCATTACAAGTGACGTGTCTTACATCAATCAACTTGTCTGTAATGCGCGGGATTTCCAAGTGCTGAGCTCACAATGACTGTTTTAAGCTTTTATGTCTGTAAGACGAATGATGATGTTGATGTCCTCCCGAATTCTGGGTACAAGCTGTATGTTAATTGGTCCTTCTGAGCTTATGTAACCGTGTTGTATTGGTTCTTATCCCTAATCCTTTCTGTAAGATGAATAATGGTTACTGTTTATGTCCTTCTGCTTCATTGTGGGTGTTGATTGATCCTTCTGACATCACGTATTCGGATGATATTGATCCTTATGACTAATCCTTTTTGTAAGATGAACTCTGGTTCACCATTAATGGATTTTGTTTTTGTCATTTCAAAGTTTGAGCTTATTTTGGCAAAGCAATATACCATTGGATGCAACAAACCATGAACATTCAGCTAACTGTGTATCAGAGCGCACTAGTTTGGCTTCTTTCTTAATATTATGTAGATTGTTGCACAGAGAACCAGGATCGTGGTCTCATAGGCCCCTAATTATCCTGCCCAAATCCTATGCAAATGTAATGTAATTGATTGGAATCTGAAAAATTAGGAAGACAACTCGCTGAAAACACGGAGCAGATTTTTGTATCTGCGTCAGTTTGCGAGCAGTGACCTATGCATGAATTTAGAAAAACGTGCTTCTTACATTTGACGCAGATCTCTTTGGAGCACTGGTGGATTTATTTGGTGCAAAGCAAGCAGAAAATTGCACAAAACAAGTAGTCCTCGCTATCCAACGTTTCACTTTACAATGAATGGCATATCCAACACTTTACAATGCCATCCCGTGGGACTTTTTACGACACCTGAATGCGTTATCCGACGCCAGAATGCGTTATCCGACGCCGGAATGCGTTATCCGACGCCTGAATGCGTTATCCGACGCTCACCGCCACTGATTAACATGGGACTCGCTTTACAACGGTTTCACTATCCCACGCTACTTCCAGAACGGATCCTGGTGGATAATCGAGGACTGCCTGTATATTGCATTATAACACTGTGCCGGTTCCGGTATCCGGAAAGCACCAACCGGAAGTGAGGAACGCAGAAACCAGCGTAGGTGGCGGTGAGATCACTGAGACTCAGTCTCTCCCCGTCTACTCTTCTCAGAATTTTGCCTGAAATTGCTGCACTCGCTGTTGTTCCATTTTTAATACAAATTACCAAATTATTTGGATTATCTGCACTATTGTACCCTTCTTTCTTTCACTCCGAGATTGTATTGTATTGTATGTCTTTATTTATATAGCGCCAAAAGTGTACTCAGCGCTTCACAAAGAGTACAGTACAGGGAATTATAATAATTCAATAAGCGCAGCAAAATCAGACAATAGAAATGGAAATCCTTGCCCCGAAGAGCTTACAATCTAAGAGGTAAATTTACAGAGACAGCAGATGAGGGAATAAGTGCTGTAGATGGCAGGGCTTGGTCGCAATGGGTTGTAGGAGTGACGGTGGGTGTGGGACAATAGCCAGAGGCTATTGGGATGCTTGATTTGTGGGGCAAGTTTTAAGGTTGGTCAGGATTAAATCAGAAGGTGAGAGCAGGTGTGTTTGTCTGGGATCAGGATTAGAAGAGATCCCCAGCAGCAGGAAGGAGTAGAAAGAGGGTGTGAATACAGGATTTGTGGGGGTGCTTTTTATTGTGGGGTAAGGAAGTTGTTGGGAAAGAGGGGTACTGTATAAATAATGGTGACGTGCATGGGCACATGCATAGGTGGAGGGGAGGAGAGATGAAGAAATAGGGATAGGAGGGGAGTGGGAAGTTGGAGAGAACAGAAACGTTGACAAATGAGTGAGGAGTTATGACAATAAATTCCCAGAATTGGTTCTGTCAGGGTTTCTGCACTCACTAAGCAGTCTTCTCACATTGGAAGGTGTCTTATGCCAGAAGGCTGCTTAGCAAATATGTCCCTTAGTCCCATGTGTTCCTTAACCAGTGACTTGCCTTCCCTAGTCCAATAAACAACCCACCATTTTCATCAAGTGTCTTAAGTTCACATAACAACTGTTTGCTTAAGAAAGGAAATATTTATTTATTAGTTGAAGAAGAAACATATTTCCATAAAACCATTGAATATACAGTACGATTAAGATTTTGTACAGAGCAAGAAAAGATAAGGAAACATAACGGTTGCTTGGGTCACGCCAGAGATAGATTTACTGTACAGAGTGGTAGGTCATTGATTTCTAGAGAGTTGAGGGAATAATGTACTTCCTGTTAGTTCTGTTTCGTGGTGGTGGTGGTGGTGGTATCAGGGCTCGGCATGCCCCCGTTGTGTTTCTTAACCTTTGATTTGGTGAGCATGTTCTGTGGTTTGATGAATTTTCACACGGCGAGATCCTGGAAAGGGAAGACATTGGGGGTGAGTAAGTCGGGAGGTTGATGTACAGTAGATCCCACCCTGATGACATCTGTGTTGTTTTAGAAAAGGGTTCCACCCTCGCTAAATGTAATAAATCAATGTAAACATTTGGAAAATTCTACAGATTTTGGACTACGGTCAATGATGGATTTTATATTAGCGTGTTCCCGTTATAGTTTTGCTATTGCTCCATTTACTATTTGTAAGGTAAGTACGTAATGTACATGACGTATATATTATGGTTTATTGCCTAGGGTGCAAATTTCAGGGGACCACCTGATCTGAGTGCAGCGCTCAAGCAGCGGCTTAGTGAGTAAAGGCCCTGACTCTGAAAACAATGAAGCAGGAGAACTTCATCTGAACCTTGTTACTTTGGGCTAGTCATTTTATCACTCTGTACCAAAATTAGATTGTACGCTCAATGGAGCAAGGACTCATTGTGCCTGCAAAATTCTATATAAAGCCCTTTATATACTGTCAGCACTATATCAGAATAAATGTTTGATTATATTTGTGTTAATAAAGGTAAATAACCTATCACAATGATATTTTGTCTGTAATTTCTGAGAATAAAAATGATCAGGGAGGACGGTGGTCAAAAATCTTGGGTATAAACAGTTCTGCACTGCACATTATAGATATAAATGTTATGCAGTTGATAAAAGTATTTCTGGAGTCAAGCAATTGCACTGCAAAGACTGCCTCTGTTTCCTTTGCGCTTACCATCTTTGCCATGGGGCCCAGGAACACTGCAGGGAAGAGGGGAAAAAAGGTTTAAAGATAGAAGAAAGTAACAAATAACGACCTACATCTATTAAATCATGAAGCCTACTTGTTTGTTGGCATTGCTCTAAATTCAAAACAATTGGGCTTCTTTATGCCAATGCAATTTTATTCCTTCACTGCATTTTCTATGATCATCCCCATAGTGAGGCTGTTCCCTATATTACCACCCTTGAAAGTGAAGAATCACATTTTCTCAATGTTCTCTCACTTCTCCCAAATGATATAAATTAGGAGGTATCAATTATGGGCTCATATGTACTTTATATTGAATATACTGTACTCCATTCTGCTGCATTGGCGATTCTCTTTTACATACTGGGTGTCCTGCCCATCCAGCAGGCGTTTGTATGTGGCGATCTCCGTCTCCAGATGTGTCTTCTGGTCCATGAGGAGCCTATACTCGAGGTTCTGGCGCTCCAGGTCAGATCGAATCTGGCCCAGCTGAGCTTCAACGTTGTCGATCAGACCTTGTAATTGGGTGAGCTGGGAACTGTAAGTGTCCTCTGTCTCTGCCAAGGTGCATTCCAGGGCAGATTTCTATAAATATTAGAACATACAAAGAGTGCTTAGTTACATCTATACAAGCTTTTAAATAAATGGATGGTGTGGGCACATAGAAACAGGATGGAATGTGTACAGTTAATTGAATGACAAAGTATATTTGTAGTACATAAGGTATGCACAGTATATGACACTAGGATGGCGCACAATGTGCTATCATCATCCATCCATTACCTTTTCAGATACACTCATGTGACTGAGACGAAGGGCATTATGTATGAATAGCCAACAATGCTTATACATACCATGCTCAATTGGGTTTGCAACTCAATTTCCAGGGTCTGCACAGTGCGCCTCAACTCAATAAGTTCGCTGTTAACTGACTGTAGCTGTTCAGCATCGGAACCCACCTCGCGATTTAGTTCTTCACTCTGTAAGAGCAAAGAAACAGTAAATAAATGGATCTGTAAAAGGGATTTCATGAAAAATGTCTCGGATATCTTGAAGTTGACATGTTAGAGCATTAAAATGGACTCCCAGTTGAGTCATTTTCATCCCGTATGTTTTAGCATCAATGCATCATGGTGCGTTTGTTCGTTTTGCCGCATAAGCTGCCAGTTTGGGGAGTGTCAATAATAGAAGTTAAGGAGCAATTACCAGACACACATATGGGATGTGCTGTATAAAATTCGGTGTATCATAGCCTCGTCATCTAAATTTTGCCAAATCTAATATAGCATAACCCCACAGGATAACAATGTGTATCGAGTATAATAAAGTTGACTAACGTAGTACGTTTTAAGCAGAAAATTGTGTAGTGTATCAAAGCAAAGCTTTCTTTGCATTTATACGTAGATGTTATAGAATCTCACTGTGGTGCCAAAAAATAGTGAAAATACAGTATAACCAATTGTAGCACTCTGTCTATTATTGAGAAAGGTCTTTCCTCATGAATTTGTTACATGCAGGTGTAGGAATTCTCATATCAGATTTAAGGATGTGTTGTGTCTGTTTCACGCAGTTCGGCACCCCTAGGCAAATATAGGAGGATATAATAAATCCAGATACCCTTGCAAGGAACATGTTCTCAGCCTCCCTCATGTTCCTCTCCATCAGGTTTTCATATTGCTCTCGGATTTCGGACAAGGCTCTATTCATATCCACAGATGGAGCAGCGTTCACTTCCACATTGACTCTGGCGCCCAGCTGAGTGCGCAAATTGTTCACTTCCTGCAAGGACACAAAGGAGGGCCATGAGAAGTGAAGTGTGGCATTTTGTGTTTCTCAGTGCTATAAGAGTTCTGCTCTTGTCCTATACATTACCTCCTCATGGTTCCTCCTCATTTGCAGTAGCTCTTCCTGGAGGCTTTTAACTTGCATCTCCAGGTTGCACCTCACAGTGGACAGTCTTTCCAGGACTCTCCGCAGACAGTTCACATCCGCCTCAACATTGTTCCTCAGATTTAGCTCCATCTCATACCTTTGCAGAGAGTGCGAAAAGGAGATTAAGGGCTATGGAGTCCATAAAATACATAGTTACATAGTAGACTAGCTGAGAGACCCGGCGTTGCCCGGGATGTAAATGCGTAATAGGTAGTATTATTTATAAATCGTGGAACAATAGGTGACTATTTGTTGGAAAGGTTGGATAATAATGTTGAAAAGAAAGATGGAATAAAATGTAATACGATGTTGTTTAAAAATGGTTTATTGTAAACACACCACAGTACAATGTATATTTTGGTGACATAAAAGATGTAAAAATGTGAGGCGTGTGTCCTGCTAGGGTGTGAGGCGGCAGGTGTCGCGTGGGTTGTGAGTGCTCTCTGTGAGTGGGGGTCCTGCTAGGGTGTGAGGCGGTTGGTCAGTGATGTCGGTGCGTAGGGGCGGGAGGCAGCAGGTGTGTGTGGCGGCAGGTATGTGTCGAGAGTGGCGGGTGTCTGTTGAGTGCATGCAACGGCTATGAGGCGGTGGGTGAAAGGCAGAGGCGGCCGGAGTAAGGGCGGGTGAAAGGCAGGGGAGGGTGAAAGGCAGAGGCGGGTGGGCGCGAAAGCAGAGGAAGGAAGGCGGGGGTGGGGAGGCGGGAAGGCGGGCAGGAGAAGTGGAAGGGGTGGAGGAGGGGGAAGGGGTGGAAGGGTTGGAGGAGGGGGGAAGGGGTGGAAGGGTGGGAGGGGGGAAGGGGTGGAAGGGTGGGAGGGGGGAAGGGGTGGAAGAGGGTGGGAGGGGGGGGGAAGAGGGTGGGAGGGGGGGTGGAAGGGAGGGAAGGGGGGTGAAAGGGGAGCGGAGGGGGGGGAAAGGGGAGCGGAGGGGGGGGAAAGGGGAGCGGAGGGGGGGGGAAAGGGTAGCGGAGGGGGGGAAGGGGAGCGGAGGGGGGGGAAGGGTAGCGGAGGGGGGGGGAAGGGGAGCGGAGGGGGGGAAGGGGAGCGGAGGGGGGGAAGGGGAGCGGAGGGGGGGGAAGGGGAGCGGAGGGGGGGGAAGGGGAGCGGAGGGGGGAAGGGGAGCGGAGGGGGGGAAGGGGAGCGGAGGGGGGGGAAAGTGTAGCGGAGGGGGGGGAAGGGGAGCGGAGGGGGGGGAAGGGGAGCGGAGGGGGGGGAAGGGTAGCGGAGGGGGGGGAAGGGTAGCGGAGGGGGGGAAGGGGAGCGGAGGGGGGGGAAGGGGAGCGGAGGGGGGGGAAGGGGAGCGGAGGGGGGGAAGGGGAGCGGAGGGGGGGAAGGGGAGCGGAGGGGGGGGAGAAGAGGGGGGGAGGCGGAGCGGAGGGGGGGGAAGGGGAGGGGGAAGGGAGCGGAGGGGGGAAGGGGAGCTGAGGGGGGCAAGGGGAGTGGAGGGGAGTTTAAGGGGAGCGGATGGGGGGGAAGGGGAGCGGAGGGGGGCAAGGGGAGTGGAGGGGAGTTTAAGGGGAGCGGATGGGGGAAGGGGAGCGGAGAGGGAGAAGGGGAGCGGAGAGGGGGAAGGGGAGCGGAGGGGAGTTTAAGGGGAGCGGATGGGGGGGGAAAGGGGAGCGGAGAGGGGGAAGGGGAGCGGAGGGGAGTTTAAGGGGAGTGGACGGGAGGGGGAAGGGGAGCAGAGAGGGAGAAGGGGAGCGGAGAGGGGGAAGGGGAGCGGAGGGGAGTTTAAGGGGAGCGGATGGGGGGGGAAAGGGGAGCGGAGAGGGGGAAGGGGAGCGGAGGGGAGTTTAAGGGGAGCGGATGGGAGGGGGAAGGGGAGCGGAGAGGGGGAAGGGGAGCGGAGTTTAAGGGGAGCGGATGGGGGGGGAAAGGGGAGCGGAGAGGGGGAAGGGGAGCGGAGGGGAGTTTAAGGGGAGCGGATGGGAGGGGAAAGGGGAGCGGAGAGGGGGAAGGGGAGCGGAGGGGAGTTTAAGGGGAGCGGATGGGGGAAAGGGGAGCAGAGGGGGGGAAAGGGGAGCAGAGGGGGGGAAAGGGGAGCAGAGGGGGGGGGAAAGGGGAGCGACAGTGGGGGGGAAAGGTGAGCGGAGGGGGGGGAAAGGGGAGCGGAGGGGGGGAAGGGGAGCGGAGGGGGGAAGGGGATCACAGGGGGGGAAGGGGAGCGGAGGGGGGGGAAAAGGAGCGGAGGGGGGAATGGGGAGCAGAGGGGGGGAAGGAGCAGAGGGGGGGAAGGAGCGGAGGGGGGAAGGGGAGCGGAGGGGGGGAAGGGGAGCGGTGGGGGGGAATGGGGAGCGGAGGGGAGTTTAAGGGGAGCGGATGGGGGGAAAGGGGAGCAGAGGGGGGGAATGGGGAGCGGAGGGGGGGAAAGGGGAGCGGAGGGGGGGAAAGGGGAGCGGGGGGGGAAAGGGGAGTGGAGGGGGGGGAAAGGGGAGTGGAGGGGGGATGGGGAGCGGAGGGGGGAAGGGGGTCACGGGGGGGAAGGGGAGCAGAGGGGGGGGAAGCGGAGCGGAGGGGGGAATGGGAAGCAGAGGGGGGGAAGGAGCAGAGGGGGGGAAGGAGCGGAGGGGGGGAAGGGGAGCGGAGGGGGGGAGGGGAGCAGAGGGGGGGAAGGGGAGCGGAGGGGGGGAATGGGGAGCGGAGGGGGGGGAAGGGGAGTGGGGGGGGAAAGGGGAGTGGGGGGGAAAGGGGAGTGGGGGGGGGAAAGGGGAGTGGGGGGTGGGAAAGGGAAAGGGGAGTGGGGGTGGGTGGAGAGCAGGGTGCATATGTATTGTCATAATTTATGTATCCGCATGCCCCCCCCTTGTCCGGGCGTCCGTCCTCCCGCTGGCTCGGCGGCTCTCCGCTCCCCCTTCTTGGTTCCCCGATGGCTCGGGACTCGCTCTTCGCCCCCCCGTTCCCCTTGACTCGTTCTTCGCCCCCCCCCCCCCGCCGTTCCCTGTGACTCGGGGCTCGCTCCCCCATTCCCCGTGACTCACTCTCCCCCCTCTCCCCCCCCGGTCGATCGCTTTGTCCCCCGATGTGTCTGACTGAGGCGCGTGCAGGCGGCGGCAGGAAGCGCCATGTGTCTTCCTGGGTCCTGGCCTGAGGCGCGAGGTTGCGCGCCTGAAATAGGTGAGTTACTGGTGCCATAAGTTGAGGCAGGACGTGCAGTGGTGTGACTTACCTGGGCGGGAGGGGTGTGTGTGTTGTGTGTGTGTGTTGGACCGTTTGTTGGACCTTTGGCCCGTCACTCCGACTCAGGCCAATGAGAGGTGTGCGGGGGCGGGCGGGCCAAGGAAGCCATCTCATTGGCCTGAGGCGGAGTGACGGGCCAAAGGTCCAATGGGATTGCTCCTAGGGACAGGGAACACAGTACAGACAGGGAGATATACATACAACGGTTTGAGAAATATATAGATAGATGAGGTTGAAAAAACATATGCCCATCGAGTTCAACTTACAGTATGCTAAATTTAGACTACAGATACTTATCCTATATTTGTACTTACAGTATTTTGATCCAGAGGAAGGCAAACAAAAAAAAAAGTGAAACATCATCCGATTCTGTCTCATAAGGGAGAAATTGAATTCCTGATTTCAAATAAGGGCCGTCAGATTTCTCCCTGGATCAACAACCTTTCCTTTCTAAAAAGATATCCAACTTTTTTTTTTAACATATCCACTGTATCTGCCATCCCAGTCTCCCTGGGTAGTGAACCGCACACTGTAACTGCCCCTACTGTAAAGAACCCTTTCCTTTGTTGCTGGTGACATTTCCTTTCTTCCAACCTTAAGCGGTGACCCGAGTCCTTTATACTGCCCTTGGGGTGAATAGTTCTTTTGAAAGCTTCATGTATTGTCCCCGAATATTTTTGTACATACAGTAGTTATTATATCCCTTTTTAGATGCCTCTTTACTAATGTAAGCAAACCTAAATTAGCTAGCCTCTCCTCATAAGTCAGATTTTCCACCCCCTTTATTCATTTGGTGGCTCTTCTCTGCACTTTTTCTAGTTCCATAATGTATTTTTTTATGGAGCGGTACCTAAATCTGTACTCCATATTCAAAGTGTGGTCTTACAAATGCTTTATAGAGGAGAATAATTATGTTTACTTCCCTTCCATCCTTTTCCCGTTTAATGCAAGATAAGATCTTGTTTGCATGACATTGTTCACTATTGCGAAGGCTTTTGTCTACCAGCACTCCAAAATCCTTCTCCATCAAGGATTCACCTAATTTTTCCCCGTTTAATTTGTAAGTCACCTGTTTATTCTTGCTTCCCAAATGCATAACCTTAAATTTTTCTGTATTAAACCTCACCTGGCATTTACCTGCCCAAGCTTACAGTCTCTCCAAGTCCTTCTGAAGAGAAATGACATCCTGCTCTGATTCTATTAGTAAATATACAATTTAGTGTCGTCAGCAAAGATGGAGACTTTGCTCTCGATGCCAACCTCAAGGTCATTAATAAACAA
This sequence comes from Ascaphus truei, assembly GCF_040206685.1. NCBI lineage: Eukaryota > Metazoa > Chordata > Amphibia > Anura > Ascaphidae > Ascaphus > Ascaphus truei. The sequence goes on along the minus strand of NC_134505.1, from coordinate 3,379,749 downwards.
GTTAAAAAGCAGGGGTCCCAGTACCGATCCCTTTTTTTTATTTATTTATTTATAAAATGTTTTACCAGGAAGAAATACATTGAGAGTTACCTCTCGTTTTCAAGTATGTCCTGGACATAGTTAATATGACAAATAACACTTGGTTACAAATACAGTTACTTAAATGAACAGGGTATACATTATATACAAGACATTGCGTGCACAGTTAAAGAAAATATATATTATGAGCGTATGTAACAGTTACAGACCAGATTAAAATGTGAGACAGCGTTAGATTTGAAAGAACTTAAACTGGTGGTGGATGTGAGAGTCTCCGGTAGGTTGTTCCAGTTTTGGGGTGCACGGTAAGAGAAGGAGGAGCGGCCGGATACTTTGTTGAGCCTTGGGACCATGAACAGTCTTTTGGAGTCTGATCTCAGGTGATAGGTGCTGCATGTGGTAGGGGTGAGGAGCTTGTTCAGATAGGTGAGTAGCTTGCCCAGAAAGTATTTGAAGGCAAGACAGGAAAGGTGAACTTTGCGCCTAGACTCGAGTGATGACCAATCTAGTTCTTTGAGCATTTCGCAGTGATATGTGTTGTAGTTGCATTGGAGAACGAAACGACAAATTGAATTGTAGAGGGTGTCACGTTTGCCAAGGTGGGTTTGAGGTGCCGAGCCATATACTATGTCTCCATAGTCGATAATTAGCATTAGCATCTGCTGTGCAATACGCTTTCTGACCAGCAGGCTTAGGGAGGATTTGTTCCTGTAAAGTACACCTAGTTTGACATAGGTTTTGGATGTCAGGGCATCAATGTGCATTCCGAATGTTAAGTGGGAGTCAAACCATATGCCCAGGTATTTAAAACTAGTAACAGGAGTTAGGGTGGTGTTAGCGTTGGTTCTGATCTGGAGCTCAGTCACTGGAAGCTTTAAAAATTTAGTCTTGGTCCCAAATACCATTGTTACAGTCTTGTCAGTGTTTAAAAACAGTTTGTTTTGGGAAATCCAGTTTTCGAGTCTCAAAAAGTCAGACTGAAGTACGTGTTCAAGGTCAGTGAGGCTATGGCTGTGTGCATCTAAGATTGTGTCATCTGCATACATGTGTATTGAAGCTTCCTTACAAGCTGTGGGAAGATCATTAATGAACACTGAGAAGAGTAGGGGCCCCAGAACAGAGCCTTGCGGGACGCCACAGGTGATATCCAGGGGGTTGGAGTTAGAGCCTGAGATGGACACATGTTGGGATCTACCTGATAGGTAGGACTGAAATCAGTTTAAAGCATGCTTCCCTATTCCAGAGCTCTGGAGTTTGTTAAGCAGGATAGCATGATCAACAGTATCAAAAGCCTTTGCAAAATCTAGGAATATTGTACCAGTGAGTTGACCACGTTACATTCCACACTGGATTTCATTGCAAACTTTTAGCAGGGTAGTTACGGTAGAGTGTTTGGGGCGAAAGCCAGATTGGAATTAGCTAGGGTACTCCTAAGGTACTCCACTCACGACTTTAGCCCAACCTGAAAAAGTTCCATTTATTGTATGACATGATATGTTTATCCTTTTACATTTAACATTTTCTGAGTACCACGAGCTTTATTCTGTACACTAACCTCTTATTTTGCACCGTATCAAAAGCCTATGCAAAAATCTAAGTAGACCACATAAACTGCATTACCTTGGTCCAAATTCCTACTTACCTCCTCAAATAAACTAATAAGGTTAGTTTGGCACGACCTAGCCTTCATAAATCCATGCTGACTATTACTAATAATTGTGTTATCCATTAGGTATTCCTGAATATTATCCCATACTAAACCTTCCAATAGCTTCCCCACTATTGAAGTCAGCCTTACAGGTCTGTAATTCCCCAGTTGTCATCCAGCTCCCTCTTTAAATATAGGCACCACGCCTGCTTTACGCCGATCTTGTGGTACTGAGCCTGGGGAAAGGGCGTTCTTGAATATTAAATGTAAGGGTTTGGCTATTACTGAACGTAACTCCTTAAGAATACTTGGGTGTATGCTATAGGGGCCAGGTGCTTTGTTTACTTTAATTTTATCAAGCCGCCTATGCACTTCGTCCTCAGTTAACCAATTTAAATCCAGAACCTACCAGAACTTTACATTGCAAAACTAAGTACAAAACTAAAACCCGTAAGATTGTTAGAACCAAAATCCAAACATTATTTAGAACCAAAATACCAGGCCAAGTGCCTATCTGTACTATGGAGTTACCATGTAGATCAAAACTTGGGGTGTTTCTCGACATATCTTTTTTAATTATTTTAGGTTTTTCAGTTATTTTAGTTTCCTATTTTTTTTATTATTATATATTTACTTTTGTCATGTTGTCATGCTTTGTTATGCCATTTTTTGCATTTCCCTGCTTATTTTAGATTATTTTCTATAATGTGGTACAAATCCATAGCCACAATCAAACAAACAACATTTTTTTCCTTCAACGCCTGAACCAAAAACAAAAATACTAACACGTTTTTAGAAGCAAAACAAAAAAGATTTTTAGAATCAAAACCAAACACTGGTGACCCATCCATAAAGTGTATCTATAACATGTTTGTGAGGTTTCGTAATGACTCTTACTATCTGATAAGAATGGTTATTCTGGTACAAACCAACATACAGTAGGCGGATAATGAAGCTGTGAATTTAGGTGCATGTCTATGCAACCCAATACCTATCTCTTAATTATACCTCTGCATAGATACATTTGCTTCTCCCTTATCAATGTACCATGAAATCAAATATTAGTCAAGCCTCTTGTTTCATTCTGTTTCTTCTGTCTTTTCTTTCTTCCTTAATGTACACCTGACTTCCTGTCCCCCATCCTCCCTTTCCTGTAATGTTTTTATCAGACGTACTTGTTACTGAAGTCATTTGCAGTCAGTCTGGCATTGTCAATTTGCAGAACAATCCTTGCATCTTCCACAGAGGCTGCAGAGATCTGTAAAACATTTATGAGTATGAAGTATCGTTTTAACTGCACATCGGAAAATTTACTTGGTTTGCCTGTGACTCATTAATCCCCCTCTACTGCCTTTCTCTGGCGGCGCCTTTGGCAGCATAGGGGTTAATGCAAAGCCAAACAAAGACAATCCACTTTGTTTTGCTAGATTTTATGGAGTATATTAAAAAGTGGAATTACTTCTGAATACCCCAAGGATAATTTTCCACAATATATATCAACATGTTTATTTTCTTGGTTTTCCCTATGTTCTTGTGTTAAATTTAAGTAGAGGTTGCAACACATCTTCATTCATTTACCTGACCCTGGAGCTCCTGAATGGTCCTGAGGTAGTTGTTGAAGTCAGGGACTGCTTTGGGTTGATTTCTGTCGTACCACTCTTGGATATTCCCCTCCAGCTGTGTGTTTTCCTGTTCCAGTGAGTGAACCGTCTCCAGATAGGATGAAAGTCGGTAATTCAGAAGTTGCATGGTTTCTTTCTCATTAATGCTGAACATACCATCATTCTTACAACCACTGTGATCCCCAAAGCTACCAAAGTAACTACCGTGACCGTAGACACCATGTACACTTCCATAGTCACATCCATGACCGAAAGAAGAGTGTCTGGAGATGGAGACTCCTTTACCCCCTGATCCTCCATGGACACTGGGAGCTCTGTAGTGGCCCCCACAATGGACTTTTTGGGATCCTCCATGATGAGGAATAGGGGAACCAGCATGGACTTTAGGGAAACTTCCAAGATGGAGTGAAGAGATGTGGTTGGAGATTTTGGGAGAACTATCACGACCATTGCAACTTCCTTTGATAGATCCAGAGTGAGTCTGCTTGACACTGCTGCTCATGGTGATGGCAAAGCTGGATCCTGGTGTAAACACAATTTACCCTGCAGCTTGGACAATGAAGGAAGTACAAATGAGACCTATCATTCAGTCCCCTTTTATAAGACGCCAAGGAGGCACTGCAGAAAATAAGGCAGTTTTATGGGGATTACACAGGCAGCTATCCGGGTGGGAGGAAGGGTGGACGGTTAACGATAAACAGGTGTTATCTATTTATTGAAATGCTGCACATCAGAGGGGAGCATTCACCACACCCCGGCAATATGACTGAGGTAGTCTGACATTCAGCATCACTGGAGCACTAAAACATGACCAGGGATAACACACCTTCAATAAATCTCTCCAACACTGGCAGTTTAAGATGGCCATCTCATGTGGCAGTATCCTATGGAGTCCAGACAATATAAGAGAAATGCTGCACACCTCAAAAAGAAAAATAATGATACAGTTACCGGTGCACCAGTGTTTGCACGAAAGCCTCCAATCAGTCCTGAACAGATGAACAAAGGAACATAGGGCACAACGGGTTTAGCAAATCAAACTCATTTATTGAGCCAACACGACGTTTCGACCATAATGGTCTTTATCAAGTGACAATGGCATGCCATTGTCACTTGATAAAGACCATTATGGTCGAAACGTCGTGTTGGCTCAATAAATGAGTTTGATTTGCTAAACCCATTGTGCCCTATGTTCCTTTGTTCATCTGTTCAGTATCCTATGGAGAACATCTAATAAATTGATTTATTCCGTGGTTAAAGCTTCTGATTAACTTTCTCAGCTATTGTATATGATATTGGAGATTTAAAAAGGGATGTTTATGCTGTTTGAGGTGTTATAAACAAGGACTAACCTGTTTTGCTTATAAGAGCTTCTTGAATCTAACGTACCAAGTGTGACAATACGTCTATTTTTTTAAAACTACTACTTTTGTTTATTTTGGCAGCTAAAGCAGCAATCCCCCCCTTCCACAGCCCCAGATTTGTGAGATACTCACCGTTGAAGTTACTGGTATGACTTTCTGTTTTCTTAAAGGAGATTTAAATGGCCGTCCAATAGAAAAACTGCAACCAATGATGTTGAGATCTCCTAAAGGACGAAGATTTGGCAGTGATTGGGTTTCCCCTTGGGGGGAGATTTAAACCCAGTCACTGGTAATTACCTTCGGAACTGTGGGGTCGCCAGAGCTGAGAATAGCACAGCGCGAATCGGGAGGACCCCTGGGGTTCAGCCTGTAAACAAATGAGAGGGCCAAATAAAAAAATGAGTCAGTGAAAACATAACACATCTTGTTTTACAGATACCTATTTATTAATTTTTACTATATCATGCGTTTGGTAAAAGTGGAGTTGGAAAAGTATACCCCTAGTTCACTGGTATTAACTCCTTCGTTCATTTCCCTTTTTCTTTTTAATGTTTAATGTCTTATGTTTATAAATACCTCAACTGAGCTAAGAAAACTGGTAATACTTGAACAATATATGTGTACCAATGTTGAATATTTGTTGTGTCTCTCCAAAACAATAAAAAAAAAATTGAAACAAAAAAAAAGAAAAAGAAAAGAGATTTGCAGCAAGGATAGGAAAGATAATTAAATATGATTTGCCCGCTGTTCCTTTAGAGGGTCTGTTATGCATTGTATCATTGAGCAGGACTGAAGGGGCTAAGAAACGTTCCTAGTACTCCCCAACTAACACCGGTCAAACAAGCGTGGCATTAGGTTTTTGACTCACGCGCTGAAGCATTGGGAAGCACATCCTGTACCATTAACCTCGTTGCAGTTTATAAATGATGTACCTGTTTTTACTATAATCTTATCATAATACAGTGTGGTGGGGGGGGGGGGGGGTATTCATCGCTCTGCGATTGTGCCAATCCAGGCTCTCTCGCATGGAAATCACCCATCGACTGCCATTGAAGTTTTGATTGGCACTATTGCAGCTTAATGAGTAGCCCTTATTGAGTCAACTTATGCTGCAATTTTGTAACACTTTTGATGGGCTTTGTGTAAGCCTATCCTGCTACTTGCTCACTTAAAAGACTTCCGGTGTGTCTGATATACAGGAATAATCTGTTGGCATTCTTGACCAATATAATAATGCTTAGCACTGCAGCAAATTGCCACACTTTGCCCTCTTTCGGTTCTCCTCCTGGCATCTGGATAGGTTACTGCCTCTATATTGTGCTTTTCCACAGACTGGGAATGATCCGCATTGCCACGACCATTCTGTGTGTCACCATTAGAATGTGACACTCCCATTCCAATCCAGAATCTCGGTCACATTAGTTAACCTAGCAAACAGAAGCCCCTGCTGTGTAAAATCTGAGAGTGGCAGGCAATATTTTCACTGCTGATTTCTCATTTACAGCTCAAGTGGCACTAGCTCCAACCCCTTTTACAATAGTGTACCTGCTTTCATACAGCTTCTGCTATTATTCCTAAATTAGGCTCAAAATAGAGCATACAGGGGAAGAGACTTGGAACCTTTAGGGGTTGAGTAGGAGTGCTGATAGAGGAATGAGTAGAAGGGTACAGTAGTTAGACTTCCTGCTTAACCAATATAGTACATATTGCCTAATTCCGGCTACTAATAAGTACAGGGTTGCCAGTGTTGGGTTCGCAAAAAAAACCTAGAATAAAATCAGAATTAAATAATTGTGTCTGTCTGGTTGCTGTGTGGCAATATACTCCCTCACAGTTTATTATTTACAGCGCACGTTAGTTACTATTAAAAATGGAGAATCACTAATATCCAGCGTGTATTTCTTTCATGGCTAGCTACAATGGCAGCAATCCTGACACTTAGAGCTGAGAGAGCAAATACACATGTTTCCAGCTTCAGCATAAGCAAAGGTGTATTTTTATTATTGGTCAGCCTTGTTACCTGTGTTGTGCAGAAGGGATAGCTGACTTCCTCACCTGTTTTGTGGGTGCTGTGTATCAGTCTTTTTTTTTTTTGTCAAGTCGCATACAGTACCAGCCATAAACCAAAATATACGTACCTAACATTGTTAAAAAGAAGCTTATTGAAACCAGTACAAATAATGTCCCATTCTCAAATTTTATTCCTGGCGAAACATTTCGAAAAACTTTAAAGAGCTAAAAATGTAATCGAGAAATCAGACATTTACACATTCAATTGGCAGTTTTATCAACAAATCGCAGGACACTCAGAGTTCGTAAGCGATTCCCCAATATGCTAACACTTTTTTGGCAGTGATAGTGGGGGTCTTGTATTATTATACTATCAGTGCATGTATTTCTTGCTCATAGCCCTAATAAAGGCTCTGTGGATGACCAACATATCAGTGCACAACACAGCCAAAGTCTTAGGTTAGGGAGAGTTTGTGTTTCATATTTTTGGATGCCTTGTGCTAAGTCAATCATATTGACTGAGGAGATCCCATTTAAGATAGCATCATCATTTAATATCTTCCAGCTGGTGACACAAAAAGAATGCAGCTTTTTATGTGCCTATAAAATATGTCGTGGCTTTATTAGTGAAGTTAAGGTATTTAATAGGTGATGTGTAATACTGATTAAAAACACAATGAACACAGCAATATAGTCTGTTATGCAGAACAAGCACGGTCATTGAGTCATTTATAAAAAGAAATCTGTAAATAACGTTGTATGTTCTGAACCTATGAATATATTGTATCATGGATCACTCGTGTTATACAGTAAGTGTAAAATTACATTATTCTGGAAGATACAAGCACTATTAGTGCACCGGAAGAAACCAATTGTAGAGAAAAAAATATTGGATATCAAAAAACACTATTTAAGCAGCTTTAATATAATTAAATACGCACACGGAATATCTAGACAAAGTAGATCTCCGCACATTCGACGCGTGAGACAGATATTAACGGACTCCAGGAACACATTGCCAAATATGAAGAAAAAAAAAACATGCAGAACTTAACTGAAAAAAATAGAAGACCTTGAAAACACGAGCCGAAGAAACAACTTATTGGTGTCCCTGAATCCATTACGGACAAGATCTGTGAGACTGGGTCACAAAATGGTTACCCCAACAACTATATCAACACCCAAATTGCTTACCTTTGTTGATAGAGAGAAGCAGTTAGTGACTAATGCTCTCCAGCGCTGGATTCCATGTCATTCATATTATGATATCATTCAGGAAGTTGTTGGGAATGGGGCTAGTGAGGTATATGGTAATGAGAAGTCCCCAGAAGGGCCAAATGATTGCTGAAGGTTGAGACCAGTGGTAATGACCCCTGTCTTACAGCATACAATAATGTAATAATGTTGAAATATAAAGTCAATTAACCACATATATGCCCCAATACTAAGATGAACAATGTAATGAAATACCAACATATTCTGAGTATGAACAATATGGATTAGGAGTAGGGTTCATGTTGAGGGGAATATATGCACATTATTAAACCACCGTCATGGTTTCAGTAATGAAGTGTAAAAGACGGGGTATACTTCAATGGACTCGAGGAGTTCCTATCGGAAGGACACAGGATTAACCAACGCTGAAATTAGGAAGAGGCAAATTAATTTTTGACCCAATTTAATGAAGGGGACCTTCAAGCGTAGGTTACTAGTCGAAAACCAGACCTTAACCTCAACCTGAAACCTTGGGGAAGTTCTACGTTGTTGGTCTGCTGTTTTCTTGTATCGTGTGTGGGCCTTACAGTGTCTCTTTAAGGGTCTCCTTGACTTCTTTTCAAATTACAAGTTTCTACGTGACTGCTGGAATGAGACCAAAAGTCGGAAAGCGAGGAATAAATGTTGGGTGAAACCCAAAATCTGAGAAAAAGGTCTCGGCTATCATACAGAGGAGAGGTCCTGGGAAGCAGAAGATTTTGTTTATGCTCCACGATTAGTCAGGGCCTTCCTCCAAAGATATCTAGGCAAGCCTAAAGAAGAAGAATCTGGAGAATGTTCTGGAGAGGGGAGAGTAATGTCAGGTTCATCCTGACGTATCCTACTCAGCAGTCCCCTTACACCTCCACCGGGAATGCCGCGGCTCCTGTGTAGAGTGGAGTTCCTTGTTCCTGTGTCCCAGTCCTGCTCCCGTGTCCCTGTCCTGTTACCACGTCCCAGTCCTGTCCCTGCGTTCCAGACCTGGCCCTGTGTTGCTGATCCTGCCTCTTTGCTGCCTGACTTCCGACCACTGCTGGGGCCTCCTCCGACGATCCCTTTCCACTGCCTGTCTCCGACCTCAGCAAGTGACCCCAACGACACCTCCTTGCTGCCTGCCTCCATCCTTCCTGTGACCTGTTTATGCCTTCGCTTATGTCTCTCGATTCTGGCCACTGGTATTCACTTCTGCCGTAGCTCTCCCTCTTGACAATTACACAGTATATGGAAAATGTGTATTAAAAGTCTAATATCATCTAAAATGATATAATACTGTATAATGCTTGGTAGAAGATAATCTTAAGGCTGTGGAACAACCTTTTGAAGGTTTTGGATTGATAACAAGGTTTAGTTCTTAAAAGGTGTCACAGTAAAATGACCATACCAGTTAATTTGAAATTGCTCCACCTAGGATTATAAATTGTACGTTTTGAAGTATGAATTCTAAAATTCTGAACAAAATGTTAATTAACAATTTGGCTTACAAAAACATTTTCCATATGTTTGCAAATCTTCTTTGTCATATCCTTCAATATAGCTCATTGAGTTAATCAAACACAAATAAAGAAAGGAGTGTCAACATCATGAATATTGAAAGCCAGAGATGGCATCAGGGAGACAGATTACATGTTCCATGTTTAACGATTTATGTATAATCAACAATGAAGGATGTCCCTTCAAACATGATTGGAAATGTACTTCTAGTACTACTAATACATAACACTAAGAATTTACATATGTATACAAAAAGGAAACTTTAATAAGATGTGGTTTAAAAAACAAAAATGACGGTCTACAGTAATTCTTTTAGATATTGTATGGGTTGTGATATTGGGAAGTTTTTTATAGGAATTAGTATATAGTAACAACCAGTTTATAGTAGTGTTGATTTTCAGTCCTTCACCGGCTCTAAACAGCATGAAGTGTGCACCAGAAACCCTGTGGTAATGTGTTGTACAGAAGGATAATAGGTTCCTGTGTGTTATAACCAGGGTCCGGTCATGTTAGCATAACACTAAGAAACACATTAGACAGTATAGTATTTTGCAATGAGACAAACAAATGTTTTATTGAAGGAATGAGTAAAAAGATGCATTACATGCGAGGTGAAATACTGCATGTACCACGTCACAAAATAGGAAAGGTGATAGCTTGTGGGCACAGCTCAACTGCATTGTAACCAATAGCAGTGGCATGTATCAGTAGTACGTGATATATTAAGACTACGGTTATAGTAAACAACACCCATTCTTGGTGTTTATTTTGGAAGAATATATCCCCCAGTGGGTAACATTGTCACTATTCACCTCGTTCTCTCTGTGGCTTTATCCTAATGGCCCTACTCATATTAACCATATTTCCTGTATTGGTTTGCTTATATCTGTAAGGAGTCACAATGTTGCAAGATTTAAATGCAATCCTTAAAAAGCACGAGGAGCATCATTACAGGAAATGCTGAAACCTTTACAAGCTGGGAAACTGCAGACCAAAAGGTGAGATACACCTGAGCTCCAAACCCCAAACCATTCTCTGTGCCCCATATCACCTACAGGTCTACTTTCCTACAGAACATATGCTAAGGATCAGAAAGACAGGTTAGCTTGGACTTCTCAAACACAGACAATAATGAATCATTAACTTCTGGAGAGTTCGGCAAAGAATTCCGTTCTCCATCGTCATTTCTTGTCTGTAGTTTTACGCCTTGATTTCTCCCCCCGAAGTATCAGATTTGTCTAACAGCTGGCTTTCTGGCCATGTTCTGTGGATTGGTGACCTGAATTGCTGTGGTGAGATCCTGGAAAGGAAAGACATACTGCATTCAAATCACAATGTGCTTTGTGTTAGCATGTGGGAAATATAGTATACTACATCATTCTTAGGAGTCCTTACAAAGTGTTCCCTGTGGATCATTCCTGGTGCAATTACCTTTGATAATTGTACAACCTAAATACTCATACGCTAAAAGAAACGTATTTACTTTCCGCGTAAATTCTGGCGGGTCTGGTTTTTTTCTCCATAGCTCAGACATAAATAAATATAAAATGTGCTCATTGTAGCAGAAAACGTTTTCACGTTTTTGTGACCAAAATCAATTTGATGGCAAAACCAGTTTGCAGAACTTTTAAGGGCTAAAAGTTTCTTATAAATCACATATCTTCACCATCAATTCGCAGTTTCGCTAATGTGATTGGCCAAACATGTTCTCCTCTCACTAACACCCATATCTCAGGCTCTGGGTGAGAGTTAGCATCATTAATTGATATAGTGGGTGAATTTTGACTTTGCTGTAACTCCGCGCTGACTGGTTTGCTACTTTTTCCATGGAAAAAAAATCAGGCAATTCACTAACTTCACACCTGTACAGCTCTGTATGTTTCATTCGTCCTATGATGCAGCGCAGAAATAACTCGCATTTCTTGAGTTTTGCATTTTAATCATGATCATTTTTACAAAAGTTATTTACAGCCAATGAACCCTAATCACAATGACTCCTACAAAAGTCGCAAGACCACAAAAAGTCTTATTCAATAAAGTGGCAAAGTGCCTATTTGGCACTGCCATAATGAGACCCCTATCCAGGCCAATGGAGCTTGCCGTGCAATTGCACCTATTGAATAAGACCCAAACACCACATCCAATATGGTGTGAATTCGCTTACCCACGGTCATCTTCCTAGGACCACTAAAAGTTTTGTATATTAAAATTGCTGTGGAGCAAAACTAGTGTAATATTGTTGCAGACTGAAAAAAAAAATCAATTTGAAAGTTATGGGAATTTTTATTTGGTAAAATTATATTCTTACTTTTACACATCTATATTTATATTGTAGCTGAATTCCTTTTATTGTCGCTCCTTTTTATTCAGTTGAGAGTTATGTACAGAATAGATGTTTTTATCTTGTGTATGAATGCAAAAAAGTATCTTATATATAACCGTTTTGAATTTTTGCTTTCAAATAGTGGTTTGAACATTTCTGTGATGGTTTTATAGCTACAGTAATATATCTTTGCACTTACCATGGCTGCCTCCTGTGGAATGGCACTGGGGAATGCTGTATAGAAAAACACAAGTTTATGTTAAATAATAACAATAATATTCCACGTATTATTATTTCTTGTTCAGAAAGATTCCAAAACTTCAGAAGATGGTTTTCCTGCAGACAGTCAATTTATTCTTAAAAATAATGTTCTTGATATTAATTATGGAATGAAGAAACCCTTCAAGAGGATCCAGCCAAGAGAAAGGAAACGAAGATGCAACTTGTAGTTAAGGTTCACTAACTCCGCCCCCCCCCCCCCTTCTTTGTGGATTTCTTTGGACAAGGAACTTTCAAACTACTGTACTTCAAGTTCAGATTTCCTGATAGCCCCAGAAATTCTAGGCTAACCCAAACCCTAGCACCTGGTATGCATTACAGCCTCACTTAGGAGTCAGTTCCATTTGTTACATAAAAATTCAAAATCCTACCACATATTCTCAATGCTATTGTCTTGATATAAGTTCTCATTCATACATTTTAATACAATAAATGGATTTCTAACTGTTTATATAATCAAGGGTTGTTTTTAGCAAATACGTATGGAAAATTAAGCAATTGCCATTATTCTGTTATTAATGTTAATGAGTTTTCCTTGGTGATTTAATAGCTTTGAGTGGTTATTTATTATCAAAGGTAAAGCAAACACAATATATATATTTTTTTTAGTAATAACGTTTTGTTAATTATATTGGTATAGAAAAGTAGGCACTTAACAAGGTTATTTTGAAAATGTATTTCATGATTTAAGTCATGCTTTCCAAGTGTGGACCAAATGGCCTCATGTAATAACTGTAATACTCTTGGGATTGCATAAATACTGATACTGGAATACACTATAACCCTGTGTGTGTATGTTTGTGTGTGTGGTTTTGGAATATCCTTTCCTGTATACTACCCCATGCACTTTCATAGTGAAATAAGCCCAGTCCTCATACAGTATATCTAATGTATTCCATAATTAAGGTCTATGGGACACTGTGTTACATACTGCATGTCCTGTCCATCCAGCAGGCGTTTGTATGTGGCAATCTCCATCTCCAGATGTGTCTTCTGGTCCATGAGAAGCCTGTACTCATAGTTCTGGTTCTCCAGATCAGATCGGATCTGGCCCAGCTGCCCTTCCACGTTGTTGATCATGCCCTGTAACTGGCTGAGCTGGGAGCTATAACCGGCCTGTGTCTCTGCCAAGCTGCCTTCCAGGGCTGATTTCTGCAAGAGAGGAACATACTGGCAATAAGAGATTGTGCAATTGGGGGAAATTCTTATTTAACACAGTAGCACAGTCCCGTACTGATTACTAAATACAGAAGTATAGGCAATGCTGGAGAAAGGGAAATAGTAGATGACACATATGTATGATTCAAAACAGTGATACCACACAACAATGGAGGAATATGAGTGCTAACACATACCATGCTCAGCTGGCTCTGAAGCTCAATCTCCAGGCTCTGCGCACAGCGCTTCAACTCGGTGACCTCACTTTGAACTGACTCCAGCTGTTCAGAACCGGACGCCACCTGCTGATTCAGTTCCTCACTCTGGAAGAATATAGAAATAGAAAAGAGACCTTATGGAATAATATCTGACATACTGTTCAGTAGTTACATGTGAGTTAGGTGACTAGAAATGTCACCACACAAATCCCATACCTTTTACTCCTAATAAAGCATTTTGGGGGTTTATAAAGTTGTAAGTTTCAACTTTGCTTCTTATACCTGTACTCATGCAGTAAACATAGATAAGTCACCATATCTTATTCTACCTCAGATTCCAAGTTAGATTGTAAAATTCGCAAGCAATGCTGCGTTTGACGGTTTTAGAGAGCATTCATTATCTGATATGAGCTGTTGAAATGGTAGAATGAAAGCGATGTGTTTACCCTTTGAAGGAACATGTTCTCAACCTCCCTCATGTTCCTCTCCATCATGTTTTCATATTGCTCTCGGATCTCGGACAAGGCTCCGTTCAAATCCGCAGATGGAGCAGCGTTCACTTCCACGTTGACTCTGGCGCCCAGCTGAGCGCGGAGAGAGTTCACCTCCTGCAAGGGCACAAGATGAAGATGAGGATCAGGAGAAGCAGCAATGTCCCATTATGGGGGCTATTTATCAAGCTTCACAGTAGAATATTTCTTTATTATGTAGGTGGAAGTAGCTTCAATTTCATGTTGCACGTCAATGTGGATTTTAAGTGCACAATTTGGTGGTTGATTATACTGTATGAGGATGTATAAGAATTTCCATCAGCAAATTCAAACAGTCAGGTCTGCATTTGGGCTAATTGCAGTATCACAGAGATATGCTTCAAATGTAGTATGATATATTTTCTTTTACATCATGCCAGTAGAAAACATTCTTGCACCGCACAACGAAGAAATATTAATGGTTTCCTACATTACAACCATCATCTTGAGTTCCATTCTATCACATTACCTCTTCATGGTTACTCCTCATTTGCTGCAGTTCATCCTGGAGGCCTTGAACTTGCATCTCCAGGTCACACCTCTCCATGTTCAGCCCTTCCAGGACTCTGCGCAGACCATTCGCATCCGCCTCAACATTGTTCCTCATACTGACCTCTGTCTCATACCTTGTGAAATAGCAAGAAAAACACATTAAGGGCCACACAGTTTAGGAAACACAAGTCATTAAACCTCTTATCTATTTTTTTTATTCATCCCTTCTTTTATTGCATTCTTCATAATATTCCTGACACTTACTTGTTTCTGAAGTCATCTATAGCCAGTCGGGCATTGTCTATCTGCAGAACAATCCCTGCATTCCCCACAGTGGCTGCAGCGATCTAAAAAACATACCAGACAGTGAATTCATATTCGTCTTTTAGTCAGTGCAACATTGATTTCATTTCCTTAATTGAATTTAATTTACCTGACACTGGAGCTCCTGAATAACACTGTAGTACTGACTGAAGTCAGGGGATGAGCTGGGGGCATTGTTTGCATACCACTCACAGATCTTTCTCTCCAGTTCGGCATTTTCTTGCTCCAGTGAGTTCACTCTCTCCAGGTAAGATGAAAGTCGGTCATTCAGAAGCTGCATGGTTTCCTTCTCATTGATGCCGAACAGGCCATCATTCTTAGAACCACCGTTGCCCCCAAAGCTGCTAAAGTGGCTTCCATGACTAGAGCCACCATGTACACTTCCATAGCCACATCCATGGCCGAATGAGGAGTGTTTGGAGCTGGAAATTCCTTTACCTCCGTATCCTCCATGATGGGACATGTGGGAGCCTCCATGATGGGCTTTATGGGGTTTGCAGTGGCTCATAGTGATGCTAAAGTTGGATCCAAATGGAAGGACACTGCAGCTTGATCAGCAAGTGAAGTATAAGTGCTCCCTATTCAATGGTCTCCTTTTATAGAACGTATGGGTGGGAGGGGTTGCTTGACAAAGTTTATGTTTCTACGTACATTATATCGACATTACGTTTACATCTAGACATTTTGGGAGAGTCTTCAGAAATCAAAGACAAGTCTGGCCGACTAAGGGACACAACCATTTACCATTTTGTTACAATGCTGCACAACAGAGGGGATAATTTACCCCACCCATAATGGTACAAAAGTGCACGTCTACATCAAAGAAGAAGTAAAACACGCGCTGTGAATAAACACCGGCATAAAGCACTTAATTATTTAATTCATAGGATGTTTATGAATGTGTTTGGAAGTAATGTGTTACTCGAGAAAGGCGGATTCGGATGACAGTGTATGTGTTTATGAATGAACGTTACAGAGCCAAATAACAGGTGGATCCTGATTTAGTAGTTTGTCTTGTGGAAAACCTATATGGGAAAATATTGACAGCTTTTTAATAGTTTAATTTGTTATGATTCACAATATAATGCACTGCAATCAGAAAACAACTTATAACTTGTGAGGTGAAGAGCAAGGTGATAACTTAACATGCTTAAAGTGTACTGTGCTTTACAGTATTATACAGTATACATAGCCAGTAAGGTTATAATGTTAATGCATTATTTGTTGAAAGTACTCTATCACTATATACTAATTGTGTGCAATGCACGTGTACAGCGATTGTATATCACGTTACTAAAATATCATCGGCCTCCCCCTTAACACTTGATTAAGGAAAGGAATGGGGTTCAATAAATACAAAAACTTCTCAGTTTACAAGTATCGAATAGATTTAAAAAAAAGACCTTTCAGATCAAACAGCACACGGGAAAACATTAAGGTTAAGAAATGTATTACATGCACTAGCAAATGTATAGTATATCTGCTTGAGTGTCCTTGAGGACTTCAGTATATTGGAAGAACCGGGGAGAGTGGGGGTATGTTTTGAAGGTCAGGTAACTGTGACGTTCTTTGTGTCCCATTGGAAGAAAAGTGCTATATAAATAAAGTTATTATTACTGTATTATTATTATTATTATTAAGGCAATTACAGGGACACTTATTTCGTTAGCTTCCCACAGAAAATGAACCAAATTGATCGCCATCAAGGGCCTTGAGAAGATAATCTTAACCTTAGAGCATGACCACAAAAATGACCCATCTAACAGCTTTGCAAGGCTCTGGTGAGAGCTAGGGAGGATCTGACGCAGATCCAATTAGAGGACACTTTGAAGAAGCTGAAATGGACGAAACAACTACAATAAGGGCAATAAAGCTGACTGCATACTGGCCAGCAAATTGCAATGGATACAGTCAAGAACTCATATCAATGTAATCAAACAAACAATAATGGTGACATCACGTATAAATCTGCCTTTGTTGCAAAGGAGTTCCATAGCTATTGCTTTAATTTGTATAATCTGAAGGACAACTCCTTGCACATCGAAAATCTCAAATATTAAAAATAGCTCAATTCTTAAACTCCTGTCATCCTCCTAAATTGTACAAAAGTGGATACAATTACATTAAATGCCAAAAATCACAACACTAGATCCGATGAGTTATCAAAGAGCTGAAACCTAAAAAAGGTGCCAGGGTCAGGAGGTTTCTCCAACCTGTAGTAGAAAAAGTATATTAAATTATTATCCCCACATTTACTAGATCTTTTCTGCAAATACAAATATCACTTGTGAGCACATTCACGCCTGAGAAAGGTCTGCCACTCTGCGTTTTCACCATCATCTCTTAGCATTCAGTGCTTCCACTAGTCTGGCCTACGCATTAGCCCAGCATAAATTAACAATATAAACGTGGGATCCGTGTTATGATAGTCAAAGGCGGACAAAAGGACTTCCGCCCACCCCCCGGGCTCCAGGCCCTTTGTCTCAGGTGGGGACTGTGTTAATCCACTGCGATGCCGGATGATAATGGGGTCAGATCCCCGCACAGGGTTGGAGCATAGCCTCATGTGATTGACCCTGTCTGATACGGCTGAGAGGTCTATGATTGCTCTGGATCACAGTGGGTGCTTCTCGAACGTGAGGTTTAGCATACCTGGGCGGTGGCTCCTGGATGCACAGTGGGCCCACCGCATCTTATTTTATCGTAGATGTGGGAAACCATTGCTACTAGGGTGTGAGATTCTGTTGTTACATGTATTTTTTTCTGAATTGTAATTCTGTACAAAAGGTTATAATTATAGTGTTTAAATTATATTAAGGTGTTTGTTATCAGGTATGGGGATATGCGGTCCCGAAGTCCTAACACCCCCCCCACCCCCCCTCCACCGTTTTTTTCCATGTTGTCCTCAAACCGAGACCTGGTGCTTCCGAATCCTGTGTCATCCCCACAGCCTTCTCTGGTCTTTGGATTGATGGCTCAATGCACTTAGGAGAGGCCTAATGATTTCTGCTCCATACCGCTAGTTTCCTGCACCCAAAAATGTCTTCTCTGAAATTGATTTCCCGCAATGTTCATCAGCCCTACAAAATGTAGACTGGCTTTCACCAATTATAAGAAAGAAGCGGCTTATCTCAGATTCCTTCATGAGACCCATTTAGGAACTACATATTACATCTACGTGGTCCACACGCCAGAGGACGTCCATCTCTTGCCTTTTCCATTTTTCTGAAGGGACGTGGAAATCCATTCTCCTAGGACTCTGGCAGCAGGACCATACAACTCTTCTTGGACTATTCCAACCAGATATTTTTTTTATTTGATTCTTTGTTATCTATTGGGACTTATTGTGTTCACAGTTGTTATGCACTGTCCTAATTTTATTGTGTATAGTGTTAGCGCTTTTTCTTTTCTTCATATAACTGTTGCGTGCTTGAAAGAAGTGGGATAGCTACCAGAGTAGAGGGAGGAGTTTAACATTGGTTGGTGTAGGGATTAGAGTAGGAGCAAGAAGTTTGAGTAGATGGGAGGGAGTGGGTCAAGAGGGCAAGTGGTAGAAGGAGAAAAGGAAATCAGCAGCGATAAGTCCTCCTCTGTGAGAGGACAAAGAGTCAAGGAAGGCAGGAAGAGGGTTAGGAAGAGGAGGATACAGAGGGGATGTCTTCTCAAATGGAAATAGTCAGCAAAGTGCTGAGGTGAAATGGACGAAGAAAAACAGGTAACAGATGGTGGTAGAGCGTCAAAGACAGAGAAGAGGCAGCATGGGTGCGATTTGTTGAGTGTTGATTAGTGAAGAAATGTAGATTTGTTTAGCCTTGGAGAGGGCAGCGTTGGAACAAGTTAAGATACATTTTTAGTGAAGGAAGTCTGCGACAGTATGAGATTTTCTCCAGAGGTGTTCATAATAATCACATAAATAACAATAAAAATGAGAGCTATTTGTTTTTCAAAAACACAATATAGCAGACAAGCTAGTCAGATTAAATCTATTATCCATAAACATTGCAATATACTCAATCTGGATACTGATTGAAAACGTTTTGTTTAATCTGTGCTGAATTTTGTTTTTAAAAAAGCCAAAACATTGGCGTCCTATTTATCCCCTCGTGTGTTTGACTCGGTCCAAAGAGCAAACTCGTGGGTACCCAAAGAGCTGTTCACATTACACGGTAAAATGACAAAGAATTTATATAAAATACAGGCCTTCATTAACTGCAATATGAGGATTGTGTTTTATTATTTGAAATGTTGGATGTGGAGGTGCAGATCGGCAACATTCACTTAACCGTCAAGAGATGTACAGTATTGGACTTTCACCTTGATAACATTAACCCCTCATAGTATAAATTTTGATTGGGAATTTATATCATTTTTTGTGAACATCAGCTATACAGGCATACCCCGCATTAACGTACGCAATGGGACCGGAGCATGTATGTAAAGCGAAAATGTACTTAAAGTGAAGCACTACCTTTTCCCACTTATCGATGCATGTACTGTACTGCAATCGTCACATACGTGCATAACTGATGTAAATAATGTATGTGTAACAGGCTCTATAGTCTCCCCGCTTGCGCACAGCTTCGGTACAGGTAGGGAGCCGGTATTGATGTTCAGGACATGATGACAGGCGCATGCGCGAGCTCCCGTTTGCCTATTGGGCGATATGTACTTACTCGCGAGTGTACTTAAAGTGAGTGTCCTTAAAGCGGGGTATGCCTGTACAGTACTCTTTATCTTTTATTGTTTTATATAATTTTTCTGTTTTATAGTGTGTAGCAGAGGTTCTATTTGGCTCTCTTTTTTGCTTGCTTAACATTTATTTTTTTTTTTTTTTTTTTTTTTAATTTTTTATTTTTTATTGTTGACGATTGGAGTACCCTTTTGGATGTATTGATTTTCATACATATTTAGCATGTGAGTGTTGTGACACTGTACATCTATCACTCACTAAAGTTTTCCATGAGTACTCCCCTTGAGTCACCTCTCATTCTTTGTAGGTATACCTTTATGTGTCTTGTCCGGTACATCTCTGATAGGACAACAATCATCTGCATTTCTATACCTCACTGAGGCATAAGCTAAACATCCATCCTGCATATGCCAGTCATTTAGGGTTCCCTAGATTGATACGGCAACCAGCCCAGCTTATAGGACTGGGAGCTAGCTATTTAATTCGGTTTTAAGTGTTTTGTGTTCACTGTTACCCCAATAATTAATTAAAGGTTTATTTTATTTCATACCCTCTCATCACCTCACGAGTGCTTGTTCTAAAGGGGTCCTTTCTCTTGCATAGGCAAGTACAACCTATGTTATTCTTAACATTTAATGAATGAAATAGCTTCGCTTGTTGTTGATATTGTATTACAAGACATTGTTCTTTATATTATTCATTTGATTGTAAACAATACACAGAACCCCAGCAAGCTCTTTTTGGGAACCCCTGAGCCCCCACAAAATATATATGTATATAAGTGTCAAAAAGGAGAGCTGTTGAGCGTGGCAAATGTATACAACAAGCAACAGAGAGGCCCAATGCTACATCCAATATGGCAAAAATACACAGTAAAATACTTATATATTCTCTTGAAAAGGGGTCATTTAGTTT
Organism: Ascaphus truei; assembly: GCF_040206685.1. Classification (NCBI taxonomy): domain Eukaryota; kingdom Metazoa; phylum Chordata; class Amphibia; order Anura; family Ascaphidae; genus Ascaphus; species Ascaphus truei. Next base: position 3,359,392 of record NC_134505.1, on the reverse strand, counting down.
AACCCTTTGGCCAAAACATTGTAAGCCTGTGAGCCACGACAAGGCAGACCCTGTTCACAGGTCCTAAAAATACTAATATACCTCTATTAGGATTAAAATTCTCATTTACCTCTATTAGGAGGGAGGGATTGATCTGAATCTTCACAGTTATGTACATTTTCATGTACCCTAACAACATAACATTTCAGATGGTATTAAAGCTTACTATCATACAATAGTCAGCTTATGGGCTCTATTGTAGCCGCAGGTCAAAATTGTCTGAATTAAAGAAGAATGATGTAAATAGCTATATCCCCTGTTTGCCTACAACTACAGAGGTTTTTTATAGTCTTTTTTTTTTCAAATATCTGATTAATATGTATACTGTGCATTCTTAGTAGGCTGCCGAGGCGATACCGCCTTTGGCAAAGCACTTGTTTCCTTTTAGTAGCTCGCTGCAGGAAATAACTGCCTGGAGGTTGAATCTGTGATCGCCCCAGTAGGCATTGGATCTCTTGCACACATATTAAAAAAAAAATCAAGAAGCGATTATTTCTTTATGTACAGCTCAACCCCGTTATAGCGCGATTCGTTACAACGTGGATCTACTTATAGCGCGGTGCAAGCGTGGCTCCCTATTTATCGTCTGTATGAATACTTTACAACACGGTTATTGGAATCTTAAATACTTTGTTGTACAATGCATAAAATTGTACATTATTTCTAACGCGATCCGCTTACAGCGCGATGTGATTCTTTGGACCCCAAGCACAGCGTTATAAGGGGGTTGAGCTGTATATATATTATTCATTGGCGCTCACAGCTACAGAGGTAGGAAGTCTGCCTACCAATTCAAGTTGTGCAATTTATTCATTACATCACTATACAAGCAACAGCGCTTTTTCTGAAGCACTGAATATTGACGTCGCGTTTCACTTTTCTATAGTAGCAACCAGTTTACAGTAGTGTTGATTTTCAGTCCTTCACTGGCTCTAAACAGCATGAAGTGTGCACCAGAAACCCTGTGGTAACGTGTTGTACAGAAGGATAATAGGTTCCTGTGTGTTATAACCAGGCTCCTGTCATGTTAGCATAACACTAAGAAACACATTAGACCGTATAGTATTTTGCAATGAGACAAACAAAAGTTTTATTGAAGCAATGAGTAAAAAGATGCATTGCATGCGAGGTGAAATACTTTATATACCACGTCACAAAATAGGAAAGGTGATTGTGGGCACAGCACAACTGCATTGTAACCAATAGCAGTGGCATGTATCAGTAGTACGTGATATATTGAAGATTTGCTCATTAAATGGGTGCAAATAAATGTCCCACCTTTCAATATATATCAAATAGTCCATGGTTCTTTTCTCAATTTATTCAGAGACATCTTTCACAGCCTCATTTCAGTTGGTTACATCATGCAGGCATACAGAATGTAGTTATACTGGAGAGCGGAGAATCATTAGCTTGCTTGTTCTCACAGTAGCTTGGATGTTAAATGATTGTGAATTCTATCAATCCAAATGCAATCTTTATACATTTTTCTTCAAGCCGTCTTAACATACTGTAGTAATCACCTGTTTTTCGCAGTGTCAGCCCAAAATGTCAATAATTAATATTAGAATTCAGTTTCTTCAATAGCAATATGTACTTTCATTTAGAAGACCCTTCTTTGTTCTGTCACTAAGTAACTAATGTCAATCCTATGTTCCTTATATTTTAAAACCCATCTCTATTGTACAGGCATACCCCGCATTAACGTACGCAATTTGTCCGGAGCATGTATGTAAAGCGAAAATGTACTTAAAGTGAAGCACTAGCTTTTTTCCACTTATCGATGCATGTTCTGTACTGCAATCGTCATATACGTGCATAACTGATGTAAATAAGGCATGTGTAACAGGCTCTACAGTCTCACCGCTTGCGCACAGCTTCAGTACAGGTAGGGAGCCGGTATTGCTGTTCAGGACGTGCTGACAGGCGCATGCGTGAGCTGCCGTTTGCCTATTGGGCGATATGTCCTTACTCGCGAGTGTATTTAAAGTGAGTGTCCTTAAACCGGGGTATGTCTTTTAACACTATTTAACTAACCTTTGGTTCCAAATTCTTGACCATATACTATTCAACGCAGCAGACATTAAGCATACCAAGTTTCTAAAATCACATAAAGTATGTCTACTTCTGCCTGTCTTCAGACTGATTTAACTTCTTATCTTTGTAGAGGCAGCTTATTATTTTCCAATATAACCTCTAACTTAATAATAAATTACTTATTTTAACTAGTTACATGCTGAATATATGTCTATATAGACAATATAGCTTAATTACTATTTACACAGTTACATAGTCACATAGTAGATGAGGTGGAAAAAAGATGTACGTCCATCAAGTTCAACCTATGCTAAATTTAGACAACAGATACTTTATTCTATATCTATACTTACTTATTGATCAAGAGGAAGGCAAACAAAAAACCCCATTAAGGGGAAAAATTAATTCCTTCCTGACTCCAAGAATTGGCAGTCGGATTACTCCCTGGATCAACATCCTTCCCATGTATACTTTTTTGGCATATCCCTGTATACCTTTCCCATCTAAAAAGATGTCCAACCTTTTTTTGAACAAATCTATTGTATCAGCCATCACAGTCTCCATGGGTAATGAATTCCACATTTTAACTGCCCTTACTGTAAAGAACCCTTTCCTTTGTTGCTGGTGAAATTTCCTTTCCTCCAACCTTAAGGGATGGCCCCCGAGTCCTTTGTACTGCCCGTGGGATAAATAGTTCTTTTGGGCTTGAAATCATCTTCATTTCCCCCCTTAGTTCCGAAAGGAACTATTTGCCAATGGGTGGACAAGAGATCTCTAATTCTGCCATTATTAGTTACACATGTCCATTCATGGGAGGATATGGTGGGTAACAAAATAGTTAAATGCTGAACACCATAATAGAATAATATAAACGATACAATTACCTGTGCTCCTGGTCCAGAGAAAACCTGTTGGTGATCCAATGAGTACAAGGAAAAAAGGTGAATCAGGGCACTACGGATTTGTAATAAAGCTAGTTTATTGTGCCAAGAAATCGACGTTTCGACCGGTGCAGCGGCCTTTCCCAAGTGCCAGTGACACTCGAGAAAGGCCGATGTACCGGCCGAAACGTCGATTTCTTGGCACAATAAATTAGCTTTATTACAAATCTGCAGTGCCTTAATTCACTTTTTTCCCCCCTAGGATATGGCGGGTCACATTTATATCGATCTTCCCAAATAGATTCCACCATCTTGACTTGACATATGTCCTCAACACTTAATTTTTGTCCCACAATAATTTCCCATAAAAGCATATAAATCATAACATGAAATAGTGTATGCAGCATGGTGTGATCATAAAGTTTCTTTGCTTCCTTTTTTCTGGCTTCCGATCTGGTCTTCCGTCATTGGTCCTGGAAATGGTCACTTCTCAGCTGATGGATCCATGTCCTTTAGCTTTGGTTGTGGTTTAGAAAATGTCGTTGCTTCTTCTTTAGCCACTTTTGGACATTGGACATCTCTGGTTCCAAAAAGTGTCAGATATCATGGGCCTGTTAACGTTATACTCTCGGGGGGGGGGGGGGGAAGAAATGCCGGTTTGTCCGGTACTTGGTGTCCAAATGGGACTTTCTTCCAGGTTTCCAAATCCATCCATCACCTGGTGAGAGAATCAAGTACAATAGCAGGTTCTTGGCAGTGATGTCTGTTTGTTCATATTTACCTGCCTTTCCGTTGTATAATTTACATTAATCTATACTTTTTTTCCCTTTGGCTTTTGTGACCTTAAATTCCGTATAACAAGTTCCTACACTCTAATAATGATATTGCAGAATTGCTATGTGGCCATGCCCCATTAGCGGTTCAGCCAATGAGGACAGGCCGCTCATGGCCACGACACCTCCCTGTTGCCTCCTGCCTGCAGTGCAGGTTTTGGGCGCGCGCATCGCCCCAGTGACATCACGGGCGAGCGCGCATGCTCGGCCGGGTTGGACTATAATCAAGGCCTAACTTTCAGAGAAGGAGGGAGATGTTGGGGGCTACTACTGCACTGGGCTGAAACAGGAACCCAAAAAGACAAAGCACTACTGGACTTTCCTGCAGGTAGAAATTATCAAAAAAGCAGGGAGAGCGTTCCCAAAGTGAAAAACAAAGCTAATTTATTCGCAGCATGGACACATACAGCGTACACAGGCAAAAAAGCCTCCACCTACGCGTTTCAAGCGTTAGCTCTTTATCAAGGTACTGCACTGGGCTGCAGATATTTTCAGGACATGAGAGCTGAATTGCTTTTTAGTTCATTATCAATTCCTTTCCATCATTTTCCTTGCAATTCTTTTATATTTTTGGTCATCTCTTCTTCTCTTTCCACATATCGTACTCTTTACATTGTATTCCTGATCGAGTTCTAGGAATTTTGAAACAACTTTGTAATTGGTCTTTGAAATACTGATTTTTTCAACCATAATACGGGACATTGGTTACAATTGAGGTCTATTTCACATGTCCTATCATGACATTTAACTATAATCATTTCTTGCTCACATATCAAGACCAGCTTGTTCACGAGCTCAAACTTTCTTTTATCTTTATGAGTGCTAAATTTATTTTCATCTATTTGTTTAAATACACTCATAACTTGCTTCCATAGAGCATTCCACAAATCTACACATCCTACCTTCTCAGGTGGTGTGAGGGGAAAAGTGCTTTCATTAGCTTATCGTAGGGTAAATCCATAGCGAAGACAATTTAACCAGGGTTACTTACGTAAGCTTTCAAGAGATGTTGTCCATCAATAGGCACGGGTGTCAGCAAAATCCCTATCGACTGACATATATCCATCCACACCCTCTCACGATCTTCTGTGGGCTTCTTCCCCCCTCTGGAAGTGTACGAGGCACATGTCTGGTTGGTTTGCAAAATGAACATTTACTCATTAAATGGGTGCAAATAAATGTCCCACCTTTCAATATATATGAAACAGTCCACGGTCCGGTTCTTTTCTCAATTTATTCAGAGATAATAGAAAATTTCATTCACAGCATCATTTCAGTTATTTACATAATTCAGGCCATATAGAATTTTTAGTTTTAGAGTGGAGAATCATTGACTTGCTTGTTGTTAGCTTGGATGTTAAATGATTCTGAATTCTATAAATCCAAATACAATCTTTATACATTTTTCTTCAAGCAGTCTTAACATAGTAATCATATGTTTTTCTCAGTGTCAGCCCACAATGTTCTTAGTCAAAAATTAACATTAGAACACAGTTTCTTAAATAGCAATATTTACTTCAATTTAGAAGACCCTTCTTTGTTCTGTCACTAAGTAAATATAGTTAATCCTATGTTCCCTATATTTTAAGATCCATCTCTTTTGTGTTGTCTTTTAACACTATTTCACTAACCTTTGATTCCAAACTCTTGACCATATACTATTCAACTCAGCAGACATGAAACATACCAATTTACTAAAATCACATAAAGCATGCCTACATCTGCCTGTCTTCAGACTGATTTAACTTCTTATCTTTGTAGAGGCAATACAATTTCTAACTCAATACTAAATTACGTATTTTTACTAGTTACATGTTGAATCTATGTGTATATAGACATTATAGCATAATTAATATTTAGGCTTGAAAAAATCTTCATATATTAAGGCTTCTGTTATAGTTAACAACACCCATTCTTGGTGTTTATTTTGGAAGGATATATCCCCCAGTGGGTAACATTGTCACTATTCACCTCGTTCTCTCTGTGGCTTTATCCTAATGGCCCTACTCATATTAAGCATATTTCCTGTATTGGTTTGCATATATCTGTAAGGAGTCACAATGTTGCAAGATTTAAATGCAATCCGTAAAAAGCACGAGGAGCATCATTACAGGAAATGCTGAAACCTTTACAAGCTGGGAAACTGCAGCCCAAAAGGTGAGATACACCTGAGCTCAAAAACCCCAAACCATTCTCTGTGCCCCATGTCACCTACAGGTCCACTTTCCTACAGAACATATGCTAAGGATCAGAAAGACAGGTTAGCTTGGACTTCTCCAACACAGACACTAATGAATCATTAACTTCTGGAGAGTTCGGCAAAGAATTCCGTTCTCCGTTTCTTCTCCGTAGTTTTAAGCCTTGATTTCTCCCCCAGAAGTATCAGATTTTTCTAACAGCTGGCTTTCTGGTCATGTTCTCTGATGCCATGAACTAAATTGCTCCGATGGGATTCTGGAAAGGAAAGACATACTCCCTTCAGATGAAAGTGTATATCAGCTAGTGTGAAATATAGTAAACTACATTATTCTTAGGAATTATTAAAAAATGTACTCTGTTGATCGGTGCTGGTGCAACCTAAATACTCACGTGCCAAAACAAATGCAATTATTTTCTTCCCGATTAAATCCTGGTGTGCCTGGGCTTTTTCTATAATTCACAGAGAAATAAAGAAATATAAAATGTGCTCACTGTAAAAGAAAACGTTTTCACGTTTTTGTGGATAAAATCAATTTCAGGCATACCAATTTGCAGAACTTTTAAGGGCTAAAAGTTTCTCAGAAATCACATATTTAAACCATCAATTCACAGTTTCGCTAAAGTGATGGGCCAAGCTTTTTCTCCTCTCCTATCCAGTAGCACGCATATTTCAGGCACTGCATGAGAGTTAGCATCATTAATTGATATGCTGGTTGAATTTTGACTCTGCTGTGATTCAGCGCTGACAGATTCGCAACTTTTTTCATGTTACAAATCGTCCGATTTGATACATTTGCACAACTGTACATCTATGTATGTTTGATTCATCCTATGATGCAACGCAGAAATAACTCATATTTCTTGCGTTTTGCATTTTAATCATGAGGATTGTTCCAAAGTTGCTGACAGTAAATTAACCCTAATCAGAATGACTCCTCCAAAAGTCACAAGACCACAAAATGTCTTATTCAATAAAGTGTCCAAGTGCCTATTTGGTACGACAGCATGGACACCCCTATCCAAGCCAATTGTGCTTTCTGTGCCATAGCACCTATTAAATAAGGCTCAAAGACCCCATCCAATATGGTGTGAAGTATCTTACCCACAGTCATCTTCCTAGGACACCAAAGGGTTTGTGTATTAAAATATCTATGGAGCAAAACGAGTGTAATACTGGTGCAGAATTAAAAAAAGATCAATCTGAAAGTATTGAGATGTATTATTTGGTAAATGTGGATCTTTGTTCATGGCAGTTCCATATTTCTTCTGACCTTTACACATCTATATTTATATTTTAGCTCAATTCCTTTTATCAGTCATGTTTTATTCAGTTGCGATTTATTTATAGTATATATGTTTTTATCTTGTGTATGAATGCAAAAAAGCTCATCTGAATATGTTTCCCATAAATCATTGGGCAACTTTAACATACGACTGTTATTGCAATGTTCTCTTTTCCCTCTTTTTGTCCCGTTTGGAAGTATCTCATATAGAACAGTTTTGAGTTGTTGCTTTCAAATAGTGGTTTGAACATTTCTGTGATGGTTTTATAGCTAATATCTCTTTGCACTTACCATGGCTGCCTCCTGAGGAATGGCACTGGGGAATGCTGTATAGAAAAACACAAGTTTATATCGTCACGGTTGAGTTTTAGAACGTGAGTTGGAAAAATAAAGCAACTGTTATTAATATTGATGAGTTTTCCTGAGTGATGTAATTGTTTAGAGTGTTTTTTTATTACCAAAGGTAAAACAAACGCAATATGACATTTTGGAGTAATAAACTTGTGTTAATAATATTGGCGTAAAGAAGCAGGCACTTAACAAGGTTATTTTGAAAATTTATTTCAGGATTTAAGTCAGGGGTGCACAAACTGGGGGGGGGGGGGCACGAGATTGTTCAGGGGCGGCGCAGCGGTTGCAAATGCTGGGGGATCGCGTGAGGCCTCTGCAACTTCACTTACCTTGTCTCCAACAATGCTTCGCCATGGCAATGTGGCGTCAAATGATAGATAATGATACTGGAATGTATTATAACCCTGGGTGTGTACAGTGCGTGTGTGTGTGTGTGTGTTTTGGAATATTCTTTCCTATATACTACCCCATGCACTTTCATGGTGAAATAAGCCCAGTCCTCATGTCCATTCATTCCATAATTAAGGTCTATGGGACACTGTGTTACATACTGCATGTCCTGTCCATCCAGCAGGCGTTTGTATGTGGCAATCTCCATCTCTAGATGTGTCTTCTGGTCCATGAGAAGCCTGTACTCATAGTTCTGGTTCTCCAGATCAGATCGGATCTGGCCCAGCTGCCCTTCCACGTTGTTGATCATGCCCTGTAACTGGCTGAGCTGGGAGCTATAACCGGCCTGTGTCTCTGCCAAGCTGCCTTCCAGGGCTGATTTCTGCAAGAGAGGAACATACTGGCAATAAGAGATTGTGCAATTGGTGGAAATCCTTATTTAACACAGTAGCACAGTCCTGTACTGATTACTAAATACAGCAGTATAGGCAATGCTGGAGAAAGTGAAATATGATAAATATGTATTATTCATTGAGAGTAAGAGACTACCTGTGAAAAGCAGTAAATATGTGTATACCACTGAGAGTACATGTGGGCTTCAAAGGGGGTTGAATATAATGCAATGAATATCTGTATGCTATAATAATATTGCAGCAGCGTCTTATTCTACACCAATGTGTGTAGTTATCTAGTGTTCTTTGCATAGACATAAACAGTGATACCGCACAATAATGGAGGAATATGAGTGCTAACACATACCATGCTCAGCTGGCTCTGAAGCTCAATCTCCAGGCTCTGTGCACAGCGCTTCAACTCTGGAATCTCACTTTTGACTGACTCCAGCTGTTCAGAACCGGACGCCACCTGCTGATTCAGTTCCTCACTCTGCAAGAACATACAAATAGAAAAGAGACGTATGGAATAATATCTGACATACAGTAATTGCACTGTAAGATAGCGGATATTTTTTCGAAATGTGGTCATACAAATACCACACCTTTTATCTAATCTTAATAGTACATTTGGGAGGTCTATAGAGTTGTTGGTTCCAACTCTGCTTCTTACTGTATACCTGGACTCATGTAGTTAACATAGATAAGTCACTATATCTTATTCTGCCTCAGGTACCACGTTAGATTGTAAGACATACGATGAACGTTGAGCTTGACTGTTTTAGAGAGCATTCATCATTATCTGATGTGAGCTGTTGAAATAGTAGAATGAAAGGGATGCGTTTACCCTTTGAAGGAACATGTTCTCAACCTCCCTCATGTTCCTCTCCATCATGTTTTCATATTGCTCTCGGATCTCAGACAAGACTCCATTCAAATCTGCAGATGGAGCAGCGTTCACTTCCACGTTGACTCTGGCGCCCAGCTGAGCGCGGAGAGAGTTCACCTCCTGCAAGGGCACAAGATGAAGATGAGAATCGCGAGGAGCAGCATTGTGCCATTATGGGGACAATATTTCAAGCAACACAGAAGAATGTTATTTATTATGTTAGTGGAAGTAGCTTCATTCCATGTTGCATGTCAATGTATTTTTTTAAGTACACATTTTGAGGAGTGATTATATGAGGATATATTTGAATTTGCATCTACCGATCCAAAATGTCAGGCCTGCACCTCACAATGACAAGAATATTAATGGTTTCATACATAACCCTCATCATCTTGAGTTCCATTCTATTACATTACCTCTTCATGGTTACTCCTCATTTGCTGCAGATCATCTTGGAGGCCTTGAACTTGTATCTCCAGGTCACACCTCTCCATGTTCTGCCCTTCCAGGTCTCTGCGCAGACCGTTCATATCCGCTTCAACATTGTTCCTCAGGCTTTGCTCCATCTCATACCTTGGGAGACAGGAAGAAAAATACATTAAGGGCTACACAGTCCAGGAAACACAAACCATTAAACCTCGTCTCTGATCATAATATTCCTGACACTTACTTGTTTCGGAAGTTATCTGTAGCCAGTCGGGCATTGTCTATCTGCAGAACAATCCTGGAATTCTCCACAGTGGCTGCAGAGATCTTAAAAACATACCAGGCAGTGAATTCATATTCGTCTTTTAGACAGTGCAACATTGATTAATTTCCAAAAAATAAATTTGAATGTACCTGACACTGGAGCTCCTGAATAACGCTGTAGTACTGACTGAAGTCAGGGGATGAGCTGGGGGCATTGTTTGCATACCACTCACAGATCTGTCTCTCCAGCTGGGCATTTTCCTGCTCCAGTGAGTTCACTTCCTCCAGGTAAGATGAAAGTCGGTCATTCAGAAGCTGCATGGTTTCCTTCTCATTGATGCCGAACAGGCCATCATTCTTAGAACCACCGTTACCCCCAAAGTTGCTAAAGTGGCTTCCATGACTATAGCCACCATGTACACTTCCATAGCCACATCCATGACCGAAGGAAGAGTGTTTGGAGTAGGAAATTCCTTTACCTCCTGATCCTCCATGGACACTGTGAGCTCTGTAGTGACCTACATGATAGGAACTGTGGGAGACTCCATGATGGGAAGTATGGGATCCTCCATGATGTAGTTTATGGGCATTACTGTGGCTCATAGTGGTGCTAAAGTTTGATCCAAATGGAAGGACACTGCAGCTTGATCAGCAAGTGAAGTATAAGTGCTCCCTATCCAAAGGTCTCCTTTTATAGACAGCATGGGTGTGGATGGGTTGCTGGACGAAGTTAACACTCTCTGTGCATTATATCGACGTTTTTTTCCAAGTCTAGACATTGTGGGAGATTTTTCAGAAATCAAAGACAAGTCTGGACAGCTAAGGGACACAACAGTTTGCCATTTTGTTACAATGCTGCACAACATAAGGGAATATTTACCCCACCCATAATGGTACAAAAGTGCATGTCTACATCAAAGAAGAAGTAAAACACGCGCTATGAATAAACACCGGCATAATGCACTAAATTATTTAATTCATAGGATGTTTATGAATGTGTTTGGATGTAATGTGTTACTCGAGAAAGGCGGATTCGGATGACAATGTGTGTGTGTGTTTATGAATGAATGTTACAGAGCCAAATAACAGGTGGATCCTGATTTAGTAGTTTGTCTTGTGGTAAACCTAGATGGGAAATTATTGACAGCTTTTTTTTTCTTTCAATACTTTAATTTGTTATGATTCACAATATAATGCACTGCAATGAGAAACCAACATAGCATAACGTGTGAGGTGAAGAGCAAAGTGATAACTTAACATGCTTCAAGTGTACTGTACTATATAGTATTATATAGTATATATAGTCAGTAAGGTTATAATGTTAATGCATTATTTGTTGAAAGTACTCTATCACTACATACTAAATTGTGTGCAATGCACATGTACAGCGATTGTATATCACATGTTACTAAAATATCATCAGAATCAGCTTGCTGTTTTTCATTAATGATATAACTGTTGCATATTTGAAGGAGGAGGGAAAGGTACCAGAGCAGATGGAGGAGTTCAAAATGTGTGTGAGCGTAGGGATTTTAGTAAGAGCACTAGGTTTTAGGAGATGTGAGGGAATGGGGTCAAGAGGGCAAGTGGTAGAGGGAGAAGAGGTTTTGCCTTCTTTCCCGATTTTCCATATCGTCAACATTATCTTTCGGGATCCTGATCCTCGTCGTTAAGTTTAAATAAGTCATCTTCCATTGAACCTTGACTCTCTAATGATTCTTCGAGTTTATTTTCCAGCTACGTTGTTCTCACAGCCAGGGCAGTCAGTTCCACTTTCAATTCAGCCACAGCCTTATCCATAACTATTTGGAATACCTTCTCCATCTCTTTGAATAACACTTCCAAAGCTTTTTTCGGTGATTTGGGTATTTTCTTATTTTTCTTGTTCTTGGTCTGAATCAGTAAAGGTTTTTTCTTGTTGTTGAGCCTGAGCCTGTTGTTCCTGTGTTTGCGCATGTGCGCCCCACTGCCATCTTTGATTTCGGGAACCGAGAGACTGCGTTTTGGGGAAAAAAACGGAACATCTCCAGAAGCGGGAGTTTTTTCGCCTTCTTGTGCGGCATCTCCGCTGGTTCCGCTGATTGAGGGAGAGCTTTTTAGGTAAAATTATCTGTTTTGGAGGGCAAATTAGGCCGTACTCTTGCCGGAGTCCACGGAGCCGTTCTAGGAGGCTCCCATCCGCCTCGACGCTGCATGTGCGCCACCCTCTTGGTTTTATTTTGATGTTTGGGCATTGGCACTTTATTGGATTCATCTGCTGATGCCCCTGAGGATGAGGAGGATGGCTTTCATCCCAGCAGGCTAAATAATACTTTTATTTATTTAAGGTGTACATTTGAGATTATGTTTTAAAGGTGGAGAGAGAGGGTGCCAGTCGGATATAGAGGGGAAGGGCATTTCAGAGCTGTGGGGCAGCTAGGCAGGAGAGGGCTCTAGATACAGAAGGGATAGACGGCAACCATCCTTGAGCAGAATGGAAGAGTCAGGCAGGTGTATAGCGAGAAATTAGGGCTGAGATGTAAGGAGAGGCAGAAAGAAGAGTGTATACTGTAGTCTTTAAAGAGAGGGGGGGAATGTTGTAAGTAATACGGAATTTAATAGGGCGCCAGGAGAGGGATTTCAGCCAGAGAGATGCCGAGACAGAACAGTGGAGTGGTTCTAGCAGCAGCTTTTTGGATAGATTGTAGGGCAGACAGGTGATAGGCAGGAGGAATAGACAGTAGAAGTTTACAATAGTCGAGAGGGGAGAGGATGAGGGCCTGTGTAAGTCAGAGGAAGCAGTGTATCTTTGCTATGTTACAAAGGAGAACAAAAGAGGTTGTAGCTACATTGTGAATGTGAGGGAGGACTCATACAGTATGTGACACCTAGGCATCGTGCTTGTTATACTGGGTGTATGATAGTGCTGCCAAGAGTAATGTAAAAGAGGGCAGTCAGGCAAGGCATGGGAGAAAATATGAGGAGCCCCATCTTTGACATGTTCAGTTTGAGTCAGCGGGAGTCCATCCCGGATTATGATAGCGGAGAGACATTCAGAGACTTTGGTATGTACCGCAGGAAAAGATCAGGGGTTGGAAAGTAAATATGTCTGGCATCAGCATAGACGTTATATTTGAACCCAAGAGATGTGATAAGGTCACCTTGAGAGAGTATATAAAGAGAAGAGGTCCTAGGACCTCCCCCTGGGGTACGCCCACAGAGAGATCTGGAGGGAATGGCAAACGAGACATTGAAACTACGATGGGAGAGATAAGAAGAAATCCAGGATGGAGCTCTGTTACAGATACCAAGAGTATGGAGAATGTGAAGGAGAAGAGGGTGGTCCACAGTGTCAAAGGCTGCAGAGAGGTTAAGCAATATGACCAGAGTGTAATGACCATTGTCTTTGACAGCATGGAGGTCATTAGTTATTTTGGTGAGGGATATTTTCAGTGGAGTGACCAGTGCAGAAGCCTAGATTGTAGACGATCTAGGAGAGAATAGGAGGTAAGAAAATGGAGCAAGGGAGAGAATACAAGGTCTTCAAGGAGTTTAGAGGCAAAAGCGAAGAGGGAGACAGGGTGATAATTAGAGAGACAGGTAATTTCAAGTTTGCTGTTTTTGAGTAATGGTATAACTGTTGCATGCTTGAAAGAGGTGGGATAGGTACCGTACCAGAGTAGAGAGAGGAGTTTTAAAATATGTGTGAGTGTAGCGTTTAGAGTAGGACCAAGAGGTTTGAGGAGAATGGAGGAAATGGGGTCAAGAGGGCAAGTGGTAGGGGGTGAAGAAGAGATCAGCAATGTCACATTCTCCTCTGTCACAGAGGAAAAAGAGTCAAGGAAGGTAGGAGGTAAGTTAGGAAGTGGTGTAGAATATGATGTCGATACAGAGGGGAGGTCTTGATGAATGGAATCTACTTTTGTCTTGAAATATTCAGCAAAGTCCTACGGTCAAATAGAGAAAAATAAACAGGTAACAGACAGAGAGTCAAAGACAGACGCGGAGTGGGTTAAACTTATGAATGCTGATCAGCGAAGACATTTAGGTTTGTTTAGCCTGGGAGAGGGCAGCGTTCAAACAGGTTAGTATACATTTTTAGTGAAGGAAGTCTGCAAGAGTGTGAGATTTCCTCCAGAGGCGTCAGAGGAGCGAGTGCAGGAACACAGCATGCGTGTTTGGCACTTTATCGAGGGTCAGGGTTTGAAGGATGAGAACGGTACAAAAAAAGAGGAGCATGTATATCAAACGAGGGGGATAGGGCTAGTTGTAGTTCATTACGAGATTGTCAGAGTCTGTAGTGGAGCTGAGAGAGGAGTGGGAGGAGCAGAGCAAAAACAAGCTGGTTGATATATTTTTTTGATTTGATATTTATTTGGGATAGGGATGTTAGCACACTTTTATTATTTCTATCAAGACCCAATAATTACAGTATATCAATAATTTATCATTTACGTGCAAGCACAATAGTCATCATATACTATACTTTATCTAGATTTACTCCTATATACTGATATGGATTGCAATATACAGACAGATGTATATCGCAAAACTAACTTTTGTATCACCTTCTTGAGAGCGAACAGTGTCCATCCTACATAATAATAATAGGTATCCCTAAGGGACAATTTTTAAGATTGAGACCTTTTCGGAACAACCTAGGGACCAGTTCTTACGTTGGCGATATCGATCCACAGATATAGAAGAATCTTCCAACAATGCATACTGAATTACTAGATATCATTTGTTATCCTCTAAAGATCATGCACATAGTCATAATAATGACATAGATAATAATAAAAATGAGAGCTATCCTTTTTTCATAACACACTATTCTGTAGCAGACAATCTATTCAGATTAAATCTATTATCCATAAACATTTTAATATACTCAATCTGGATACCGATTGAAAAAATTTGGTTTCCTCTGGTCAGAATTTTGTTTTTATAAAAGCCCAAACATTGATGTCCCATTTATCCGCTAGTGAGTCTCTTTGACTTTCGGTCTAGAGAGGCAAGCAAACTACGGGTACCTAAAGACAATCTTACCGACCCTACCATGAGGCCATCCTGCACAATATATATATATATATATATTTATATATATATATATATATATATATATATACAGTGTTCGACAAACCTATACATTTGCTCGCCCCGGGCGAGTGGATTTAACCCCCGGGCGAGTAAATATTGGCCCAAGCAGCACACGTTTGGTACTAGGTGGCGAGTAGATTTTTTTGTGTGGCGAGTAGATTTTTTGGTGATTTGTCAACCACTGTATATATATATTATATATACTGTACATATTGTGCAGGATGGCCTCGTGGTAGGGTCAGTACGAGTCCACACAATGTAGTTTTGGCCTTAAACTCTTCAGTGATTTATTTTCCCACATCAGAACAGAGTTATGTATACTGTCCCTTTAAGGCAAAACAAAAACATCTAAATAAAATCTACTCCACAGTAGGGAAGCTAATTAGACAGCAATGTCCCTGACTGTCCCACTGTGTATCTAAGCTATTCAGTATCCACTGTTAGAAGATTCTTCCATATACAGTATGTGGATCTGTGAATATATATAATTCATTGGCACTCACAGCTACAGAAATAGTAAGTCCGCCTGTCAATTCAAGTTGTACAATTTATTCATTGGATCACTATACAAGCGACAACGTTCTTTTTTAAAAACATTGAATATTGACGTTGCGTTACACTTTTTTATAGTAGCAACCAGTTTACAGTAATGTTGATTTTCAGTCCTTCACTGTAAACAGCATGAAGAGTGCACCAGAAACCCTGTGCTAACGTGTTGTACAGAAGATAATACGTTCCTGTGTGTTATAACCAGGGTCCGGTCATGTTAGCATAACACTAAGAAACACATTAGACAGTATAGTATTTTGCAATGAGACAAACAAATGTTTTATTGAAGGAATGAGTAAAAAGATGCATTACATGCGAGGTGAAATACTGTATATACCACGTCACAAAATAGGAAAGGTGATAGCTTGTGGGCACAGCCCAACTGCATTGTAACCAATAGCAGTGGCATGTATCAGTAGTACGTGATATATTAAGACTACGGTTATAGTAAACAACACCCATGCTTGGTGTTTATTTTGGAAGAATATATCCCCCAGTGGGTAACATTGTCACTGTTAACCTCGTTCTCTCTTTGGCTTTATCCTAATGGCCCTACTCATATTAAGCATATTTCCTGTATTTGTTTGCTTATATCTGTAAGGAGTCACAATGTTGCAAGATTTAAATGCAATCCTTAAAAAGCACGAGGAGCATCATTACAGGAAATGCTGAAACCTTTACAAGCTGGGAAGCTGCAGACCAAAAGGTGAGATACACCTGAGCTCCAAACCCCAAACCATTCTCTGTGCCCCATATCGCCTACAGGTCTACTTTCCTACAGAACATACTGTAGTGCCAACGAGTATTCTAAAACAAATCTGGGGCAATCACCAACAAGACCCAGGTACATGCTGGGTACATGCTGCAACATTTCAGTGACATTTCTGCAGACATACTAATGGCCCATCAGATTAACAGCGGGGGTCCTTGGCAGTCCCATTCAAACTGAATGGGACTGCCAGGGACCCCTGCTGTGTTAATCCGACGGGCCATGAGTCTTTGCAGAAATGTCACTGAAATGTTGCAGCATGTACCTGGATCATGTTGGTGATAGCCCCAGATTTTCCAAGGCAAGTTTAAGGCAAGTTTTAGAATACTCGTCGGCGCACCTATATGCTATGGATCAGAAAGACAGGTTAGCTTGGACTAAAAGGTGAGATACACCTGAGCTCAAAACCCCAAACCATTCTCTGTGCCCCATATCACCTACAGGTCTACTTTCCCACAGAACATATGCTAAGGATCAGAAAGACAGGTTAGCTTGGACTTCTCAAACACAGACACTAATGAATCATTAACTTCTGGAGAGTTCGGTAAAGTATTCCGTTCTCCATTGTCGTTTCTTCTCTGTAGTTTTACGCCTTGATTTCTCCCCCCGAAGTAACAGATTTGTCTAACAGCTGGCTTTCTGGCCATGTTCTGTGGATTGATGAGCGGAATTGCTGTGGTGAGATCCTGGAAAGGAAAGACATACTGCATTCAAATCACAATGTACTTTGTGTTAGCATGTGGGAAATATAGTATACTGCATCATTCTTAGGAGTCGTTACAAAGTGTTCCCTGTGGATCTGTCCTGGTGCAATTACCTTTGATAATTGTATATCCTAAATACTCATGCACCAAAATATAGGCAATTACATTCTTCCTGCTCAGATTCTGGTGTGCCTGGGATTTTTCTATATCTCAGAGATAAATAAATATAAAATGTGCTCATTGTAGCAGAAAACTTGTTCACGTTTTTGTGACCAAAATCTTTTTCTGGCAAAACCAGTTTGCAGAACTTTTGGGCTAAATGTCTCTCAGAAATCACACATTTCCACCATCAATTTGCAGTTTCAACAATGTATAGCAATTCAATCGCAATTCTTTTTTCTTTTCCTCTCTGTAAGTGCCAATGTGTTGCTACAGCATGGGAAGCCTTTCCCAAGTCAATGGAACTTTCCGTCCGGTACTACTTATTGAATAAGGCCCAGCGACCCTATCCAATAAGTCTCTTACATGGCACAGAACCCCCTGAGTTACATTCAAATGAATTGGGTTCAGAGACTTTCCTGCCACGGAGAAGCAAAATAGTCAATCACAATTAGTAGATAGTTAATAATAAAAGGTTTATCATTCAAGAATAAAAACCTTATCTCCAAGGTGAGAATTGCCTATAATTCCAAAAGAAAAAAATTCTCAGGTACTTAATACACATTTAGTCCAATGAAATGATCTTCTTTCTAACACGATAGGGATGTGCTCAGCATGAAACGATGCTACTCAGAGATCTTCCTAAGATACTAAAGGGTTTGTGTATTAAAATAATTATGGGGCAAAACTAGTGTAATACTGGTGCAGAAAAACAAAAGATCAATCTGAAAGTATTGAGATTTTTTATTTGGTAAATGTGGTTCTTTGTTCATGGCAGTTCTATATTTCTTCTGACCTTTACACGTCTATATTTATATTTGAGCTCAATTCCTTTCCTTGTCACTCCTTTTTATTCAGTTGAGATTAATGTACAGAATAGATGTTTTTATCTTGTCTATGAATGCAAAAAAGCTCATCTGAATATGTGTCACATAAATCATTGGGCAACTTTAACATACGACTGTTATTGCAATGTTCTCTTTTGACATATTTCTTTTGCGTGCTGGAAGTATCTCATCAATGTTTTGGCTTTTTGCTGTTAAATAGTGGTTTAAATATTTCTGTGATGTTTTTATAGATATACATCTATATATCATATATCTCTTTGCACTTACCATGGCTGCCTCCCGAGGAATGGCACTGGGGAATGCTGTATAGAAAAACACAAGTTTATATAGTCAAGGTTGGTTTTTAGCACATGAGCTTGAAAAATGAAGCAATTGCTAAACTCTTATTTCTGTTAATGAGTTTTCTTGAGTGATTGAATTGCATTGAGTATTTATTTATTACCACGGGCAAAGGAAACACAATATGACATTTTGTAGTAATAAGGTTGTGTTCATTGTATTGGTATAGAGATGTAGGCACTTATCAAGGTTATTTTGAAAACACATTTCATGATTTCAGTCATGCTTTCCAAGTGTGGACCAAATGGCCTCATGTAATAACTGTAACACTCTCTAGAATACATTGATACTGATAATGGAATGTATTATAACCCTGAGTGTGTATGTATGTGTGTATGTATGTATGTGTGTGTTTGTGAGTGTTTTGGGGGATTATACTTTCCTATACACTACCCCATGCACTTTCATGGTGAAATAAGCCCAGTCCTCAAATATCTAATTCATTCAATAATTAAGGTCTGTGTGACACTGTGTTACATACTGCATGTCCTGTCCATCCAGCAGGCTTTTGTATGTGGCAATCTCTAGCTCCAGATGGGTCTTCTGGTCCATGAGAGCTTTGTACTCAAGGTTCTGATTCTCCAGATCAGATCGGATCTGGCCCAGCTGATCTTCCACGTTGTTGATCATGCCCTGTAACTGGCTGATCTGGGAGCTATAACCGGCCTGTGTCTCTGCCAAGCTGCCTTCCAGGGCTGATTTCTGCAAGAGAGGAACATACTGGCAATAAGAGATTGTGCCATTGGTGGAAATCCTTATTTAACACAGTAGCACAGTCCTGTACTGAATACTAAATACAGCAGTATAGGCAATGCTGGAGAAAGGGAAATAGTACAGGCATACCTCGCATTAACGTACGCAATGGGACCGGAGCATGTATATAAAGCGAAAATGTACTTAAAGTGAAGCACTACCTTTTCCCACTTATCGATGCATGTACTGTACTGCAATCGTTATATACGTGTATAACTAATGTAAATAACGCATGTGTAACAGGCTCTATAGTCTCCCCGCTTGCGCACAGATTCGGTACAGGTAGGGAGCCAGTATTGCTGTTCAGGACGTGCTGACAGGCGCATGCGTGAGCTGCCATTTGCCTATTGGGCGATATGTCCTTACTCGCGAGTGTACTTAAAGTGAGTGTCCTTAAACCAGGGTATGCCTGTAGATGATAAATACTGTATGTATGATCCATGGAGAGTAGCAGAGTCTCTGTGTTAAGCAGAAAATATGTGTATACCACTGAGAGTACATGTTGGCTTCAAGGGGATTTCATATAATGCAGTGTACTGTACCTGTATACCATAATAATATTGCATCAGCTTCTTATTTCAAACCAAAGTTTGTAGTTATCCTGTGTTCTTTGCATAGACCTAAACAGTGATACCGCACAATAATGGAGGAATGTGAGTGCTAACACATACCATGCTCAGCTGGCTCTGAAGCTCAATCTCCAGGCTCTGCGCACAGCGCTTCAACTCGGTGACCTCACTTTGGACTGACTGTAGCTGTTCAGAACCGGACGCCACCTGCTGATTCAGTTCCTCACTCTGCAAGAACATAGAAATAGAAAAGAGACGTATGGAATAATATCTGACATACAGTATTTACGCTATGACAGCTCACTTAGATATTTTGAAATGTTTCCACACAAATACCACACTTTTTATCTTTATACATTTTGGGGGACATAGAGTTGTGAGTTTGAAGTCTGCTTGTTATATCTGTACACATGTAGTAAACAGATAAGCCACCGTATCTTATTCTGCCTCGGGCACCAAGTTGGATTTTAAGATGCGCGAGCAACGTTTACTCTGACTCTTTTAGAGAGCATTAATTGACTTATCTGAGCTGTTGATATGAATGAAAGTGATGTGTTTACCCTTTGAAGGAACATGCTCTCAACCTCCCTCATGTTCCTCTCCATCATGTTTTCATATTGCTCTCGGATCTCAGACAAGGCTCCTATCATATCCGCAGATGGAGCAGCGTTCACTTCCACGTTGATTCTGGCGCCCAGCTGAGCGCGCAGAGAGTTCACCTCCTGCAAGGGCACAAGATGAAGATTAGTATCAGGAGGATCAGCAATGTGTAATTATGGGGGCTATATATCAAGCTGCACAGAAGAATATATGGGGGCTATATATTAACTATCACGATTTGAGGAGTGATTATATGTGGATGTATTAGAATTCGCAAACAGTGACGTGTGCATTTGGGTTCACCCTAGTATCCCAGAGATATGCTTCAAATGTAAGGATGAGACATTTACTTTTACATCATTCTGGCAAAGATTTATGCAGAAGACATTCTTGCCCACACAAATACAGGAATATTAATGGTTTCATACATAACCCTCATCATCTTGAGTTCCATTCTATTACATTACCTCTTCATGGTTACTCCTCATTTGCTGCAGTTCATCCTGGAGGCCTTGAACTTGCATCTCCAGGTCACACCTCTCCATGTTCAGCCCTTCCAGGACTCTGCGCAGAGCGCTCACATCGGCCTCAACATTGTTCCTCAGACTGACCTCCGTCTCATACCTTGTGAGACAGCAAGAACAAGACATTAAGGGCTACACAGTCCAGGAAACACAAACCATTAAACTTGTGTACTTTGTACACCTTTGTGGAGATTTAGATGTACTCATCTTATCTGATCTTCTTATTCATCCCTTCTTTCATTTCTTTCTCCATAATATTCATGACACTTACTTGTTTCTGAAGTCATCTATAGCCAGTCGGGCATTGTCTATCTGCAGAACAATCCCTGCATTCTCCACAGTTGCTGCAGAAATCTAAAAAAACATACCAGGCAGTGAATTCATATTCGTCTTTTAGTCAGTGCAACATTGATTTAATTTCCAAAAATAAACTTGAATTTACCTGACACTGGAGCTCCTGAATAACACTGTAGTACTGACTGAAGTCAGGGGATGAGCTGGGGGCACTGTTTGCATACCACTCACAGATCTGTCTCTCCAGCTGGGCATTTTCCTGCTCCAGTGAGCGCACCCTCTCCAGGTAAGATGAAAGTCGTTCATTCAGAAGCTGCATGGTTTCCCTCTCATTGATGCCGAACAGGCCATCATTCTTACAACCACCATTGCCCCCAAAGCTGCTAAAGTGGCTTCCAAGACTAAAACCACCATGTACACTTCCATAGCCACATCCATGACCGAATGAGGAGTGTTTGGAGCTGGAAATTCCTTTACCTCCTGATCCTCCGTGGACACTGGAAGCCCTGTAGTGACCTCCATGATGGGAAGTATGGGATCCTCCATGCTGGGAAATGTGGGAGCCTTTATGGGGTTTGCAGTGGCTCATAGTGATGTTAAAGTTTGATCCAAATGGAAGGACACTGCAGCTTGATCAGCAAGTGAAGTATAAGTGCTCCCTATCCAACGGTCTCCTTTTATAGACAGCATGGGTGGGAGGGGCTGCTGGATGAAGTTAACTTTCTATGTGCATTATATCGACATCTATCCTTTTTCCAAGTCTATTAATTTTGGGAGATTGTTAAAAACCACAGACAAGTCTGGACAAGACTCAGCAGTTTACCATTTTTTTGCTATGTGGCGCACCGTAAGGAAACAATTACCCCACCCATAATGGTAGAAAAGTGCATGTCAACATCAAAGAAGTACAACAAGGGCTGCGAATAAACACCGGCATAAAGCACTTTATTACTTCATTATTTAATTCATGGGATGTTTACTAACGTGTTTGGAAGTAAGGTGCTTCTTGAGAAAGGTGGATTCTGTTTGCAATGTGTGTGTGAGGGGGGGGGGGGAGGGAAGAGATGGGATGAATGGGTGTTGACACGTCGTCTCCTTCCTGTCACATGAAACGTGACATGCCTTGATGAATGTACCATGTGAGCAGCCATCAGGTTTGGGTGAGAATGACCTCTCAACCAAATATAATTGGATCACATGGTACATCCACCAATGCTATTGGTTCTTTCCCCAGGGTTGTTGGCTAGACCTCCCGAGGGGGATAGCGGGCGGGTTAACCCCTTAATTACCTCTGCGGTTAGCCACTAAGGTAATAAAAGGGTGGTAAGTAATGTACCGTTGATTGCCAATTTAGCAATCTAGGTCCATATTGAGAGGGCCAATCAGTGGGATTATGGTTTAAGATTTATTTTAAATATATGTTAAATATTTTATGGTGTTTTTTTTACTTTTTATTTTTCTATACTGGATTGAAGCAAGGGGTTTCCCGGGGGAGAACCCCATTCATTTCAACTCCGGGGACCCCCTACTTCCAGAGATATAGACTTCTGTAGGGGGTGCCAGTAGCTGCTCCAGCTGAGCCCACACGACGTGGCGTGGGAGCTTTAAACGCCAAAGCGGCTGTCGGTACCCTCTACGGAGGTCTTCATGTCTGGTAGCAGGCAAGCAAAAATCTTTTGTTAACATCTACGCCACCAACAATAATCAAATTAGTTTTCTAAAAAGGAGGCTAGAGTCCACAGAAGGCAACCCCTCGTTCCCTCTGATTGTTGCAGGGGACTTTAACATGGTTTAATACCCAGAAGCGGATAAATCTAGCAAAGTGGGTAAGACCCATTATGCCCAAGTATATAAGAATGGTATAACAATTGAGAATTAGTGAGGAAGTATCTGATTGGTACGTGGAGAACACGAAATCAAGGTCAGAGGAAGTATACATTTTCTCCCTAACACACAATTCATACTCCAGAATGGATCATATCTTAGTCGCCGCAGACATGTTGCAGGCTGTCTCAAAATCAAATACCATGGGAATGCTGGGGTTTTGTGTGTTTTGTTACTTTCTCAAATATCAAACAAGATTAACAAATGACAGGAGAGATCAATTTGAAATATTTATTACACATGCCGTTATCAAAATTAGCCAAACATTGCAAAAGTAATCCTTTGTTAATAAATACATGTAAGGCCTGGCAGCAAACAAAGCATAGCATGCAGGCGAATAAATACAAATCAATCCATTGTAATCCTGACTCTCAGGAAGGAAAAACAAATACTTCCTTTCTGCAATGGGAACAATAGACATAATTAAAGATATGCAACAAATAGCGGTTTATGTGTTTACAAGCAAGGCCTTGCATTAACGAGGTTCTTAGAGACACTTAATTAAACATGTTATTTGATGGTCTTGATTCCCAACTAATCGCCTAAAAGACTCTGGGAGCTTACACTTCGTACTTTTACAAGCTCTGCTGCACGGAGGTGAATCAAACGATGATGAGCAAAGGAGGGATGAAATCATGGGCAGGAAAATTTACAGACATAAATGAGGAAATTATTCTAATGGGGTTTCAACACAGATTAAGATTTTATCCTTTCCGCACAATTCCATGAGATGTTATATAATCTACTACATTATACTTACATCACACCATCAATCAGATTTAATATGGGGCTTAATTTTAATAGCGAGTGCTTAAAATGCAACTACAAAAAGACATATATGATGCATCATTTATGGGATGACCTGAAGGTTAAGTCATTCTGGTCCAAATGCCTAGATATCATAAGGAAAATAAGTGAATTGGATTTCTCTACAAATTCACAAGCAGCGATTCTGGGGGGTCTGCAATTCTGCGGTGGGGGATTGCCCTGGAGCCCCAAAAATGGGTGATATACTGTACTGTAGCATTTCTGTCAGCAAATATATATATACATTACTGGATAAAAGAAATCGAGCCTCCATTCAAACGCTGGCAAGACAAAATGTATTTATACTGAGTATTAATTGGCTCAATTCTCCCCAAGATAAAGAAACCGCAGGTGGGTACACTTCTTAAAAAATGGGACTCGTACATCTATACGCTTCCACAGACACACAAAGGTTGATATACAGTACATAAATGTTGATCATACCTCATGGGTAGATGGTAAAAAGCTAAAGGGGGAACTCCGTAACATAATAAACTGAGAAGATTTGGGGTGCCAGGGAATTTTGAGACATAGGGAAAAGGAAACTGCTGGAGCACCCCAAAAATGATATAGGCATATCCCATATTAAAAAAGATGACATTCTCATGCGGACTTAGAAATGGTAAAAGCATTATATTTGGAAAAGGTGTATTAAAAGTCTAATATCATCCATGATTTGGGGGCTCATTGGTGTGCCAATCAAATAAGCAGGCAGAGCTTAGAGGCCGCATTATAAAGTTGAACATCGCTAGGACCGAGACCTCATTAGCGTTTGGGTCTTTAAATGGTTTTGGCATTTACTCTGGGGTGTTAACTGCCAGATAAATTCATATACTCATTTTTGTAAGCTTGTTGTGAAAGAGAAGGAGGGCAGTCTGATGGACACTGTCTGCAATTCATTTTCATTACATTTATCCTACCCAACCATGTTATAATCAGTTTGTTCCAGTTTTTCAAGCCTTTTTTTTTAATGCCTGCCAACAGTTTGGAGTCATTAAGGGAGTACGAGTCCTTGAGTTTAGAAGAAATGTCTTTTCTCAGATACTTCATCTTTTGTTTACTCCATTTACATGGCATACTTAATTGGAGGATTCTAATTCTTTCATTGGGTTTGGCATTGTAACGATTGGTTTAGTTATTATCAGCTGCAGACAAGACTACCTTGTATTCATGGTTATTGATGGAAATCCCAGGCATGACAGGATTTTCCCTGATATGTGTAGCAAATGGTTCTGAGACAACGGCAAATAATAGGAGGGAGAGTGGGCACACCTGTCTTGTTCCATTTTTAATATCAAAAGGCTCCTACAGAGTGCCATTGACCTTGACCATGGTAGTAGGGGATTATATAATGCATTGATGCAGTTTATAATGTATTTGCCGAAGCTTACTTTCCTTAAAAACAGAAAATAGATATTTCCAATTTATTCTATTGAAGGTCTTTTCGGTGCCTGTCGATAGGAAGAAGGCAGGAATTCTGCTCTTGTGAATGCGATATATAAGGTTAGCGACCTTTCTAGTGTTATCTCTGGCCTCTCTATGCGAGATAAACCCCACTTGGTCTGTGAGTTAATTTGGGCAGGAAAGTGTTTATTCTGTGAACAGGAATGTTAGCAAATATTTTTAAGTCCACGTTGAGATGGGAGATAGGCCTATTGGAAGCTGGATCCTTTTCTGGGTTAAGAATTATGTTGATATGGGCTTCAAGTGTTTCCAAGCATAATGAGTCCCCATTTCTGATAGCGTTCCCCGTGACTCGCGGCTCGCCCCCCCCCCCCCCCCGTTCCCCGTGACTCGCGGCTCGCCCCCCCCCCCCGTTCCCCGTGACTCGCGCTCCCCCCCCCGTTCCCCGTGACTCGCGGCTCACCCCCCCCCCCGTTCCCCGTGACTCGCGCCCCCCCCCCCCCCTATTCCCCATGACTCGCGCTCCCCCCCCCCGGCGCCTGCTTGGTCCCCCGTCCGGCTGAGTGAGGCTCGTGCAAGCGGCGGTAGGAAGCACCCTGTGTGGGCCTGAGGCATAGGCGGGACGCGCAGTGACTTACCTGAGGGGGAGGTAGCGCCGGGGAGGTAAGGGAGCAGCTGGGGTAGGAGGGCCGCGCTTCCCCTCCGTCCGGAGCCAGTGCAGGGCGGCGCACGTGATGGGGGACGGACGGACAGAGGGGGGGGGGGGGTGGTGTGTGTGTGTGTGTCCGGCCAATGAGAGGTGTGCGGGGGCGGGCCAAGGGAGCCAATCTGATTGCCGCTAGGGACACAGGGAGGGACACAGGGAGACACATACATACAGACAGACAGACAACGACACATAGGACACTTTGAGAAATATATAGTAGATGTGGGAATCTATCTGGACCAGGGATCTTTCCATGAGTACCAACTTTAACTCCTTTAGGTCAATTGGTCTGTCTGAGAGCCTCACCTCCTCCCAACAGGACATACTTGAAAACGAGCGGTAACTCTCAATATATTACTTCCTGGAAAACATTTTTATAAAAAAAATAAATGTCAAGCCTGCGGGAGAGCGTCTTGTTTAGAAAGTTGGTGATTGTAAATTCCATTAGTGGAAAACCAGAAATACTGTTTGATTGGAGATTATAAAGGGACTGATGAAATTATGGGTTCTGGGTGGTTGTCCCATCCCTAACCTTAATGCTATTGACATGTTGAGCAGGTAGTTTTTGCCCGAGCTTTCTTGCTAGTAATCTGCCTGTATAAAACAAGAAACAAAGAAGAACCTGAGCAACATCCAATGTGACAAAAATACACAGTGAAATACCTATATATCGCTTGAAAAAGGGTCATTTAGTTAACCCTTTGGCCAAAGTGTATAAGCCTGTGAGCGACATCAAGGCATGACCAAATTCGCAGGTCCTAACACTAACTGATTAAAATCCTTATTTACCTCTATAATTAGGGGAAGGATGGTCCTGGCATTGAACCTGTCGCAACCAGCTACATGAAACGTAAACCTGCTTACTTGGACAGAGGGGAGGGACGAGCTTTAAACCCTGGGTGGGAGGAGCCACTAGCCTCCAAAACAGCTGAGAGCAGATGGACAAAGTTAACAAACACACAGATACCCAGCAAGTTCTCAGAACCCCCCCCAAATTACTACAATATATATATGTACTGTATATAAGTGTCAAAAGGAATGCTATTGGGCGTGGCTAATTGTATAAAAAAAGAAACAGAGAAGTTCAGAGCAACATCCAATGTGACAAAAATACACAGTGAAATACCTATTTATCTCTTGAAAAAGGGTAATTTAGTTAACCCTTTGGACAAAGCGTATAAGCCTGCGAGCCACGACAAGGCATGACCAAGTAATGTGTCTGCTTTGTTTCCTCGTTTATAAAATTTCTGATTTAACCATAGCATGGACTTGGTCACTCTCTGATCGAGAAGGGCCCTCCGTTTTCCTCTTAGGTCATTTCATTTCAACAGAGAGACCTTGTCAGTATCTTGTCTATGTTGGCACTCTAGAATTTGGATGTGGGATACAAAGTCATCTACTGTATTTCTTTCAATTCCTGTCTCTTTTTTTAAAACAAAGCAAGTTTGATGAGTTCACCCCTTATGACACATCTGTGTGCCTCCCATATGCAAGACAGTGATGATTCAACTGTTGTGTTATTTTGGAAATAATCTATGAGAGAGGGCCTTCGATTTCATTGATTTCAGTGCCTTTCAATAGAGATTCCTTACGTCTCCAGCTCCATGCTGATTTTACCAGGGGGTTAAATTTAGTGTTAGTTCAATAGCAGCATGAAGTGTGCACCAGAAACCCTGCGGTAACGTGTTGTGCAGAAGCATAATACGTTCCTGTGTGTTATAACCAGGGTCCGGTCATGTTAGCAGAAAAACACATTAGGCAGTATAGTATTTTGCAATCAGACAAACAAATGTTTTATTAAAGGAATGAGAAAAAAGATGCATTACATGTGAGGTGAAATACTGTATGTACCACGTCACAAAATAGGAAAGGTGATAGCTTGTGGGCACAGCCCATCTGCATTGTAACCAATAGCAGTGGCATGTATCAGTAGTACGTGATATGTTAAGACTACGGTTATAGTAAACAACACCCATTCTTGATGTTTATTTTGGAAGAATATATCCCCCAGTGGGTAACATTGTCACTATTCACCTCGTTCTCTCTATGGCTTTATCCTAATGGCCCTACTCATATTAAGCATATTTCCTGTATTGGTTTGCTTATATCTGTAAGGAGTCACAATGCTGCAAGATTTAAATGCTGTCCTTAAAAAGCACGAGGAGCATCATTACAGGAAATGCTGAAACCTTTACAAGCTGGGAAACTGCAGACCAAAAGGTGAGATACACCTGAGCTCAAACCCAAAACCATTCTCTGTGCCCCGTATCACCTACGGGTCTACTTTCCTACAGAACATATGCTAAGGATCAGAAAGACAGGTTAGCTTGGACTTCTCAAACACAGACACTAATGAATCATTAACTTCAGGAGAGTTCGGCAAAGAATTCCGTTCTCCGTTCTCCGTTTCTTCTCTGTAGTTTTACGCATTGATTTCTCCCCCCGAAGTATCAGATTTGTCTAACAGCTGGCTTTCTGGCCATGTTCTGTGGATTGGTGACCTGAATTGCTGTGGTGAGATCCTGAAAAGGAAAGACATAAAGTACTGCATTCAAATCACAATGTACTTTGTATTAGCATGTGGGAAATATAGTATGTGATCATTCTAGCACAAAATATTTTCATGTTTTTTTTACCAAAATCTATTTCTGTGAAACCAGTTTGCAGAATTTTTAAGAGCTAAAAGTTCCTAAGAAATCAAACATTTTCCCCATCAGTTTGCAGTTTTGCTAAAGTGATTGGCCATGCAGCTGCTTATGATAAATGAACCCTAATCACAATGACTCCTCCAAAGTTCTTCAGACACTGAATAAGGCCCAAGACCCCATCCAATATGGGTGAAGTCTCTTACCCATGGCACAGAAGCCCCTGAATTCCATTCAAATTAATTGGGTTCAGAGACTTTCCTGCCATGGAGAAGCAACATAGTCAATCTGTCGAAATCACAATTTGTAGGTAGTTAATAATAAAAGGTTTATCATTCAAGAATAAAAACTTTATCTCCAAGGTGAGAATTGCCTATAATTGTGAAAGAAAAAACTCTCAGGTACTTAATACATATTTAGTCCAATGAAATGATCTTCTTTCTAACACTATAGGGACGTGCTCAGCATGAAATGATGCTAATCCGAGATCTTCCTAAGACACTAAAAGGTTTGTTTATTAAAATAGTTATGGGACAAAACTAGTGTAATACTGGTGCAGAATAAAAAAGATCAATCTGAAAGTATTGAGATTTTTTATTTGGTAAATGTGGTTCTTTGTGCATGGCAGTTACATATTACTTTGTACCTTTACATATCTATGTTTATATTGTAGCTCAATTCCTTTCATTGTCGCTCCTTTTTATTCAGTTGAGATTTATGTACAGAATAGATGGATTTATCTTGTGTATGAATGCAAAAAAGCTCATCTGAATATGTTTCACATAAATCATTGGGCAACTTTAACATACGACTGTTATTGCAATGTTCTCTTTTCCCTCTTTTTGTTCCGTTTGGAAGTATCTATTACAGTATAGAACAGTTTTTAGTTGTTGCTTTCAAATAGTGGTTTGAACATTTCTGTGATGGTTTTATAGCTAACATCTCTTTGCACTTACCATGGCTGCCTCCTGAGGAATGGCACTGTGGAATGCTGTACAGAAAAACACAAGTTGATATAGTCACGGTTGGTTTTAAGCACATGAGTTTGCAAAATGAAGCATGTGCAACCGTACAGAAAGCATGGAGCCTTGGGCAAAGTGCGACATATCCGCAAGGCAAAGGCTCACCCCCAACCCCAACCTTTCCCTCCTGTCCCGTCCCTCCCCTCTTGGTCAACAGCGACACCCGGAGCGGAGAGGGGCCGGCTGGAGGCGGTAAATGCAGCAGTGAGGGTCGGGACATCATTCCGCGCCCCTCTCTGCGTTTTCCCGCGCCCCCCTCCCCCCCCACCCTCCCCTTTTGGTTAAATTCTGTTTTGTGGGAGTTATACTTGTATTGAATTAATTTATATTTGTGGTTATATTGCCTCTGTCGTGGCGGCTGTTTGGGGTGTCGGTGAGGGTAAACTCTGCCAGACATGGCTCAGTTACGATAATGCATGGTGGCCGAGTGGACTTTGAGTATTTGGGGCCCATCTAGCAACTGACGTGGGGTCAGCTGAACGGCTGGGACTTGGGACGGTCCGGGTAACGGACCATGAAGTAAACGTCATTGGCCCTTACCTGGCGTTACATGATGTAAGTGTCATCGGCTTTAC
The DNA here is from genome assembly GCF_040206685.1 of Ascaphus truei. Taxonomy (NCBI): domain Eukaryota; kingdom Metazoa; phylum Chordata; class Amphibia; order Anura; family Ascaphidae; genus Ascaphus; species Ascaphus truei. The sequence goes on along the minus strand of NC_134505.1, from coordinate 3,329,178 downwards.
CTGTGGGTGGAGCGCTGTGGCAGGGCTACCACCTCCCCTTTTGCTGTATCTGAATAAAAAAACGTGGCCATTGCCAGTGTTCGACAAACCTATACATTTGCTCGCCCCGGGCGAGTGGATTTAACCACGTGGCGAGCTCCTATTGGCCCAAGCAGCACACGTGTGGTACTAGGTGGCGAGTAGATTTTTTTGTTTGGCGAGTAGATTTTTTTGGTGATTTGTCGACCACTGGCCATTGCACCTCCAGACGTGTGTGTGTGTGTGTGTGTGTGTGTGTGTGTGTGTGTGTGTGTGTGTGTGTGTGTGTGTGTGTGTGTGTGTGTGTGTGTGTGTGTGTGTGTGTGTGCTTTATTTGCGGGATGTTGTGTGGGGTTGGGGGAGCAAGATTGCCGGTTCAAAGACCTTGTTATTAATATTAATGAGTTTTCCTGAGTGCTTTAATAGCTTTGAGACGTTATTTATAACCAAAGGCAAAACAAAAGCAAGATAACATTGTATAGTAATAAGGTTGTGTTCATTATATAGGTTTAAAGAAATAAGCACTTAACAAGTTTTTTTGGAACCGTATTTCATGATGTAATTCATGCTTTCCAAGTGTGGACAAAATGGCCTCATGTAATAACTGTAATACTCTCGGGATTACATAGATACTGATACTGGAATGTATTATATGTGTGTATGAGTGTGTGTGGTTTTGGAATATCCTTTCCTATATACTTCCCCATGCACTTTCATGGTGAAATAAGCCCAGTCCTCAAATATCTAATTCATTCCATAATTAAGGGCTATGGGACACTGTGTTACATACTGCATGTCCTGTCCATCCAGCAGGCGTTTGTATGTGGCAATCTCCATCTCCAGATGTGTCTTTTGGTCCATGAGAACTCTGTACTCATAGTTCTGGTTCTCCAGATCAGATCGGATCTGGCCCAGCTGCCCTTCCACGTTGTTGATCATGCCCTGTAACTGGCTGAGCTGGGAGCTATAACCGGCCTGTGTCTCTGCCAAGCTGCCTTCCAGGGCTGATTTCTGCAAGAGAGGAACATACTGGCAATAAGAGATTGTGCAATTGGTGGAAATCCTTATTTAACACAGTAGCACAGTCCAATATTGAATACTAAATACAGCAGTATATGCAATGTTCTTCTAAAAGAACTAAAATTGCAGTAAACTCTTTGCATTAAATCCAGATGTATTGAACGCATGGATGTCTATGTCTTACGGATTGACCATAGACGTCATTATACCAATCTGCTACTATTTTTATATTTTCTTAAATAAAGGGCTTTAAATTTCAACAATTACACACAGTTTCATTGAGGGCATTCTACAGGGAACCTGTCTTGTGTATTATTATTATTGTCCCTATTGCACCGTGTTACTACACTTTACATACATACATACAGAGACATTTTCGTGAGTCTCTGGGTTAAGCAGTAAATATGTGTATACCACTGAGAGTACATGTAGACTTCACCAGGGATTTTATATTACGCAGTGTATATCTGTATGCCATAATGATACTGTACATGCTTCTTCTTCCAAACCAATGTGTGTAGTTATCCAGTGTGTGTATATATATATATATATATATATATATATATATATATATATATATATATATATATATATACACACACATAATGCAGTGTACAGTATATCTCTACCTACCACACTGTGAGTAGGCATTCTATATGAGCATATTTATGATTCACAACCTTGTAAAGACACCTACAGTACATTTAGATGTTATATTTATGTATTTTCTCTTGTTGATAAACCCCCCACGCTCCCCCTGGATTTTGAAGACCGTTACAGTATATCTGTATGCCATAATAATACTGTATACACTGGCGACACACTTTATTCGAGCTCGGCTAGTCCCACGAATTCGGGTATACCCGGGTGTATTGAGGTTTGTGACTGTTTTCTGCCCGAGTGCATTGGGTTATTTTGCAGGCAGGGATTGAAGCATTTTATTCCCGCTGGCTGCAATACTGCACAGTATATATATATATAGTGCATTACAATTCATGAATTTATGCCATCTGGTAGACACGCGAAGCATTGCAGCCTATTAAATCCTAATCATTATAATTTAATAGATCAGCCGCCCGACAGCCAGGCATGAACCCAGGCTGGGAAGGCAAACACAACGGGGCTTGTCAGAGGTGAGGAGCGGCGCATTCCAGGTATCTGCCAGGTACATACTGGGTATTTGCTCGAATAAAGTGTGTCGGTGCAGTATGCTTCTTCTTCCAAACCAATGTGTGTAGTTATCCAGTGTTCTTTGCATAGACATAAACAGTGATACCGCACAATAATCGAGGAATATGAGTGCTAACACATACCATGCTCAGCTGGCTCTGAAGCTCAATCTCCAAGCTCTGCGCACAGCGCTTCAACTCGGTGACCTCACTTTGGACTGACACCAGCTGCTCAGAACCGGACGCCACCTGACGATTCAGTTCCTCACTCTGCAAGAACATAGAAATAGAAAAGAGATTTATGGAATAATATCTGACATACTGTAGTTGCATTGTGAGTTAGGTCACTTATATATTTAGAAATTTGGTCAAAGAAATACCACATCTTTTATTTAATCTTAATAGTAAATTTGGGAGGTCCATATAATTATTGGTTCTAACTCTACTTCTTAAAACTGTACTGATGTGGTAAACATGGATATGTCACCATATCTTATTCTGCCTCAGATTCCAAAGTTAGATTGTAAAATACACAAGCAACATTGCGTTTGATTATTTTACAGAGGATTAATTATCTGATGTGATCGATTGACATATTAGAATGGAAGTGATGTGTTTACCCTTTGAAGGAACATGCTCTCAACCTCCCTCATGTTCCTCTCCATCATGTTTTCATATTGCTCTCGGATCTCAGACAAGGCTCCGTTCAAATCCGCAGATGGAGCAGCGTTCACTTCCACGTTGACTCTGGCGCCCAGCTGAGCGCGGAGAGAGTTCACCTCCTGCAAGGGCACAAGATGAAGATGAGAATCAGGCGGAGCAGTAATGTGCCATTATGGGGGCTATATATCAAGCTGCGCAGAAGAATATTTTTTTTAAATTATGTTTGTGGAAGAAGCTTCGATTTCACATTTGTACTTTAATGTTTTTTTTAAATTAAGTGCACAATTTGGGGAGTGATGATACGAGGATGAATTAGAATTTGTATCTGCCGATTCAAAATGTCAAGTCTGCGATTGGGCTTACCCTAGTGTCACAGAGATGTGCTTGAAATGTAGGATGAGACATTTTCTTTTACATCAAGCTGGCAATGATTTATGCAGAAGACATTCTTGCCCGCACAAATACAGGAATATTAATGGTTTCATACATAACCCTCATCATCTTGATCTCCATTCTATTACATTACCTCTTCATGGTTACTCCTCATTTGCTGCAGTTCATCCTGGAGGCCTTGAACTTGCATCTCCAGGTCACACCTCTCCATGTTCAGCCCTTCCAGGACTCTGCGCAGACTGTTCGCATCCGCCTCAACATTGTTCCTCAGGCTGACCTCCGTCTCATACCTTGTGAGACAGCAAGAACAAGACATTAAGGGCTACACAGTCCAGAAAACACAAACCATTAAATGTGTCTACCTTGTGCACCTTTGTGAAGATTTAGATGTACTCCTCTTATCTGATCTTATTCATCCCTTCTTTCATTTATTTCTTTATAATATTTATGACACTTACTTGTTTCTGAAGTCATCTATAGCCAGTCGGGCATTGTCTATCTGCAGAACAATCCCGGCATTCTCCACAGTGGCTGCAGCAATCTAAAGAAACATACCAGGCAGTGAATTCATATTCGTCTTTTAGTCAGTGCAACATTGATTTAATTTCCAAAAAATAAACCTGAATGTACCTGACACTGGAGCTCCTGAATAACACTGTAGTACTGACTGAAGTCAGGGGATGAGCTGGGGGCATTGTTTGCATACCACTCACAGATCTTTCTCTCCAGCTGGGCATTTTCCTGCTCCAGTGAGTTCACTCTCTCCAGGTAAGATGAAAGTCGTTCATTCAGAAGCTGCATGGTTTCCTTCTCATTGATGCCGAACAGGCCATCATTCTTAGAACCACCGTTACCCCCAAAGCTGCTAAAGTGGCTTCCATGACTAGAGCCACCATGTACACTTCCATAGCCACATCCATGACCGAAAGAAGAGTGTTTGGAGCTGGAAATTCCTTTACCTCCGTATCCTCCATGATGGGATCCTCCATGATGGGACATGTGGGAGCCTCCATGATGGGATTTATGGGGTTTGCAGTGGCTCATAGTGATGCTAAAGGTGGATCCAAATGGAAGGACACTGCAGCTTGATCAGCAAGTGAAGTATAAGTGCTCCCTATCCAATGGTCTCCTTTTATAGAAAGTATGGGTGGGAGGGGTTGCTGAACGAAGTGCACTTGGGCGGCTAAGGGACACAACAGTTTACCATTTTGTTACAATGCTGCACAACAGAGGGGATTATTTACCCCACCCATAATGGCACAAAAGTGCATGTCTACATCAAAGAAGAAGTAAAACACGCGCTATGAATAAACACCGTCATAAAGCACTTAATAATTTAATTCATAGGGTGTTTATTAATGTGTTTGGAAGTAATGTGTTTCTGTAGAACGGAGGATTCTGATGACAATGTGGGTGGGAGACGGGGGATGAATGGTACAAAGCCAAATACCACTTGGATCCTGATTTAGTCGTTTGCTCTGTGGAAACTAGATACATTTGGAAAATATTGACAGCTATTTTTCTTTAAATGCTTTTATTTATTATTATTCACAATATAATGCACTGTAATGTGAAAATAATATAACATAATGAAAATGAAGATCAAAGTGATAACTTAAAATTCCTTTTCCAGCTTTCCCTTGTCCATTGCGAAAAGAAACAGTGGACTCATAGAATTAAAACCTTAGTTCCTTTTGGCCTAAACATTGGTATCAACTCGGGATGTTTTCTGTAAATTCATATATATTTTCAGGGTCCCTCGCGAGACGTTCAGGGAGATCACAATAAATGACCTGGAGATGTTTTCAACGGATATCAAGAGATTATTCCAAGCAGAGCTGCATAAGACTGTGGCGAAACTTAAATCGGACCTGTCCTCGCTGTCTGAACGAACCTCTGACCTGGAGCAGAAAGTGGTGGAGTCCCTTCCGCTGCAGGCTAATACTGACAATGAAGACTTATAACAAAGACAAGACCCTAAGGGACATCTGCAGTATTAGGACCTCGAAAACCAGAAAAGGAGGCGAAACCTATGTATCAGGAATGTTCATGAGGCGGTCTCTCCAGGCAATCGACAGGGCCCACCATGCCCCAGGACCAGGATTCGTGGATCCTGGCAAGTGAAGAGGAGAAGATCAGATCACCATGTAGAAATAGAGGTGACATCTCCTTTGAGAATACGCCAATACAAATATTCAGCAACCTCTCCCAGACTGCAATTTTAAGATGACAAGACCTCCGATCAGTCACCACCCTGCTGCGAGAGAGTGGCGTCCATCCTAGATGGGGATTCCCCTTTCATCTAATTGTAGACAAGAATGGCAGACAATTTGGCCTATGTTTTAGGAAGGCGGCAGAACACTTGCTCCGGGAGTTAGGCCTCAGCGAGAGGAAACCGCCTGGGAAAGGATCTGAGCCGCGAAGATCGCTTCCATCAGAGAATACACAGATCAAGGCCTGGGGATCCACCCTCTGTATATATCCACTCTGAGGAGACATGGGATGGGAGCCTCACGGAGTCTCTGACAACAAGGCATGAGATGCCTGTGGGGCATCCTTTTTAGATAGCGTCAGAGGGCTTTTCCTGACCAGAGGTCTGGGAGGAGAGAGACGTGCTCCAGTCAAAGTAGAAGATGCTTCCATGACCTGGCCTTGAACAGTCGAGCCTGGAGAGAGACTATGGCTGGCAGAGGGGAGCATAAGATGTGCTCGGACAGCTTTACACTGACTGGGTTGGCTACCTACACCTGAAGGGGCCTTCTCCCCTAGGGGATGGGGCCCATTGGCCATGACCATGAGCACCACAAAAGTTTTTATGTTTATATGCTATTGGCAAATAAGATACCAACAAAATGTTTAGGATGCTACTGTATATACAGTACTTCCTTTCTGCAATGGGAACAAAAGGGAATAAAAACAATTAAAGACACAGTATGATCAAGATTGTTACAGGTGAGACACACGCTTCCCAAATCTTTAAAAAAAAAATCAACGGATCCAACAAACAGTTCTTTATATATTTACAAGCAAGGCCTTGCATTAACAAGGTTCTTAGAGATACTCAATTAAACATGTTATTTGATGGCCTTGATTCCCATCTAATTACCTCACAGACTCTGGGAGCTTCCACTTCGTACTTTTACAAGTTCTGATGCACGGAGGTGAATCAAACGACGAGTAAAAGTGGGATCAAATCATGGGTAGGAAAATTTACAAATTCGTACGTGATCCAGGGGGAGCATGGGAGAAAAATAGAAATATAAAAGAAACACAATATACTCCTGACGAAGCCACGCACTCTTTGGCGAAACGCGTAGAGTGGTATCCGCCTACTGGGAGAGAGGAGCAGAGACGCAGATCGGGAGCCCACCGCCGGAAGTGACGTATCGGGGCTGCACCGGAAGTGACGTACCGGAGTCCATAGAACGCGATCAAACGGCGCGCTGCAGAAGGGAAGGGATACACCGCAACCAACGTGCAGCGGAGAGATTGGAGTCTCCAACACCGGAGCACCCGGGAAGGGACGGAGAGGGACCATCCAACGGAGCAGTGTCCCACGCATCGTATGCGCACCGAAGGTGGCGGGTGAGCCCTAAGATCTACAGTCCACCCTCTTCCATCACAATCATTGTGATACATGGTTTATTATATTGATTTTATTGTAAGTGTGCATTTTTTAAGTTTCATAAAGTAAAACCCATTTACACTACTGGTCTGCACTATGTATACTTTTTTCCCTCCACGCATATGCTGTCCTGTTGAGAGTGAAGTCTGCACCTTATCTAGAATGTACAGATCCAATCCACTGAGACCATTGTGTCAAAATGCCCGTGTTCTATTTGAATCCTGTGAGTAGGCAACACTTATGAGCCAAGATACACGATCACTCTAACCCACTCAGTATCAAACTGTCTGCACTTATATTGTGTTTCTTTTATATTTCTATTTTTCTTCCATGCTCCCCCTGGATCACGTACGAATTTGCACAACTTGAGGGACAAGCAGAACCAGTCCCTAACCAGCTGGGTCGAGCAGGTTTTTTTTGTACACCTTTATATATATATATTCACGAATTTATCACGTGTGTACAACTTTTCATGTTGATTATATGCAATTTTTTGTATCAATAGATCTAAGAATTATTCACTGTATATTGATAGAGAACACTAGTAGAGTTAGCGCTTTATATTCACTATAACATAGGAAAATTTACAGACATAAATGAGGCTTCAATTCTAATTGTGTTTCAAAACAGATTAAGATCTTATCATTCTGCACAATTCCATGAGATGTTATATAAACTACTGCATTATACTTACATCACACCATCAATCAGATTAAATATGGGTCTTAGTCCAAATAGCAAGTGCTTAAAATCTACCAAAAAGCAGATATAATACATAATGCATGGGATTGCCTGAAGGTTAAGTTATTTTGGTCTAAACTCCTGATATCATAAAGAAAATAAGTGAGCTGCATTTTTCTGAAAATCAACAAGCAGCGATTCTGCGGGTCTATAATTCTTCAAAGGGGGATTGCTCTAGAGTCTCAAAAAAGGATGAGATCGAAATTCTAGCAGCAATAAAAACATAATGGATTTTTTACCATTCACCACCCGTCTCCCACTCACATTGTCATCAGAATACTCCGTTCTCGAGTGACACATTACGTCCAAACACATTAATAAACATAGTGTGAATTAAATAATTAAGTGCTTTATGCCGGTATTTATTCACAGTGCGTGTTTTACTTCTTCTTTGATGTAGACATGCACTTTTGTACCATTATGGGTGGGGTAAATTATCTTCTCTTTTGTGCAGCATTGTAACAAAATGATAAACTGTTGTGTCCCTTAGCCGCCCAGACTTGTCTTTGATTTCTGAAGAACCTTCCTAAATGTCTAGGTGTAAACGTAATGTTGATATAATGCACGTAAAATGTACACTTCGTTCTGTAACCCCTCCCACCCATACGTTCTATAAAAGGAGACCTTTGGATAGGGAGCACTTATACTTCACTTGCTGATCAAGCTGCAGTGTCCTTCCATTTGGATCCACCTTTAGCATCACTATGAGCCACTGCAAACCCCATAAAGCCCATCATGGAGGCTCCCACATGTCCCATCATGGAGGATCCCATCATGGAGGATACGGAGGTAAAGGAATTTCCAGCTCCAAACACTCTTCTTTCGGTCATGGATGTGGCTATGGAAGTGTACATGGTGGCTCTAGTCATGGAAGCCACTTTAGCAGCTTTGGGGGTAACGGTGGTTCTAAGAATGATGGCCTGTTCGGCATCAATGAGAAGGAAACCATGCAGCTTCTGAATGAACGACTTTCATCTTACCTGGAGAGAGTGAACTCACTGGAGCAGGAAAATGCCCAGCTGGAGAGACAGATCTGTGAGTGGTATGCAAACAATGCCCCCAGCTCATCCCCTGACTTCAGTCAGTACTACAGTGTTATTCAGGAGCTCCAGTGTCAGGTACATTCAAGTTCATTCTTTGGAAATTAAATCAATGTTGCACTGACTAAAAGACAAATATGAATTCACTGCCTGGTATGTTTTTTAGATCGCTGCAGCCACTGTGGGGAATGCAGGGATTGTTCTGCAGATAGACAATGCCCGACTGGCTATAGATGACTTCAGAAACAAGTAAGTGTCATGAATATTATGGAGACATAATTGAAAGAATGGATGAATAAGATAAGAGGAGTACATCTAAATCTCCACAAAGATGTACAAGGTAGACACGTTTAATGGTTTGTGTTTCCTGGACTGTGTAGCCCTTAATGTCTTGTTCTTGCTGTCTCACAAGGTATGAGACGGAGGTCAGCCTGAGGAACAATGTTGAGGCCGATGCGAATGGTCTGCGCAGAGTCCTGGAAGGGCTGAACATGGAGAGGTGTGACCTGGAGATGCAAGTTCAAGGCCTCCAGGATGAACTGCAGCAAATGAGGAGTAACCATGAAGAGGTAATGTAATAGAATGGAACTCAAGATGATGGGGTTATGTTTGAAACCATTAATATTTCTGTATTTGTGCGGGGCAAGAATAGTTTTTGCCAGCCTGATGTGAAAGAAAATGTCTCATCCTACATTTGAATCCTATTTCTTGGATACTGGGGTTAGCCCTAATGCAGGCCTGGCATTTTGAATTGGCAGATACAAATTCTAATACATCCTCATATATAGTAATCACTCCCAACATTGTGCACTTAAAAAACACATTCACATGCAACATGAAATTGAAGCTACTTCCACCAACATAATAAAGCAATATTCTTCTGCGTAGCTTGATATATAGCCCCCATATATTCTTCTGCGCAGCTTGATATATAGCCCCCATAATGGCACATTGCTGCCCCTCCTGATTCTCATCTTCATCTTGTGCCCTTGCAGGAGGTGAACTCTCTCCGCGCTCAGCTGGGCGCCAGAGTCAACGTGGAAGTGAACGCTGCTCCATCTGCGGATTTGAATGGAGCCTTGTCTGAGATCCGAGAGCAATATGAAAACATGATGGAGAGGAACATGAGGGAGGTTGAGAGCATGTTCCTTCAAAGGGTAAACGCATCCCTTTCATTCTACTATTTCAACAGCTCATCAGATAACGATGAATGTTCTCTAAAACAGTCACACTCATCATTCATCATATGCCTTACAATCTAACGTGGTACCTGAGGCAGAATAAGATATGGTGACTTATCTACTATATGTTTACTACCCGAGTACAGGTATAAGAAGCAGAGTTGGAATCAGCAACTCTATGGAAACCCAACATTTACTATTAAGATTAAATAAAAGGTGTGGTATTTGTGTGACCACATTTCTAAATACTGTATATAAGTGAGCTAACTCACAGTGCAACTACTGTATGTCAGATATTATTCCATACGTCTCTTTTCTATTTCTATGTACTTGCAGAGTGAGGAACTGAATCAGCAGGTGGCGTCTGGTTCTGAGCAACTGGTGTCAGTCCAAAGTGAGGTCACCGAGTTGAAGCGCTGTGCGCAGAGCCTGGAGATTGAGCTTCAGAGCCAGCTGAGCATGGTATGTGTTAGCACTCATATTCCTCCATTATTGTGCGGTATCACTGTTTAGGTCTATGCAAAGAACACTGGATAACTACACACATTGGTTTGGAAGAAGAAGCATATACAGTATTATTATGGCATACAGATATACACTGCATTATATAAAATCCCACTGAAGCCTACATGTACTCTCAGTGGTATACACATATTTACTGCTTAACACACAGACTCTCCTACTCTCCATGAATCATATATATTTATCATCTACTATTTCCCTTTTCTCAGCATTGCCTATACTGCTGTATTTATTATTCAGTATTGGACTGTGCTACTGAGTTAAATAAGGATTTCCACCAATGGCACAATCTCTTATTGCCAGTATGTTCCTCTCTTGCAGAAATCAGCCCTGGAAGGCAGCTTGGCAGAGACACAGGCCGGTTATAGCTCCCAGCTCAGCCAGTTACAGGGCATGATCAACAACGTGGAAGGGCAGCTGGGCCAGATCCGATCTGATCTGGAGAACCAGAACTATGAGTACAGAGTTCTGATGGATCAGAAGACACATCTGGAGATGGAGATTGCCACATACAAACGCCTGCTGGATGGACAGGACATGCAGTATGTAACACAGTGTCCCATAGACCTTAATTATGGAATGAATTAGACATTTGAGGACTGGGCTTATTTCACCATGAAAGTGCCTGGGGTAGTGTATAGGAAAGGATATTCCAAAAACACACACACAAACATACATACACACATACACACATACATACACACACACACACACATACACACATACACACTTGGGGTTATAATGCATTCCAGTATCAGTACCTATGTAACCCAGAGAGTATTACAGTTATTACATGAGGCCATTTGGGCCACACTCGGAAAGCATGACTTACATCATGAAATACGTTTTCAAAATAACCTTGTTAAGTGCTTATTTCTTTAAACTAATATAATGAACATAAGCTTATTAATACAAAAGTATACTCTATATAGGTTTTGCTTTGCTTTTGATAATAAATAACCACTCGAAGGTATTAAATCACTCAGGAAAACTCATTAATATTAATAACAGTATGATTGCAATTGCTTAATTTTTAAAGCTCATGTGCTAAAAACCAACCGTGACTATATAAACTTGTGTTTTTCTATACAGCATTCCCCAGTGCCATTCCTCAGGAGGCAGCCATGGTAAGTGCAAAGAGATATTAGCTATAAAACCATCACAGAAATGTTCAAATCACTATTTGAAAGCAACAACTCAAAACTTTTCTATATGAGATACTTCCAAACGGGACAAAAAGAGGGAAAAGAGAACATTGCAATAACAGTCGTATGTTAAAGTTGCCCAATGATTTATGTGAAACATATTCAGATGAGGGTTTTTTAATTCATAGACAAAATAAAAACATCTATTCTGTACATAAATCGCAACTGAATAAAAAGGAGTGACAAGGAAAGGAATTGAGCTACAATATAATTATAGATGTGTAAGAAGAAATATGGAACTGCCCTGAACAAAGAACCACATTTACCAAATAAAAAATCTCAATACTTTCAGATTGAGCTTTTTATTCTGCACCAGTATTGCACTAGTTTTGTCCCATAGCTATTTTAATACACAAACCCTTTAGTGTCTTAGGAATATCTCTCAGTAGCATCGTTTCATGCTGAGCACATCCCTATCGTGTTAGAAAGAAGATCATTTAATTGGACTAAATACGTATTAAGGGGGCTATGCACAAAGCAGTGATAAGTGTTTTTAAGTGAGATAAATGCTTTATGGCGCAATTTTTTTAGCAATGACTGTGTTTTGATGATAAAAAGCCTTTTAAGCGCGATACTGCAGTGTTATCATTGCTTTGTGAATCGCGCTGCACGTAATATTGCACCATAAAGGCATTTATCTCACTTAAAAACACTTAGCACTGCTTTGTGCATAACCCCCTATGTACTTGAGTTTTGTTTCTTTGGGAATTATAGACAATTCTCAGCTTAGAGATAACGTTTTTATTCTTGAATAATAAACCTTTTATTGTATTAGCTATCTACAAATTGTGATTTCGACAGATTGACTATGTTGCTTCTCCATGGCAGGAAAGTCTCTGAACCCAATTAATTTGAATGGAATTCAGGGGCTTCTATGCCATGGGTAAGAGACTTCACCCATATTGGATGGGGTCTTTGGGCCTTATTCAATGTCTGAAGAATCTACAATGCTTTGATTTGGGAACTGATGTTCGATCTTTGGAGGAGTCATTGTGATTAGGGTTCATTTATCATAAGCAGCTGTGGGGAAAAAATCCTCATTAAAATACAAAACTCAAGAAATGTGAGTTATTTCTGTGTTGCATCATAGCATGAATCAAACATACATAGATGTACAGATGTGTAAAGTTTGCAAATTGGTGTTTTTTCCGAGAATCAGTCAGTGCCTTCATAGCAGACTCAAAATTCACCCAGCATATCAATTAATGCTAACTCTCATCCAGAGCCTGAAATATGGGAGTTACTGGAAAGGAGAGGAGAAAATGCTGGGCCAATCACATTAGCAAAACTGCAAACTGATGTTGAAAATGTGTAATTTCTGAGAAACTTTTAGCCCTTAAAAATTCTGCAAACTGGTTTGCCAAAAATAGATTTTGGTCTCAAAAACATGAAAAAGTTTTCTGCTAGAATAAGCATATTTTATATTTATTTATGTCTGATAAAATGCCAAATCACACCAGGATTTAAGCGCGGATAAAGTAATTACATTTATTTTGGTGCGTAAATATTTGGGTTATACACTTATCACAGGTAATTCCACCAGGACTGATCCACAGGGAACACTTTGTAAGGATTCCTAAGAATGGTGTTGTATACTATATTTCCCACATGCTAGCACAAAGTACATTGTGATTTGAATGCAGTACTGTATATCTTTCCTTTCCAGGATCTCACCACAGCAATTCAGGTCACCAATCCACAGAACATGGCCAGAAAGCCAGCTGTTAGACAAATCTGTTACTTCGGGGGGAGAAATCAAGGCGTAAAACTACAGAGAAGAAACGGAGAACGGAGAACGGAATTCTTTACCGAACTCTCCAGAAGTTAATGATTCATTAGTGTCTGTGTTTGAGAAGTCCAAGCTAACCTGTCTTTCTGATCCTTAGCATATGTTCTGTAGGAATGTAGACCTGTAGGTGATATAGGGCACAGAGAATGGTTTGGGGTTTTAAGCTCAGGTGTATCTCACCTTTTGGTCTGCAGTTTCCCAGCTTGTAAAGGTTTCAGCATTTCCTGTAATGATGCTCCTCGTGCTTTTTACGCATTGCATTTAAATCTTACAACATTGTGACTCCTAACAGATATAAGCAAACAAATACAGGAAATATGCTTAATATGAGTAGGGCCACTAGGATAAAGCCACAGAGAGAACGAGGTGAATAGTGACAATGTTACCCACTGGGGGATATATTCTTCCAAAATAAACACCAAGAATTGGTGTTGTTTACTATAACCGTAGTCTTAATATATCACGTACTACTGATACATGCCACTGCTATTGGTTACAATGCAGATGGGCTGTGCCCACAAGCTATCCCCTTTCCTATTTTGTGACGTGGTATATACAGTATTTCACCTTATATCTAATGCATTTTTTTTCTCATTCATTCAATAAAACTTGTGTTTGTCTCATTGCAAAATACTATACTGCCTAATGTGTTTCTTAGTGTTACTATAAACTGGTTGCAACTATTCACTAATTCCTATGAAAATCAACCCAATATCACAACCCATACAATAACTAAAAGAATTAGAATAATATATTTTTTTAAACCACATTTTATTGAACGTGTCCCATTTGTATACATATATAAATTCTTTAACATAAAAAGACAAAGCAGCGCTAAAAACAAACAATTGTAAGCACAATATATACTATAAACAATCAGATACCACTTGATTCAAAGTTCAATCCTGCAGAAAACGAATCCAGTGGAACTGTCCTATAAATGAGGCAAAGAATGTGTCCCAAAGCCAGACAAGATATATAAATTCTTCGTGTTATGTATTAGTAGTACTAGAAGTACATTTACATCACGTTTGAAGGGACATCCTTCATTGTTGATTATACATCAAACATAAAACATGTACTCCGTCTCCCTGATGCCATCTCTGGCTTTGTGTGTGATTAGCCCACTGCACTATGCTGGAGGATACGACCAAGAAGATTTTCGAACATATGGAAAATGGTTTTAAGCTAAATTGTAATTAAATTGTTACTGAATTTTGGAATTCAAATTTTAAAACGAACAATTTATAATCCTAGGTGGAGTAATTTTGAATTGACTGGTAAGGTCATCTTACTGTGACTCTTTTTAAGACCAAAACCTTGTTATCAATCTAAAACCTTCAAAAAGTACAATGGTCCCTACCATGGTGTCACTCCATAGCCTTGGGATAATCTTCTACCAGGTATTGTATTAGGTGCAAATCACCTTTTTGTATTGCGACAGAAGTATGTGGCACTTATTGTCCCACTGAACTGCATCGCAACAGTGGATAAACATGTTACATTGGGTGAGTGACACAAAAGTTGTAAGAGACAGGGTTTAGGAGTAACACAATATGTAAATAATGTTAACACAAGGAAAGTATATTATTTTAAACTGAAAAATAGATCAGACGGAGCTTAGGATGGAGCCGTTGTATTGGGGCGCCCACGGGAGCATACTAACAGAAATGGCATGACTGCACAACAGTTCTGGACCAAGTTATAAAGCGTTGGGGAGTTCAGGTACCTGTATTGTTTTGTATCGGAGTGAGTTGCTGCGTTCAAGGAACACAAGGGAAAGGGGATGCTTAGTAGTTAGGTGCTCTTCACAGGGCGATAGAGTGGTCGATAGAGTTGTTCATGGAACAGTTGGGGAACTGTTTGTTGCCACTACGCTAACCTGGAAGCTTAGGAGATCCACAGAGACCACAACTCTGCATTTTTCTCTTGTAGGTTATATGTTAAGTACATCCCCCATACCCTGGAGAGCCAAGCGCTCACTGTAGATGTGGTCTGTTGTTTCCAGAACAATGCTTTTGTGCAACTGGCAGCCTTTAGCAAATGTAAGGCTAGTGATTTTCTGAGACTAAGCCCTGGGATGTAATCCCGGTTTAATAGAGTGATCCATGAGTCTCTATGCAATGTGATAGAAAACGTGCTCTCAATTATCTCAACGACCTCGTCCCAGAATGGTTAAAAAAAAGTTGGAAAATTCCCCAATTTTGTAGAATAATCCCATAAATTCCACAGCCCCGCCAACATTTGTCAGAAGCGCCGGGGAAGAGGGTGTGTATTTTGGCTGGTGTGAAGTACCAACGAAGCATGACCTTGTAGGAATGTTCCACTCTTATCATAGACGATTCAGCATGTCTTTAAAGCCGGGGGCCCCGGAATCATAGTAATACCATCTATAAATTCTATCATAGCAGTATTATCAGATGAAACAGGCCATGGATGTCTGAACATAAGTACAGGGAGATAGACGTACTCGCATAGAATATTAGGGATCGGGTGTTAGTTTAGGTTAGAGGGCTGAGGACTAAACCTGGTTTACCATGAATGGGAAGCTATGGCTAGCTGTATAAATCCAGAGAACGTTACATACTGGTGTATGGAATGAGGGCGGACCAAGTGCCAGAGTAGAATTGCTGCTTGTCTTGATAGTGGTTTTGCGGGTCACCGGGTAAGTTTATCTAAGGGAAAGAGTTAGACTGAGGTAATTAAGTGAGGGGTTACCAATATAAATAATATAAATACAATACTTGGTAGAAGATCATCCCAAGGCTATGGAGCAACGCCATGGTAGGGGCCATGGAACCTCTTGAAGGTTTCGGATTGAAATCAAGATTTAGATCTTAAAAGGAGTCCAGGTAAGATGACTTTACCAGTTCATTCGAAATGACTCCACCTAGAGTTATAAATTGTACGTTTATAATTCTGTAACAATTTAATTCCAATGAACCTTACGACCATTTTCCATATGTTTGAAAATCTTCTTGGGCGTATCCTTCACCATAGTGCATTGGGTTAATCACACACAAAGCCAGAGATGGCATCAGAGAGACAGAGTATACGTTTTATGTTTTACGATTTATGTATAATCAACAATGAAGGGTGTCCCTTCAAACATGATGTACACTTATTACTAGTTCTACTAATACATAACATTTTAGATATTGTATGGGTTGTGATATTGGGAAGTTTTTCATAGGAATTAGTGTATAGTAGAAATCAGTTTACAGTAGTGTTGATTCTCAGTTCTTCACTGGCTCGAACCAGCATGAAGTGTGCACCAGAAACCCTGTGGTAACGTGTTGTACAGAAGATAATACGTTCCTGTGTGTTATAACCAGGGTCCTGTCATGTTAGCATAACACTAAGAAACACATTAGACCGTATAGTATTTTGCAATGAGACAAACAAATGTTTTATTGAAGGAATGAGTAAAAAGATGCATTACATGCGAGGTGAAATACTGTATATACCACGTCACAAAATAGGAAAGGGGATAGCTTGTGGGCACAGCCCAACTGCATTGTAACCAATAGCAGTGGCATGTATCAGTAGTACGTGATATATTAAGACTACGGTTATAGTAAACAACACCCATTCTTGGTGTTTATTTTGGAAGAATATATCCCCCAGTGGGTAACATTGTCACTATTCACCTCGTTCTCTCTGTGGCTTTATCCTAATGACCCTACTCATATTAAGCATATTTCCTGTATTGATTTGCTTATATCTGTAAGGAGTCACAATGTTGCAAGATTTAAATGCAATCCTTAAAAAGCACGAGGAGCATCATTACAGGAAATGCTGAAACCTTTACAAGCCAGGAAACTGCAGCCCAAAAGGTGAGATACACCTGAGCTCAAACACCCCAAACCATTCCCTGTGCCCCATATCACCTACAGGTCTACTTTCCTACAGAACATATGCTAAGGATCAGAAAGACAGGTTAGCTTGGACTTCTCAAACACAGACACTAATGAATCATTAACTTCTGGAGAGTTCGTTTCTCCGTTTCTTCTCTGTAGTTTTACGCCTTGATTTCTCCCCCAGAAGTATCAGATTTGTCTAACAGCTGGCTTTCTGGCCATGTTCTGTGCTCTGATGAGCGGAGTTGCTGTGGTGAGATCCTGGAAAGGAAAGATATACTGCATTCAAATCACAATGTATTTTGTGTTAGCTTATGGGAAATATAGTATACTGCATTATTCTTAGGAGTCCTTACAAAGTGTTCCCTGTGGATCAGTCCTGGTGCAATTACCTTTGAAATTGTACAACCTAAATACTCACGTACCAAATAAATGCAATTACTCTCGTCCTGCTTAAATCCTGGTGTGCCTTGACTTTTCTCAGATATAAATAAATATAAAATGTTCTCATTCTAGCAGAAAACTTTTTCACATTTTTCAGACCATAATCTTTTTTTGGCAAACCAGTTTGCAAAATTTTTATATGCTAAAAGTTTCTCAGAAATTACACATTTTCAACATCAGTTTGAGTTTTGCTGAAGTGATTGGTCAAGCATTTTCTCCTCTCCTATCCAGTAACTCCCATATATCAGGCTCTGGATGAGAGTTGGCATTAATTGATATGCTGGGTGAATTTTGACTCTGCTATGAAGGCACTGACTGATTCTTGGAAAAAACACCAGTTTGCAAACTTTGCAAATCTATGAATGTTTGATTCATGCTATGATGCAACAGAGAAATAAATCACATTTCTTGCGTTTAGTATTTTAATAATGAGGATTTTTTTCCACATTTGCTTATGATAAACGAACCCTAATCACAATTTCTCCTCCAAAGATCGAACATCAGTTCCCAAATCAATGCATTATTGAATCTTCAGACACTGAATAAGGCCCAAAGACCCCATCCAATATGGGTGAAGTCTCTTACCCATGGCACAAAAGCCCCTGAATTCCATTCAAATTAATTGGGTTCAGAGACTTTCCTGCCATGGAGAAGCAAAATAGTCAATCTATTGAAATCACAATTTGTAGATAGTTAATAATAAAAGGTTTATTATTCAAGAATACATTTTTTATCTCTAAGATGAGAATTACCAATAATTCCAAAAGAAAAAAATCTCAGGTACTTAATACATATGTAGTCCAATGAAATGATCCTCTTTCTAACACGATAGGGATGTGCTCAGCATGAAATTATGCTAATCAGAGATCTTCCTAAAACACTAAAAGGTTTGTTTATTAAAATAGCTATGGGACAAAACGAGTGTAATACTGGTGCAGAATAAAAAAGATCAATCTGAAAGTATTGAGAATTTTTATTTGGTAAATGTGGATCTTTGTTCATGGCAGTTCCATATTTCTTCTTACCTTTACACATCTATATTTATATTGTAGCTCAATTCCTTTCCTTGTCACTCCTTTTTATTCAGTTGAGATTTATGTACAGAATAGATGTTTTTATCTTGTGTATGAATGCAAAAAAGCTCATCTGAATATGTGTCACATAAATCATTGGGCGACTTTAACATACGACTGTTATTGCAATGTTCTCTTTTCCCTCTTTTTGTCCCGTTTGGAAGTATCTCATATAGAACAGTTTTGAGTTTCATGTAGTGATTTGAACATTTCTGTGATGGTTTTATAGCTAATATCTCTTTGCACTTACCATGGCTGCCTCCTGAGGAATGGCACTGGGGAATGCTGTATAGAAAAACACAAGTTTATATAGTCACGGTTGGTTTCTAGCACATGAGCTGGAAAAATTAAGCAATTGCAATCATACTGTTATTAATATTAATGAGTTTTCCTGAGTGATTTAATAGCTTTGAGTGGTTATTTATTACCAAAGGCAAAGCAAAACCAATATATCATTTTGTAATAAAACGGTTGTGTTAATTATATTGGTGTAAAAAAAGTAGGCACTAAACAAAGTTATTTTGAAAAGGTATTTCATGATTTAAGTCATGCTTTCCAAGTGTGGACCAAATGGCCTCATATATATATATATATTTCTTCATGCATTTTCATGGTGAAATAAGCCCAGTCCTCAAATATCTAATGTATTCAATAATTAAGGTCTATGGGACACTGTGTTACATACTGCATGTCCTGTCCATCCAGCAGGCGTTTGTATGTGGCAATCTCCATCTCTAGATGTGTCTTCTGGTCCATGAGAACTCTGTACTCATAGTTCTGGTTCTCCAGATCAGATCGGATCTGGCCCAGCTGCCCTTCCACGTTGTTGATCATGCCCTGTAACTGGCTGAGCTGGGAGCTATAACCGGCCTGTGTCTCTGCCAAGCTGCCTTCCAGGGCTGATTTCTGCCAGAGAGGAACATACTGGCAATAAGAGATTGTGCAATTGGGGGAAATCCTTATTTAACACAGTAGCATAGTCCTGTACTGATTACTAAATACAGCAGTATAGGCAATGTTGGAGAAAGGGAAATAGTAGATGATAAATATGTATGATTGAAGGAGAGTAGCAGAGTCTGTTTGTTAAGCAGTAAATATGTGTATACCACTGAGAGTACATGTAGGCTTCAAAGGGGTTTTTATTTTATGCAGTGTATATCTGTATGCCATAATAATACTGTTTATGCTTGTTATTCCAAACCAATGTGTGTAATTATCCATGTTCTTTGCATAGACATAAACAGTGATACCACACAATAATCGAGGAATATGAGTCCTAACACATACCATGCTCAGCTGGCTTTGAAGCTCAATCTCCAGGCTCTGCGCACAGCGCTTCAACTCAGTGACCTCACTTTGGACTGACTGCAGCTGCTCAGAACCGGACGCCACCTGCTGATTCAGTTCCTCACTCTGCAAGAACATAGAAATAGAAAAGAGACCTTATGGAATAATATCTGACATACATACACTGAGAGTTAGCTGACTCAGATATTTAGAAATGTGGCCACACAAATTCACACCTTTTATTTAATCTTAATAGTCAATTTGGGAGGTCCATAGAGTTTTTGGATTCAACTCTGCTTCTTATACCTGTACTCGTGTAGTAAACATAGATAAGTCACCATATCTTATTCTGTCTCAGGTACCACGTTAGATTCTAAATGCACAATGAACGTTGAGTGATGGTTTTAGAGAATATTCATTATTATCTGATGTGAGCTATTGACATATTAGAATGAAAGGGATGCGTTTACCCTTTGAAGGAACATGTTCTCAACCTCCCTCATGTTCCTCTCCATCATGTTTTCATATTGCTCTCGGATCTCAGACAAGGCTCCATTCAAATCCGCAGATGGAGCAGCGTTCACCTCCACATTGACTCTGGCGCCCAGCTGAGCGCGAAGAGAGTTCACCTCCTGCAAGGGCACAAGATGAAGATGAGAATCAGGAGGGGCAGCAATGTCCCATTATGGGGGCTATATATCAAGCTGCGGTGAAGAATATTTCTTTATTATTTTGGTAGAAGTAGCTTCAATTTCATGTTGTACGTCAATGTGTTTTTTAAGTAAATAATACAAAATGCCAGGCCTACATTTGGGTTAACCCCAGTATCCAAGAGATATGCTTCAAATGTAGGATGAGACATTTTGTTTTACATCATGCTGGTAAAAACTATTCTTGCACCGCACAAATACAGGAATATTAATGGTTTCATACATAACTCCATCATCTTGAGTTCCATTCTATTACATTACCTCTTCATGGTTACTCCTCATTTGCTGCAGTTCATCCTGGAGGCCTTGAACTTGCATCTCCAGGTCACACCTCTCCATGTTCAGCCCTTCCAGGACTCTGCGCAGACCATTCGCATCGGCCTCAACATTGTTCCTCAGCCTGACCTCCATCTCATACCTTGAGAGACAGCAAGGAAATGACATTAAGGTCTACACAGTCCAGGAAACAAATCATTAGACTTGTGTACCTTGTACACCTTTGTGAAGATTTAGGTGTACTCCTCTTATCTGATCTTCTTATTCATCCCTTCTTTCATTTTTTTCTCCATAATATTCCTGACACTTACTTGTTTCTGAAGTCATCTATAGCCAGTCGGGCATTGTCTATCTGCAGAACAATCCCTGCATTCTCCACAGTGGCTGCAGCAATCTAAAAACATATAAGGCAGTGAATTCATATTTGTCTTTTAGTCAGTGCAACATTGATTTCATTTCCGAAAAATAAACTTGAATTTACCTGACACTGGAGCTCCTGAATAACACTGTAGTACTGACTGAAGTCAGGGGATGAGCTGGGGGCATTGTTTGCATACCACTCACAGATCTTTCTCTCCAGCTGGGCATTTTCCTGCTCCAGTGAGTTCACTCTCTCCAGGTAAGATGAAAGTCGTTCATTCAGAAGCTGCATGGTTTCCTTCTCATTGATGCCGAACAGGCCATCATTCTTAGAACCACCGTTACCCCCAAAGCTGCTAAAGTGGCTTCCATGACTAGAGCCGCCATGTACACTTCCATAGCCACATCCATGACCGAATGAGGAGTGTTTTGAGCTGGAAATTCCTTTACCTCCGTATCCTCCATGATGGGATCCTCCATGATGGGACATGTGGGAGCCTCCATGATGAGCTTTATGGGGTTTGCAGTGGCTCATAGTGATGCTAAAGTTGGATCCAAATGGAAGGACACTGCAGCTTGATCAGCAAGTGAAGTATAAGTGCTCCTTATCCAATGGTCTCCTTTTATAGAACGTATGGGTAGGAGGGGTTGCTGAACGAAGTGCACTTTTTATGTGCATTATATCGACATTACGCTTTTTCCAAGTCTAGACAATTTGGAAGATTCTTGAGAAATCAATGACTAGTCCGGGCGGCTAAGGGACACAACAGTTTACCATTTTGTTCCAATGCTGCACAACAGAGGGGATAATTTACCCCACCCATAATGGTACAAAAGTGCATGACAACATCAAAGAAGAAGTAAAACACGCGCTGTGAATTAAGCACTTAATTATTTAATTCATAGGATGTTTATTAATGTGTTTAGAAGTAATGTGTTTCTGGAGAACGGAGGAGAGAACGGAGGTGATAGGATCTGCTATCTGTATTTAACTGCTGAGGAAGGGGGAGGGGGAGCACCCACAAGACAGGTAAGGACAGCCATTGATGGTGAATAAAGGTGAGGATGATAATAAATGGGAAAATAATTAACATGAAAACCCAAACATTACAAAAGGTAATGGCACACCAGGTTGGTTAATATTTTTGTGCCATTACAAGACAATGTGGGGGAGACGGGGTGGTGTGGGGTTAGCAAACCCATTAGCATTGGGCACTTTGGGGGGCATCACAGACGTTGGCATTGGAAGTCCGAACAGCAGCAACACTCGAACCCATGCCATCTAGGATTCGTATGCATCGCCCCGGGGCTAATCCAGATCATCTTCACACCCAGTCAGCGGTGGAACCATCCTCCTAAGCCCCATCCAGGTCCCAGGGCCACCTGAATCCACTTTGTTTTTATACCCGTTAAATTGGATTCCTAAACATTTGGGAATATATCATTGCATACAGTAACCTACACAGAAAATCACACTCAGCCGTTGGCTAGTTGGAATTAGCTCCTATTCCTACATTTCTGGTCAGGTTGTTTCGGGGGGAGGAGGGTTATCTTACTTTATGTGCCCCTCAAGGTTGCGAAATGATGTTCAATCAGAGAAAGACCCCTCTAGGACATGGGACTACGGTAGAGTAGAGTTCCCCGTTTCCTGCTCTGTCTCCCGTTGGGGGCGGGGGCCTACTCTTCGTGTTAAATCTGTGGGATAATCATAGTCCCTTAACTAGTAAGGACGGAACATCTTGCTTCACATTATTAAATATCCTGAACATTTCGGCAACTTATTTACAAAAGTTCTACGTATCTAAAGCTCCCCTTTTTTTATTTTCTTCGAAGGGGGGAGAGGGGGATTCAGCCCTCAAAATTGTGGGGACCAGGCTCGGAGGATGAGGGCCTTTCCTGGCAGAGAATTCAGGAGGCAGTTACAGTCTTTTAACGGGCAATGTAATTTAACTCTCCTTATATACAGTAGCATCCTAAACATTTTGTGGGTATCTCATTTGTAAGTAGCATATCAACATAAAACCTTTTTTGTGGGGCTCATAGTTACGGCCGGTTGAGCTTTAAAGCATTTCCCCAGTTCTTCCTGTATGTTGAAGTCCACAAGGTCGCTCCAGCAGATATTCTATCACTTGCTAGTGCATGTAATACATTTATTAACCTGAACATTGTCCTGTGAGCTGTTTAGTTTGAAAGGTCTTTTTTTAAATTTGTTCTAGACTTGCAAACTGAGAAATGTTTGCATTTAAAGAAACCCTTTTCTTTCCTTAATCAAGTGTTAAATTGGAGTCCAATTATATTTTAGTAACCTGTGATATACAATCTCAGTACACTTGTATTGCACACAATTTAGGATGCAGTGTGATAGAATACCTAAAATATATATATATATATATATATATATATATATATTAACATTATAACCTTACTGACTATATATACTGTATAATAGTATATAGTTCAATACACTTAAAGCATTTTAAGTTATCACTTTGCTTTTTGCCTTGTTATATTATTTTCACATGGCTGTGCATTATGCTGTGAATCATAATAAATTAAAGCATTTAAAGAAAAATAACTGTCAATATTTTCCAAAATAGGATTAACTAGTTTCCACAAATCAAACGACTAAATCTATATCCAAGTGGTATTTGGCTTTGTACCATGCATCCCCCGTCTCCCACCCACGTTGTCATCAGAATCCTCCTTTCTCCAGAAACACATTACTCCCAAACACATTAATAAACATAGTGTGAATTAAATAATTAAGTGCTATATGCAGGTGTTTATTCATAGCTTGTTTTACTTCTTCTTTGATGTAGACATGCACTTTTGTACCATTATGGGTGGGGTAAATATTCCCTTATGTTGTGCAGCATTGAAACAAACGTATAAACTGTTGTGTCGCTTAGCCGTCGAGACGTGCCTGTGATTTCTGAAGAACCTCCCAACATCTCTAGACTTGGAAAAAGTGTAATGTCGATATAATGCACATAAAAGTACACTTCACTCAGCAACCCCTCCCACCCATACGTTCTATAAAAGGAGACTTTTGGATAGGGAGCACTTATACTTCACTTGCTGATCAAGCTGCAGTGTCCTTCCATTTGGATCCACCTTTAGCATCACTATGAGCCACTGCAAACCCCATAAAGCCCATCATGGAGGATCCCATCATGGAGGATATGGAGGTAAAGGAATTTCCAGCTCCAAACACTCTTCTTTCGGCCATGGATGTGGCTATGGAAGTGTACATGGTGGCTCTAGTCATGGAAGCCACTTTAGCAGCTTTGGGGGTAACGGTGGTTCTAAGAATGATGGCCTGTTCGGCATCAATGAGAAGGAAACCATGCAGCTTCTGAATGACCGACTTTCATCTTACCTGGAGAGAGTGAACTCACTGGAGCAGGAAAATGCCCAGCTGGAGAGAAAGATCTGTGAGTGGTATGCAAACAATGCCCCCAGCTCATCCCCTGACTTCAGTCAGTACTACAGTGTTATTCAGGAGCTCCAGTGTCAGGTACATTCAAGTTCATTCTTTGGAAATGAAATCAATGTTGCACTGACTGAAAGACGAATATGAATTCACTGCCTGGTATGTTTTTTAGATCGCTGCAGCTACTGTGGAGAATGCAGGGATTGTTCTGCAGATAGACAATGCCCGACTGGCTATAGATGACTTCAGAAACAAGTAAGTGTCATGAATATTATGGAGAAATAAGTGAAAGAAGGGATGAATAAGATCAGATAAGAGGAGTACATCTAAATCTCCACAAAGATGTACAAGGTACAAAAGTTTAATGGTTTGTGTTTCCTGGACTGTGTAGCCCTTAATGTCTTGTTCTTGCTGTCTCACAAGGTATGAGACAGAGGTCAGCTTGAGGAACAATGTTGAGGCCGATGCGAATGGTCTGCGCAGAGTCCTGGAGGGGCTGAACATGGAGAGGTGTGACCTGGAGATGCAAGTTCAAGGCCTCCAGGATGAACTGCAGCAAATGAGGAGTAACCATGAAGAGGTAATGTAATAGAATGGAACTCAAGATGATGGGGTTATGTTTGAAACCATTAATATTTCTGTATTTGTGCGGTGCAAGAATATTTTTTGCCAGCCTGATGTAAAAGAAAATGTCTCATCCTACATTTGAATCATATTTCTTGGATACTGGGGTTAGCCCAAATGTAGGCCTGGCATTTTGAATTGGCAGATACAAATTCTAATACATCCTCATATATAGTAATCACTACACAAATTATTCACTTAAAAAATACATTGACGTGCAACATGAAATTGAAGATACTTCCACCAACATAATAAAGAAATATTCTACTGTGAAGCTTGATATATAGCCCCCATAATGGCACATTGCTGCCCCTCCTGTTTCTCATCTTCATCTTGTGCCCTTGCAGGAGGTGAACTCTCTCCGCGCTCAGCTGGGCGCCAGAGTCAACGTGGAAGTGAACGCTGCTCCATCTGCAGATTTGAATGGAACCTTGTCTGAGATCCGAGAGCAATATGAAAACATGATGGAGAGGAACATGAGGGAGGTTGAGAGCATGTTCCTTCAAAGGGTAAACACATCTCTTTCATTCTAATATTTCAACAGCTCACATCAGATAACGATGAATGTTCTCTAAAACCGTCACACTCATCATTCATCGTATGTCTTACAATCTAACGTGGTACCTGTGGCAGAATAAGATATGGTGACTTATCTACTGTATGTTTACTACACAAGTACAGGTATAAGAAGCAGAGTTGGAATCAGCAACTCTATGGAAACCCAACATTTACTATTAAGATTAAATAAAAGGTGTGGAATTTGTGTGGCCACATTTCTAAATATATAAGTCACCTAACTCACAGTGCAACTACTGTATGTCAGATATTATTCCATACGTCTCTTTTCTATTTGTATGTTCTTGCAGAGTGAGGAACTGAATCGTCAGGTGGCGTCCGGTTCTGAGCAGCTGGTGTCAGTGCAAAGTGAGGTCACCGAGTTGAAGCGCTGTGCGCAGAGCCTGGAGATTGAGCTTCAGAGCCAGCTGAGCATGGTATGTGTTAGCACTCATATTCCTCGATTATTGTGTGGTATCACTGTTTATGTCTATGCAAAGAACACTGGATAACTACACACATTGGTTTGGAATAAGAAGCATATACAGTATTATTATGGCATACAGATATACACTGCATTATATAAAATCCCCTTGAAGCCTACATGTACTCTCAGTTGTATACACATATTTACTGCTTAACACACAGACTCTCCTACTCTCCATCAATCATAAATATGTAATATCTACTATTTCCCTTTTCTCAGCATTGCCTATACTGCTGTATTTAGTAATCAGTACGGGACTGTGCTACTGTGTTAAATAAGGATTTCCCCCAATTGCACAATCTCTTATTGCCAGTATGTTCCTCTCTTGCAGAAATCAGCCCTGGAAGGCAGCTTGGCAGAGACACAGGCCGGTTATAGCTCCCAGCTCAGCCAGTTACAGGGCATGATCAACAACGTGGAAGGGCAGCTGGGCCAGATCCGATCTGATCTGGAGAACCAGAACTACGAGTACAGAGTTCTCATGGATCAGAAGACACATCTGGAGATGGAGATTGCCACATACAAACGCCTGCTGGATGGACAGGACATGCAGTATGTAACACAGAGTCCCATAGACCTTAATTATGGAGTGAATTAGACATATATATATATATATATATATGTAGAGGTATCAGTACCGTGTTAGCCGAGCTTCAATAATCAAAAAAATAAAAAAATAAATAGATGATACCGTTCTGTGGCTAACGAAATGCTATGCCGGAAGAAGAGATCAGTGTATCTCGAAAGCTCGCACAAATAAAAGCATTTCGTTAGCCACAGAACGGTATCATCTATTTATTTTTTTATTTTTTTGATTATTTATATATATATATATATATATATATATTTATATATATATATATATATATATATAGTGTGTTTTGTTAATAAATAACCACTCAATGGTATTAAATCACTCATGAAAACTCATTAATATTAATAACAGTATGATTGCAATTGCTTCATTTTTCAAGCTCATGTGCTTAAAACTAACCTTCACTATATAAACTTGTGTTTTTCTATACAGCATTCCCCAGTGCCATTCCTCAGGAGGCAGCCATGGTAAGTGCAAAGAGATATTAGCTATAAAACCATCACAGAAATGTTCAAACCACTACATGAAACTCAAAACTGTTCTATATGAGATACTTCCAAACGGGACAAAAAGAGGGAAAAGAGAACATTGCAATAACAGTCGTATGTTAAAGTTGCCCAATGATTTATGTGAAACATATTCAGATGAGTTTTTTTTAATTCATAGACAAGATAAAAACATAAATTCTGCAAATAAATCTCAACTGAATAAAAAGGAGCGACAATGAAAGGAATTGAGCTACAATATAAATATAAGAAAAATATATTAGACAGCACACAAAGTATGTATAAAGGGAAAAGCTGGTGGTGCAAAAGGGAACCGAGAGGACCCTATTTCCTCCCAAATAATCTAAATGACAGTAAAATGTTCCCAGCACTCGAATAGAGAAGAAAAGAGTAAATGGATCAGCCAAAGGAAAATGTTAATGATACACGTATGATGCACACAATGGTTAACCAAGGACCGAAAAGAGCACTGTGTGCTAGGGAAAGGGAAAAGACAGGGAAGGGGGGGAGAGGAAACACCGGGGGTTAAACGTCCAGGGCAGGGTGGGGCAACGTTTCGGGGTATGGAAACCCCTTCTTCAAGCCCATTCCCAGGAAGACCGTAGTCACCTGGTACTTCCCTCAACCCTGTGACTGAATCCCTGACATGCACAGTAACAGACTATCACTGAATATCTGTGCTGAATGTGGTTGGGCTGTGAGACAAAAGACTAAATCTAGATGGTAATAAACAACTATGTTGAAGCTATGTGTGTAGCAGGGGAAATAGCTGGCAAAGGAGGGCTCTAAAGGGTTAATGACCCACGGATGCAAACCTATAGGAGAGATACATAATCAAAGCCATTGAAACACAAAAGGGAATAAACAACATCACTGGCCCCTCTGTCAGGAAAAAACACATACTTTGAGTCCAGCAAGTGCAGGGAGCCACGGGAGTGTCCTAAAGCGTGTAGCCATGTAGCCGCAAGTACCTCGTAGTGCAGTCAGTCCAGCACTGAACGAGGAGCGGCGCCTGCATCCCTTAAGGCAGCGCAGCCCAATGTCCTTACTCCTAGCAGGGCAGGAACGCGTCTCCCATTGTTCAGACTGACAGGACCGTGAAGTGAAGTCCGCGCATGCGCACAAACGCAAAGTCAGAGCCGTCCGATCCAGGAGGCGAAGCTGACCTTATACAGCGTCAGAGGAGATTTTGCAGCCGCAGGAAGAAAGTAATTGCATTTATTTTAGTGCGTGAATATCTAGGTTGTACAATTATCAAAGGTAATTGCACCAGGACAGATCCACAGGGAACACGTTGTAAGGACTCCTAAGAATGATGCAGTATACTATATTTCCCACATGCTAGCACAAAGCACATTGTGATTTGAATGCAGTATGTCTTTCCTTTCCAGGATCTCACCACAGCAATTCAGGTCATCAATCCACAGAACATGGCCAGAAAGCCAGCTGTTAGACACATCTGATACTTCTGGGGGAGAAATCAAGGCGTAAAACTACAGAGAAGAAATGGCGATGGAGAACGGAATTCTTTGCCAAACTCTCCAGAAGTTAATGATTCATTAGTGTCTGTGTTTGAGAAGTCCAAGCTAACCTGGCTTCTTGATCCTTAGTATATGTTCAGTAGGAAAGTAGACCTGTAGGTGATATGGGACATAGAGAATGGTTTGGGTTTTGAGCTCAGGTGTATCTCACCTTTTGGTCTGCAGTTTCCCAGCTTGTAAAGGTTTCAGCATTTCTTGTAATGATGCTCCTCGTGCATTTTAAGGATAGCATTTAAATCTTGAAACATTGTGACTCCTTACAGATATAAGCAAACCAATACAGGAAATATGCTTAATATGAGTAGGGCCATTAGGATAAAGCCACAGAGAGAACGAGGTGAATAGTGACAATGTTACCCACTGGGGGATATATTCTTCCAAAATAAACACCAAGATTGGGTGTTCTTAACTATAACCATAGTATTAATATATCACGTTCTACTGCTACATGCCACTGCTATTGGTTACAAAGCAGATGGGCTGTGCCCACAAGCTATCACC
This sequence comes from Ascaphus truei, assembly GCF_040206685.1. NCBI lineage: Eukaryota > Metazoa > Chordata > Amphibia > Anura > Ascaphidae > Ascaphus > Ascaphus truei. The sequence goes on along the minus strand of NC_134505.1, from coordinate 3,299,560 downwards.
TTTCCTATTTTGTGACGTTGTACATGCAGTATTTCACCTCGCATGTAATGCATCTTTTTACTCCTTCCTTCAATAAAACATTTGTTTGTCTCATTGCAAAATACAATACTGTCTAATGTTTTTAGTGTTATGCTGACTGTCACGTACGTACAGCACACCTGTGAGCACGTCACCTGCATACAGTACAAGGGTTAATACACAGCTCACAAGCTGTCTCGCTTCTCAGCTTTGCAAAGGTCCATCAAATGAACAATATCTCAACTCAATCCGTCCCAATATATCTGTCATGAACAGCACACAAGTGAGCACGTGACTTAGATATGCAACCCGGGTTAATACGCACAGTTACTCTAGCCAACACACCTTTCTCCTCTGAACAGGTAACGTCAATGATTTAATATTAACCCATGACCCGGAATGGCAATGATATCTAAATGCTTCCACCACCCAAGAAATGCAAAGATATTTAATTAATAGATCTTCCAGGGTCTCAGGTCCTTGTTGTTTATTGAAAAAACTAGACACTTAACACACAAAAATCTGCAGCAAAATATGTCCAAAAATGTAAATACTCTCTCCAGAGCATACAGAAGTTCATTCAGAGCCCAAAGCATCACTTATTAAATGTTTTAATATATATATATATATATATATATATATATATATATATATATAAAAGTTAAGTGCTTAGATTACAGAAAAAGGACTACAAGAACATACAATCATAGTAAATGCAGGACAGGTTCTTAAAATAACAGGATAAAACATAAAACAGAAATCCCTATACAGTACATTACTATACCATATGTCATAGGTTTTCTCCCAGAGAGGTCACCTGGCATAGTAAGAATGAAAATCACGTGTTTGGTCCAAAAAACACCTCTGTTGAAATCTGTTTTGCATAATCCCTTGCTAAGGTTTATGTACTATTGTTCCCCGTTGAAACAACATAATCCCACCTCCTCCTCTAATACTCTGACACATGTGAGCCACATCAATAAATTCAGGCGCTCATGATGGACGCAACCGGGCAAAGTATGACCACCTAAATTTGAGTGACAATTGGATATCTGCCCTTAGCGCCCCTTACCCTTGCAGTGTGTAGTTTCATTACATGCCGCTCTGTGCTCCGAACACACACATGTAACTCCTAGTATGTACAGGAGATGACGCCTGTGACGGTAGGGCTAGCTGGCATCACAAAACTGGGAGGAAGCCCAGTATAGTGTAAATTGGATTATGTGCTAATTTCAAAGATCGCTTACATTAATATAATTTGCATGGGTACATTTGTATGGATTGTTTGTCTGTGATTTAATCAGCTGAGGTTCCTGCAAAGAATGTGGATTTAAACAATGGCTGGGAGTGTGGAGGTGTTACAGACATTTGGTGAGTGAGAAAGAGTGAACAATCAGGGATGGGGAAGGGCTCTTAGCATGCCCTCTGGCTGTTGTGGTACCAACCTAATCCATGCTCTCACTGTCCAGCAGCCCCTCCCATGTAACGGATAGCCACAGGGGGCTATATAAGGGGTGCTGCTGATCAGAGAATCAGCTCTACCTTCAGAGAGCATCTGAGAGACTGAGAGACACTCTAGGAGGGAGTGTGGAGATTCCCTCAGAGGACCATCTGAGAGACTGAGAGACACTCTAGGAGGGAGTGTGGAGATTCCCTCAGAGGACCATCTGAGAGACTGAGAGACACTCTGGGAAGGAGTATAGAGATTACCTCAGAGGACTATCTGAGAGACTGAGAGACACTCTGGGATTGAGTGTGGACATTCCCTCAGTGGACTATCTGAGAGACAGAGAGACTGAGAGACATTCTGTAAAAGAGTTTGGATCTTTACAGTGACCAGCTGGAGATACATGTCAGGGGCTCTGCTGTGTGATCAGCCCTCTGATATCCTGGACGAGAAGCGGACAGGGCAAGCCTTCTTCAAGAAGCCCCTGCGACTAGCGAGGCTAGAGTCTACTCCCCAGGCCCCTAGTTGGTATTGTATCTTGTTTTGAACATCTTTTTTCTGTCTGCTGGTGTGCCAGAATAAACCCCATTTTATTCAACAACTTTGTCCTGTCTGGTGCTTGTGATCCCAGTGGTTTCGTTGTAAAAGAACTGGTCTCCCGTGATAACATCACATGATATTCTCATTTTTAATAAAGTCCTTCAATGAAAGCTTACCCTGTGTGTCACCTCTCTCTGGCATCCACCAGTAATTATTCACAAATGTTTAGATTTCTTTGAGCATGACATCATCATCTCTGGTTAGCGTTTATGACCTTCTACACACCACATATGTCACCTTGAGTGGGCCATGCGTGACAGGCCCCCCCTCCCAATGAAATACTCTTTGAAGCCCCGCACAAACCCAGGAAAAGTTTTCACCTGTCATAAACCCAATATATTGTATTTTTAAACCCAAACCATACCTTCGTTAACCCTTGAAGCACCAGAAGGATAAAAAAAACATAATATTTCATGATATTATCATGAGGGGGTTATTGTGTGTGTATGTGTAGGTGGGTTGTAATTGTATTTGTGTGTGTGTGTGTGTGTGTGTTGGGGGGTAATTGAAGTTTGTGGAGAGGGATATTGTATTTGTGGAGGGAGGGGGAATTTGTATTTGCGTGGGTGGGAATTGTATGTGTGGAGGGGTGATAATTGTATTAATCATATTGAGCTGAGACCTTCCTATATGATTATCAAGGAGCCGATCACTGGGGACCGGTACAGCGCCGTGAGAAGTATTAACTGTGGCTTCTGAACCGTGGAGATGATATACTGTAGTGTTCTACTGGTGGTTCCACAGGAATTTCACTGCACAGTGCGCTATATACACCATTGTTTCATCAGGGGCTTTTAACCCTTTGATTACTAGGATATAGTACACTTAGTACTGCTACATCACAGTTTACTCACCACAGTTTGCTGTCTGTACCATTTATGGAAGCCCCAACCTACAGTTTCTTATATGGTTCACCATTTACCCCACGTTTGAGTCCCTACACAGTGGGTCTCATCATCCTATTTTTGTTCATAGATAGACGTGGGATACACTGATATCCGTCTATCCTATGTATTTTTCTAGATCAGTAGCACCTATCACAGTGCTCCCACTATGATCTTCGTGCGTCAATTCTAGTTTCAATACCCATTATTTTAATATTCGATATTGTAATTAAAATTGTTTTTAACATTTATCACCAATCATCCATATCGGTGGTCGAGTGCCCATACTGTGTTTCTTTCTCGTTTAGTCTAAGAAAAGTAACTGTCAATATTTTCCAAAATAGGTTTAACTAGTTTCCACAAAGCAAACGACTAAATCAGGATCCAAGTGGTATTTGGCTTTGTACCATGCATCCCCCGTCTCCCACCCACATTGTCATCAGAATCCTCCGTTCTCAAGAAACACATGACTTTCAAACACATTAATATACATAGTGTGAATTAAATAATTAAGTGCTTTATGCCGGTGTTTATTCATAGCGCGTGTTTTACTTCTTTGATGTTGTCATGCACTTTTGTACCATTATGGGTGGGGTAAATATTCCCTTATGTTGTACAGCATTGTAACAAAATGGTAAACTGTTGTGTCTCTTAGCCACCCAGATTGTCTTTGATTTCTGAAGAATCTTCAAAATTGTCTAGACTTGGAAAAAGTGTAATGTCGATATAATTCAGCAACCCCTCCCACCCATACGTTCTATAAAAGGAGACCTTTGGATTGGGAGCACTTACACTTCACTTGCTGATCAAGCTGCAGTGTCCTTCCATTTGGATCCAACTTTAGCATCACTATGAGCCACTGCAAACCCCATAAAGCCCATCATGGAGGCTCCCACATGTCCCATCATGGAGGATCTCATCATGGAGGATACGGAGGTAAAGGAATTTCCAGCTCCAAACACTCTTCTTTCGGTCATGGATGTGGCTATGGAAGTGTACATGGTGGCTCTAGTCATGGAAGCCACTTTAGCAGCTTTGGGGGTAACGGTGGTTCTAAAAATGATGGCCTGTTCGGTATCAATGAGAAGGAAACCATGCAGCTTCTGAATGACCGACTTTCATCTTACCTGGAGAGAGTGAACTCACTGGAGCAGGAAAATGCCCAGCTGGAGAGAAAGATCTGTGAGTGGTATGCAAACAATGCCCCCAGCTCATCCCCTGACTTCAGTCAGTACTACAGTGTTATTCAGGAGCTCCAGTGTCAGGTACATTCAAGTTCATTCTTTGGAAATGAAATCAATGTTGCACTGACTGAAAGACGAATATGAATTCACTGCCTGGTATGTTTTTTAGATCGCTGCAGCCACTGTGGAGAATGCCGGGATTGTTCTGCAGATAGACAATGCCCGACTGGCTATAGATGACTTCAGAAACAAGTAAGTGTCATGAATATTATGGAGAAATAAGTGAAAGAAGGGATGAATTAGATCAGATAAGAGGAGTACATCTAAATCTCCACAAAGATGTACAAGGTACACACGTTTAATGGTTTGTGTTTCCTGGACTGTGTAGCCCTTAATGTCTTGTTCTTGTTGTCTCACAAGGTATGAGACGGAGGTCAGCCTGAGGAACAATGTTGAGGCTGATGCGAATGGTCTGCGCAGAGTCCTGGAAGGGCTGAACATGGAGAGGTGTGACCTGGAGATGCAAGTTCAAGGCCTCCAGGATGAACTGCAGCAAATGAGGAGTAACCATGAAGAGGTAATGTAATAGAATGGAGATCAAGATGATGGGGTTATTTTTGAAACCATTAATATTTCTGTATTTGTGCGGTGCAAGAATATTTTTTGCCAGCCTGATGTAAAAGAAAATGTCTCATCCTACATTTGAATCATATTTCTTGGATACTGGGGTTAGCCCAAATGCAGGCCTGGCATTTTGAATTGGCAGATACAAATTCTAATACATCCTCATATATAGTAATCACTACACAAATTATTCACTTAAAAAATACATTGACGTGCAACATGAAATTGAAGCTACTTCCACCTACATAATAAAGAAATATTCTACTGTGAAGCTTGATATATAGCCCCCATAATGGGACATTGCTTCTCCACCTGATTCTCATCTTCATCTTGTGCCCTTGCAGGAGGTGAACTCTCTCCGCGCTCAGCTGGGCGCCAGAGTCAACGTGGAAGTGAACGCTGCTCCATCTGCAGATTTGAACGGAGCCTTGTCTGAGATCCGAGAGCAATATGAAAACATGATGGAGAGGAACATGAGGGAGGTTGAGAGCATGTTCCTTCAAAGGGTAAACGCATCGCTTTCATTCTACTATTTCAACAGCTCATATCAGATAACGATGAATGTTCTCTAAAACCGTCACACTCATCATTCATCGTATGTCTTACAATCTAACGTGGTACCTGTGGCAGAATAAGATATGGTGACTTATCTACTGTATGTTTACTACACGAGTACAGGTATAAGAAGCAGAGTTGGAATCAGCAACTCTATGGAAACCCAACATTTACTATTAAGATTAAATAAAAGGTGTGGTATTTGTGTGGCCACATTTCTAAATATATAAGTGAGCTAACTCACAGTGCAACTACTGTATGTCACATATTATTCCATACGTCTCTTTTCTATTTGTATGTTCTTGCAGAGTGAGGAACTGAATCGTCAGGTGGCGTCCGGTTCTGAGCAGCTGGTGTCAGTGCAAAGTGAGGTCACCGAGTTGAAGCGCTGTGCGCAGAGCCTGGAGATTGAGCTTCAGAGCCAGCTGAGCATGGTATGTGTTAGCACTCATATTCCTAGATTATTGTGTGGTATCACTGTTTATGTCTATGCAAAGAACACTGGATAACTACACACATTGGTTTGGAATACTGCACCGACACACTTTATTCGAGCAAATACCCAGTATGTATCTGGCTGATACCTGGAATGCGCCGCTCCTCACCTCTGACAAGCCCCGTTGCGTTTGCCTTCCCAGCCTGGGTTCATGCCTGGCTGACGGGCGGCTGATCTGTTAAATGATAATGATTAGGATTTAATAGGCTGCAATGCTTCGCGTGTCTACCAGATGGCATAAATTCATGAATTGTAATGCAGTATATATATATATATACTGTGCAGTATTGCAGCCAGCGGGAATAAAATGCTTCAATCCCTGCCTGGAAAATAACCCAATGCACTCGGGCAGAAAACAGTCACAAACCTCAATACACCCGGGTATACCCGAATTCGTGGGACTAGCCGAGCTCGAATAAAGTGTGTCGCCAGTGTAAGAAGCATATACAGTATTATTATGGCATACAGATATACACTGCATTATATAAAATCCCCTTGAAGCCTACATGTACTCTCAGTTGTATACATATATTTACTGCTTAACACACTCTCCTACTCTCCATCAATCATAAATATGTAATATTTACTATTTCCCTTTTTCCAGCATTGCCTATACTGCTGTATTTAGTAATCAGAACGGGACTGTGCTACTGTGTTAAATAAGGATTTCCACCAATTGCACAATCACTTATTGCCAGTATGTTCCTCTCTTGCAGAAATCAGCCCTGGAAGGCAGTTTGGCAGAGACACAGGCCGGTTATAGCTCCCAGCTCAGCCAGTTACAGGGCATGATCAACAACGTGGAAGGGCAGCTGGGTCAGATCCGATCTGATCTGGAGAACCAGAACTATGAGTACAGAGTTCTCATGGACCAGAAGACACATCTAGAGATGGAGATTGCCACATACAAACGCCTGCTGGATGGACAGGACATGCAGTATGTAACACAGTGTCCCATAGACCTTAATTATGGAGTGAATTAGACATTTGAGGACTGGGCTTATTTCACCATGAAAGTGCATGGGGAAGTATATATATATATATATACATGAGAGGTATCAGTACCATGTTAGCCGAGCTTCAATAATCAAAAAATAAATAGATGATACCGTCCTTGCTTCATTCATTGTAACATCGCCGGAAGAAGAGATCAGTGTATCTCGAAAGCTCGCACAAATAAAAGCATTTCGTTAGCCACAGAACGGTATCATCTATTTATTTTTTGAATATATATATATATATATATATTTATAGTGTGTTTTGTTAATAAATAACCACTCAATGGTATTAAATCACTCAGGAAAACTCATTAATATTAATAACAGTATGATTGCAATTGCTTAATTTTTCAAGCTCATGTGCTTAAAACCAACCGTGACTATATAACCTTGTGTTTTTCTATACAGCATTCCCCAGTGCCATTCCTCAGGAGGCAGCCATGGTAAGTGCAAAGAGATATTAGCTATAAAACCATCACAGAAATGTTCAAACCACTACATGAAACTCAAAACTGTTCTATATGAGATACTTCCAAACGGGACAAAAAGAGGGAAAAGAGAACATTGCAATAACAGTCGTATGTTAAAGTTCCCAATGATTTATGTGAAACATATTCAGATGAGTTTTTTTTAATTCATAGACAAGATCAAAACATCTATTCTGCAAAATAAATCTCAACTGAATAAAAAGGAGTGCCAATGAAAGGAATTGAGCTACAATATAAATATAAGAAAAATATATTAGACTGCACACAAAGTATGTATAAAGGGAAAAGCTGGTGGTGCAAAAGGGAACCGAGAGGACCCTGTTTCCTCCCAAATAATCTAAATGACACTAAAATGTTCCCAGCACACGAATAGAGAAGAAAAGAGTAAATGGATCAGCCAAAGGAAAATGTTAATGATACACGTATGATGCACACAAGGGTTAACCAAGGACCAAAAAGAGCACTGTGTGCTAGGGAAGGGAAAACGACAGGGAAGGGGGGGGAGACATGGGGGGGGGGGAGGGAGAGGAAACACCGGGGGTTAAACGTCCAGGGCAGGGGGGGGCAACGTTTCGGGGTATGGAAACCCCTTCTTCAGGCCCGTTCCCAGGAAGACCGTAGTCACCTGGTACTTCCCTCAACCCTGTGACTGAATCCCTGACATGCACAGTAACAGACTACCACTGAATATCTGTGCTGAATGTGGTTGGGCTGTGAGACAAAAGACTAAATCTAGATGGTAATAAACAACTATGTTGAAGCTATGTGTGTAGCAGGGGAACTAGCTGGCAAAGGAGGGCTCTAAAGGGTTAATGACCCACGGATGCAAACCTATAGGAGAGATACATAATCAAAGCCATTGAAACACAAAAGGGAATAAACAACATCACTGGCCCCTCTGTCAGGAAAAAACACATACTTTGAGTCCAGCAAGTGCAGGGAGCCACGGGAGTGTCCTAAAGCGTGCAGCCATGTATCCGCAAGTACCTTGTAGTGCAGTCAGTCCAGCACTGAAAGAGGAGCGGCGCCTGCATCCCTTTAGGCGGCGCGGCCCAATGACCTTACTCCTAGCAGGGCAGGAACGCGTCTCCCATTGTTCAGACTGACAGCACCGCGAAGTGAAGTCCGCGCATGCGCACAAACGCAAAGTCAGAGCCGTCCGATCCAGGAGGCGAAGCTGACCATATACAGCGTCAGAGGAGATTTTACAGCCGCAGGAAGAAAGTCATTGCATTTATTTCAGTGCGTGAATATCTAGGTTGTACAATTATTAAAGGTAATTGCACCAGGACTGATCCACAGGGAACACTTTGTAAGGACTCCTAAGAATGATGCAGTATACTATATTTCCCACATGATAGCACAAAGTACATTGTGATTTCAATGCAGTATGTCTTTCCTTTCCAGGATCTCACCACAGCAATTCAGGTCATCAATCCACAGAACATGGCCAGAAAGCCAGCTGTTAGACAAATCTGATACTTCTGGGGGAGAAATCAAGGCGTAAAACTACAGAGAAGAAACGGCGATGGAGAACGGAATTCTTTGCTGAACTCTCCAGAAGTTAATGATTCATTAGTGTCTGTGTTGGAGAAGTCCAAGCTAACCTGTCTTTCTGATCCTTAGCATATGTTCTGTAGGAAAGTAGACCTGTAGGTGATATGGGGCACAGAGAATGGTTTGGGGTTTGGAGCTCAGGTGTATCTCACCTTCTGGTCTGCAGCTTCCCACCTTGTAAAGGTTTCAGCATTTCCTGTAATGATGCTCCTCGTGCTTTTTAAGGATTACATTTAAATCTTGCAACATTGTGACTCCTTACAGATATAAGCAAACCAATACAGGAAATATGCTTAATATGAGTAGGGCCATTAGGATAAGGCCACAGAGAGAACGAGGTGAATAGTGACAATGTTACCCACTGGGGGATATATTCTTCCAAAATAAACACCAAGAATGGGTGTTGTTTACTATAACCGTAGTCTTAATATATAACGTACTACTGATACATGCCACTGCTATTGGTTACAATGCAGTTGGGCTGTGCCCACAAGCTATCACCTTTCCTATTTTGTGACGTGGTACATACAGTATTTCACCTTGCATGTAATGCATCTTTTTACTCATTCCTTCAATAAAACTTTTGTTTGTCTCATTGCAAAATACTATACTGCCTAATGTGTTTCTTAGTGTTATGCTAACTGTCACGTACGTACGGCACACCTGTGAGCACGTGACTGCATACAGGACAAGGGTTAATACACAGCTCGCAAGCTTTCTCACTTCTCAGCTTTGCAAAGGTCTGTCAAATGAACAATATCTCAAATCAATCTGTCCCAATATACCACCTGTCACGAACAGCACGTGACTTAGATATGCAATTCGGGTTAATACACACGGTTACTCTAGCCAACACACCTTTCTCCTCTGAACAGGTAACGTCAGTGATTTAATTTTACCCCATTACTAAATGGCAATCATATCTAAATGCTTCCAACTCCCAAGAAATGCAAAGATATTTAATTAATTGATCTTCCAGGGTCTCAGGTCCTTGTTTATTATTGAAAAAACTTGACACTTAACACACAAAAATCTGCAGCAAAATATGTCCAAAAATGTAAATACTCTCTCCAGAGCATACAGAAGTTCATTCAGAGCCCAAAGCATCACTTATTAAATGTTTTAATATATATAAAAGTAAAGTGCTTAGATTACAGAAAAAGGATTACAAGGACATACAATCACAGTAAATGCAGGACAGGTTCTTAAAATAACAGGATAAAACATATAACAGAAATCGCTATTCAGTACATTACCATATGTCATAGGTTTTCTCCCAGAGAGGTCACTGGCATACTAAGAATGAAAAATCACGTGTTTAGTCCAAAACACACCTCTGTTGAAATCTGATTTTCATGATCCCTTGCTAAGGTTTATATACTATTGTTCCACCATTGAAACAACATAAGCCCACCCCTGTCGTAAATCAGCTGCGAGATTGACAGTTTTATGACAGAGTAAAAAAAACTCCTACCAAATGACATTTAAATTTGCCTCGGTATATAACCGCACTCATAACTTCCCTCCTCTAATACTCTGACACATGTGAGCCACATCAATAAATTCAGGCGCTCATGATGGACGCAAGAAGACTAAGTATGACTGCCTAAATTTGAGTGACAAATGGATATCTGCCCTTAGCACCTCTTACTGTGCAGTGTGTAGTCGCATTACTGCACCGACACACTTTATTCGAGCAAATACCCAGTATGTACCTGGCAGATACCTGGAATGCGCCACTCCTCACCTCTGACAAGCCCCGTTGTGTTTGCCTTCCCAGCCTGGGTTCATGCCTGGCTGACGGGCGGCTGATCTGTTAAATGATAATGATTAGGATTTAATAGGCTGCAATGCTTCGCGTGTCTACCAGATGGCATAAATTCATGAATTGTAATGCAGTTTATATATATATACTGTGCAGTATTGCAGCCAGCGGGAATAAAATGCTTCAATCCCTGCCTGGAAAATACCTTAATGCACTCGGGCAGAAAACAGTCACAAACCTCAATACACCCGGGTATACCCAAAATTCGTGGGACTAGCCGAGCTCAAATAAAGTGTGTCGCCAGTGTACATGCCACTCTGTGCTCCAAACACACACATGTAACTCCTAGTATGTACAGTAGATAACGTCTGTGACGGTAGGGCTAGCTGGCATCACAAAACTGGGAGGAAGCCCAGTAAAGTGTAAAATGGATTATGTGCTCATTTCTAAGATAGCATACTTTAATGTGATTTGCATGGGTACATTTGTATTGATTTTTTGTCTGTGATTTAATCAGCCGAGGTTCCTGCAAAGAATGTGGGTTGAAACAAAGACTGGGAGCATGGAGGTGTTACAGACATTTGGTGAGTGAGAAAGAGTGAACAATCAGTGATGGGCATGGGCTCTTAGCAAGCCCTCTGGCTGTTGTGGCACCAATCTAATCCATGCTCTGATTGTCCAGCAGCCCCTCCCATGTAACGGATAGCCACAGGGGGCTATATAAGGGGTGCTGCTGATCAGAGAATGAGATCTACCTTCAGAGAGCATCTGAGAGACTGAGAGGCACTCTAGGAGGGAGTGTGGAGATTCCCTCAGAGGACCATCTGAGAGACTGAGAGACACTATGGGAAGGAGTATGGAGATTCCCTCAGAGGACTATCTGAGAGACAGAGAGACATTCTGTAAAAGAGTTTGGATCTTTACAGTGACCAGCTGGAGATACATGTCAGGGGCTCTGCTGTGTGATCAGCCCTCTGATATCCTGGACGAGAAGTGGACAGGGCAAGCCTTCTTGAAGCAGCCCCTGCACCTAGCGAGGCTAGAGTACTCCCCAGGCCCCTAGTTGGTATTGTATCTTGTTTTGAACATATTTGCTTTGTCTGCTGGCGTGCCAGAATAAACCCCATTTTATTCAACAACATTGTCCTGTTTGGTGCTAGTGATCCTGGTGTAAAAGAACTGGTCTCCCATGACAATGTCTCATGATATTCTCATTTTTAATAAAGTCCTTCAATGGAAGCATACCCTGTGTGTCACTTCTCTCTGGCATCCACCAGTAATTATTCACAAAAGTTTAGATTTCTTTGAGCATGACAGCATCATCTCTGGTTAGCGTTTATGACCTTCTACATACCACATATGTCACCTTGAGTGGTCCATGCGTGACAGGCCCCCCCCCTCCCAATGAAATACTCTTTGAAGCCCCGCACAAACCCAGGAAAAGTTTTCACCTGTCATAAACCCAATATATTGTATTTTTAAACCCAAACCATACCTTCGTTAACCCTTGAAGCACCAGAAGGATAAAAAAACCATAATATTTCATGATATTATCATAAGAGGTCGTTATTGTGTGTGTGTGTGTGTGTGTGTGTGTGTGTGTGTGTGTGTGTGTGTGTGTGTGTGTGTGTGTGTGTGTGTGTGTGTGTGTGTGTGTGTGTGTGTGTGTGTGTGTGTAGGTGGGGTGTAATTGTATTTGTGTGTGTGTGTGGGGATAATTGAAGTTTGTGGAGAGGGATATTGTATTTGTGGAGGGAGGGGGAATTGTATTTGCGTGGGTGGGAATTGTGTTTATGGGGGGGGGTGATAATTGTATTAATCATATTGAGCTGAGACCTTCTGTGTTCCTATCTGATTATCAAGGAGCCGATCACTGGGGACCGGTACAGCGCCGTGAGAAGTATTAACTGTGGCTTCTGAACCGTGGAGATGATATACTGTAGTGTTCTACTGGTGGTTCCACAGGAATTTCACTGCACAGTGCGCTATATACACCATTGTTTCATCAGGGGCTTTTAACCCTTTGATTACTAGGATATAGTACACTTAGTACTGCTACATCACAGTTTACTCACCACAGTTTGCTGTCTGTACCATTTATGGAAGCCCCAACCTACAGGACCTATTTCCTTATATGGTTCACCATTTACCCCACGTTTGAGTCCCTACACAGTGGGTCTCATCATCCTATTTTTTTCATAGATAGACGTGGGAAACACTGATATCCGTCTATCCTATGTATTTTTATTGATCAGTAGCACCTATCACAGTGCTCCCACTATGATCTTTGTGCGTCAATTCTAGTTTCAATACCCATTATTTTAATATTCGATATTGTAATTAAAATTGTTTGTAACATTATCACCAATCATCCATATCGGTGGTCGAGTGCCCATACTGAGTTTCTTTCTTGTTTAGTCTAAGAAAAGTAACTGTCAATATTTTCCAAAATAGGTTTAACTAGTTTCCACAAAGAAAACGACTAAATCAGGATCCAAGTGGTATTTGGCTTTGTACCATGCATCCCCCGTCTCCCACCCACATTGTCATCAGAATCCTCCGTTCTCCAGAAACACATTACTTCCAAACACATTAATAAACATCCTTTGAATTAAATAATTAAGTGCTTTATGCCGGTGTTTATTCATAGCGTGTGTTTTACTTCTTCTTTGATGTAGACATGCACTTTTGTACAATTATGAGGTAAATTATCCCCTCTGTTGTGCATCGTTGTAACAAAATGGTAAACTGTTGTGTCCCTTAGCCGCCCAGATTGTCTTTGACTTCTGAAGAATCTTCCAAATTGTCTAGACTTGGAAAAAGTGTAATGTTGAAATAATTCAACAACCCCTCCCACCCATACTTTCTATAAAAGGAGACCTTTGGATAGGGAGCACTTATACTTCACTTGCTGATCGAGCTGCAGTGTCCTTCCATTTGGATCCAACTTTAGCATCACTATGAGCCACTGCAAACCCCATAAAGCCCATCATGGAGGCTCCCACATGTCCCATCATGGAGGATCCCATCATGGAGCATACGGAGGTAAAGGAATTTCCAGCTCCAAACACTCTTCATTCGGTCATGGATGTGGCTATGGAAGTGTACATGGTGGCTCTAGTCATGGAAGCCAGTTTAGCAGCTTTGGGGGTAACGGTGGTTCTAAAAATGATGGCCTGTTCGGTATCAATGAGAAGGAAACCATGCAGCTTCTGAATGACCGACTTTCATCTTACCTGGAGAGAGTGAACTCACTGGAGCAGGAAAATGCCGAACTGGAAAGAAAGATCTGTGAGTGGTATGCAAACAATGCCCCCAGCTCATCCCCTGACTTCAGTCAGTACTACAGTGTTATTCAGGAGCTCCAGTGTCAGGTACATTCAAGTTCATTCTTTGGAAATGAAATCAATGTTGCACTGACTGAAAGACGAATATGAATTCACTGCCTGGTATGTTTTTTAGATCGCTGCAGCTACTGTGGAGAATGCAGGGATTGTTCTGCAGATAGACAATGCCCGACTGGCTATAGATGACTTCAGAAACAAGTAAGTGTCATGAATATTATGGAGAAATAAGTGAAAGAAGGGATGAATAAGATCAGATAAGAGGAGTACATCTAAATCTCCACAAAGATGTACAAGGTACAAAAGTTTAATGGTTTGTGTTTCCTGGACTGTGTAGCCCTTAATGTCTTGTTCTTGCTGTCTCACAAGGTATGAGACGGAGGTCAGCCTGAGGAACAATGTTGAGGCCGATGCGAATGGTCTGCGCAGAGTCCTGGAAGGGCTGAACATGGAGAGGTGTGACCTGGAGATGCAAGTTCAAGGCCTCCAGGATGAACTGCAGCAAATGAGGAGTAACCATGAAGAGGTAATGTAATAGAATGGAACTCAAGATGATGGGGTTATGTTTGAAACCATTATTATTTCTGTATTTGTTCGGTGCAAGAATATTTTTTGCCAGCCTGATGTAAAAGAAAATGTCTCATCCTACATTTGAATCATATTTCTTGGATACTGGGGTTAACCCAAATGTAGGCCTGGCATTTTGAATTGGCAGATACAAATTCTAATACATCCTCATATATAGTAATCACTACACAAATTATTCACTTAAAAAATACATTGACGTGCAACATGAAATTGAAGATACTTCCACCAACATAATAAAGAAATATTCTACTGTGAAGCTTGATATATAGCCCCCATAATGGGACATTGCTGCTCCTCCTGATCCTCATCTTCATCTTGTGCCCTTGCAGGAGGTGAACTCTCTCCGCGCTCAGCTGGGCGCCAGAGTCAACGTGGAAGTGAACGCTGCTCCATCTGCGGATTTGAACGGAGCCTTGTCTGAGATCCGAGAGCAATATGAAAACATGATGGAGAGGAACATGAGGGAGGTTGAGAACATGTTCCTTCAAAGGGTAAACGCATCCCTTTCATTCTACTATTTCAACAGCTCATATCAGATAACGATGAATGTTCTCTAAAACAGTTAAACTCAACGTTCATCGTATGTCCTACAATCTAACGTGGTACCTGAGGCAGAATAAGATATGGTGACTTATCTACTGTATGTTTACTACACTAGTACAGGTATAAGAAGCAGAGTTGGAATCAGCAACTCTATGGAAACCCAACATTTACTATTAAGATTAAATAAAAGGTGTGGTATTTGTGTGGCCACATTTCTAAATATATAAGTCACCTAACTCACAGTGCAACTACTGTATGTCAGATATTATTCCATACGTCTCTTTTCTATTTGTATGTTCTTGCAGAGTGAGGAACTGAATCGTCAGGTGGCGTCCGGTTCTGAGCAGCTGGTGTCAGTGCAAAGTGAGGTCACCGAGTTGAAGCGCTGTGCGCAGAGCCTGGAGATTGAGCTTCAGAGCCAGCTGAGCATGGTATGTGTTAGCACTCATATTCCTAGATTATTGTGCGGTATCACTGTTTTGGTCTATGCAAAGAACACTGGATAACTACACACATTGGTTTGGAATAAGAAGCATATACAGTATTATTATGGCATACAGATATACACTGCATTATATAAAATCCCCTTGAAGCCTACATGTACTCTCAGTGGTATACACATATTTACTGCTTAACACACAGACTCTCCTACTCTCCATCAATCATAAATATGTAATATCTACTATTTCCCTTTTCTCAGCATTGCCTATACTGCTGTATTTAGTAATCAATACGGGACTGTGCTACTGAGTTAAATAAGGATTTCCCCCAATTGCACAATCTCTTATTGCCAGTATGTTCCTCTCTTGCAGAAATCAGCCCTGGAAGGTAGCTTGGCAGAGACACAGGCCGGTTATAGCTCCCAGCTCAGCCAGTTACAGGGCATGATCAACAACGTGGAAGGGCAGCTGGGCCAGATCCGATCTGATCTGGAGAACCAGAACTATGAGTACAGAGTTCTGATGGATCAGAAGACACATCTGGAGATGGAGATTGCCACATACAAACGCCTGCTGGATGGACAGGACATGCAGTATGTAACACAGAGTCCCATAGACCTTAATTATGGAATGAATTAGACATTTGAGGACTGGGCTTATTTCACCATGAAAGTGCATGGGGAAGTATATATATATATATATATATATATATATATATATATATATATATATATATATACTTCCCCATGCATATATATACTGTATATATATATATATATAGTGTGTTTTGTTAATAAATAACCACTCAATGGTATTAAATCACTCAGGAAAACTCATTAATATTAATAACAGTATGATTGCAATTGCTTAATTTTTCAAGCTCATGTGCTAGAAACCAACCTTCACTATATAAACTTGTGTTTTTCTATACAGCATTCCCCAGTGCCATTCCTCAGGAGGCAGCCATGGTAAGTGCAAAGAGATATTAGCTATAAAACCATCACAGAAATGTTCAAACCACTACATGAAACTCAAAACTGTTCTATATGAGATACTTCCAAACGGGACAAAAAGAGGGAAAAGAGAACATTGCAATAACAGTCGTATGTTAAAGTCGCCCAATGATTGATGTGAAACATATTCAGATGAGTTTTTTTTAATTCATAGACAAGATAAAAACATAAATTCTGCAAATAAATCTCAACTGAATAAAAAGGAGCGACAATGAAAGGAATTGAGCTACAATATTAATATAAGAAAAATATATTAGACAGCACACAAAGTATGTATAAAGGGAAAAGCTGGTGGTGCAAAAGGGAACCGAGAGGACCCTATTTCCTCCCAAATAATCTAAATGACAGTAAAATGTTCCCAGCACTCGAATAGAGAAGAAAAGAGTAAATGGATCAGCCAAAGGAAAATGTTAATGATACACGTATGATGCACACAATGGTTAACCAAGGACCGAAAAGAGCACTGTGTGCTAGGGAAGGGAAAAAGACAGGGAAGGGGGGGGGAGACATGGGGGGGGAAGGGAGAGGAAACACCGGGGGTTAAACGTCCAGGGCAGGGGGGGCAACGTTTCGGGGTATGGAAACCCCTTCTTCAGGCCCATTCCCAGGAAGACAGTAGTCACCTGGTACTTCCCTCAACCCTGTGACTGAATCCCTGACATGCACAGTAACAGACTATCACTGAATATCTGTGCTGAATGTGGTTGGGCTGTGAGACAAAAGACTAAATCTAGATGGTAATAAACAACTATGTTGAAGCTGTGTGTGTAGCAGGGGAAATAGCTGGCAAAGGAGGGCTCTAAAGGGTTAATGACCCACGGATGCAAACCTATAGGAGAGATACATAATCAAAGCCATTGAAACACAAAAGGGAATAAACAACATCACTGGCCCCTCTGTCAGGAAAAAACACATACTTTGAGTCCAGCAAGTGCAGGGAGCCACGGGACTGTCCTAAAGCTTGTAGCCCTGTAGCCGCAAGTACCTCGTAGTGCAGTCAGTCCAGCACTGAACGAGGAGCGGCGCCTGCATCCCTTAAGGCAGCGCTGCCCAATGACCTTACTCCTAGCAGGGCAGGATCGCGTCTCCCAGTGTTCAGACTGACAGCACCGCGAAGTGAAGTTCGCGTATGCGCACAAACGCAAAGTCAGAGCCGTCCGATCCAGGAGGCGAAGCTGACCATATACAGCGTCAGAGGAGATTTTGCAGCCGCAGGAAGAAAGTAATTGCATTTATTTCAGTGCGTGAATATCTAGGTTGTACAATTATCAAAGGTAATTGCACCAGGACTGATCCACAGGGAACACTTTGTAAGGACTCCTAAGAATGATGCAGTATACTATATTTCACACATGCTGACAGAAAGTACATTGTGATTTGAATGCAGTATGTCTTTCCTTTCCAGGATCTCACCACAGCAATTCAGGTCACCAATCCACAGAACATGGCCAGAAAGCCAGCTGTTAGACAAATCTGTTACTTCTGGGGGAGAAATCAATGCGTAAAACTACAGAGAAGAAACGGCGATGGAGAACGGAATTCTTTGCCAAACTCTCCAGAAGTTAATGATTCATTAGTGTCTGTGTTTGAGAAGTCCAAGCTAACCTGTCTTTCTGATCCTTAGCATATGTTCAGTAGGAAAGTAGACCTGTAGGTGATATGGGACATAGAGAATGGTTTGGGTTTTGAGCTCAGGTGTATCTCACCTTTTGGTCTGCAGTTTCCCAGCTTGTAAAGGTTTCAGCATTTCCTGTAATGATGCTCCTCGTGCATTTTAAGGATTGCATTTAAATCTTGAAACATTGTGACACCTTACAGATATAAGCAAACCAATACAGGAAATATGCTTAATATGAGTAGGGCCACTAGGATAAAGCCACAGAGAGCACGAGGTGAATAGTGACAATGTTACCCACTGGGGGATATATTCTTCCAAAATAAACACCACGATTGGGTGTTCTTAACTATAACCATAGTATTAATATATCACGTTCTACTGATACATGCCACTGCTATTGGTTACAAAGCAGATGGGCTGTGCCCACAAGCTATCACCTTTCCTATTTTGTGACGTTGTACATGCAGTATTTCACCTCGCATGTAATGCATCTTTTTACTCCTTCCTTCAATAAAACATTTGTTTGTCTCATTGCAAAATACAATACTGTCTAATGTGTTTCTTAGTGTTATGCTGACTGTCACGTACGTACAGCACACCTGTGAGCACGTGACCTGCATACAGGACAAGGGTTAATACACAGCTCACAAGCTGTCTCGCTTCTCAGCTTTGCAAAGGTCCATCAAATGAACAATATCTCAACTCAATCCGTCCCAATATATCTGTCACGAACAGCACACAAGTGAGCACGTGACTTAGATATGCAACCCGGGTTAATACGCACAGTTACTCTAGCCAACATACCTTTCTCCTCTGAACAGGTAACGTCAATGATTTAATATTAACCCATTACTGAATGGCAATCATATCTAAATGCTTCCACCACCCAAGAAATGCAAAGATATTTAATTAATAGATCTTCCAGGTTCTCAGGCCCTTGTTTATTATTGAAAAAAAACTAGACACTTAACACACAAAAATCTGCAGCAAAATATGTCCAAAAATGTAAATACTCTCTCCAGAGCATACAGAAGTTCATTCAGAGCCCAAAGCATCACTTAATAAATGTTTTAATATATATATAAGTAAAGTGCTTAGATTACAGAAAAAGATTATAAGAACAAACAATCACAGTAAATGCAGGACAAGTTCTTAAAGTAATAGGATAAAACATAAAACAGAAATCGCTATATAGTACATTACCATATGTCATAGGTTTTCTCCCAGAGAGGTCACTGGCATAGTAAGAATGAAAATCACGTTTTTAGTCCAAAACACACCTGTTGAAATCTGATTTGCATAATCCCTTGCTAAGGTTTATGTACTATTGTTCCCCCATTGAAACAACATAAGCCCACCCCTGTCGCAAATCAGCTGCGAAATTGACAGTTTTATGACAGAGTAAAAAAACTCCTACCAAATGACGTTTAAATTTGCATCGGTATATAACCGCACTCATAACTTCCCTCCTCTAGTACTCTGACACATGTGAGCCACATCAATAAATTCAGGCGTTCATGATGGACGCAACCGGACAAAGTTTGACCACCTAAATTTGAGCGATAAATGGATATCTGCCCTTAGCGCCTCTTACCCTTGCAGTGTGTAGTCTCATTACATGCCACTCTGTGATCCGAACACACACATGTAACTCCTAGTATGTACAGGAGATGACGCCTGTGATGGTAGGGCTAGCTGGCATCACAAAACTGGGAGGAAGCCCAGTATAGTGTAAATTGGATTATGTGCTAATTTCTAAGATCGCAGACATTAATATAATTTGCATGGGTACATTTGTATGGATTGTTTGTCTGTGATTTAATCAGCTGAGGTTCCTGCAAAGAATGGGGATTGAAACAATGGCTGGGAGTGTGGAGGTGTTACATACATTTGGTGAGTGAGAAAGAGTGAACAATCAGGGATGGGGAAAGGCTCTTAGCATTCCCTCTGGCTGTTGTGGTACCAACCTAATCCATGCTCTCACTGTCCAGCAGCCCATCCCATGTAACGGATAGCCACAGAGGGCTATATAAGGGGTGCTGCTGATCAGAGAATCAGCTCTACCTTCAGAGAGCATCTGAGAGACTGAGAGACACTCTAGGAGGGAGTGTGGAGATTCCCTCAGAGGACCATCTGAGAGACTGAGAGACACTCTAGGAGGGAGTGTGGAGATTCCCTCAGAGGACCATCTGAGAGACTGAGAGACACTCTGGGAAGGAGTATGGAGATTACCTCAAAGGACTATCTGAGAGACTGAGAGACACTCTGGGATTGAGTGTGGAGATTCCCTCAGAGGATTATCTGAGAGACAGAGAGACTGAGAGACATTCTGTAAAAGAGTTTGGATCTTTACAGTGACCAGCTGGAGATACATGTCAGGGGCTCTGCTGTGTGATCAGCCCTCTGATATCCTGGATGAGAAGCGGACAGGGCAAGCCTTCTTCAAGAAGCCCCTGCGACTAGCGAGGCTAGAGTCTACTCCCCAGGCCCCTAGTTGGTATTGTATCTTGTTTTGAACATCTTTTTTCTGTCTGCTGGTGTGCCAGAATAAACCCCATTTTATTCAACAACTTTGTCCTGTCTGGTGCTAGTGATCTCGTTGTAAAAGAACTGGTCTCCCGTGATAACATCACATGATATTCTCATTTTTAATAAAGTCCTTCAATGAAAGCTTACCCTGTGTGTCACCTCTCTCTGGCATCCACCAGTAATTATTCACAAATGTTTAGATTTCTTTGAGCATGACAGCATCATCTATGGTTACCGTTTATGACCTTCTACACACCACATATGTCACCTTGAGTGGGCCATGCGTGACAGGCCCACCCAATGAAATACTCTTTGAAGCCCCACACAGACACAGGAAAAGTCTTCACCTGTCATAAACCCAATATATTGTATTTTTAAACCCAAACCATACCTTCATTAACCCTTGAAGCACCAGAAGGATAAAAAAACATAATATTTCATGATATTATCATGAGGAGGTTATTGTGTGTGTGTGTGTGTGTGTGTGTGTGTGTGTGTGTGTGTGTGTGTGTGTGTGTGTGTGTGTGTGTGTGTGTGTGTGTGTGTGTGTGTGTGTGTGTGTGTGTGTGTGTGTGTAGTGTAGGTGGGGTGTAATTGTATTTGTGTGTGTGTGTGGGGATAATTGAAGTTTGTGGAGAGGGATATTGTATTTGTGGAGGGAGGGGGAATTTGTATTTGCGTGGGTGGGAATTGTGTTTATGGGGGGGGGTGATAATTGTATTAATCATATTGAGCTGAGACCTTCTGTGTTCCTATCTGATTATCAAGGGGACCGGTACAGCGCCGTGAGAAGTAGTAACTGTGGCTTCTGAACCGTGGAGATGATATACTGTAGTGTTCTACTGGTGGTTCCACAGGAATTTCACTGCACAGTGTGCTATACACACCATTGTTTCATCAGGGGCTTTTAACCCTTTGATTACTAGGATATAGTACACTTAGTACTGCTACATCACAGTTTACTCACCACAGTTTGCTGTCGGTACCATTTATGGAAGCCCCAACCTACATTTTCTTATATGGTTCACCATTTACCCCACGTTTGAGTCCCTACACAGTGGGTCTCATCATCCTATTTTGGTGCATAGATAGACGTGGGATACACTGATATCTGTCTATCCTATGTATTTTTCTAGATCAGTAGCACCTATCACAGTGCTCCCACTATGATCTTCGTGCGTCAATTCTAGTTTCAATACCCATTATTTTAATATTTGATATTGTAATTAAAATTGTTTTTAACATTATCACCAATCATTCATATCGGTGGTCGAGTGCCCATACTGAGTTTCTTTCTCGTTTAGTCTAAGAAAAGTAACTGTCAATATTTTCCAAAATACGTTTAACTAGTTTCCACAAAGCAAACTACTAAATCAGGATCCAAGTGGTATTTGGCTTTGTACCATGCATCCCCCGTCTCCCACCCACATTGTCATCAGAATCATCCGTTCTCCAGAAACACATTATTTCCAAACACATTAATATACATAGTGTGAATTAAATAATTAAGTGCTTTATGCCGGTGTTTATTCATAGCGCGTGTTTTACTTCTTTGATGTTGTCATGCACTTTTGTACCATTATGGGTGGGGTAAATATTCCCTTATGTTGTACAGCATTGTAACAAAATGGTAAACTGTTGTATCTCTTAGCCACCCAGATTGTCTTTGATTTCTGAAGAATCTTCAAAATTGTCTAGACTTGGAAAAAGTGTAATGTCGATATAATTCAGCAACCCCTCCCACCCATACGTTCTATAAAAGGAGACCTTTGGATAGGGAGCACTTACACTTCACTTGCTGATCAAGCTGCAGTGTCCTTCCATTTGGATCCAACTTTAGCATCACTATGAGCCACTGCAAACCCCATAAAGCCCATCATGGAGGCTCCCACATGTCCCATCATGGAGGATCTCATCATGGAGGATACGGAGGTAAAGGAATTTCCAGCTCCAAACACTCTTCTTTCGGTCATGGATGTGGCTATGGAAGTGTACATGGTGGCTCTAGTCATGGAAGCCACTTTAGCAGCTTTGGAGGTAACGGTGGTTCTAAGAATGATGGCCTGTTCGGCATCAATGAGAAGGAAACCATGCAGCTTCTGAATGAACGACTTTCATCTTACCTGGAGAGAGTGAACTCACTGGAGCAGGAAAATGCCCAGCTGGAGAGAAAGATCTGTGAGTGGTATGCAAACAATGCCCCCAGCTCATCCCCTGACTTCAGTCAGTACTACAGTGTTATTCAGGAGCTCCAGTGTCAGGTACATTCAAGTTCATTCTTTGGAAATGAAATCAATGTTGCACTGACTGAAAGACGAATATGAATTCACTGCCTGGTATGTTTTTTAGATCGCTGCAGCTACTGTGGAGAATGCAGGGATTGTTCTGCAGATAGACAATGCCCGACTGGCTATAGATGACTTCAGAAACAAGTAAGTGTGAGGAATATTATGGAGAAATAAGTGAAAGAAGGGATGAATAAGATCAGATAAGAGGAGTACATCTAAATCTCCACAAAGATGTACAAGGTACAAAAGTTTAATGGTTTGTGTTTCCTGGACTGTGTAGCCCTTAATGTCTTGTTCTTGCTGTCTCACAAGGTATGAGACAGAGGTCAGCTTGAGGAACAATGTTGAGGCCGATGCGAATGGTCTGCGCAGAGTCCTGGAAGGGCTGAACATGGAGAGGTGTGACCTGGAGATGCAAGTTCAAGGCCTCCAGGATGAACTGCAGCAAATGAGGAGTAACCATGAAGAGGTAATGTAATAGAATGGAACTCAAGATGATGGGGTTATGTTTGAAACCATTAATATTTCTGTATTTGTGCGGTGCAAGAATATTTTTTGCCAGCCTGATGTAAAAGAAAATGTCTCATCCTACATTTGAATCATATTTCTTGGATACTGGGGTTAGCCCAAATGTAGGCCTGGCGTTTTGAATTGGCAGATACAAATTCTAATACATCCTCATATATAGTAATCACTCCACAAATTATTCACTTAAAAAATACATTGACGTGCAACATGAAATTGAAGCTACTTCCAGCTACATAATAAAGAAATATTCTTCTCCGCAGCTTGATATATAGCCCCCATAATGGGACATTGCTGCTCCTCCTGATCCTCATCTTCATCTTGTGCCCTTGCAGGAGGTGAACTCTCTCCGCGCTCAGCTGGGCGCCAGAGTCAACGTGGAAGTGAACGCTGCTCCATCTGCGGATTTGAACGGAGCCTTGTCTGAGATCCGAGAGCAATATGAAAACATGATGGAGAGGAACATGAGGGAGGTTGAGAGCATGTTCCTTCAAAGGGTAAACACATCCCTTTCATTCTACTATTTCAACAGCTCATATCAGATAACGATGAATGTTCTCTAAAACCGTCACACTCATCATTCATCGTATGTCTTACAATCTAACGTGGTACCTGTGGCAGAATAAGATATGGTGACTTATCTACTGTATGTTTACTACACGAGTACAGGTATAAGAAGCAGAGTTGGAATCAGCAACTCTATGGAAACCCAACATTTACTATTAAGATTAAATAAAAGGTGTGGAATTTGTGTGGCCACATTTCTAAATATATAAGTCACCTAACTCACAGTGCAACTACTGTATGTCAGATATTATTCCATACGTCTCTTTTCTATTTGTATGTTCTTGCAGAGTGAGGAACTGAATCAGCAGGTGGCGTCCGGTTCTGAGCAGCTGGTGTCAGTGCAAAGTGAGGTCACCGAGTTGAAGCGCTGTGCGCAGAGCCTGGAGATTGAGCTTCAGAGCCAGCTGAGCATGGTATGTGTTAGCACTCATATTCCTCCATTATTGTGCGGTATCACTGTTTTGGTCTATGCAAAGAACACTGGATAACTACACACATTGGTTTGGAATAAGAAGCATATACAGTATTATTATGGCATACAGATATACACTGCATTATATAAAATCCCCTTGAAGCCTACATGTACTCTCAGTGGTATACACATATTTACTGCTTAACACACAGACTCTGCTACTCTCCATGAATCATATATATTTATCATCTACTATTTCCCTTTCTCCAACATTGCCTATACTGCTGTATTTAGTAATCAGTACGGGACTGTGCTACTGTGTTAAATAAGGATTTCCACCAATTGCACAATCTCTTATTGCCAGTATGTTCCTCTCTTGCAGAAATCAGCCCTGGAAGGCAGCTTGGCAGAGACACAGGCCGGTTATAGCTCCCAGCTCAGCCAGTTACAGGGCATGATCAACAACGTGGAAGGGCAGCTGGGCCAGATCCGATCTGATCTGGAGAACCAGAACTATGAGTACAGAGTTCTCATGGACCAGAAGACACATCTGGAGATGGAGATTGCCACATATAAACGCCTGCTGGATGGACAGGACATGCAGTATGTAACACAGTGTCCCATAGACCTTAATTATGGAATGAATTAGACATTTGAGGACTGTGCTTATTTCACCATGAAAGTGCATGGGTAAGTATATATATATATATATATATATATATATATATATATATATATATATATATATATATATAATGTGTTTTGTTAATAAATAACCACTCAATGGTATTAAATCACTCAGGAAAACTCATTAATATTAATAACAGTATGATTGCAATTGCTTAATTTTTCAAGCTCATGTGCTTAAAACCAACCGTGACTATATAACCTTGTGTTTTTCTATACAGCATTCCCCAGTGCCATTCCTCAGGAGGCAGCCATGGTAAGTGCAAAGAGATATTAGCTATAAAACCATCACAGAAATGTTCAAACCACTACATGAAACTCAAAACTGTTCTATATGAGATACTTCCAAACGGGACAAAAAGAGGGAAAAGAGAACATTGCAATAACAGTCGTATGTTAAAGTTGCCCAATGATTTATGTGAAACATATTCAGATGAGTTTTTTTTAATTCATAGACAAGATCAAAACATCTATTCTGCAAAATAATTCTCAACTGAATAAAAAGGAGTGCCAATGAAAGGAATTGAGCTAAAATATAAATATAAGAAACATTTATTAGACTGCACACAAAGTATGTATAAAGGGAAAAGCTGGTGGTGCAAAAGGGAACCGAGAGGACCCTGTTTCCTCCCAAATAATCTAAATGACACTAAAATGTTCCCAGCACACGAATAGAGAAGAAAAGAGTAAATGGATCAGCCAAAGGAAAATGTTAATGATACACGTATGATGCACACAATGGTTAACCAAGGACCGAAAAGAGCACTATGTACTAGGGAAGGGAAAAAGACAGGGAAGGGGGGGAGAGACATGGGGGGGGAGGGAGAGGAAACACGGGGGGGGGTTAAAAGTCCAGGGCAGGTGGGGCAACGTTTCGGGGTATGGAAACCCCTTCTTCATTCTCGTTCCCAGGAAGACCGTAGTTACCTGGTACTTCCCTCAACCCTGTGACTGAATCCCTGAGATGCACAGTAACAGACTATCACTGAATATCTGTGCTGAATGTGGTTGGGCTGTGAGACAAAAGACTAAATCTAGATGGTAATAAACAACTATGTTGAAGCTATGTGTGTAGCAGGGGAAATAGCTGGCAAAGGAGGGCTCTAAAGGGTTAATGACCCACGGATGCAAACCTATAGGAGAGATACATAATCAAAGCCATTGAAACACAAAAGGGAATAAACAACATCACTGGCCCCTCTGTCAGGAAAAAACACATACTTTGAGTCCAGCAAGTGCAGGGAGCCATGGGAGTGTCCTAAAGCGTGTAGACCTGTAGCCGCAAGTACCTCGTAGTGCAGTCAGTCCAGCACTGAAAGAGGAGCGGCGCCTACGTTCCTTAAGGCAGCATGGCCCAATGACCTTACTCCTAGCAGGGCAGGATCGCGTCTCCCATTGTTCAGACTGACAGCACCGCGAAGTGAAGTTCGCGTATGCGCACAAACGCAAAGTCAGAGCCGTCCGATCCAGGAGGCGAAGCTGACCATATACAGCGTCAGAGGAGATTTTGCAGCTGCAGGATGAGAGTAATTGCATTTATTTCAGTGCGTGAATATCTAGGTTGTACAATTATCAAAGGTAATTGCACCAGGACTGATCCACAGGGAACACTTTGTAAGGACTCCCAAGAATGATGCAGTATACTATATTTCCCACATGCTAGCACAAAGTACATTGTGATTTGAATGCAGTATGTCTTTCCTTTCCAGGATCTCACCATACTTCTGGGGGATAAATCAAGGTGTAAAACTACAGAGAAGAAACGACAATGGAGAACGGAATTCTTCGCCGAAATCTCCAGAAGTTATTGATTCATTAGTGTCTGTGTTTGAGAAGTCCAAGCTAACCTGTCTTTCTGATCCTTAGCATATGTTCTGTAGGAAAGTAGACCTGTAGGTGATACGGGGCACAGAGAATGGTTTGGGTTTTGAGCTCAGGTGTATCTCACCTTTTGGTCTGCAGTTTCCCAGCTTGTAAAGGTTTCAGCATTTCCTGTAATGATGCTCCTCGTGCTTTTTAAGGATTGCATTTAAATCTTGCAACATTGTGACTCCTTACAGATATAAGCAAACCAATACAGGAAATATGCTTAATATGAGTAGGGCCATTAGGATAAAGCCACAGAGAGAACGAGGTGAATAGTGACAATGTTACCCACTGGGGGATATATTCTTCCAAAATAAACACCAAGAATGGGTGTTGTTTACTATAACCATAGTCTTAATATATCACGTACTACTGATACATGCCACTGCTATTGGTTACAATGCAGATGGGCTGTGCCCACAAGCTATCACCTTTCCTATTTTGTGACGTGGTACATACAGTATTTCACCTGGCATGTAATGCATCTTTTTACTCATTCCTTCAATAAAACATTTGTTTGTCTCATTGCAAAATACTATACTGTCTAATGTGTTTATTGCTATGCTAACTGTCACATACGTACAGCACACCTGTGAGCACGTGACCTGCATACAGGACAAGGGTTAATACACAGCTCACAAGCTGTCTCACTTCTCACCTTTGCAAACGTCCGTCAAATGAACAATATCTCAACTCAATCCGTCCCAATATATCTGTCACGAAGAGCACACAAGTGAGCACGTGACTTAGATATGCAACCCAGGTTAATACACACAGTTACTCTTGCCAACTCATCTTTCTTCTTTGCAAAGGTGCCTTCAATGAGTTAATATTAACCCCTTAATCAATTGCAATCATATCTAATCGCTGCCACCACCCAAGAAATGCAAAAATATTTAATTAATAGATCTTCCAGGGTCTCAAGTCCCTGTTCATTATAGAAAAAACTATGCACTTAACATACACAAATCTGTTGTAGCAAAATGTGTCCGAAAATGTAAATACTCTCTCCAGAGCGTGCAAAAGTTCATTTAGAGTCCAAAGCATTACTTATTAATTGTTTTAATATATATAAATTTAAGTGCTTAGATTACAAAAAAAGGATTACAAGAACATACAATCACAGTAAATGCAGGGCAGTATTTTAAAATAAATAAAACATAAAATATAAATCCCTATACAGTACATTACCATATGTCATAGGTTTTCTCCCAGAGAGGTCACTGGCATACTAAGAATGAAAAATCACATGTTTGGTCCAAAACACACCTCTGTTGAAATCTGATATCCATGATCCCTTGCTAAGGTTTATGTACTATTGTTCCCCCGTTGAAACAACATAAGACCACCCCTGTCGTAAATCAGCTGCGAAATTGACAGTTTTATGACAGAGTAAAAAAAGGAACATGAAGCATATTGTTACGATGCGCAGAACATGCCCCCTGCGGCGTGTTCCTTCCTTACCTGTTTAATTTCTGATCGCCGCCCTCTAGCTGCGAGTCAAGATCCTGTGTCTTTAAGTTTTCTGAAGAAAGTGTCGCCAACTTGCTTTCTGGCAATTCCTGCCCTCTTCCTCCTGACAGGAAGTAAGCCTCACTCTGACTCACATTGCTATCAAGTCATTTGCTACCTACCCTGGTTCCTGCAAGTACTACCATCGCATGCTGTTCCTGCCTGGACCTCCTTGGGACCTTTACTTACCTCCTTTGGATTCCTGGAAGACTGGGACAGTCACTCATTCTACTTCTGAGGTTAGTTACCGTGCGGGTAGTGTAGGACCTGCTGATTAGGGTTTACCTTGACGTGGTAGCAGGCTTACAATACTTTGGCCAAAGCATTCAACTAAAGAACCCTTACTTTGAACTTAGTATTTGCTGCACTCTTCTGTCACTGGCACTATGCCTTTAAGGAGGCTGGATGTCCTCCAAGAAGCATTTCCATTGTGACCTTGTTCTCTGGACTCTACCTTACCCTGCTCCACAGCCACAGATAACCTGCTTCTCAACCACAGATACCCTGCTTCTCTCTAGTTCTCGTTATTAGTACCTGAGTATCCTGAGGCCTGCTGCTACTCTCCATGCAGAGGCCTGCGTTCCGATGTCTCCTGAGGCCTGCTGCTACTCTCCATGCAGAGGCCTGTGTTCCTGATTTCCTGTGGTCTGCAGCTACTCTCCATGCAGAGGCCTGTGTTCCTGTTTCCTGAGACCTGCTGCTACTCTCCACGCAGAGATCAGTACTGCTACTTTCCACACTAAGGCCTGTGTTCCTGAGTTCCTAAGGTCTGCTGCAACTCTCCACGCAGAGGCCTGTTCCAGACTCCTGTGCTGAAGCGTTGGCTTTTCCCCGCGTTGGTGCCTGAGAACACGCGCATCCCCGCTCTGCTGCCAGAGCATGCGCGCACATGCAGCTGGGCTAGTCGTGTTCCTGAGCTTGGCTCCGGACGCGTGGCGCATTCTTCTGCGCGCGGCGTAGTCACGTGACTACGTGCGCCGATCCCCAGCTGCACGGCAACTCACTCCCTTTCGTCTCTCCTGTGGATTCCCCACCTCGCTATCGGGTCCCTTCCCTTTCCCTCAGCTTTTGTGATGGAGCACAAGCGTAACACATATACAGTATGTACAGTAAAATAATTGCTATTTCTTCCCTAAAAAGCATGCAGAACACCAGATTTCTAAATGCTTATCCAAACTCAGGCAAGTGGAAGAGGTACAGTATACCTGTATATAAAAAAAAAACTCTTCAAATTAGTAGTGGAGAAAGCATTAAAATGGACGAGACAATTATCAGAAAAGCAATAAGGCAGATAAATTGCTGGCACAAAGTAAAGAAAAGTACAATCCGCGGCCTCTATTAAGTCTATTAAATTGGGAAATAGGGAGACATCATACGACGCAAAAATGATTGAGAAGGAGTTTATAGACTTCTGTGCCTCTTTATACAATCTCTGTTGTTATCACAAACAGGATAAGGAGGTAACATTGGAAGTATATCTGAACTCGTGTCTCCTACCGACCCTGAGTAAAAAGGGATAACATTGGATAACACAATTTGGAACAACATCAACATGTATAACATACAAAATAAATAACTCGAAATCTGAAGCGCTGGCCCTTGGGATTTATGGAGGAATGTTGAAGATGCTTAAACTTAATTTTCACGTTAGATGAAGAGAGTATCAGATTAGATACTTAGGAGTACACTTAAGACCCCACCATTCTGGGCTCTATAAGGCAAGTAATCCAGAGATATTCTCTGCGCTCAAACAAATATTGTCCTTCCTTTATTAAGGAAATATTATGCAGCAGCTCACCCGAGTCACCTGCCATTCTGGCCGAGGACCCGGGGGATGATTAAATGGGTGGAAATGTTAGCTTCAGAAATCGCGCTACAGACTATTGACTTACTCCTTTGGATTTCGAAAGGGAACACCCCAGAGGAAGCATATAATCACCCAATGATGGAGAAACATAGTATTCACCCCATGTCTAATCCCAGGTAGAATTAACGCCTGGATATCTAACAATATATTGAGGATAAAAGATGTTGTGTTTTAGAACTTTTGAGGAACTACAAGAAAAATATAGCATACCGCATACTGAGTTGTTCAAGCACAATCAAATCAGGCACGTCAATCTTTCCAAATTCAAACCGTTGAAGGACAAGCAACTTTACCTCTTGCAAAAGATTGTATACCCTGTGGGGTCATCAGAAAGGACTGATGTCTGTTTCATATATTATGGCTGCAGTGGGAAAAGGCCCTTCCACCTCCATCGCCCATATTTACAGACAAAGTGAGACATGTTTTGGAAATAGAAAAACTAACAATAATTTTAAATAAATCTATGTCTAAATGTATGAGGATATGTTTCCCATACATGACAGCTTTTACTAATGGCTGTCCCTCCAAGCAGGAATTAGCTGACCAGTGCTTCTTAAATAGCTCGCTCTGACGCCTATATCAGGGCAAATTATTGCTGGACACATATAACTGATAACTTTTTGAATCCTAGTTAAGATGTGGATGTATTGGAAATGGCGGTACCTGAGATAAGGATAATATATTGTATAATTACTAGTATATGTTGTTGGTCCCTCCCCCCTGTCATTCCCTTTTTAAGTTTTATACCCAAATAAATCTCGAAAAAAAAAAAATTACTTTGAAAAAAAGAAAAGATCCAATAGTATCCTAACCTTAATAATTATATATATACAGTAGCGGCAGCTTTTATTTGATGTACACTACCGACACGTTTAATCCGAGCAGGGCTAGTTCCGCAAGCCGGGGGATGCCCCGGCTTGCTAGCCCCACTCCCTCGGCGTGACGCGCGGTCACGCGTCATCGGGTGTCAGCGCCCCCTGCACGCGCGTCCAGGGCTCCCCGAGGGATCCCTGGTGTCCCGCGATGTGGGGGACGGCGGCAGGGGGTTCCGGGGGACCCGGCGGACCCGGCAGCGGGAGGGAGAGCGCCCCGATCGGAGGGCGCTCTTCCGCTGCTTCGGCGCGCGCCCGGCACCCTCCGGCGCGCGCCAGGTTACTGCTGCGGCCGAGAACGGGCAAATGCTCGAATAAACTCGGCCGCAGCAGTAATGACCGTGGCCGGATGCGTGTGGGAAGCGTGGAGACGCGGCGCGTTGCGGCGCACTGTGACGTCACAGTCACGTGCGCGCCCGGCTTCCCCGGCTTCCCCGGGCTTCCCCGACACCCCTGGAGATTAAAGTAAGGTAAGCGGGGGTGCGGGGAAGCAGAGGGGCAGAGCAGGAGCCGGGTTCGGGGTCGGGAAGGGGGGGTCAAATGCGCGCGAAGTGGAGGGGGGGTGCATGGGGGAAACGCGGCGGCGCGCGGTCTTGACTGGCGGCAGCCGGAGTAGATCCCGGCATGCCGCCGGCATTACATCAAATAAAAGCTGCCGCTACTGTAGAAGAGTACAATTAAAGCATGTTTAGTTATCACTTTGCTCTTCACCTTACGAGTTATGTTATATTATTTTCACATTGTAGTGCAATATATTTTGACTCACGATAAATTAAATCATTGAAAGAAAAGTAACTGTCGATATTTTCCAAAATAGGTTTAACTAGTTTCCACAAAGCAAACGACTAAATCCGGATCCAAGTGGTATTTGGCTTTGTACCATGCATCCCCCGTCTCCCACCCACGTTGTCATCAGAATCCTCCGTTCTCCAGTAACACATTACTTCCAAACACATTAATAAACTTAGTGTGAATTAAATAATTAAGTGCTTTATGCCGGTGTTTATTCATAGCGTGTGTCTTTGATGTAGACATGCACTTTTGTACCATTATGGGTGGGGTAAATTATCCCCTCTGTTGTGCATCATTGTAACAAAATGGTAAACTGTTGTGTCCCTTAGCCGCCCAGATTGTCTTTGATTTCTGAAGAATCTTCCAAATTGTCTAGACTTGGAAAAAGCGTAATGTTGATATAACTCAACAACCCCTCCCACCCATACTTTCTATAAAAGGAGACCGTTGGATAGGAAGCACTTATACTTCACTTGCTGATCAAGCTGCAGTGTCCTTCCATTTGGATCCACCTTTAGCATCACTATGAGCCACTGCAAACCCCATAAAGCCCATCATGGAGGCTCCCACATGTCCCATCATGGAGGATCCCATCATGGAGGATACGGAGGTAAAGGAATTTCAAGCTCCAAACACTCTTCTTTCGGTCATGGATGTGGCTATGGAAGTGTACATGGTGGCTCTAGTCATGGAAGCCACTTTAGCAGCTTTGGGGGTAACGGTGGTTCTAAGAATGATGGCCTGTTCGGCATCAATGAGAAGGAAACCATGCAGCTTCTGAATGAACGACTTTCATCTTACCTGGAGAGAGTGAACTCACTGGAGCAGGAAAATGCCCAGCTGGAGAGACAGATCTGTGAGTGGTATGCAAACAATGCCCCCAGCTCATCCCCTGACTTCAGTCAGTACTACAGTGTTATTCAGGAGCTCCAGTGTCAGGTACATTCAAGTTCATTCTTTGGATATTAAATCAATGTTGCACTGACTAAAAGACGAATATGAATTCACTGCCTGGTATGTTTTTAGATCGCTGCAGCCACTGTGGAGAATGCCGGGATTGTTCTGCAGATAGACAATGCCCGACTGGCTATAGATGACTTCAGAAACAAGTAAGTGTCAGGAATATTATGGAGAAATAAGTGAAAGAAGGAATGAATAAGAAGATCAGATAAGAGGAGTACATCTAAATCTCCACAAAGGTGTACAAGGTACACACGTTTAATGGTTTGTGTTTCCTGGACTGTGTAGCCCTTAATGTCTTGTTCTTGCTGTCTCACAAGGTATGAGACGGAGGTCAGTATGAGGAACAATGTTGAGGCGGATGCGAATGGTCTGCGCAGAGTCCTGGAAGGGCTGAACATGGAGAGGTGTGACCTGGAGATGCAAGTTCAAGGCCTCCAGGATGAACTGCAGCAAATGAGGAGTAACCATGAAGAGGTAATGTAATAGAATGGAACGCAAGAGGATGGGGTTAGGTATGAAACCATTAATATTTCTGTATTTGTGCAGGGCAAGAATAGTTTTTGCCAGCCTGATGTAAAAGAAAATGTCTCCTCCTACATTTGAAGCATATCTCTGTGATACTGGGGTTAACCCAAATGCAGGCCTGGCATTTTGAATTTTCAATTCTAATACATCCTCATATACAGTAATCACTCCCCAAATTGTGTACTTAAAAAACACATTGACGTGCAACATGGAATGAAGCTACTTCCACCAACATAATAAAGAAATATTCTTCTGTGCAGCTTGATATATAGCCCCCATAATGGGACATTGCTTCTCCTCCTGATCCTCATCTTCATCTTGTGCCCTTGCAGGAGGTGAACTCTCTCCGCGCTCAGCTGGGCGCCAGAGTCAACGTGGAAGTGAACGCTGCTCCATCTGCGGATTTGAACGGAGCCTTGTCTGAGATCCGAGAGCAATATGAAAACATGATGGAGAGGAACATGAGGGAGGTTGAGAGTATGTTCCTTCAAAGGGTAAACACATCACTTTCATTCTAATATTTCAACAGCTCATATCAGATAACGATGAATTTTCTCGAAAACCTTCAAAGTCAACGTTTTCATCGTATGTCTTACAATCTAACGTGGTACCGGAGGCAGAATAAGATATGGTGACTTATCTATGTTTACTACACGAGTACAGGTATAAGAAGCAGAGTTGATACTAACAACTCTATGGACCTCCCAAATGTACTATTAAGATTAAATAAAAGGTGTGGTATTTGTATGACAACATTTATAAATATGTCACCTAACTCACAGTGCAACTACTGTATGTCAGATATTATTCCTTAAGGTCTCTTTCTATTTCTATGTTCTTGCAGAGTGAGGAACTGAATCGTCAAGTGGCGTCCGGTTCTGAGCAGCTGGTGTCAGTCCAAAGTGAGGTCACCGAGTTGAAGCGCTGTGCGCAGAGCCTGGAGATTGAGCTTCAGAGCCAGCTGAGCATGGTATGTGTTAGCACTCCTATTCCTCCATTAGTGTGCGGTATCACTTTTTAGGTCTATGCAAAGAACACTGGATAACTACACACATTGGTTTGGAAGAAGAAGCATATACAGTATTATTATGGCATACAGATATACACTGCAATATATAAAATCCCCCTTGAAGCCTACATGTACTCTCAGTGGTATACACATATTTACTGCTTAACACACAGACTCTCCTACTCTCCATGAATCATACATATTTATCATGTACTATTTCCCTTTCTCCAGCATTGCCTATACTGCTGTATTTAGTAATCAGTACAGGACTGTGCTACTGTGTTAAATAAGGATTTCCACCAATTGCACAATCTCTTATTGCAGTATGTTCCTCTCTTTGCAGAAATCAGCCCTGGAAGGCAGCTTGGCAGAGACACAGGCCGGTTATAGCTCCCAGCTCAGCCAGTTACAGGGCATGATCAACAACGTGGAAGGGCAGCTGGGCCAGATCCGATCTGATCTGGAGAACCAGAACTATGAGTACAGGCTTCTCATGGACCAGAAGACACATCTGGAGATGGAGATTGCCACATACAAACGCCTGCTGGATGGACAGGACATGCAGTATGTAACACATTGTCCCATAGACCTTAATTATGGAGTGAATTAGACATTTGAGGACTGGGCTTATTTCACCATGAAAGTGCATTGGGTAGTGTATAGGAAAGGATATTCCAAACACACACAAACACACACGCACACACACACACATACATAATATACATACACATTCAGGGTTATAATGCATTCAAATATCAGTATCTATGTAATCCTGAGAGTATTAAATCATGAAATACGTTTTTAAAATTAGCTTGTTAGGTGCCTACTTCTTTAAACTAATATAATTAACACAAGCTTATTACTACAAAAGGATATATAGGTTTTGCTTTGCTTTTGGTAATAAATCACCACTCGAAGGTATTAAATCACTCAGGAAAACTCATTAATATTAATAACAGTATGATTGCAATTGCTTCATTTTTCCAGCTCATGTGCTAAAAACCAACCTTGACTATATAAACTTGCGTTTTTCTATACAGCATTCCCCAGTGCCATTCCTCAGGAGGCAGCCATGGTAAGTGCAAAGAGATATTAGCTATAAAACCATCACAGAAATGTTCAAATCACTATATGAAACTCAAAACTGTTCTATATGAGATACTTCCAAACGGGACAAAAAGAGGGAAAAGAGAACATTGCAATAACAGTCGTATGTGAAAGTTGCCCAATGATTTATGTGAAACATATTCAGATGAGCTTTTTTGCATTCATAGACAAGATAAAACATCAATTCTGTACATAAATCTCAACTTAATAAAAAGGATTGACAAGGAAAGGAATTGAGCTACAATATAAATATAGATGTGTAAAGGTAAGAAGAAATATGGAACTGCCATGAACAAAGAACCACATTTACCAAATAAAAAATCTCAATACTTTCAGATTGATCTTTTTTATTCTGCACCAGTATTACACTAGTTTTGTCCCATAGCTATTTTAATAAACAAACCTTTTAGTGTCTAAGGAAGATCTCTGATTAGCATAATTTCATGCTGAGCACATCCCTATAGTGTTAGAAGATAATTTAATTGGACTAAATATGTATTTACTTTCAGATTGTTCTTTTTTATTCTGCACCCGTATTACACTAGTTTTGTGAGTTATTTCTGCGTTGCATCATATGATGAACCAAACATACATAGCTGTACAGATGTGCAAAGTTTACGAATTGGTGTTTTTTTCGGCAAATCAGTCCGTGCCTTTATAACAGAGTAAAAATTCCCCCCGCATATCAATTAATGATGCTAACTCTCATCCATTCTGAAAAATAGGTTTTACTGGAAAGGAGAAGAGAAAATGCTTGGCCAATTACTTTAGCGAAACTGCAAACTGATAGTGAAAATGTGTGATTCTGAAAAACTTTTAGCTATTAAAAATTCAGCAAACTAGTTTACCAAAAATAGATTTTGGTCACAAAAATGTGAAAAAGTTTTCTGCTACAATGAGCACATTTTATATTTATCTCCAAGATATAGAAAAATCCCAGGCACACCAGAATTTAAGCAGGAGGAAAGTAATTGCATATATTTTGGTGTGTGAGCATTAGGTTGTGCAATTATCAAAGGTAATTGCACCAGGACTGATCCACAGGGAACACTTTGTAAGGACTCCCAAGAATGATGTAGTATACTATATTTCACACATGCTAACAGAAAGTACATTGTGATTTAAATGCAGTATATCTTTCTTTTCCAGAAGCCCAGAGCAATTTAGTTCATCGTAGCACAGAACATGGCCAGAAAGCCAGTTGTTAGACAAATCTGTTACTTCTGGGGGAGAAATCAAGGCGTAAAACTACAGAGAAGAAACGGAGAACGGAGAACGGAATTCTTTGCCAAACTCTTCAGAAGATAATGATTAATTAGTGTCTGTGTTTGAGAAGTCCAAGCTAACCTGTCTTTCTGATCCTTAGCATATGTTCTGTAGGAAAGTAGACCTGTAGGTGATATGGGGCACAGAGAATGGTTTGGGGTTTGGAGCTCAGGTGTATCTCACCTTTTGGTCTGCAGTTTCCCAGCTTGTAAAGGTTTCAGCATTTCCTGTAATGATGCTCCTCGTGCTTTTTAAGGATTGCATTTAAATCTTACAACATTGTGACTCCTTACAGATATAAGCAAACCAATACAGGAAATATGCTTAATATGAGTAGGGCCATTAGGATAAAGCCACAGAGAGAACGAGGTGAATAGTGACAATGTTACCCACTGGGGGATATATTCTTCCAAAATAAACACCAAGAATGGGTGTTGTTTACTATAACCGTAGTCTTAATATATCACGTACTACTGATACATGCCACTGCTATTGGTTACAATGCAGTTGGGCTGTGCCCACAAGCTATCACCTTTCCTATTTTCTGACATGGTATATACAGTATTTTCCATCGCATGTAATGCATCTTTTTACTCATTCCTTCAATAAAACTTGTGTTTGTCTCATTGCAAAATACTATACGGTCTAATGTGTTTCTTAGTGTTACTATAAACTAATTGCAACTATACACTAATTCCTATGAAAAACAACCCAATATCACAACCCATACAACATCTAAAAGAATTAGAGTAATTGTGCATCTGGCAGCCTTTAGCAAATGTAATGTTAGTGATTTTCTGAGACTATGCCCTGAGATGTAATCCCGGTTTAATAGAGTGATCCATGAGTCTCTAGGCAAAGTGATAGAAAATGTGCTCTCAATTATCTCAACGACCTCGGCCCAGAATGGTCAAAAAAGAAGTAAAATTCCCCAGTTCTGTAGAATAATCCCATAAAGTCCACAGCCCCGCCAACATTTGTCAGAGGCACCGGGGAAGAGGGTATGTAGTTTGGCTGGTGTGAAGTACCAACGAAGCATGACCTTGTAGGAATGTTCCACTCTTATCATAGAAGCTTCAGCATGTCCGTAAAGCCAGGGGCCCCTGTATCATAGTAATACCATCTATAAACTCTATCATAGCAGTATTATCAGATGAAACAGGCCATGGATGTCTGAACATAAGTACAGGGAGATAGACGCACTCGCATAGAATATTAGGGATCGGGTGTTAGTTTAGGTTAGAGGGCTGAGGACTAAACCTGGGTTACCATGAATATGAAGCTATTGCTAGCTCTATAAATCCAGAGAAAGTTACATGCTGGTGTATGGAATGAGGGCGGACCAAGTGCCAGAGTAGACGTGCTGCTAGTCTTGATAGTGGTTTTGCGAGTCACCGGGTAAGTTTATCTAAGGGAAAGAGTTAGACTGAGGTGATTAATATATAAATAATATAAATACAATACTTGGTAGAAGATTATCCCAAGGCTATGGAGCAATGCCATGGAAGGGGCCATGCAACCTCTTGAAGGTTTCGGATTGAAAACAAGATTTAGATCTTAAAAGGAGTCCAGGTAAAATGACTTTACCAGTAAATTCGAAATGACTCCACCTAGAGTTATAAATTGTACGTTTATAATTCTGTAACAATTGAATTACAATTTACCTTACGACCCTTTTCCATATGTTTGAAAATCTTCTTTGTCGTATCCTTCGGCATAGTCCACTGGGATAATCACACACAAAGCCAGAGATGGCATCAGAGAGACAGAGTACATGTTTTATGTTTAATGATTTATGTAAAATCAGCAATGAAGGGTGTCCCTTCAAACATGATGTAAACGTACTACTAAGAATTTATATATATATACATATTTGGCCAGGTCCCCCCTGGGTTCCCCTTCAGTCGCCTTACCTCCCGGCGTGTCTGTGTGTGGTAGCGGAGGCAGGGACAGGTGCCGACAGGGAGCGGGAGAGAGAGAGCTGCGGTCAGGGTGTCGCAATGTTGTTAGGCTTGCGCATGCGCAGAAGAGTGCGGCGCCCACTAGAGATGCACGCATGCGCAGTGATAGCGCAAGAGCTGCGGCCATTGCAGCAGAGGGACTACAAGCCCCACAATGCACAAGGGGCTGAGGATCAGGTGCCACAGTTAAGCCAATAGGGCTGCGAGGATCCACTGCTCCAGAGAATGATACATTTCATGCGCTGGGGAGCACGCCAGTCAGAGCTCGGACAAGAAGAGGGTAGGGTGTGTGTGCATGGCGTCTTTGACTCCTGCACTAGGCCAGAGACCCCCTTAGGCCCCCAGCTAGGCCCAGACTCCCTGTTTAGCTTGTGGATGCTGCAGTGATCATCCTAGTAGATAGGGACACTACCCCTGTAGCATAAGCGTGAGGGACACAGCCAGGACGTGGCTGCAACCTGGCATCAGGTGGTCTGGGACTAGATCACCGCGCGCAGAGAGACTATAAGGTGGGACACTCCTGCTGGAGACCACCCCACATGGAGGTGGACTCGTCGCTGATGACAACGGCGTGGGACCGGATGGTTCAATGTCTTCAGTCGGTGCTACCGGGTGCTGGAGTACCCGGCAGGTATCAACAAGTGCACCAGCTCTACACACCTTAGTTGTGGGCAGTGCTGTCGCACACACGGGGTAGGAGTGCCTATTTAGGCCGGACACTAGTACATTAGTGCCCCTGTACCCAAGTACTGTGGGAAAGCTGTGTGGGACTATTGGTATACGTATTATACTGTGTGGTTGTGTAGTATGTGTTTATTATCAATTTGTGCTTAGTAAATATCGTTATACCATATCCTGGTGTGTACATTGTTCTATGGCGGGGTTATCCAACACTGTTAGGATCCTGCGCAGGTGGAGGCGCTGACATCAGACGGATCAGGAACACCCCAGGCTCCCAGCAGCGGAGGCTCATACCTCCTGTGAGCCACAGGTGACGCACCACACACACAGTAGCCGCCATATCTCCCAGGGGGTGGGGGAAACTGCGCTACATATACAAAAGGGAAACGCTCAATAAAATGTGGTTTAAAAAAATGACATTACTCTAATTGTTTTAGATATTGTGTGGGTTGTGATATTGGGAAGGTTTTTTTATAGGAATTAGTGTATAGTAGCAACCAGTTTATAGTAGTGTTAATTTTCAGCTCTTCACTGGGTAAACAGCATGAAGTGTGCACCAGAAACCCTGTGGTAACGTGTTGTACAGAAGGATAATACGTTCCTGTGTTATAACCAGGGACCTGTCATGTTAGCATAACACTAGGAAACACATTAGACAGTATAGTATTTTGCAATGAGACAAACAAATGTTTTATTGAAGGAATGAGTAAAAAGATGCATTACATGCGAGGTGAAATACTGTATGTACCACGTCACAAAATAGGAAAGGGGATAGCTTGTGGGCACAGCCCATCTGCATTGTAACCAATAGCAGTGGCATGTATCAGTAGTACGTGATATATTAAGGCTTCTGTTATAATTAACAATAACCATTATTAGTTTTTATTTTGGAAGAATATATCCCCCAGTGGGTACCATTGTCACTATTCACCTCGTTCTCTCTGTGGCTTTATCCTAGTGGCCCTACTCATATTAAGCATATTTTTTGTAAGAAGTCACAATGCGGTAAGATTTAAATGCAATCCTTAAAAAGTACGAGGGACATAATTACAAGCTGGGTAACTGCAGACCAAAAGGTGAGATACACTTGAGCTCAAAAATCAAAACCATTCTCTGTGCCCCGTATCACCTACAGGTCTACTTTCCTACAGAACATATGCTAAGGATCAGAAAGACAGGTTAGCTTGGACTTCTCCAACACAGACACTAATGAATCATTAACTTCTGGAGAGTTCGGCAAAGAATTCCGTTCTCCGTTCGCCGTTTCTTCTCTGTAGTTTTACGCCTTGATTTCTCCCCCAGAAGTATCAGATTTGTCTAACAGCTGGCTTTCTGGCCATGTTCTGTGGATTGGTGACCTGAATTGCTGTGGTGAGATCCTGGAAAGGAAAGACATACTGCATTCAAATCACAATGTACTTTGTGTTAGCATGTGGGAAATATAGTATCTGCTCATTGTAGCAGAACATTTTTTCATGTTTTTTTTTTTTACCAAAATCCATTTCTGTGAAACCAGTTTGCAGAATTTTTAAGAGCAAAAAGTTTCCTAATCACAATTACTCCTCCAGAGACCTAACCTTCCCAAAGTAATGCAATGGGAAAGAACCCGGGCGCTCCCTCTAGACGAAATGTATAAATAATAATAATAATAACAAAAATATATTTTTCAGAACATAACAACCTTATGTGGTATATAAGGTTCTCATCTGCTTCCAGGTCTCTTCCTGTGACTCTAAAACCCCAGTAGGACCTATCCAGGATCCTTGTAAATACAGAAATGCAAGAGAAAAGGGGGAGCACAGGTTTGAGAAATGATGGGAGAAGTAGATTCAATATCATTGGGTCAAATATTCCTGAGCTAATATGAGTGGGGATAATGGTGTGTAGAATATAATATAATAAACACTTACACTGTGTAAGTGTTTATTATATTCGACACACCATTATCCCCACTCAGATTAGCTCAAGAATATTTGACCCATATTGAATCTACTTCTCCCATCATTTCTCAAACCTGTGCTCCCCCTTTTCTCTTGCATTCCCAAATTAATGCATTGTACATTCTTCAGACACTGAATAAGGCCCGAAGACCCCATCCAATATGGGTGAAGTCTCTTAACAATGGCACAGAAGCCCCTGAATTCCATTCAAATAAAAAGGGTTCAGAGACTTTCCTGCCATGGAGAAGCAAAATAGTTAATCTGTCGAAATCACAATTTGTAGATAGTTAATAATAAAAGGTTTATCATTCAAGAATAAAAACGTTCTCTCTAAGATGAGAATTGCCAATAATTCCAAAAGAAAAAAATCTCAGGTACTTAATACATATAAGTGATTGGTGCGCAGCTAATAATTAGTGAAACACAATAAGCAATATGCAGTGCACAGTGATAATATAATCAGAAAAATTCAACCTTGAATGTGGAAAAGTCACATATGATGCGTCTGCAGCCCTTCTTGGGGGTGTCCCAACACCCCTAGAGCTATGGAAGAGACAAAAAAACAAGGCGCACAACGCACATAGTGAAGTACAATAAAAATTTAAGTTTACTTATAAAAATATATATAATCTGCGTACATCAATAGAGTAAAATATGAGCAGTTGGTAATTGGATATACCACACCATTTCCCTGAAGAAGTAACCACGAGTTACGAAACACGTTGGAGGGTGTCAGTGCTCGTTTTTATTACCCTCTTGTTGGTGTTAACACTCCGCAAGTGTTTCCCCGTTTCACGCAAGACTTTGTGCCTATTACATCTTCCCAAGAAGCCGCGTGTATCCTTCGCTACACCGCACTGAGTGAGCCCTTGCAGGCGGTTCGTAGAAGAGTGCGACCGGACTGTGACGTCACTATCGGGCGCTCCATGGAGGAGTAGCGACACGTGACTAACGTGCTTGGATGCGGATGTGAGCGGAGGCTGCTACACGCTGATGAGGATCGATGTTCCAGGACTATCCGGCAGCAGAGACTGAGACCTGCCCCGTCTTGAGTGAGAGGGAGACGGCTTCCACAACTACCAGCTTGACATCAGATGAGGAGAGATCCCCTGCACCCTACAATCGAGTGAGGAGTGCCGTCTGGAGCTGTGTACTGGTGTGGTATACCCAATTACCAACTGCTCATATTTTACTCTATTGATGTACGCAGATTATATATATTTTTATAAGTAAACTTAAATTTTTATTGTACTTCACTATGTGTGTTGTGCGCCTTGTTTTTTTGTCACTTAATACATATGTAGTCCAATGAAATGATCTTCTTTCTAACACAATAGGGACGTGCTCAGCATGAAATGATGCTAATCAGAGATCTTCCTAAGACAATAAAAGGTTTGTTTATTAAAATAGCTATGGGACAAAACTAGTGTAATACTGGTGCAGAATAAAAAAGATCGATCTGAAAGTATTGAGCTGTATTATTTGGTAAATGTGGTTCTTTGTGCATGGCAGTTCCATATTTCTTCTTACCTTTACACATCTATATTTATATTGTAGCTCAATTCCTTTCATTGTCACTCCTTTTTATTCAGTTGAGATTTATGTACAGAATAGATGGTTTTATCTTGTGTATGAATGCAAAAAAGCTAATCTGAATATGTTTCACATAAATCATTGGGCAACTTTAACATACGACTGTTATTGCATTGTTCTCTTTTCCCTCTTTTTGTCCCGTTTGGAAGTTTTGATATAGAACAGATTTGAGTTGTTGCTTTCATATAGTGGTTTGAACATTTCTGTGATGGATTTATAGCTAATATCTCTTTGCACTTACCATGGCTGCCTCCTGAGGAATGGCACTGGGGAATGCTGTATAGAAATACACAAGTTTATATAGTCACGGTTGGTTTTTAGCACATGAGCTTAAAAAAATTAAACAATTGCAATCATACTGTTATTAATATTAATGAGTTTTCCTGAGTGATTTAATACCTTCAAGTGGTTATTTATTACCAAAAGCAAAGCAAAACCTAAATATACTTTTGTAGTAATAAGCTTATGTTCATTATATTAGTTTAAAGAAGTAGGCACCTAACAAGGTAATTTTGAAAACGTATTTCATGATGTGAGTCATGCTTTCCGAGTGTGGACCAAATGGCCTCATGTAATAACTGTAATACTCTCTGGGTTACATAGGTACTGATACTGGAATGCATTATAACCCCATGTGTGTATGTGTGTATGTGTGTATGTGTGTGTGTGGTTTTGGAATATCCTTTCCTATACACTACCCCATGCACTTTCATGGTGAAATAAGCCCAGTCCTCAAATATCTAATTCACTCCATAATTAAGGTCTATGGGACACTGTGTTACATACTGCATGTCCTGTCCATCCAGCAGGCGTTTGTATGTGGCAATCTCCATCTCCAGATGTGTCTTCTGATCCATGAGAACTCTGTACTCATAGTTCTGGTTCTCCAGATCAGATCGGATCTGGCCCAGCTGCCCTTCCACGTTGTTGATCATGCCCTGTAACTGGCTGAGCTGGGAGCTATAACCGGCCTGTGTCTCTGCCAAGCTGCCTTCCAGGGCTGATTTCTGCAAGAGAGGAACATACTGGCAATAAGAGATTGTGCAATTGGGGGAAATCCTTATTTAACTCAGTAGCACAGTCCGTACTGATTACTAAATACAGCAGTATAGGCAATGCTGAGAAAAGGGAAATAGTAGATGATAAATATATATGATTCATGGAGAGTAGGAGAGTCTGTGTGTTAAACAGTAAATATGTGTATACCACTGAGAGTACATGTAGGCTTCAAAGGGGATTTTATATAATGCAGTGTATATCTGTATGCCATAATAATACTGTATATGCTTCTTATTCCAAACCAATGTGTGTAGTTATCCAGTGTTCTTTGCATAGACATAAACAGTGATACTGCACAATAATGGAGGAATATGAGTGCTAACACATACCATGCTCAGCTGGCTCTGAAGCTCAATCTCCAGGCTCTGCGCACAGCGCTTCAACTCGGTGACCTCACTTTGGACTGACTGCAGCTGCT
The DNA here is from genome assembly GCF_040206685.1 of Ascaphus truei. Classification (NCBI taxonomy): domain Eukaryota; kingdom Metazoa; phylum Chordata; class Amphibia; order Anura; family Ascaphidae; genus Ascaphus; species Ascaphus truei. Next base: position 3,254,959 of record NC_134505.1, on the reverse strand, counting down.
CAGAACCGGACGCCACCTGCTGATTCAGTTCCTCACTCTGCAAGAACATAGAAATAGAAAAGAGACGTATGGAATAATATCAGACATACAGTAGTTGCACTGTGAGTTAGCTCACTTATATACTTAGAAATGTGGCCACACAAATACCACACCTTTTATTTAATCTTAATAGTACATTTGGGAGGTCCATAGAATTATTGGTTCCAACTCTGCTTCTTATACCTGTACTCATCTGGTAAACGTAGATAAGTCACCATATCTTATTCTGCTTCAGGTATCAAGTTAAATTATAAAATATGCAAGCAATGTTGCGTTTGATTGTGTTACAGAGGATTCATTGATTGATGTGAGCTGCTTAAATATTAGAATGAAAGCGATGCGTTTACCCTTTGAAGGAACATGCTCTCAACCTCCCTCATGTTCCTCTCCATCATGTTTTCATATTGCTCTCGGATCTCAGACAAGGCTCCATTCAAATCCGCAGATGGAGCAGCGTTCACTTCCACGTTGACTCTGGCGCCCAGCTGAGCGCGAAGAGAGTTCACCTCCTGCAAGGACACAAGATGAAGATGAGAAACAGGAGGGGCAGCAATGTCCCATTATGGGGGCTATATATCAAGCTTCACAGAAGAATATTTCTTTATTATGTAGGTGGAAGTAGTTTCAATTTCATGTTGTACGTCAATGTATTTTTTAAGTGAATAATTTGGGGAGTGATTACTGTATATGAGGATGTATTACAATTGATTTCTTCCAATTCAAAATGCCAGGCCTGCATTTGGGTTAACCACAGTATCACAGAGACATGCTTCAAATGTAGGATGAGACATTTTCTTTTACATCAGGCTGGCAAAAACTATTCTTGCCCCGCACAAATACAGAAATATTAACGGTTTCATATCTAACCCCATCCTCTTGCGTTCCATTCTATTACATTACCTCTTCATGGTTACTCCTCATTTGCTGCAGTTCATCCTGGAGGCCTTGAACTTGCATCTCCAGGTCACACCTCTCCATGTTCAGCCCTTCCAGGACTCTGCGCAGACCATTCGCATCCGCCTCAACATTGTTCCTCATACTGACCTCCGTCTCATACCTTGTGAGTTAGCAGGAAAATGACATTAAAGGCTACACAGTCCAGGAAACACAAACCATTAAACGTGTCTACCTTGTACATCCTTGTGAAGATTTAGATGTACTCCTCTTATCTTATTCATCCCTTCTTTCAATTATTTCTCCATAATATTCCTGACACTTACTTATTTCTGAAGTCATCTATAGCCAGTCGGGCATTGTCTATCTGCAGAACAATCCCTGCATTCTCCACAGTGGCTGCAGCGATCTAAAAAACATACCAGGCACTGAATTCAAATTCGTCTTTTAGTCATTGCAACATTGATTTAATTTCCAAAAAATGAACTTGAATTTACCTGACACTGGAGCTCCTGAATAACACTGTAGTACTGACTGAAGTCAGGGGATGAGCTGGGGGCATTGTTTGCATACCACTCACAGATCTTTCTCTCCAGCTGGGCATTTTCCTGCTCCAGTGAGTTCACTCTCTCCAGGTAAGATGAAAGTCGTTCATTCAGAAGCTGCATGGTTTCCTTCTCATTGATGCCGAACAGGCCATCATTCTTAGAACCACCGTTACCCCCATAGCTGCTAAAGTGGCTTCCAAGACTAGAGCCACCATGTACACTTCCATAGCCACATCCATGACCGAATGAAGAGTGTTTGGAGCTGGAAATTCCTTTACCTCCGTATCCTCCATGATGGGATCCTCCATAATGGGACATGTGGGAGCCACCATGATGGGCTTTATGGGGTTTGCAGTGGCTCATAGTGATGCTAAAGTTGGATCCAAATGGAAGGACACTGCAGCTCGATCAGCAAGTGAAGTATAAGTGCTCCCTATCCAAAGGTCTCCTTTTATAGAAAGTATGGGTGGGAGGGGTTGTTCAATTATATCGACATTACACTTTTTCCAAGTCTAGACAATTTGGAAGATTTTTTAGAAATCAAAGACAATCTGGGCGGCTAAGGGACACAACAGTTTACCATTTTGTTACAATGCTGCACAACAGAGGGGATAATTTACCTCATAATTGTACAGAAGTGCATGTCTACATCAAAGAAGAAGTATAACACGCGCTGTGAATAAACACCGGCATAATGCACTTAATTATTTAATTCAAAGGATGTTTATTAATGTGTTTGGAAGTCATGTGTTTCTTGAGAACGGAGGATTCTGATGACAATGTGGGTGGGAGACGGGAGATGCATGGTACTGTACAAAGCCAAATACCACTTGGATGACAGATGAAGACTTTTCCTGGGTCTGTGCGGGGCTCCAAAGAGTATTTCATTGGGGGGGCCTGTCACGCATGGCCCACTCAAGGTGACATATGTAGTGTGTAGAAGGTCATAAACGCTAACCAGAGATGATGCTGTCATGGTCAAAGAAATCTAAACGTTTGTGAATAATTACTGGTGGATGCCAGAGAGAGGTGTCACAAAGGGTATGCTTTCATTGAAGGACTTTATTAAAAATGAGAATATCATGTGACGTTATCACGGGAGACCAGTTCTTTTACAACGAAACCACTAGCACCAGACAGGACAAAGTTGTTGAGTAAAATGGGGTTTATTCTGGCACACCAGCAGACAGAAAAAAGATGTTCAAAACAAGATACTATACCAACTAGGGTCCTGAGGAGTAGACTCTAGCCTCGCTATTCGCAGAGGCTGTTTGAAGAAGACTTGCCCTGTCCGCTTCTCGTCCAGGATATCAGAGGGCTGATGACACAGCAGAGCCCCTGACATGTATCTCCAGCTGGTCACTGTGAAGATCCAAACTCTTTTACAGAATGTCTCTCAGTCTTTCTGTCTCTCAGATAGTCCTCTGAGGGAATCTCCACACTCCTTCCCATAGTGTCTCTCAGTCTCTCAGATGGTCCTCTGAGGGAATCTCCACACTCCTTCCCATAGTGTCTCTCAGTCTCTCAGATGGTCCTCTGAGGGAATCTCCACACTCCTTCCCAGAGTGTCTCTCAGTCTCTCAGATAGTCCTCTGAGGGAATCCCCACACTCCTTCCCAGAGTGTCTCTCAGTCTCTCAGATGGTCCTCTGAGGGAATCTCCACACTCCCTCCTAGAGTGTCTCTCAGTCTCTCAGATGCTCTCTGAAGGTAGAGCTGATTCTCTGATCAGCAGCACCACTTATATAGCCCCCTGTGGCTATCCGTAACATGGGACGGGCTGCTGGACAATCAGAGCATGGATTAGATTGGTACCACAACAGCCAGAGGGCTTGCTTAGAGCCCATCCCCATCCCTGATTGTTCACTCTTTCTCACTCACCAAATGTAACACCTCCACGCTCCCAGTCTTTCAACCCACATTCTTTGCAGGAACCTCGGCTGATTAAATCACAGACAAACAATCCATACAAATGTACTCATGCAAATCACATTAAAGACTGCTATCTTAGAAATGAGCACATAATCCAATTTACACTTTACTGGGCTTACTCCCAATTTTGTGATGCCAGCTAGCCCTACCATCACAGACGTCATCTACTGTACATACTAGGAGTTACATGTGTGTGTTTGGAGCACAGAGTAGCATGTAATGCGACTACACACTGCATGGGTAAGAGGTCCTAAGGGCAGATATCCATTTGTCACTCAAATTTAGGCAGTCATACTTAGTCTCGTTGCGTCTATAATGAGCATCTGAATCTATTGATGTGGCTCACATGTGTCAGAGTTTTAGAGGAGGGAAGTTATGAGTGCGGTTATATACCGAGGCAAATTTAAACGTCATTTGTTAGGAGTTTTTTACTCTGTCATAAAACTGTCAATCTCGCAGCTGATTTGCGACAGGGGTGGGATTATGTTGTTTCAATGGGGGAACAATAGTACATAAACCTTAGCAAGGGATTATACAAATCAGATTTCAACAGAGGTGTGTTTTGGACTAATGTCATGGAACAGGAATACCCCTGTCTGCACTTCTGTCTCACCCCCCCGCCCCCCTTGTCCTTGCAGCCCTGCTTGTCAGCCTGCTTAGTGGCAGCTGTATGTGTTTGGTTCTGCACACAAACACAGTGCCAGTTCCCCTCTTCCCAGCAGTATGCTGCATTAAGATGCAACATTTCTGTTACATGTTGCAGCTTCCCCAGACACTCCTGTGAGTTGTCATGGCAGCCCCAGCTTTCCTCACAAATGGGATGGTCTGCTTTCTCCCCCTCTGTTCTGCCCACAGATGGTTTGTCCCCAGACCATTTTATTACCCAGTATGTATCACCACCTTCTTTCCACCATTTCCCCTGGACTTGTGAGTACCCTGCTGTAATCCCTGTAATGGTGATGAAGAAGTATCTTTTCACCTCCCTTGAATACTGAGCACACACAGAGACACCTACACCTCTACACAAGAGACTGTACCTTATCCTGTTTTCCCTCAATAAAACTAAGAAAAGAAACAGATCTTGTCGTGCTTAAGAAAGAGGGCGAGTTGGCACTATCTGAGCTAAGTCATCCCCATGTGACCCTCTGGCTTCCAGAATAACTAAACACGTGATTTTTCATTCTTAGTATGCCAGTGACCTCTCTGGGAGAAAACCTATGACATATGGTAATGTACTGTATAGCGATTTCTGTTTTATGTTTTATCCTATTATTTTAAGAACCTGTCCTGCATTTACTGTGATTGTATGTCCTTGTAATCTTTTTTCTGTAATCTAAGCACTTAACTTTTATATAGATTAAAACATTTAATAAGTGATGCTTTGGGCTCTGAATGAACTTCTGTACGCTCTGGAGAGAGTATTTACATTTTTGGACATATTTTGCTGCAGATTTTTGTGTGTTAAGTGTCTAGTTTTTTCAATAATAAACAAGGACCTGAGACCCTGGAAGATCTATTAATTAAATATCTTTGCATTTCTTGGGTGGTGGAAGCATTTAGATATGATTGCCATTCAGTAATGGGTTAATATTAAATCATTGACATTACCTGTTCAGAGGAGAAAGGTGTGTTGGCTAGAGTAACCGTGTGTATTAACCCGGGTTGCATATCTGTTCGTAGCAGGTGGTATATTGGGACAGATTGAGTTGAGATATTGTTCATTTGACAGACCTTTGCAAAGCTGAGAAGTGAGACAGCTTGCGAGCTCTGTATTAACCCTTGTCCTGTATGCAGGTCACGTGCTCACAGGTGTGCCGTACGTATGTGAGAGTTAGCATAGCACTAAACACATTAGACAGTATAGTATTTTGCAATGAGACAAACAAAAGTTTTATTGAAGGAATGAGTATAAAGATGCATTACATGCGAGGTGAAATACTGTATGTACAACGTCACAAAATAGGAAAGGTGATAGCTTGTGGGCACAGCCCATCTGCATTGTATCCAATAGCAGTGGCATGTATCAGTAGTACGTGATATATTAAGGCTTCTGTTATAGTAAACAACACCCATTCTTGGTGTTTATTTTGGAAGAATATATCCCCCAGTGGGTAACATTGTCACTATTCACCTCGTTCTCTCTGTGGCTTTATCCTAATGGCCCTACTCATATTAACTATATTTCCTGTATTGGTTTGCTTATATCTGTAAGGAGTCACAATGTTGCAAGATTTAAATGCAATCCTTAAAAAGCACGAGGAGCATCATTACAGGAAATGCTGAAACCTTTACAAGCTGGGAAACTGCAGACCAAAAGGTGAGATACACCTGAGCTCAAACACCCCAAACCATTCTCTGTGTCCCATGTCACCTACAGGTCTACTTTCCTACAGAACATATGCTAAGGATCAGAAAGACAGGTTAGCTTGGACTTCTCAAACACAGACACTAATGAATCAATAACTTCTGGAGATTTCGGCGAAGAATTCCGTTCTCCATTGTCGTTTCTTCTCTGTAGTTTTACACCTTGATTTCTCCCCCAGAAGTATCAGATTTTTCTAACAGCTGGCTTTCTGGCCATGTTCTGTGGATTGGTGACCTGAATTGCTGTGGTGAGATCCTGGAAAGGAAAGACATACTGCATTCAAATCACAATGTACTTTGTGCTAGCATGTGGGAAATATAGTATACTGCATCATTCTTAGGAGTCCTTACAACGTGTTCCCTGTGGATCAGTCCTGGTGCAATTACCTTTGATAATTGTACAACCTAGATATTCACGCACTAAAATAAATGCAATTACTTTCTTCCTGCGGCTGCAAAATCTCCTCTGACGCTGTATATGGTCAGCTTCGCCTCCTGGATCGGACGGCTCTGACTTTGCGTTTGTGCGCATGCGCGGACTACACTTCGCGGTGCTGTCAGTCTGAACACTGGGAGACGCGTTCCTGCCCTGCTAGGAGTAAGGTCATTGGGCCGCGCTGCCTTAAGGGATGCAGGCGCCGCTCCTCGTTCAGTGCTGGACTGACTGCACTACGAGGTACTTGCGGCTACATGGCTACACGCTTTAGGACACTCCCGTGGCTCCCTGCACTTGCTGGACTTAAAGTATGTGTTTTTTCCTGACAGAGGGGCCAGTGATGTTGTTTATTCCCTTTTGTGTTTCAATGGCTTTGATTATGTATCTCTCCTATAGGTTTGCATCCATGGGTCATTAACCCTTTAGAGCCCTCCTTTGCCAGCTAGTTCCCCTGCTACACACATAGCTTCAACATAGTTGTTTATTACCATCTAGATTTAGTCTTTTGTCTCACAGCCCAACCACATTCAGCACAGATATTCAGTGATAGTCTGTTACTGTGCATGTCAGGGATTCAGTCACAGGGTTGAGGGAAGTACCAGGTAACTACGGTCTTCCTGGGAACGAGAATGAAGAAGGGGTTTCCATACCCCGAAACGTCGCCCCCCCTGCCCTGGACTTTTAAACCCCCGGTGTTTCCTCTCCCTCCCCCCACCATGTCTCTCCCCCCCTTCCCTGTCTTTTTCCCTTCCCTAGCACACAGTGCTCTTTTTGGTCCTTTGTTAACCATTGTGTGCATCATACGTGTATCATTAACATTTTCCTTTGGCTGATCCATTTACCATTTTCTTCTCTATACGAGTGCTGGGAACATTTTACTGTCATTTAGATTATTTGGGAGGAAATAGGGTCCTCTCGGTTCCCTTTTGCACCACCAGCTTTTCCCTTTATACATACTTTGTGTGCTGTCTAATATATTTTTCTTATATTTATATTGTAGCTGAATTCCTTTCATTGGCACTCCTTTTTATTCAGTTGAGATTTATTTTGCAGAATAGATGTTTTTATCTTGTCTATGAATTAAAAAAAACTCATCTGATTATGTTTCCCATAAATCATTGGGCAACTTTAACATACGACTGTTATTGCAATGTTCTCTTTTCCCTCTTTTTGTCCCGTTTGGAAGTATCTCATATAGAACAGTTTTGAGTTGTTGCTTTCATATAGTGGTTTGAACATTTCTGTGATGGTTTTATAGCTAATATCTCTTTGCACTTACCATGGCTGCCTCCCGAGGAATGGCACTGGGGAATGCTGTATAGAAAAATAAAAGTTTATATAGTGAAGGTTGGTTTTAAGCACATGAGCTTGAAAAATTAAGCAAATGCAATCATACTGTTATTAATATTAATGAGTTTTCCTGAGTGATTTAATACCATTGAAAACACTATATATATATATATATATATATGTGACCAAGCTGTGACCATGCAGCAAGCTTAAGCCTATAGGGAACCATGTTAAAAATGGTTATTGAGGCAAAAAGTGACACTGTGTGCTCATTTGCATGTCATTTCCCAGAATCCCTTGCTGCAGTGGAAGTGCTGTATGCTGGGTGATAATGGGGAAAGGCGGGGTTGCAGACCTGCCTAAGACATGCAGATGAGCATACAGCTATATTTGCATATTTGCTTTCCTGTGGAGGGTTTTTGTCACTTTTTTTACTCACCATAACTTAACTCAGTATTATGGTTTGGCCTATCCCATAAGCCTCTCTTGCATCCCAGTAAAATCAACCCCACACTGATGAGACCCATCAAGGTCGAAACAGCTGTCTGTGGGTGGTTTTCTGGGTATGCACCTTAACCCTGGCTGTGCTCAAAGCTGTGACCATGCAGCAAGCTTAAGCCTATAGGGAACCATGTTAAAAATGGTTATTGAGGCAAAAAGTGACACTGTGTGCTCATTTGCATGTCATTTCCCAGAATCCCTTGCTGCAGTGGAAGTGCTGTATGCTGGGTGATAATGGGGAAAGGCGGGGTTGCAGACCTGCCTAAGACATGCAGATGAGCATACAGCTATATTTGCATATTTGCTTTCCTGTGGAGGGTTTTTGTCACTTTTTTTACTCACCATAACTTAACTCAGTATTATGGTTTGGCCTATCCCATAAGCCTCTCTTGCATCCCAGTAAAATCAACCCCACACTGATGAGACCCATCAAGGTCGAAACAGCTGTCTGTGGGTGGTTTTCTGGGTATGCACCTTAACCCTGGCTGTGCTCAAAGCTGTGACCATGCAGCAAGCTTAAGCCTATAGGGAACCATGTTAAAAATGGTTATTGAGGCAAAAAGTGACACTGTGTGCTCATTTGCATGTCATTTCCCAGAATCCCTTGCTGCAGTGGAAGTGCTGTATGCTGGGTGATAATGGGGAAAGGCGGGGTTGCAGACCTGCCTAAGACATGCAGATGAGCATACAGCTATATTTGCATATATATATATATATATATATATATATATATACTTCCCCATGCACTTTCATGGTGAAATAAGCCCAGTCCTCAAATGTCTAATTCATTCCATAATTAAGGTCTATGGGACACTGTGTTACATACTGCATGTCCTGTCCATCCAGCAGGCGTTTGTATGTGGCAATCTCCATCTCTAGATGTGTCTTCTGGTCCATGAGAAGCCTGTACTCATAGTTCTGGTTCTCCAGATCAGATCGGATCTGGCCCAGCTGCCCTTCCACGTTGTTGATCATGCCCTGTAACTGGCTGAGCTGGGAGCTATAACCGGCCTGTGTCTCTGCCAAGCTGCCTTCCAGGGCTGATTTCTGCAAGAGAGGAACATACTGGCAATAAGAGATTGTGCAATTGGGGGAAATCCTTATTTAACACAGTAGCACAGTCCTGTACTGATTACTAAATACAGCAGTATAGGCAATGCTGAGAAAGGGAAATAGTAGATGATAAATATATATATGATTCAGGGAGAGTAGGAGAGTCTGTGTGTTAAGCAGTAAATATGTGTATACCACTGAGAGTACATGTAGGCTTCAAGGGGATGTTATATATTGCAGTGTACAGTATATCTGTATGCCATAATAATACTGTATATGCTTCTTCTTCCAAACCAATGTGTGTAGGTATCCAGTGTTCTTTGCATAGACCTAAACAGTGATACCGCACAATAATGGAGGAATATGAGTGCTAACACATACCATGCTCAGCTGGCTCTGAAGCTCAATCTCCAGGCTCTGCGCACAGCGCTTCAACTCGGTGACCTCACTTTGGACTGACACCAGCTGTTCAGAACCAGACGCCACCTGACGATTCAGTTCCTCACTCTGAAAGAACATAGAAATAGACAAGAGACGTATGGAATAATATCTGACATACAGTAGTTGCACTGTGAGTTAGCTCACTTATATATTTAGAAATGTGGCCACACAAATTCCACACCTTTTATTTAATCTTAATAGTAAATGTCGGGTTTCCATAGAGTTGCTGATTCCAACTCTGCTTCTTATACCTGTACTCGTGTAGTCAACATAGATTAGTCACCATATCTTATTCTGCCTCAGGTACCACGTTAGATTGTAAGACATACGATGAATGATGAGTGTGATGGTTTTAGAGAACATTCATCGTTATCTGATATGAGCTGTTGAAATAGTAGAATGAAAGGGATGCGTTTACCCTTTGAAGGAACATGCTCTCAACCTCCCTCATGTTCCTCTCCATCATGTTTTCATATTGCTCTCGGATCTCAGACAAGGCTCCGTTCAAATCCGCAGATGGAGCAGCGTTCACTTCCACGTTGACTCTGGCGCCCAGCTGAGCGCGGAGAGAGTTCACCTCCTGCAAGGGCACAAGATGAAGATGAGAAACAGGAGGGGCAGCAATGTGCCATTATGGGGACTATATATCAAGCTGCGCAGAAGAATATTTCTTTATTATGTTGGTGGCAGTAGCTTCAATTTCATGTTGTACTTCAATGTATTTTTTAAGTGAATAATTTGTGGAGTGATTACTGTATATGAGGATGTATTAGACTTTGTATCTGCCAATTCAAAATGCCAGGCCTGCATTTGGGCTAACCCCAGTATCACAGAGATATGCTTCAAATGTAGTATAAGTCATTTTCTTTCACATCAGGCTGGCAAAAAATATTCTTGCCCCGCACAAATACAGGAAAATTAACGGTTTCATACATAACCCCATCATCTTGAGTTCCATTCTATTACATTACCTCTTCATGGTTACTCCTCATTTGCTGCAGTTCATCCTGGAGGCCTTGAACTTGCATCTCCAGGTCACACCTCTCCATGTTCAGCCCTTCCAGGACTCTGCGCAGACCATTCGCATCGGCCTCAACATTGTTCCTCAGGCTGACCTCCGTCTCATACCTTGTGAGACAGCAAGAACAAGACTTTAAAGGCTACACAGTCTAGGAAACACAAACCATTAAACGTGTCTACCTTGTACATCTTTGTGAAGATTTAGATGTACTCCTCTTATCTTATTCATCCATTCTTTCAATTATTTCTCCATAATATTAATGACACTTACTTATTTCTGAAGTCATCTATAGCCAGTCGGGCATTGTCTATCTGCAGAACAATCCCTGCATTCTCCACAGTGGCTGCAGCAATCTAAAAAAACATACCAGGCAGTGAATTCAAATTCGTCTTTTAGTCAGTGCAACATTGATTTAATTTCCAAAAAATAAACCTGAATATACCTGACACTGGAGCTCCTGAATAACACTGTAGTACTGACTGAAGTCAGGGGATGAGCTGGGGGCATTGTTTGCATACCACTCACAGATCTTTCTCTCCAGCTGGCATTTTCCTGCTCCAGTGAGTTCACTCTCTCCAGGTAAGATGAAAGTCGTTCATTCAGAAGCTGCATGGTTTCCTTCTCATTGATGCCGAACAGGCCATCAGTCTTAGAACCACCGTTACCCCCAAAGTTGCTAAAGTGGCTTCCAAGACTAGAGCCACCATGTACACTTCCATAGCCACATCCATGACCGAAAGAAGAGTGTTTGGAGCTGGAAATTCCTTTACCTCCGTATCCTCCATGATGGGATCCTCCATGATGGGACATGTGGGAGCCTCCATGATGGGCTTTATGGGGTTTGCAGTGGCTCATAGTGATGCTAAAGGTGGATCCAAATGGAAGGACACTGCAGCTCGATCAGCAAGTGAAGTGTAAGTGCTCCTTATCCAAAGGTCTCCTTTTATAGAAAGTATGGGTGGGAGGGGTTGTTGAATTATATCGACATTACACTTTTTCCAATTTGGAAGATTCTTCAGAAATCAAAGACTATCTGGGCGGCTAAGGGACACAACAGTTTACCATTTTGTTACAATGATGCACAACAGAGGGGATAATTTACCTCATAATTGTACAAAAGTGCATGTCTACATCAAAGAAGAAGTAAAACGCGCTATGAATAGACACCTGCATAAAGCACTTAATTATTTAATTCAAAGGATGTTTATTAATGTGTTTGGAAGTAATGTGTTTCTGGAGAACGGAGGATTCTGATGACAATGTGGGTGGGAGACGGGGGATGCATGGTACGAAGCCAAATACCACTTGGATCCTGATTTAGTCGTTTGCTTTGTGGAAACTAGTTAAACGTATTTTGGAAAATATTGACAGTTACTTTTCTTAGACTAAACGAGAAAGAAACCCAGTATGGGCACTCGACCACCGATATGAATGATTGGTGATAATGTTACAAACAATTTTAATTACAATATCGTATATTAAATTATTGGGTATTGAAACTAGAATTGACGCACGAAGATCATAGTGGGAGCACTGTGATAGGTGCTACTGATCAATAAAAATACACAGGATAGACGGATATCAGTGTTTTCCACTTCTATCTATGCACAAAAATAGGATGATGAGATCCACTGTGTAGGGACTCAAACGTGGGGTAAATGGTGAACCAAATAAGAAAATAGGTCCTGTAGGTTGGGGCTTCCATAAATGGTACAGACAGCAAACTGTGGTGAGTAAACTGGGATGTAGCAGTACTAAGTGTACTATATCTTAGTAATCAAAGGGTTAAAAGCCCCTGATGAAACAATGGTATATATATAGCGCACTGTGCAGTGAAATTCCTGTGGAACCACCAGTAGAACACTACAGTATATCATCTCCATGGTTCAGAAGCCACAGGTAATACTTCTCACGGCGCTGTACCAGTCCCCAGTGATCGGCCCCTTGATAATCAGATAGGAACACAGAAGGTCTCAGCTCAATATGATTAATACAATTATCACCCCCCCACAAATACAATTCCCACCCATGCAAATACAAATTCCCCCTCCCTCCACAAATACAATATCCCTTTCCACAAACTTCAATTACCCACCAACACACACACAAATACAATTACAACCCACCTACACACACACACACACACACACACACACACACACACACACACACACACACACACACACACACACAATAACCCCCTCTTATGATAATATCATGAAATATTATGTTTTTTTTTTTATCCTTCTGGTGCTTCAAGGGTTAACAAAGGTATGGTTTGGGTTTAAAAATACAATATATTGGGTTTATGACAGGTGAAAACTTTTCCTGGGTCTGTGCGGGGCTTCAAAGAGTATTTCATTGGGTGGGCTTGTCACGCATGGCCCACTCAAGGTGACATATGTGGTGTGTAGAAGGTCATAAACGCTAACCAGAGATGATGCTGTCATGCTCAAAGAAATTTAAACGTTTGTGAATAATTACTGGTGGATGCCAGAGAGAGGTGACACACAGGGTATGCTTTCATTGAAGGACTTTATTAAAAATTAGAATTTCATGTGACATTGTCATGGGAGACCAGTTCTTTTACACCAAGATCACTAGCACGCCAGCATACAAAGCAAAGATGTTCATAACAAGATACAGTACCAACTGGGGGCCTGGGGAGTAGACTCTAGCCTTGCTAGGTGCAGGGGGCTGCTTCAAGAAGGCTTTCCCGGTCTGCTTCTCATCCAGGCTATCAGAGTGCTGATCACACAGCAGAGCCCATGACATGTATCTCCAGCAGGTCACTGTAAAGATCCAAACTCCTTTACAGAATCTCTCAGTCTCTCAGATGCTCCTCTGAAGGAATCTCCACACTACTTCACAGAGTGTCTCTCAGTCTCTCAGATGGTCCTCTGAGGGAATCTCCACACTCCTTCCCAGAGTGTCTCTCAGTCTATCAGCTGCTCTCTTAAAGTAGATCTGATTCTCTGATCAGCAGCACCCCTTATATAGCCCTCTGTGGCTATCCGTTACATGGGAGGGGCTGCTGGACAGTGAGAGCATGAATTAGGTTGGTACCACAACAGCCAGAGGGCATGCTAAGAGCCCTTCCCCATCCCTGATTGTTCACTCTTTCTCACTCACCAAATGTCTGTAACACCTCCACACTCCCAGCCTTTGTTTCAATCCACATTCTTTAAAGGAACCTCAGCTGATTAAATCACAGACAAACAATCCATACAAATGTACCCATGCAAATTATATTAATGTCTGCGATCTTTGAAATTAGCACATAATCCAATTTACACTTTACTGGGCTTCCTCCCAGTTTTGTGATGCCAGCTAGCCCTACCGTCACAGACGTCATCTCCTGTACATACTAGGAGTTACATGTGTGTGTTCGGAGCACAGAGTGGCATGTAATGAGACTACACACTGCACGGGTAAAAGGTGCTAAGGGCAGATATCCATTTGTCACTCAAATTTAGGCAGTCGTACTTAGTCTCGTTGCGTCCATAATGAGCATCTGAATCTATTGATGTGGCTCGCATGTGTCAGAGTATTAGAGGAGGGAAGTTATGAGTGCGGTTATATACCGAGGCAAATTTAAACGTCATTTGGTAGAAGTTTTTTTACTCTGTCATAAAACTGTCAATCTCGCAGCTGATTTACGACAGGGGTGGGCTTATGTTGTTTCAATGGGGGAACAATAGTACATAAACCTTAGCAAGGGATTATGCAAATCAGATTTCAACAGAGGTGTGTTTTGGACTAAACACGTGATTTTTCATTCTTAGTATGCCAGTGACCTCTCTGGGAGAAAACCTATGACATATGGTAATGTACTGTATAGCGATTTCTGTTTTATGTTTTATCCTATTATGTTAAGAACTTGTCCTGCATTTACTGTGATTGTATGTCCTTGTAATCCTTTTTCTGTAATCTAAGCACTTTACTTTTATATATATTAAAACATTTCATAAGTGATGCTTTGGGCTCTGAATGAACTTCTGTATGCTCTGGAGAGAGTATTTACATTTTTGGACATATTTTGCTGCAGATTTTTGTGTGTTAAGTGTATAGGTTTTTCAATAATAAACAAGGACCTGAGACCCTGGAAGATCTATTAATTAAATATCTTTGCATTTCTTGGGTGGTGGAAGCATTTAGATAGGATTGAAATTCAGTAAGGGGTTAATATTAAATCATTGACATTACCTGTGCAGAGGAGAAAGATGTGTTGGCTAGAGTAACCGAGTGTATTAACCTGGGTTGCATATCTAAGTCACGTGCTCACTTGTGTGCTGTTAGTGACATGTTGTATATTGGGAAATTGAGTTGAGATATTGTTCATTTGACCGACCTTTGCAAAGGTGAAAAGTGGGACAGCTTGTGAGCTGTATATTAACCTTTGTCCTGTATGCAGGTCACGTGCTCACAGGTGTGCTGTACGTATGTGACAGTTAGCATAACACTAAGAAACACATTAGACCGTTTAGTATTTTGCAATGAGACAAACAAAAGTTTTATTGTAGGAATGAGTAAAAAGATGCATTAAATGCGAGGTGAAATATTGTATGTACCATGTCAGAAAATAGGAAAGGTGATGGCTTGTGGGCACAGCCCAACTGCATTGTAACCAATAGCAGTGGCATGTATCAGTAGTACGTGATATTTTAAGACTACGGTTATAGTAAATAACACCCATTCTTGGTGTTTATTTTGGAAGAATATATCCCCCAGTGGGTAACATTGTCACTATTCACCTCGTTCTCTCTGTGGCTTTATCCTAATGGCTCTACTCATATTAAGCATATTTCCTGTATTGGTTTGCTTATATCTGTAAGGTGTCACAATGTTGTAAGATTTCAATGTAATCCTTAAAAAGCACGAGGAGCATCATTACAGGAAATGCTGAAACCTTTGCAAGCTGGGAAACTGCAGACCAAAAGGGGAGATACACCTGAGCTTAAAACCCCAAACCATTCTCTGTGCCCCATATCACCTACAGGTCTACTTTCCTACAGAACATATGCTAAGGATCTGAAAGACAGGTTAGCTTGGACTTCTCAAACACAGACACTAATGAATCATTAACTTCTGGAGAGTTCGGCAAAGAATTCCCTTCTCCATCGCCGTTTCTTCTCTGTAGTTTTACACCTTGATTTCTCCCCCAGAAGTATCAGATTTGTCTAACAGCTGGCTTTCTGGCCATGTTCTGTGCTCTGATGAGCGGAGTTGCTGTGGTGAGATCCTGGAAAGGAAAGACATACTGCATTCAAATCACAATGTACTTTGTGTTAGCATGTGGAAAATATAGTATCTGCTCATTGTAGCAGAACATTTTTTCATGTTTTTTGAATCCATTTTTTTAGAATCCATTTCTGTGAAACCAGTTTTGGAGAATTTTTAAGAGCAAAAAGTTTCCTAATCACAATGTCTCCTCCAAAGACCTAGCATCAGTTCCCAAATCAATGCATTGTACATTCTTCAGATATTTAATAAGGCCCAAGACCTCATCCAATATGGGTGAAGTCTCTTACCCATGGCACAGAAGCCCCTGAGTTACATTCAAATGAATTGGGTTCAGAGACTTTCCTGCCACGGAAAAGCAAAATAGTCAAACTGTTGAAATCACAATTTGTAGATAGTTAATAATAAAAGGTTTATCATTCAAGAATAAAAACGTTATCTCCAGGGTGAGAATTGCCTATAACTCCAAAAGAAAAAAATTCTCAGGTACGTGGTTCATATTTAGCCCAATGAAATGATCTTCTTTCTAACACAATAGGGAAGTGCTCAGCGTGAAATGATGCTACTCAGAGATCTTCCTAAGACACTAAAGGGTTCATGTATTTAAATAGCTATGGGACAAAACTAGTGCAATACTGGTGCAGAATAGAAAAGCTCAATCTGAAAGTATTGAGAATTTTTATTTGGTAAATGTGGTTCTTTGTTCATGGCAGTTCCATATTTCTTCTTACACATCTATATTTATATTGTAGCTCAATTCCTTTCCTTGTCACTCCTTTTTATTCAGTTGAGATTTATGTACAGAATAGATGTTTTTATCTTGTCTATGAATGCAAAAAAGCTCATCTGAATATGTTTCACTTAAATTATTGGGCAACTTTAACATACGACTGTTATTGCAATGTTCTCTTTTCCCTCTTTTTGTCCCGTTTGGAAGTATCTCATATAGAACAGTTTTGAGTTTCATATACAGTAGTGATTTGAACATTTATGTAATGGTTTTATAGCTAATATCTCTTTGCACTTACCATGGCTGCCTCCTGAGGAATGGCACTGGGGAATGCTGTATAGAAAAACACAAGTTTATATAGTCAAGGTTGGTTTTTAGCACATGAGCTTGAAAAATTAAGCAATTGCAATCATACTGTTATTAATATTAATAAGTTTTCCTGAGTGATTTTATACCTTTGAGTGGTTATTTATTACCAAAAGCAAAGCAAAACCTATATATACTTTTGTAGTAATAAGCTTGTGTTAATTATATTAGTTTAAAGAATTAGGCACTTGACAAGGTAATTTTAAAAACGTATTTCCTGATGTGAGTCATGCTTTCCGAGTGTGGCCCAAATGGCCTCATGTAATAACTGTAATACTCTCTGGGTTACATAGGTACTGATACTGGAATGCATTATAACCCCAAGTGTGTATGTGTGTATGTGAGTGTGTTTTTATATATATACTTCCCCAGGCACTTTCATGGTGAAATAAGCCCCGTCCACAAATGTCTAATTCATTCCATAATTAAGGTCTATGGGACACTGTGTTACATACTGCATGTCCTGTCCATCCAGCAGGCGTTTGTATGTGGCAATCTCCATCTCCAGGTGTGTCTTCTGGTCCATGAGAACTCTGTACTCATAGTTCTGGTTCTCCAGATCAGATCGGATCTGGCCCAGCTGCCCTTCCACGTTGTTGATCATGCCCTGTAACTGGCTGAGCTGGGAGCTATAACCGGCCTGTGTCTCTGCCAAGCTGCCTTCCAGGGCTGATTTCTGCAAGAGAGGAACATACTGGCAATAAGAGATTGTGCAATTGGGGGAAATCCTTATTTAACTCAGTAGCACAGTCCTGTACTGATTACTAAATACAGCAGTATAGGCAATGCTGGAGAAAGGGAAATAGTAGATGATAAATATATATAATTCAGGGAGAATAGGAGAGTCTGTGTGTTAAGCAGTAAATATGTGTATACCACTGAGAGTACATGTAGGCTTCAAGGGGATTTTATATAATGCAGTGTATATCTGTATGCCATAATAATACTGTATATGCTTCTTATTCCAAACCAATGTGTGTAGTTATCCAGTGTTCTTTGCATAGACCTAAACAGTGATACCACACAATAATGGAAGAATATGAGTGCTAACACATACCATGCTCAGCTGGCTCTGAAGCTCAATCTCCAGGCTCTGCGCACAGCGCTTCAACTCGGTGACTTCACTTTGGACTGACACCAGCTGCTCAGAACCGGACGCCACCTGACGATTCAGTTCCTCACTCTGCAAGAACATAGAAATAGAAAAGAGATTTATGGAATAATATCTGACATACAGTAGTTGCACTGTGAGTTAGCTCACTTATATATTTAGAAATGTGGCCACACAAATACCACACCTTTTATTTAATCTTAATTGTAAATGTCAGGTTTCCATAGAGTTGTTGATTCCAACTCTGCTTCTTATACCTGTACTCGTGTAGTAAACATACAGTAGATAAGTCACCATATCTTATTCTGCCTCAGGTACCACGTTAGATTGTAAGACATACGATGAATGATGAGTGTGACGGTTTTAGAGAACATTCATCGTTATCTGATATGAGCTGTTGAAATAGTAGAATGAAAGGGATGCGTTTACCCTTTGAAGGAACATGCTCTCAACCTCCCTCATGTTCCTCTCCATCATGTTTTCATATTGCTCTCGGATCTCAGACAAGGCTCCGTTCAAATCTGCAGATGGAGCAGCGTTCACTTCCACGTTGACTCTGGCGCCCAGCTGAGCGCGGAGAGAGTTCACCTCCTGCAAGGGCACAAGATGAAGATGAGAAACAGGAGGGGCAGCAATGTGCCATTATGGGGGCTATATATCAAGCTGCGCAGAAGAATATTTCTTTATTATGTAGGTGGAAGTAGTTTCAATTTCATGTTGTACGTCAATGTATTTTTTAAGTGAATAATTTGGGGAGTGATTACAGTATATGAGGATGTATTACAATTGATTTCTTCCAATTCAAAACGCCAGGCCTGCATTTGGGTTAACCACAGTATCACAGAGATATGCTTCAAATGTAGAATGAGACATTTTCTTTTACATCAGGCTGGCAAAAACTATTCTTGCCCCGTTCAAATACAGAAATATTAATGGTTTCATACCTAACCCCATCCTCTTGCGTTCCATTCTATTACATTACCTCTTCATGGTTACTCCTCATTTGCTGCAGTTCATCCTGGAGGCCTTGAACTTGCATCTCCAGGTCACACCTCTCCATGTTCAGCCCTTCCAGGACTCTGCGCAGACCATTCGCATCGGCCTCAACATTGTTCCTCATACTGACCTCCGTCTCATACCTTTTGAGTTAGCAGGAAAATGACATTAAAGGCTACACAGTCCAGGAAACACAAACCATTAAACGTGTCTACCTTGTACATCCTTGTGAAGATTTAGATGTACTCCTCTTATCTTATTCATCCATTCTTTCAATTATGTCTCCATAATATTCATGACACTTACTTATTTCTGAAGTCATCTATAGCCAGTCGGGCATTGTCTATCTGCAGAACAATCCCTGCATTCTCCACAGTGGCTGCAGCGATCTAAAAAACATACCAGGCACTGAATACATATTCGTCTTTTAGTCAGTGCAACATTGATTTCATTTCCAAAAAATGAACTTGAATATACCTGACACTGGAGCTCCTGAATAACACTGTAGTACTGACTGAAGTCAGGGGATGAGCTGGGGGCATTGTTTGCATACCACTCACAGATCTGTCTCTCCAGCTGGGCATTTTCCTGCTCCAGTGAGTTCACTCTCTCCAGGTAAGATGAAAGTCGGTCATTCAGAAGCTGCATGGTTTCCTTCTCATTGATGCCGAACAGGCCATCATTCTTAGAACCACCGTTACCCCCAAAGCTGCTAAAGTGGCTTCCAAGACTAGAGCCACCATGTACACTTCCATAGCCACATCCATGACCGAAAGAAGAGTGTTTGGAGCTGGAAATTCCTTTACCTCCATGATGGGATCCTCCATGATGGGACATGTGGGAGCCACCATGATGGGCTTTATGGGGTTTGCAGTGGCTCATAGTGATGCTAAAGTTGGATCCAAATGGAAGGACACTGCAGCTTGATCAGCAAGTGAAGTGTAAGTGCTCCCTATCCAAAGGTCTCCTTTTATAGAAAGTATGGGTGGGAGGGGTTGTTGAATTATTTCGACATTACACTTTTTCCAAGTCTAGACAATTTGGAAGATTCTTCAGAAATCAAAGACTATCTGGGCGGCTAAGGGACACAACAGTTTACCATTTTGTTACAATGATGCACAACAGAGGGGATAATTTACCTCATAATTGTACAAAAGTGCATGTCTACATCAAAGAAGAAGTAAAACGCGCTATGAATAAACACCTGCATAAAGCACTTAATTATTTAATTCAAAGGATGTTTATTAATGTGTTTGAAAGTAATGTGTTTCTGGAGAACGGAGGATTCTGATGACAACGTGGGTGGGAGACGGGGGATGCATGGTACAAAGCCAAATACCACTTGGATCCTGATTTAGTCGTTTGCTTTGTGGAAACTAGTTAAACCTATTTTGGAAAATATTGACAGTTACTTTTCTTAGACTAAACGAGAAAGAAACCCAATATGGGCACTCGACCACCGATATGAATGATTGGTGATAATGTTACAAACAATTTTAATTACAATATCGTATATTAAAATATTGGGTATTGAAACTAGAATTGACGCACGAAGATCATAGTGGGAGCACTGTGATAGGTGCTACTGATCTAGAAAAATACATAGGATAGACGGATATCAGTGTTTTCCACTTCTATCTATGCACAAAAATAGGATGATGAGACCCACTGTGTAGGGACTCAAACGTGGGGTAAATGGTGAACCATATAAGAAAATGTAGGTTGGGGCTTCCATAAATGGTACCGACAGCAAACTGTGGTGAGTAAACTGTGATGTAGCAGTACTAAGTGTACTATATCCTAGTAATCAAAGGGTTAAAAGCCCCTGATGAAACAATGGTGTATATATAGCACACTGTGCAGTGAAATTCCTGTGGAACCACCAGTAGAACACTACAGTATATCATCTCCATGGTTCAGAAGCCACAGGTAATACTTCTCACGGCGCTGTACCGGTCCCCAGTGATCGGCGCCTTGATATTCAGATAGGAACACAGAAGGTCTCAGCTCAATATGATTAATACAATTATCACCCCCCCACAAATACAATTCCCACCCACGCAAATACAAATTCCCCCTCCCTCCACAAATACAATATCCGTTTCCACAAACTTCAATTACCCCCCAACACACACACACACAAATACAATTACAACCCACCTACACACACACACACACACACACACACACACACACACACACACACACACACACACACACACACACACACACACACACACACACACACACACACACACACACCTCCTCTTATGATAATATCATGAAATATTATGTTTTTTTATCCTTCTGGTGCTTCAAGGGTTAACGAAGGTATGGTTTGGGTTTAAAAATACAATATATTGGGTTTATGACAGGTGAAGACTTTTCCTGGGTCTGTGCGGGGCTTCAAAGAGTATTTCATTGGGTGGGCCTGTCACGCATGGCCCACTCAAGGTGACATATGTGGTGTGTAGAAGGTCATAAACGCTAACCAGAGATGATGCTGTCATGCTCAAAGAATACTAAACGTTTGTGAATAATTACTGGTGGATGCCAGAGAGAAGTGACACACAGGGTATGCTTTCATTGAAGGATTTTATTAAAAATTAGAATTTCATGTGACATTGTCATGGGAGACCAGTTCTTTTACACCAGGATCACTAGCACCAAACAGGACAATGTTGTTGAATAAAATGTGGTTCATTCTGGCGCGCCAGCAGACAAAGCAAAGATGTTCATAACAAGATACAGTACCAACTGGGGGCCTGGGGAGTAGACTCTAGCCTTGCTAGGTGCAGGGGGCTGCTTCAAGAAGGCTTTCCCGGTCTGCTTCTCATCCAGGCTATCAGAGTGCTGATCACACAGCAGAGCCCCTGACATGTATCTCCAGCAGGTCACTGTAAAGATCCAAACTCCTTTACAGAATCTCTCAGTCTCTCAGATGGTCCTCTGAGGGAATCTCCACACTACTTCACAGAGTGTCTCTCAGTCTCTCCGATGGTCCTCTGAGGGAATCTCCACACTCCTTCCCAGAGTGTCTCTCAGTCTATCAGCTGCTCTCTTAAAGTAGATCTGATTCTCTGATCAGCAGCACCCCTTATATAGCCCTATGTGGCTATCCGTTACATGGGAGGGGCTGCTGGACAGTGAGAGCATGGATTAGGTTGGTACCACAACAGCCAGAGGGCATGCTAAGAGCCCTCCCCCATCCCTGATTGTTCACTCTTTCTCATTTACCAAATGTCTGTAACACCTCCACACTCCCAGCCTTTGTTTCAATCCACATTCTTTACAGGAACCTCGGCTGATTAAATCACAGACAAACAATCCATACAAATGTACCCATGCAAATTACATTAAAGTCTGCGATCTTTGAAATTAGCACATAATCCAATTTTCACTTTACTGGGCTTCCTCCCAGTTTTGTGATGCCAGCTAGCCCTACCGTCACAGGCGTCATCTCCTGTACATACTAGGAGTTACATGTGTGTGTTCGGAGCACAGAGTGGCATGTAATGAGACTACACACTGCACGGGTAAAAGGTGCTAAGGGCAGAAATCTATTTGTCACTCAAATTTAGGCAGTCGTACTTAGTCTCGTTGCGTCCATAATGAGCATCTAAATCTATTGATGTGGCTCACATGTGTCAGAGTATTAGAGGAGGGAAGTTATGAGTGCGGTTATATACCGAGGCAAATTTAAACGTCATTTGGTAGAAGTTTTTTTACTCTGTCATAAAACTGTCAATCTCGCAGCTGATTTACGACAGGGGTGGGCTTATGTTGTTTCAATGGGGGAACAATAGTACATAAACCTTAGCAAGGGATTATGCAAATCAGATTTCAACAGAGGTGTGTTTTGGACTAAACACGTGATTTTTCATTCTTAGTATGCCAGTGACCTCTCTGGAAGAAAACCTATGACATATGGTAATGTACTGTATAGCGATTTCTGTTTTATGTTTTATTCTATTATGTTAAGAACTTGTCCTGCATTTACTGTGATTGTATGTCCTTGTAATCCTTTTTCTGTAATCTAAGCACTTTACTTTTATATATATTAAAACATTTAATAAGTAATGCTTTGGGCTCTGAATGAACTTCTGTATGCTCTGGAGAGAGTATTTACATTTTTGGACATATTTTGCTGCAGATTTTTGTGTGTTAAGTGTATAGGTTTTTCAATAATAAACAAGGACCTGAGACCCTGGAAGATCTATTAATTAAATATCTTTGCATTTCTTGGGTGGTGGAAGCATTTAGATAGGATTGAAATTCAGTAAGGGGTTAATATTAAATCATTGATGTTACCTGTGCAGAGGAGAAAGATGTGTTGGCTAGAGTAACCGAGTGTATTAACCTGGGTTGCATATCTAAGTCACGTGCTCACTTGTGTGCTGTTGACATGTTGTATATTGGGAAATTGAGTTTAGATATTGTTCATTTGACCGACCTTTGCAAAGGTGAAAAGTGGGACAGCTTGTGAGCTGTGTATTAACCTTTGTCCTGTATGCAGGTCATGTCCGCACAGGTGTTCTATACGTACGTGACAGTTAGCATAACACTAAGAAACACATTAGACCGTTTAGTATTTTGCAATGAGACAAACAAAAGTTTTATTGAAGGAATGAGTAAAAAGATGCATTAAATGCGAGGTGAAATATTGTATGTACCATGTCAGAAAATAGGAAAGGTGATAGCTTGTGGGCACAGCCCAACTGCATTGTAACCAATAGCAGTGGCATGTATCAGTAGTACGTGATATATTAAGACTACGGTTATAGTAAATAACACCCATTCTTGGTGTTTATTTTGGAAGAATATATCCCCCAGTGGGTAACATTGTCACTATTCACCTCGTTCTCTCTGTGGCTTTATCCTAATGGCTCTACTCATATTAAGCATATTTCCTGTATTGGTTTGCTTATATCTGTAAGGAGTCACAATGTTGCAAGATTTAATTGCTATCCTTAAGAAGCACGAGAAGCATCATTACAGGAAATGCTGAAACCTTTACAAGCCGGGAAACTGCAGCCCAAAAGGTGAGATACACCTGAGCTTAAAACCCCAAACCATTCTCTGTGCCCCATGTCACCTACAGGTCTACTTTCCTACAGAACATATGCTAAGGATCAGAAAGACAGGTTAGCTTGGACTTCTCAAACACAGACACTAATGAATCATTAACTTCTGGAGAGTTCGGTAAAGAATTCCGTTCTCCATCGTCATTTCTTCTCTGTAGTTTTACGCCTTGATTTCTCCCCCAGAAGTATCAGATTTGTCTAACAGCTGGCTTTCTGGCCATGTTCTGTGCTCTGATGAGCGGAGTTGCTGTGGTGAGATCCTGGAAAGGAAAGACATACTGCATTCAAATCACAATGTACTTTCTGTTAGCATGTGGAAAATATAGTATCTGCTCATTGTAGTAGAACATTTTTTAATGTTTTTTTTAACCAAAATCCATTTCTGTGAAACCAGTTTTGGAGAATTTTTAAGAGCAAAAAGTTTCCTAATCACAATGTCTCCTCCAAAGACCTAGCATCAGTTCCCAAATCAATGCATTGTACAATGCTTCAGATATTTAATAAGGCCCAAGACCCCATCCAATATGGGTGAAGCCTCTTACCCATGGCACAGAAGCCCCTGAGTTACATTCAAATGAATTGGGTTCAGAGACTTTCCTGCCATGGAGAAGCAAAATAGTCAATCTGTTGAAATCACAATTTGTAGATAGTTAATAATAAAAGGTTTATCATTCAAGAATAAAAACGTTATCTCCAGGGTGAGAATTGCCTATAACTCCAAAAGAAAAAAATTCTCAGGTACGTGGTTCATATTTAGCCCAATGAAATGATCTTCTTTCTAACACAATAGGGAAGTGCTCAGCGTGAAATGATGCTACTCAGAGATCTTCCTAAGACACTAAAGGGTTCATGTATATAAATAGCTATGGGACAAAACTAGTGTAATACTGGTGCAGAATAAAAAAGCTCAATCTGAAAGTATTGAGATTTTTTATTTGGTAAATGTGGATCTTTGTTCATGGCAGTTACATATTACTTTGTACCTTTACACATCTATATTTATATTGCAGCTCAATTCCTTTCCTTGTCACTCCTTTTTATTCAGTTGAGATTTATGTACAGAATAGATGTTTTTATCTTGTGTATGAAGGCAAAAAAGCTAATCTGAATATGTGTCACATAAATCATTGGGCAACTTTAACATACGACTGTTATTGCAATGTTCTCTTTTCCCTCTTTTTGTCCCGTTTGGAAGTATCTCATATAGTACAGTTTTGAGTTTCATATAGTGATTTGAACATTTCTGTGATGGTTTTATAGCTAATATCTCTTTGCACTTACCATGGCTGCCTCCTGAGGAATGGCACTGGGGAATGCTGTATAGAAAAACACAAGTTTATATAGTCAAGGTTGGTTTTTAGCACATGAGCTTGAAAAATTAAGCAATTGCAATCATACTGTTATTAATATTAATAAGTTTTCCTCAGTGATTTAATACCTTCGAGTGGTTATTTATTACCAAAAGCAAAGCAAAACCTATATATACTTTTGTAGTAATAAGCTTGTGTTAATTATATTAGTTTAAAGAATAAGGCACTTGACAAGGTAATTTTAAAAACGTATTTCCTGATGTGAGTCATGCTTTCCGAGTGTGGCCCAAATGGCCTCATGTAATAACTGTAATACTCTCTGGGTTACATAGGTACTGATACTGGAATGCATTATAACCCCAAGTGTGTATGTGTGTATGTGAGTGTGTTTTTATATATATACTTCCCCATGCACTTTCATGGTGAAATAAGCCCCGTCCACAAATGTCTAATTCACTCCATAATTAAGGTCTATGGGACACTGTGTTACATACTGCATGTCCTGTCCATCCAGCAGGCGTTTGTATGTGGCAATCTCCATCTCTAGATGTGTCTTCTGGTCCATGAGAAGCCTGTACTCATAGTTCTGGTTCTCCAGATCAGATCGGATCTGGCCCAGCTGCCCTTCCACGTTGTTGATCATGCCCTGTAACTGGCTGAGCTGGGAACTATAACCGGCCTGTGTCTCTGCCAAGCTGCCTTCCAGGGCTGATTTCTGCAAGAGAGGAACATACTGGCAATAAGAGATTGTGCAATTGGTGGAAATCCTTATTTAACACAGTAGCACAGTCCTGTACTGATTACTAAATACAGCAGTATAGGCAATGCTGGAGAAAGGGAAATAGTAGATGATAAATATATATATGATTCAGGGAGAGTAGGAGAGTCTGTGTGTTAAGCAGTAAATATGTGTATACCACTGAGAGTACATGTAGGCTTCAAGGGGATGTTATATATTGCAGTGTACAGTATATCTGTATGCCATAATAATACTGTATATGCTTCTTCTTCCAAACCAATGTGTGTAGTTATCCAGTGTTCTTTGCATAGACCTAAACAGTGATACCGCACAATAATGGAGGAATATGAGTGCTAACACATACCATGCTCAGCTGGCTCTGAAGCTCAATCTCCAGGCTCTGCGCACAGCGCTTCAACTCGGTGACCTCACTTTGGACTGACACCAGCTGTTCAGAACCAGACGCCACCTGACGATTCAGTTCCTCACTCTGAAAGAACATAGATATAGACAAGAGACGTATGGAATAATATCTGACATACAGTAGTTGCACTGTGAGTTAGCTCACTTATATATTTAGAAATGTGGCCACACAAATTCCACACCTTTTATTTAATCTTAATAGTAAATGTCGGGTTTCCATAGAGTTGCTGATTCCAACTCTGCTTCTTATACCTGTACTCGTGTAGTCAACATAGATTAGTCACCATATCTTATTCTGCCTCAGGTACCACGTTAGATTGTAAGACATACGATGAATGATGAGTGTGATGGTTTTAGAGAACATTCATCGTTATCTGATATGAGCTGTTGAAATAGTAGAATGAAAGGGATGCGTTTACCCTTTGAAGGAACATGCTCTCAACCTCCCTCATGTTCCTCTCCATCATGTTTTCATATTGCTCTCGGATCTCAGACAAGGCTCCGTTCAAATCCGCAGATGGAGCAGCGTTCACTTCCACGTTGACTCTGGCGCCCAGCTGAGCGCGGAGAGAGTTCACCTCCTGCAAGGGCACAAGATGAAGATGAGAAACAGGAGGGGCAGCAATGTGCCATTATGGGGACTATATATCAAGCTGCGCAGAAGAATATTTCTTTATTATGTTGGTGGCAGTAGCTTCAATTTCATGTTGTACTTCAATGTATTTTTTAAGTGAATAATTTGTGGAGTGATTACTGTATATGAGGATGTATTAGACTTTGTATCTGCCAATTCAAAATGCCAGGCCTGCATTTGGGCTAACCCCAGTATCACAGAGATATGCTTCAAATGTAGTATAAGTCATTTTCTTTCACATCAGGCTGGCAAAAAATATTCTTGCCCCGCACAAATACAGGAAAATTAACGGTTTCATACATAACCCCATCATCTTGAGTTCCATTCTATTACATTACCTCTTCATGGTTACTCCTCATTTGCTGCAGTTCATCCTGGAGGCCTTGAACTTGCATCTCCAGGTCACACCTCTCCATGTTCAGCCCTTCCAGGACTCTGCGCAGACCATTCGCATCGGCCTCAACATTGTTCCTCAGGCTGACCTCCGTCTCATACCTTGTGAGACAGCAAGAACAAGACTTTAAAGGCTACACAGTCTAGGAAACACAAACCATTAAACGTGTCTACCTTGTACATCTTTGTGAAGATTTAGATGTACTCCTCTTATCTTATTCATCCATTCTTTCAATTATTTCTCCATAATATTAATGACACTTACTTATTTCTGAAGTCATCTATAGCCAGTCGGGCATTGTCTATCTGCAGAACAATCCCTGCATTCTCCACAGTGGCTGCAGCAATCTAAAAAAACATACCAGGCAGTGAATTCAAATTCGTCTTTTAGTCAGTGCAACATTGATTTAATTTCCAAAAAATAAACCTGAATATACCTGACACTGGAGCTCCTGAATAACACTGTAGTACTGACTGAAGTCAGGGGATGAGCTGGGGGCATTGTTTGCATACCACTCACAGATCTTTCTCTCCAGCTGGGCATTTTCCTGCTCCAGTGAGTTCACTCTCTCCAGGTAAGATGAAAGTCGTTCATTCAGAAGCTGCATGGTTTCCTTCTCATTGATGCCGAACAGGCCATCAGTCTTAGAACCACCGTTACCCCCAAAGCTGCTAAAGTGGCTTCCAAGACTAGAGCCACCATGTACACTTCCATAGCCACATCCATGACCGAAAGAAGAGTGTTTGGAGCTGGAAATTCCTTTACCTCCGTATCCTCCATGATGGGATCCTCCATGATGGGACATGTGGGAGCCTCCATGATGGGCTTTATGGGGTTTGCAGTGGCTCATAGTGATGCTAAAGGTGGATCCAAATGGAAGGACACTGCAGCTCGATCAGCAAGTGAAGTGTAAGTGCTCCTTATCCAAAGGTCTCCTTTTATAGAAAGTATGGGTGGGAGGGGTTGTTGAATTATATCGACATTACACTTTTTCCAATTTGGAAGATTCTTCAGAAATCAAAGACTATCTGGGCGGCTAAGGGACACAACAGTTTACCATTTTGTTACAATGATGCACAACAGAGGGGATAATTTACCTCATAATTGTACAAAAGTGCATGTCTACATCAAAGAAGAAGTAAAACGCGCTATGAATAGACACCTGCATAAAGCACTTAATTATTTAATTCAAAGGATGTTTATTAATGTGTTTGGAAGTAATGTGTTTCTGGAGAACGGAGGATTCTGATGACAATGTGGGTGGGAGACGGGGGATGCATGGTACAAAGCCAAATACCACTTGGATCCTGATTTAGTCGTTTGCTTTGTGGAAACTAGTTAAACGTATTTTGGAAAATATTGACAGTTACTTTTCTTAGACTAAACGAGAAAGAAACCCAGTATGGGCACTCGACCACCGATATGAATGATTGGTGATAATGTTACAAACAATTTTAATTACAATATCGTATATTAAAATATTGGGTATTGAAACTAGAATTGACGCACGAAGATCATAGTGGGAGCACTGTGATAGGTGCTACTGATCAATAAAAATACACAGGATAGACGGATATCAGTGTTTTCCACTTCTATCTATGCACAAAAATAGGATGATGAGATCCACTGTGTAGGGACTCAAACGTGGGGTAAATGGTGAACCAAATAAGAAAATAGGTCCTGTAGGTTGGGGCTTCCATAAATGGTACAGACAGCAAACTGTGGTGAGTAAACTGGGATGTAGCAGTACTAAGTGTACTATATCCTAGTAATCAAAGGGTTAAAAGCCCCTGATGAAACAATGGTATATATATAGCGCACTGTGCAGTGAAATTCCTGTGGAACCACCAGTAGAACACTACAGTATATCATCTCCACGGTTCAGAAGCCACAGTTTCTACTTCTCACGGCGCTGTACCGGTCCCCAGTGATCGGCCCCTTGATATTCAGATAGGAACACAGAAGGTCTCAGCTCAATATGATTAATACAATTATCACCCCCCCACACAAATACAATTCCCACCCACGCAAATACAAATTCCCCCTCCCTCCACAAATACAATATCCCTTTCCACAAACTTCAATTACCCACCAACACACACACAAATACAATTACAACCCACCTACACACACACACACACACACACACACACACACACACACACACAATAACCCCCTCTTATGATAATATCATGAAATATTATGTTTTTTTTTTATCCTTCTGGTGCTTCAAGGGTTAACAAAGGTATGGTTTGGGTTTAAAAATACAATATATTGGGTTTATGACAGGTGAAAACTTTTCCTGGGTCTGTGCGGGGCTTCAAAGAGTATTTCATTGGGTGGGCTTGTCACGCATGGCCCACTCAAGGTGACATATGTGGTGTGTAGAAGGTCATAAACGCTAACCAGAGATGATGCTGTCATGCTCAAAGAAATTTAAACGTTTGTGAATAATTACTGGTGGATGCCAGAGAGAGGTGACACACAGGGTATGCTTTCATTGAAGGACTTTATTAAAAATTAGAATTTCATGTGACATTGTCATGGGAGACCAGTTCTTTTACACCAAGATCACTAGCACGCCAGCATACAAAGCAAAGATGTTCATAACAAGATACAGTACCAACTGGGGGCCTGGGGAGTAGACTCTAGCCTTGCTAGGTGCAGGGGGCTGCTTCAAGAAGGCTTTCCCGGTCTGCTTATCATCCAGGCTATCAGAGTGCTGATCACACAGCAGAGCCCATGACATGTATCTCCAGCAGGTCACTGTAAAGATCCAAACTCCTTTACAGAATCTCTCAGTCTCTCAGATGCTCCTCTGAAGGAATCTCCACACTACTTCACAGAGTGTCTCTCAGTCTCTCAGATGGTCCTCTGAGGGAATCTCCACACTCCTTATCAGAGTGTCTCTCAGTCTATCAGCTGCTCTCTTAAAGTAGATCTGATTCTCTGATCAGCAGCACCCCTTATATAGCCCTCTGTGGCTATCCGTTACATGGGAGGGGCTGCTGGACAGTGAGAGCATGAATTAGGTTGGTACCACAACAGCCAGAGGGCATGCTAAGAGCCCTTCCCCATCCCTGATTGTTCACTCTTTCTCACTCACCAAATGTCTGTAACACCTCCACACTCCCAGCCTTTGTTTCAATCCACATTCTTTAAAGGAACCTCAGCTGATTAAATCACAGACAAACAATCCATACAAATGTACCCATGCAAATTATATTAATGTCTGCGATCTTAGAAATTAGCACATAATCCAATTTACACTTTACTGGGCTTCCTCCCAGTTTTGTGATGCCAGCTAGCCCTACCGTCACAGACGTCATCTCCTGTACATACTAGGAGTTACATGTGTGTGTTCGGAGCACAGAGTGGCATGTAATGAGACTACACACTGCACGGGTAAAAGGTGCTAAGGGCAGATATCCATTTGTCACTCAAATTTAGGCAGTCGTACTTAGTCTCGTTGCGTCCATAATGAGCATCTGAATCTATTGATGTGGCTCACATGTGTCAGAGTATTAGAGGAGGGAAGTTATGAGTGCGGTTATATACCGAGGCAAATTTAAACGTCATTTGGTAGAAGTTTTTTTACTCTGTCATAAAACTGTCAATCTCGCAGCTGATTTACGACAGGGGTGGGCTTATGTTGTTTCAATGGGGGAACAATAGTACATAAACCTTAGCAAGGGATTATGCAAATCAGATTTCAACAGAGGTGTGTTTTGGACTAAACACGTGATTTTTCATTCTTAGTATGCCAGTGACCTCTCTGGGAGAAAACCTATGACATATGGTAATGTACTGTATAGCGATTTCTGTTTTATGTTTTATCCTATTACTTTAAGAACTTGTCCTGCATTTACTGTGATTGTATGTCCTTGTAATCCTTTTTCTGTTATCTAAGCACTTTACTTTTATATATATTAAAACATTTCATAAGTGATGCTTTGGGCTCTGAATGAACTTCTGTATGCTCTGGAGAGAGTATTTACATTTTTGGACATATTTTGCTGCAGATTTTTGTGTGTTAAGTGTATAGGTTTTTCAATAATAAACAAGGACCTGAGACCCTGGAAGATCTATTAATTAAATATCTTTGCATTTCTTGGGTGGTGGAAGCATTTAGATAGGATTGTAATTCAGTAAGGGGTTAATATTAAATCATTGACATTACCTGTGCAGAGGAGAAAGATGTGTTGGCTAGAGTAACCGAGTGTATTAACCTGGGTTGCATATCTAAGTCACGTGCTCACTTGTGTGCTGTTAGTGACATGTTGTATATTGGGAAATTGAGTTGAGATATTGTTCATTTGACCGACCTTTGCAAAGGTGAAAAGTGGGACAGCTTGTGAACTGTATATTAACCTTTGTCCTGTATGCAGGTCACGTGCTCACAGGTGTGCTGTACGTATGTGACAGTTAGCATAACACTAAGAAACACATTAGACCGTTTAGTATTTTGCAATGAGACAAACAAAAGTTTTATTGTAGGAATGAGTAAAAAGATGCATTAAATGCGAGGTGAAATATTGTATGTACCATGTCAGAAAATAGGAAAGGTGATAGCTTGTGGGCACAGCCCAACTGCATTGTAACCAATAGCAGTGGCATGTATCAGTAGTACGTGATATTTTAAGACTACGGTTATAGTAAATAACACCCATTCTTGGTGTTTATTTTGGAAGAATATATCCCCCAGTGGGTAACATTGTCACTATTCACCTCGTTCTCTCTGTGGCTTTATCCTAATGGCCCTACTCATATTAAGCATATTTCCTGTATTGGTTTGCTTATATCTGTAAGGTGTCACAATGTTGTAAGATTTCAATGTAATCCTTAAAAAGCACGAGGAGCATCATTACAGGAAATGCTGAAACCTTTGCAAGCTGGGAAACTGCAGACCAAAAGGGGAGATACACCTGAGCTTAAAACCCCAAACCATTCTCTGTGCCCCATATCACCTACAGGTCTACTTTCCTACAGAACATATGCTAAGGATCTGAAAGACAGGTTAGCTTGGACTTCTCAAACACAGACACTAATGAATCATTAACTTCTGGAGAGTTCGGCAAAGAATTCCCTTCTCCATCGCCGTTTCTTCTCTGTAGTTTTACACCTTGATTTCTCCCCCAGAAGTATCAGATTTGTCTAACAGCTGGCTTTCTGGCCATGTTCTGTGCTCTGATGAGCGGAGTTGCTGTGGTGAGATCCTGGAAAGGAAAGACATACTGCATTCAAATCACAATGTACTTTGTGTTAGCATGTGGAAAATATAGTATCTGCTCATTGTAGCAGAACATTTTTTCATGTTTTTTGAATCCATTTTTTTAGAATCCATTTCTGTGAAACCAGTTTTGGAGAATGTTTAAGAGCAAAAAGTTTCCTAATCACAATGTCTCCTCCAAAGACCTAGCATCAGTTCCCAAATCAATGCATTGTACATTCTTCAGATATTTAATAAGGCCCAAGACCTCATCCAATATGGGTGAAGTCTCTTACCCATGGCACAGAAGCCCCTGAGTTACATTCAAATGAATTGGGTTCAGAGACTTTCCTGCCACGGAAAAGCAAAATAGTCAAACTGTTGAAATCACAATTTGTAGATAGTTAATAATAAAAGGTTTATCATTCAAGAATAAAAACGTTATCTCCAGGGTGAGAATTGCCTATAACTCCAAAAGAAAAAAATTCTCAGGTACTTGATTCATATTTAGCCCAATGAAATGATCTTCTTTCTAACACAATAGGGAAGTGCTCAGCGTGAAATGATGCTACTCAGAGATCTTCCTAAGACACTAAAGGGTTCATGTATTTAAATAGCTATGGGACAAAACTAGTGCAATACTGGTGCAGAATAAAAAAGCTCAATCTGAAAGTATTGAGAATTTTTATTTGGTAAATGTGGTTCTTTGTTCATGGCAGTTCCATATTTCTTCTAACACATCTATATTTATATTGTAGCTCAATTCCTTTCCTTGTCACTCCTTTTTATTCAGTTGAGATTTATGTACAGAATAGATGTTTTTATCTTGTCTATGAATGCAAAAAAGCTCATCTGAATATGTTTCACTTAAATTATTGGGCAACTTTAACATACGACTGTTATTGCAATGTTCTCTTTTCCCTCTTTTTGTCCCGTTTGGAAGTATCTCATATAGAACAGTTTTGAGTTTCATATACAATAGTGATTTGAACATTTATGTAATGGTTTTATAGCTAATATCTCTTTGCACTTACCATGGCTGCCTCCTGAGGAATGGCACTGGGGAATGCTGTATAGAAAAACACAAGTTTATATAGTCAAGGTTGGTTTTTAGCACATGAGCTTGAAAAATTAAGCAATTGCAATCATACTGTTATTAATATTAATAAGTTTTCCTGAGTGATTTTATACCTTCGAGTGGTTATTTATTACCAAAAGCAAAGCAAAACCTATATATACTTTTGTAGTAATAAGCTTGTGTTAATTATATTAGTTTAAAGAATTAGGCACTTGACAAGGTAATTTTAAAAACGTATTTCCTGATGTGAGTCATGCTTTCCGAGTGTGGCCCAAATGGCCTCATGTAATAACTGTAATACTCTCTGGGTTACATAGGTACTGATACTGGAATGCATTATAACCCCAAGTGTGTATGTGTGTATGTGAGTGTGTTTTTATATATATACTTCCCCATGCACTTTCATGGTGAAATAAGCCCCGTCCACAAATGTCTAATTCACTCCATAATTAAGGTCTATGGGACACTGTGTTACATACTGCATGTCCTGTCCATCCAGCAGGCGTTTGTATGTGGCAATCTCCATCTCCAGATGTGTCTTCTGGTCCATGAGAACTCTGTACACATAGTTCTGGTTCTCCAGATCAGATCGGATCTGGCCCAGCTGCCCTTCCACGTTGTTGATCATGCCCTGTAACTGGCTGAGCTGGGAGCTATAACCGGCCTGTGTCTCTGCCAAGCTGCCTTCCAGGGCTGATTTCTGCAAGAGAGGAACATACTGGCAATAAGAGATTGTGCAATTGGGGGAAATCCTTATTTAACTCAGTAGCACAGTCCCGTACTGATTACTAAATACAGCAGTATAGGCAATGCTGGAGAAAGGGAAATAGTAGATGATAAATATATATAATTCAGGGAGAATAGGAGAGTCTGTGTGTTAAGCAGTAAATATGTGTATACCACTGAGAGTACATGTAGGCTTCAAGGGGATTTTATATAATGCAGTGTATATCTGTATGCCATAATAATACTGTATATGCTTCTTCTTCCAAACCAATGTGTGTAGTTATCCAGTGTTCTTTGCATAGACCTAAACAGTGATACCGCACAATAATGGAGGAATATGAGTGCTAACACATACCATGCTCAGCTGGCTCTGAAGCTCAATCTCCAGGCTCTGCGCACAGCGCTTCAACTCGGTGACTTCACTTTGGACTGACACCAGCTGCTCAGAACCGGACGCCACCTGACGATTCAGTTCCTCACTCTGCAAGAACATAGAAATAGAAAAGAGATTTATGGAATAATATCTGACATACTGTACAGTAGTTGCACTGTGAGTTAGCTCACTTATATATTTAGAAATGTGGCCACACAAATACCACACCTTTTATTTAATCTTAATTGTAAATGTCAGGTTTCCATAGAGTTGTTGATTCCAACTCTGCTTCTTATACCTGTACTCGTGTAGTAAACATACAGTAGATAAGTCACCATATCTTATTCTGCCTCAGGTACCACGTTAGATTGTAAGACATACGATGAATGATGAGTGTGACGGTTTTAGAGAACATTCATCGTTATCTGATATGAGCTGTTGAAATAGTAGAATGAAAGGGATGCGTTTACCCTTTGAAGGAACATGCTCTCAACCTCCCTCATGTTCCTCTCCATCATGTTTTCATATTGCTCTCGGATCTCAGACAAGGCTCCGTTCAAATCTGCAGATGGAGCAGCGTTCACTTCCACGTTGACTCTGGCGCCCAGCTGAGCGCGGAGAGAGTTCACCTCCTGCAAGGGCACAAGATGAAGATGAGAAACAGGAGGGGCAGCAATGTGCCATTATGGGGGCTATATATCAAGCTGCGCAGAAGAATATTTCTTTATTATGTAGGTGGAAGTAGTTTCAATTTCATGTTGTACGTCAATGTATTTTTTAAGTGAATAATTTGGGGAGTGATTACAGTATATGAGGATGTATTACAATTGATTTCTTCCAATTCAAAACGCCAGGCCTGCATTTGGGTTAACCACAGTATCACAGAGATATGCTTCAAATGTAGAATGAGACATTTTCTTTTACATCAGGCTGGCAAAAACTATTCTTGCCCCGTTCAAATACAGAAATATTAATGGTTTCATACCTAACCCCATCCTCTTGCGTTCCATTCTATTACATTACCTCTTCATGGTTACTCCTCATTTGCTGCAGTTCATCCTGGAGGCCTTGAACTTGCATCTCCAGGTCACACCTCTCCATGTTCAGCCCTTCCAGGACTCTGCGCAGACCATTCGCATCGGCCTCAACATTGTTCCTCATACTGACCTCCGTCTCATACCTTTTGAGTTAGCAGGAAAATGACATTAAAGGCTACACAGTCCAGGAAACACAAACCATTAAACGTGTCTACCTTGTACATCCTTGTGAAGATTTAGATGTACTCCTCTTATCTTATTCATCCATTCTTTCAATTATGTCTCCATAATATTCATGACACTTACTTATTTCTGAAGTCATCTATAGCCAGTCGGGCATTGTCTATCTGCAGAACAATCCCTGCATTCTCCACAGTGGCTGCAGCGATCTAAAAAACATACCAGGCACTGAATACATATTCGTCTTTTAGTCAGTGCAACATTGATTTCATTTCCAAAAAATGAACTTGAATATACCTGACACTGGAGCTCCTGAATAACACTGTAGTACTGACTGAAGTCAGGGGATGAGCTGGGGGCATTGTTTGCATACCACTCACAGATCTGTCTCTCCAGCTGGGCATTTTCCTGCTCCAGTGAGTTCACTCTCTCCAGGTAAGATGAAAGTCGGTCATTCAGAAGCTGCATGGTTTCCTTCTCATTGATGCCGAACAGGCCATCATTCTTAGAACCACCGTTACCCCCAAAGCTGCTAAAGTGGCTTCCAAGACTAGAGCCACCATGTACACTTCCATAGCCACATCCATGACCGAAAGAAGAGTGTTTGGAGCTGGAAATTCCTTTACCTCCATGATGGGATCCTCCATGATGGGACATGTGGGAGCCACCATGATGGGCTTTATGGGGTTTGCAGTGGCTCATAGTGATGCTAAAGTTGGATCCAAATGGAAGGACACTGCAGCTTGATCAGCAAGTGAAGTGTAAGTGCTCCCTATCCAAAGGTCTCCTTTTATAGAAAGTATGGGTGGGAGGGGTTGTTGAATTATTTCGACATTACACTTTTTCCAAGTCTAGACAATTTGGAAGATTCTTCAGAAATCAAAGACTATCTGGGCGGCTAAGGGACACAACTGTTTACCATTTTGTTACAATGATGCACAACAGAGGGGATAATTTACCTCATAATTGTACAAAAGTGCATGTCTACATCAAAGAAGAAGTAAAACGCGCTATGAATAAACACCTGCATAAAGCACTTAATTATTTAATTCAAAGGATGTTTATTAATGTGTTTGAAAGTAATGTGTTTCTGGAGAACGGAGGATTCTGATGACAACGTGGGTGGGAGACGGGGGATGCATGGTACAAAGCCAAATACCACTTGGATCCTGATTTAGTCGTTTGCTTTGTGGAAACTAGTTAAACCTATTTTGGAAAATATTGACAGTTACTTTTCTTAGACTAAACGAGAAAGAAACCCAATATGGGCACTCGACCACCGATATGAATGATTGGTGATAATGTTACAAACAATTTTAATTACAATATCGTATATTAAAATATTGGGTATTGAAACTAGAATTGACGCACGAAGATCATAGTGGGAGCACTGTGATAGGTGCTACTGATCTAGAAAAATACATAGGATAGACGGATATCAGTGTTTTCCACTTCTATCTATGCACAAAAATAGGATGATGAGACCCACTGTGTAGGGACTCAAACGTGGGGTAAATGGTGAACCATACACTGGCGACACACTTTATTCGAGCTCGGCTAGTCCCACGAATTCGGGTATACCCGGGTGTATTGAGGTTTGTGACTGTTTTCTGCCCGAGTGCATTGAGTTATTTTCCGGCAGGGATTGAAGCATTTTATTCCTGCTGGCTGCAATACTGCACAGTACATATATATATACTGCATTACAATTCATGAATTTATGCCATCTGGTAGACACGCGAAGCATTGCAGCCTATTAAATCCTAACCATTATCATTTAACAGATCAGCCGCCCGTCAGCCAGGCATGAACCCAGGCTGGGAAGGCAAATGCAACGGGGCTTGTCAGAGGTGAGGAGCGGCGCATTCCAGGTATCTGCCAGGTACATACCGGGTATTTGCTCGAATAAAGTGTGTCGGTGCAGTATAAGAAAATGTAGGTTGGGGCTTCCATAAATGGTACCGACAGCAAACTGTGGTGAGTAAACTGTGATGTAGCAGTACTAAGTGTACTATATCTTAGTAATCAAAGGGTTAAAAGCCCCTGATGAAACAATGGTATATATATAGCGCACTGTGCAGTGAAATTCCTGTGGAACCACCAGTAGAACACTACAGTATATCATCTCCACGGTTCAGAAGCCACAGTTTCTACTTCTCACGGCGCTGTACCGGTCCCCAGTGATCGGCCCCTTGATATTCAGATAGGAACACAGAAGGTCTCAGCTCAATATGATTAATACAATTATCACCCCCCCACACAAATACAATTCCCACCCACGCAAATACAAATTCCCCCTCCCTCCACAAATACAATATCCCTTTCCACAAACTTCAATTACCCACCAACACACACACAAATACAATTACAACCCACCTACACACACACACACACACACACACACACACACACACACACACACACACACACACACACACACACACACACACACACACACACACACACACACACACACACACACAATAACCCCCTCTTATGATAATATCATGAAATATTATGTTTTTTTTTTTATCCTTCTGGTGCTTCAAGGGTTAACAAAGGTATGGTTTGGGTTTAAAAATACAATATATTGGGTTTATGACAGGTGAAAACTTTTCCTGGGTCTGTGCGGGGCTTCAAAGAGTATTTCATTGGGTGGGCTTGTCACGCATGGCCCACTCAAGGTGACATATGTGGTGTGTAGAAGGTCATAAACGCTAACCAGAGATGATGCTGTCATGCTCAAAGAAA
Organism: Ascaphus truei; assembly: GCF_040206685.1. NCBI lineage: Eukaryota > Metazoa > Chordata > Amphibia > Anura > Ascaphidae > Ascaphus > Ascaphus truei. Next base: position 3,216,059 of record NC_134505.1, on the reverse strand, counting down.
TTTAAACGTTTGTGAATAATTACTGGTGGATGCCAGAGAGAGGTGACACACAGGGTATGCTTTCATTGAAGGACTTTATTAAAAATTAGAATTTCATGTGACATTGTCATGGGAGACCAGTTCTTTTACACCAAGATCACTAGCACGCCAGCATACAAAGCAAAGATGTTCATAACAAGATACAGTACCAACTGGGGGCCTGGGGAGTAGACTCTAGCCTTGCTAGGTGCAGGGGGCTGCTTCAAGAAGGCTTTCCCGGTCTGCTTCTCATCCAGGCTATCAGAGTGCTGATCACACAGCAGAGCCCATGACATGTATCTCCAGCAGGTCACTGTAAAGATCCAAACTCCTTTACAGAATCTCTCAGTCTCTCAGATGCTCCTCTGAAGGAATCTCCACACTACTTCACAGAGTGTCTCTCAGTCTCTCAGATGGTCCTCTGAGGGAATCTCCACACTCCTTCCCAGAGTGTCTCTCAGTCTATCAGCTGCTCTCTTAAAGTAGATCTGATTCTCTGATCAGCAGCACCCCTTATATAGCCCTCTGTGGCTATCCGTTACATGGGAGGGGCTGCTGGACAGTGAGAGCATGAATTAGGTTGGTACCACAACAGCCAGAGGGCATGCTAAGAGCCCTTCCCCATCCCTGATTGTTCACTCTTTCTCACTCACCAAATGTCTGTAACACCTCCACACTCCCAGCCTTTGTTTCAATCCACATTCTTTAAAGGAACCTCAGCTGATTAAATCACAGACAAACAATCCATACAAATGTACCCATGCAAATTATATTAATGTCTGCGATCTTTGAAATTAGCACATAATCCAATTTACACTTTACTGGGCTTCCTCCCAGTTTTGTGATGCCAGCTAGCCCTACCGTCACAGACGTCATCTCCTGTACATACTAGGAGTTACATGTGTGTGTTCGGAGCACAGAGTGGCATGTAATGAGACTACACACTGCACGGGTAAAAGGTGCTAAGGGCAGATATCCATTTGTCACTCAAATTTAGGCAGTCGTACTTAGTCTCGTTGCGTCCATAATGAGCATCTGAATCTATTGATGTGGCTCACATGTGTCAGAGTATTAGAGGAGGGAAGTTATGAGTGCGGTTATATACCGAGGCAAATTTAAACGTCATTTGGTAGAAGTTTTTTTACTCTGTCATAAAACTGTCAATCTCGCAGCTGATTTACGACAGGGGTGGGCTTATGTTGTTTCAATGGGGGAACAATAGTACATAAACCTTAGCAAGGGATTATGCAAATCAGATTTCAACAGAGGTGTGTTTTGGACTAAACACGTGATTTTTCATTCTTAGTATGCCAGTGACCTCTCTGGGAGAAAACCTATGACATATGGTAATGTACTGTATAGCGATTTCTGTTTTATGTTTTATCCTATTATGTTAAGAACTTGTCCTGCATTTACTGTGATTGTATGTCCTTGTAATCCTTTTTCTGTAATCTAAGCACTTTACTTTTATATATATTAAAACATTTCATAAGTGATGCTTTGGGCTCTGAATGAACTTCTGTATGCTCTGGAGAGAGTATTTACATTTTTGGACATATTTTGCTGCAGATTTTTGTGTGTTAAGTGTATAGGTTTTTCAATAATAAACAAGGACCTGAGACCCTGGAAGATCTATTAATTAAATATCTTTGCATTTCTTGGGTGGTGGAAGCATTTAGATAGGATTGAAATTCAGTAAGGGGTTAATATTAAATCATTGACATTACCTGTGCAGAGGAGAAAGATGTGTTGGCTAGAGTAACCGAGTGTATTAACCTGGGTTGCATATCTAAGTCACGTGCTCACTTGTGTGCTGTTAGTGACATGTTGTATATTGGGAAATTGAGTTGAGATATTGTTCATTTGACCGACCTTTGCAAAGGTGAAAAGTGGGACAGCTTGTGAGCTGTATATTAACCTTTGTCCTGTATGCAGGTCACGTGCTCACAGGTGTGCTGTACGTATGTGACAGTTAGCATAACACTAAGAAACACATTAGACCGTTTAGTATTTTGCAATGAGACAAACAAAAGTTTTATTGTAGGAATGAGTAAAAAGATGCATTAAATGCGAGGTGAAATATTGTATGTACCATGTCAGAAAATAGGAAAGGTGATAGCTTGTGGGCACAGCCCAACTGCATTGTAACCAATAGCAGTGGCATGTATCAGTAGTACGTGATATTTTAAGACTACGGTTATAGTAAATAACACCCATTCTTGGTGTTTATTTTGGAAGAATATATCCCCCAGTGGGTAACATTGTCACTATTCACCTCGTTCTCTCTGTGGCTTTATCCTAATGGCCCTACTCATATTAAGCATATTTCCTGTATTGGTTTGCTTATATCTGTAAGGTGTCACAATGTTGTAAGATTTCAATGTAATCCTTAAAAAGCACGAGGAGCATCATTACAGGAAATGCTGAAACCTTTGCAAGCTGGGAAACTGCAGACCAAAAGGTGAGATACACCTGAGCTTAAAACCCCAAACCATTCTCTGTGCCCCATATCACCTACAGGTCTACTTTCCTACAGAACATATGCTAAGGATCTGAAAGACAGGTTAGCTTGGACTTCTCAAACACAGACACTAATGAATCATTAACTTCTGGAGAGTTCGGCAAAGAATTCCCTTCTCCATCGCCGTTTCTTCTCTGTAGTTTTACACCTTGATTTCTCCCCCAGAAGTATCAGATTTGTCTAACAGCTGGCTTTCTGGCCATGTTCTGTGCTCTGATGAGCGGAGTTGCTGTGGTGAGATCCTGGAAAGGAAAGACATACTGCATTCAAATCACAATGTACTTTGTGTTAGCATGTGGAAAATATAGTATCTGCTCATTGTAGCAGAACATTTTTTCATGTTTTTTGAATCCATTTTTTTAGAATCCATTTCTGTGAAACCAGTTTTGGAGAATGTTTAAGAGCAAAAAGTTTCCTAATCACAATGTCTCCTCCAAAGACCTAGCATCAGTTCCCAAATCAATGCATTGTACATTCTTCAGATATTTAATAAGGCCCAAGACCTCATCCAATATGGGTGAAGTCTCTTACCCATGGCACAGAAGCCCCTGAGTTACATTCAAATGAATTGGGTTCAGAGACTTTCCTGCCACGGAAAAGCAAAATAGTCAAACTGTTGAAATCACAATTTGTAGATAGTTAATAATAAAAGGTTTATCATTCAAGAATAAAAACGTTATCTCCAGGGTGAGAATTGCCTATAACTCCAAAAGAAAAAAATTCTCAGGTACTTGATTCATATTTAGCCCAATGAAATGATCTTCTTTCTAACACAATAGGGAAGTGCTCAGCGTGAAATGATGCTACTCAGAGATCTTCCTAAGACACTAAAGGGTTCATGTATTTAAATAGCTATGGGACAAAACTAGTGCAATACTGGTGCAGAATAAAAAAGCTCAATCTGAAAGTATTGAGAATTTTTATTTGGTAAATGTGGTTCTTTGTTCATGGCAGTTCCATATTTCTTCTTACACATCTATATTTATATTGTAGCTCAATTCCTTTCCTTGTCACTCCTTTTTATTCAGTTGAGATTTATGTACAGAATAGATGTTTTTATCTTGTCTATGAATGCAAAAAAGCTCATCTGAATATGTTTCACTTAAATTATTGGGCAACTTTAACATACGACTGTTATTGCAATGTTCTCTTTTCCCTCTTTTTGTCCCGTTTGGAAGTATCTCATATAGTACAGTTTTGAGTTTCATATAGTGATTTGAACATTTATGTGATGGTTTTATAGCTAATATCTCTTTGCACTTACCATGGCTGCCTCCTGAGGAATGGCACTGGGGAATGCTGTATAGAAAAACACAAGTTTATATAGTCAAGGTTGGTTTTTAGCACATGAGCTTGAAAAATTAAGCAATTGCAATCATACTGTTATTAATATTAATAAGTTTTCCTCAGTGATTTAATACCTTCGAGTGGTTATTTATTACCAAAAGCAAAGCAAAACCTATATATACTTTTGTAGTAATAAGCTTGTGTTAATTATATTAGTTTAAAGAATAAGGCACTTGACAAGGTAATTTTAAAAACGTATTTCCTGATGTGAGTCATGCTTTCCGAGTGTGGCCCAAATGGCCTCATGTAATAACTGTAATACTCTCTGGGTTACATAGGTACTGATACTGGAATACACTATAACCCCAAGTGTGTATGTGTGTATGTGAGTGTGTTTTTATATATATACTTCCCCATGCACTTTCATGGTGAAATAAGCCCCGTCCACAAATGTCTAATTCACTCCATAATTAAGGTCTATGGGACACTGTGTTACATACTGCATGTCCTGTCCATCCAGCAGGCGTTTGTATGTGGCAATCTCCATCTCCAGGTGTGTCTTCTGGTCCATGAGAACTCTGTACTCATAGTTCTGGTTCTCCAGATCAGATCGGATCTGGCCCAGCTGCCCTTCCACGTTGTTGATCATGCCCTGTAACTGGCTGAGCTGGGAGCTATAACCGGCCTGTGTCTCTGCCAAGCTGCCTTCCAGGGCTGATTTCTGCAAGAGAGGAACATACTGGCAATAAGAGATTGTGCAATTGGTGGAAATCCTTATTTAACTCAGTAGCATAGTCCTGTACTGATTACTAAATACAGCAGTATAGGCAATGCTGAGAAAAGGGAAATAGTAGATGATAAATATATATAATTCAGGGAGAATAGGAGAGTCTGTGTGTTAAGCAGTAAATATGTGTATACCACTGAGAGTACATGTAGGCTTCAAGGGGATTTTATATAATGCAGTGTATATCTGTATGCCATAATAATACTGTATATGCTTCTTATTCCAAACCAATGTGTGTAGTTATCCAGTGTTCTTTGCATAGACCTAAACAGTGATACCACACAATAATGGAAGAATATGAGTGCTAACACATACCATGCTCAGCTGGCTCTGAAGCTCAATCTCCAGGCTCTGCGCACAGCGCTTCAACTCGGTGACTTCACTTTGGACTGACACCAGCTGCTCAGAACCGGACGCCACCTGACGATTCAGTTCCTCACTCTGCAAGAACATAGAAATAGAAAAGAGATTTATGGAATAATATCTGACATACAGTAGTTGCACTGTGAGTTAGGTCACTTATATATTTAGAAATGTGGCCACACAAATACCACACCTTTTATTTAATCTTAATTGTAAATGTCAGGTTTCCATAGAGTTGTTGATTCCAACTCTGCTTCTTATACCTGTACTCGTGTAGTAAACATACAGTAGATAAGTCACCATATCTTATTCTGCCTCAGGTACCACGTTAGATTGTAAGACATACGATGAATGATGAGTGTGACGGTTTTAGAGAACATTCATCGTTATCTGATATGAGCTGTTGAAATAGTAGAATGAAAGGGATGCGTTTACCCTTTGAAGGAACATGCTCTCAACCTCCCTCATGTTCCTCTCCATCATGTTTTCATATTGCTCTCGGATCTCAGACAAGGCTCCGTTCAAATCTGCAGATGGAGCAGCGTTCACTTCCACGTTGACTCTGGCGCCCAGCTGAGCGCGGAGAGAGTTCACCTCCTGCAAGGGCACAAGATGAAGATGAGAAACAGGAGGGGCAGCAATGTGCCATTATGGGGGCTATATATCAAGCTGCGCAGAAGAATATTTCTTTATTATGTAGGTGGAAGTAGTTTCAATTTCATGTTGTACGTCAATGTATTTTTTAAGTGAATAATTTGGGGAGTGATTACAGTATATGAGGATGTATTACAATTGATTTCTTCCAATTCAAAACGCCAGGCCTGCATTTGGGTTAACCACAGTATCACAGAGATATGCTTCAAATGTAGAATGAGACATTTTCTTTTACATCAGGCTGGCAAAAACTATTCTTGCCCCGTTCAAATACAGAAATATTAATGGTTTCATACCTAACCCCATCCTCTTGCGTTCCATTCTATTACATTACCTCTTCATGGTTACTCCTCATTTGCTGCAGTTCATCCTGGAGGCCTTGAACTTGCATCTCCAGGTCACACCTCTCCATGTTCAGCCCTTCCAGGACTCTGCGCAGACCATTCGCATCGGCCTCAACATTGTTCCTCATACTGACCTCCGTCTCATACCTTTTGAGTTAGCAGGAAAATGACATTAAAGGCTACACAGTCCAGGAAACACAAACCATTAAACGTGTCTACCTTGTACATCCTTGTGAAGATTTAGATGTACTCCTCTTATCTTATTCATCCATTCTTTCAATTATGTCTCCATAATATTCATGACACTTACTTATTTCTGAAGTCATCTATAGCCAGTCGGGCATTGTCTATCTGCAGAACAATCCCTGCATTCTCCACAGTGGCTGCAGCGATCTAAAAAACATACCAGGCACTGAATACATATTCGTCTTTTAGTCAGTGCAACATTGATTTAATTTCCAAAAAATGAACTTGAATATACCTGACACTGGAGCTCCTGAATAACACTGTAGTACTGACTGAAGTCAGGGGATGAGCTGGGGGCATTGTTTGCATACCACTCACAGATCTGTCTCTCCAGCTGGGCATTTTCCTGCTCCAGTGAGTTCACTCTCTCCAGGTAAGATGAAAGTCGGTCATTCAGAAGCTGCATGGTTTCCTTCTCATTGATGCCGAACAGGCCATCATTCTTAGAACCACCGTTACCCCCAAAGCTGCTAAAGTGGCTTCCAAGACTAGAGCCACCATGTACACTTCCATAGCCACATCCATGACCGAAAGAAGAGTGTTTGGAGCTGGAAATTCCTTTACCTCCATGATGGGATCCTCCATGATGGGACATGTGGGAGCCACCATGATGGGCTTTATGGGGTTTGCAGTGGCTCATAGTGATGCTAAAGTTGGATCCAAATGGAAGGACACTGCAGCTTGATCAGCAAGTGAAGTGTAAGTGCTCCCTATCCAAAGGTCTCCTTTTATAGAAAGTATGGGTGGGAGGGGTTGTTGAATTATTTCGACATTACACTTTTTCCAAGTCTAGACAATTTGGAAGATTCTTCAGAAATCAAAGACTATCTGGGCGGCTAAGGGACACAACTGTTTACCATTTTGTTACAATGATGCACAACAGAGGGGATAATTTACCTCATAATTGTACAAAAGTGCATGTCTACATCAAAGAAGAAGTAAAACGCGCTATGAATAAACACCTGCATAAAGCACTTAATTATTTAATTCAAAGGATGTTTATTAATGTGTTTGAAAGTAATGTGTTTCTGGAGAACGGAGGATTCTGATGACAACGTGGGTGGGAGACGGGGGATGCATGGTACAAAGCCAAATACCACTTGGATCCTGATTTAGTCGTTTGCTTTGTGGAAACTAGTTAAACCTATTTTGGAAAATATTGACAGTTACTTTTCTTAGACTAAACGAGAAAGAAACCCAATATGGGCACTCGACCACCGATATGAATGATTGGTGATAATGTTACAAACAATTTTAATTACAATATCGTATATTAAAATATTGGGTATTGAAACTAGAATTGACGCACGAAGATCATAGTGGGAGCACTGTGATAGGTGCTACTGATCTAGAAAAATACATAGGATAGACGGATATCAGTGTTTCCCACGTCTATCTATGCACAAAAATAAGATGATGAGACCCACTGTGTAGGGACTCAAACGTGGGGTAAATGGTGAACCATATAAGAAAATGTAGGTTGGGGCTTCCATAAATGGTACAGACAGCAAACTGTGGTGAGTAAACTGTGATGTAGCAGTACTAAGTGTACTATATCCTAGTAATCAAAGGGTTAAAAGCCCCTGATGAAACAATGGTGTATATATAGCACACTGTGCAGTGAAATTCCTGTGGAACCACCAGTAGAACACTACAGTATATCATCTCCATGGTTCAGAAGCCACAGGTAATACTTCTCACGGCGCTGTACCGGTCCCCAGTGATCGGCGCCTTGATATTCAGATAGGAACACAGAAGGTCTCAGCTCAATATGATTAATACAATTATCACCCCCCCACAAATACAATTCCCACCCACGCAAATACAAATTCCCACTCCCTCCACAAATACAATATCCCTTTCCACAAACTTCAATTACCCCCCAACACACACACAAATACAATTACAACCCACCTACACACACACACACACACACAATAACCCCCTCTTATGATAATATCATGAAATATTATGTTTTTTTTATCCTTCGGGTGCTTTAAAGGTTAACGAAGGTACGGTTTGGGTTTAATAATACAATATATTGGGTTTATGACAGGTGAAGACTTTTTCCGGGTCTGTGTAGGTCTTCAAAGAGTATTTCATTGGGGGGGGGGGCCTGTCACGCATGGCCCACTCAAGGTGACATATGTGGTGTGTAGAAGGTCATAAACGCTAACCAGAGATGATGCTGTCATGCTCAAAGAAATCTAAACATTTGTGAATAATTACTGGTGGATGCCAGAGAGAGGTGACACACAGGGTATGCTTTCATTGAAGGACTTTATTAAAAATGAGAATATCATGTGATTCACGGGAGACCAGTTTTTTTACCCCAAAATCACTGGGATCACTAGCACCAGACAGGACAAAGTTGTTGAATAAAATGGGGTTTATTCTGGCGCGCCAGCAGACAGAAAAAAGATATTCAAAACAAGATACAATACTAACTAGGGGCCTGGGGAGTAGACTAGCCTCGCTAGGTGCAGGGGCTGCTTGAAGAAGGCTTGCCCTGTCCTCTTCTCGTCCAGGATATCAGAGGGTTGATCACAAAGCAGAGCCCCTGACATGTATCTCCAGCTGGTCACTGTAAAAATCCAAACTCCTTTACAGAGTGTCTCTCTGTCTCTCAGATAGTCCTCTGAGGGAATCTCCACACTCCTTTCCTGAGTGTCTCTCAGTCTCTCAGATGGTCCTCTGAGGGAATATCCACACTCCTTCCCAGAGTGTCTCTCAGTCTCTTAGATGTTCCTCTGAGGGAATATCCACACTCCTTCCCAGAGTGTCTCTCAGTCTCTCAGATGGTCCTCTGAGGGAATATCCACACTCCTTCCCAGAGTGTCTCTCAGATGCTCTCTGAAGGTAGATTTGATTCTCTGATCAGCAGCACCCCTTACATAGCCCTCTGTGGCTATCCGTTACATGGGAGGGGCTGCTGGACAATCAGAGCATGGATTAGATTGGTATCACAACAGCCAGAGGACGTGCTAAGAGCCCTTCCCCATCCCTGATTGTTCACTTTCTCACTCACCAAATGTCTGTAACACCTCCACGCTCCCAGCCTTTGTTTCAATCCACATTCTTTGCAGGAAACTCGGCTGATTAAATCACAGACAAACAATCCATACAAATGTACCCATGCAAATCACATTAAAGTCTGCTATCTTAGAAATGAGCACATAATCCAATTTACACTTTACTGGGCTTCCTCCCAGTTTTGTGATGCCAGCTAGCCCTCTTGTCACAGACGTCATCTACTGTATATACTAGGAGTTACATGTGTGTGTTCGGAGCACAGAGTGGCATGTAATATGACTAAACACTGCATGGGTAAGAGGTGCTAAGGGCAGATATCCATTTGTCACTCAAATTTAGGAAGTCATACTTAGTCTCGTTGTGTCCATCATGAGCACCTTAATTTATTGATGTGGCTCACATGTGTCAGAGTATTAGAGGAGGGAAGTTATGAGTGCAGTTATATACCAAGGCAAATTTAAACGTCATTTGGTAGGAGTTTTTTTACTCTGTCATAAAACTGTCAATCTCGCAGCTGATTTGCGACAGGGGTGGGCTTATGTTGTTTCAACGGGGAACAATAGTACATAAACCCTAGCAAAAGGATTATGCAAATCAGATTTCAACAGAGATGTGTTTTGGACTAAACACGTGATTTTTCATTCTTAGTATGCCAGTGACCTCTCTGGGAGAAAACCTATGACATATGGTAATGTACTGTATAGCGATTTCTGTTTTATGTTTTATCCTATTATTTTAAGAACCTGTCCTGCATTTACTGTGATTGTATGTCCTTGTAATCCTTTTTCTGTAATCTAAGCACTTAACTTTTATATATATTAAAACATTTAATAAGTGATGCTTTGGGCTCTGAATGAACTTTTGCATGCTCTGGAGAGAGTATTTACATTTTTGGACATATTTTTCTGCAGATTTTTGTGTGTTAAGTGTATAGTTTTTTCAATAATAAACAAGGGCTTGAAACCCGGGAAGATCTATTAATTATATTTTTTTGCATTTCTTGGGTGGTGGAAGCATTTAGATATGATTGCAATTCAGTAAGGGGTTAATATTAAATCATTGATTGTATCTGTGCAGAGGAGAAAGGTGTGTTGGCTAGAGTAACCGAGTGTATTAACCCGGGTTGCATATCTAAGTCACGTGCTCACTTGTGTGCTGTTCGTGACAGGTGGTATATTGGGATGGATTGAGGAAAGATATTGTTTATTTGACGGACCTTTGCAAAGCTGAAAAGTGGGACAGCTTGCGACCTGTGTATTAACCCTTTTCCTGTATGCAGGTCACGTGCTCACAGGTGTGCTGTACGTATGTGACAGTTAGCATAACACTAAGAAACACATTAGACCGTATAGTATTTTGCAATGAGACAAACAAAAGTTTTATTGAAGGAATGAGTAAAAAGATGCATTACATGCGAGGTGAAATACTGTATGTACCACGTCACAAAATAGGAAAGGGGAAAGCTTGTGGGCACAGCCCATCCGCATTGTATCCAATAGCAGTGGCATGTATCAGTATTACGTGATATTTTAAGGCTTCTGTTATAGTTACAACACCCATTCTTGGTGTTTATTTTGGAAGAATATATCCCCCAGTGGGTAACATTGTCACTATTCACCTCGTTCTCTCTGTGGCTTTATCCTAATGGCCCTACTCATATTAAGCATATTTCCTGTATTGGTTTGCTTATATCTGTAAGGAGTCACAATGTTGTAAGATTTAAATGCAATCCTTAAAAAGCACGAGGAGCATCATTACAGGAAATGCTGAAACCTTTACAAGCTGGGAAACTGCAGACCAGAAGGTGAGATACACCTGACCTTAAAACCCCAAACCATTCTCTGTGCCCCATATCACCTACAGGTCTACTTTCCTACAGAACATATGCTAAGGATCAGAAAGACAGATTAGCTTGGACTTCTCAAACACAGACACTAATGAATCATTAACTTCTGGAGAGTTCGGCAAAGAATTCCGTTCTCCATCGCCGTTTCTTCTCTGTAGTTTTATGCCTTGATTTCTCCCCCCGAAGTATCAGATTTGTCTAACAACTGGCTTTCTGGCCATGTTCTGTGCTACGATGAACTAAATTGCTCTGGGCTTCTGGAAAGGAAAGACATACTGCATTCAATCACAATGTACTTTCTGTCAGCATGTGTGAAATATTGTATACTACATCATTCTTGGGAGTCCTTACAAAGTGTTCCCTGTGGATCAGTCCTGGTGCAATTAGCTTTGATAATTGCACAACCTAAATATTCACACACCAAAATAAATGCAATTACTTTCCTCCTGCTTAAATCCTGGTGTGCCTTGGCCTTTTCTCAGAGATAAATAAATATAAAATTTGTTCATTGAAGCAAAAAACTTTTTCACGTTTTTGTGACCAAAATCTATTTGTGGCAAACCAGTTTCCAGAACTTTTAAGAGCTTAAAGTTTCTCAGAAATTACGCATTTTCACCATAAGTTTGCAGTTTCACTAAAGTGATTGGCTCATCTGATTATGTTTCACATAACTCATTGGGCAACTTTAACATACGACTGTTATTGCATTGTTCTCTTTTCCCTCTTTTTGTTCCGTTTGGAAGTGTCTCATATAGAACAGTTTGGAGTTTCATGTAGTGATTTGAATATTTCTGTGATGGTTTTATAGCTAATCTCTCTTTGCACTTACCATGGCTGCCTCCTGAGGAATGGCATTGGGGAATGCTGTATAGAAAAACACAAGGTTATATAGTGAAGGTTGGTTTTTAGCACATAAACTTGAAAAATAAGCAATTGCAATCATACTGTTATTAATATTAATGAGTTTTCCTGAGTGATTTAATACCTTCAAGTGGTTATTTATTACCAAAAGCAAAGCAAAACCTATATATACTTTTTAGTAATAAGTTTGTGTTAATTATATTAGTTTAAAGAATTAGGCACTTAACAAGGTTATTTTAAAAGCGTATTTCATGATGTGAGTCATGCTTTCCGAGTGTGGCCCAAATGGCCTCATGTAATAACTGTAATACTCTCTGGGTTACATAGGTACTGATACTGGAATACACTCTAACCCTTAATGTATGTATGTTTGTGTGTGTGGTTTTGGAATATCCTTTCCTATACTGTACACTACCCCGTGCACTTTCATGGTGAAATAAGCCCAGTCCTCATGTCTCATTCATTCCATAATTAAGGTCTATGGGACACTGTGTTACATACTGCATGTCCTGTCCATCCAGCAGGCGTTTGTATGTGGCAATCTCCATCTCCAGATGTGTCTTCTGGTCCATGAGAACTCTGTACTCATAGTTCTGGTTCTCCAGATCAGATCGGATCTGGCCCAGCTGCCCTTCCACGTTGTTGATCATGCCCTGTAACTGGCTGAGCTGGGAGCTATAACCGGCCTGTGTCTCTGCCAAGCTGCCTTCCAGGGCTGATTTCTGCAAGAGAGGAACATACTGCAATAAGAGATTGTGCAATTGGGGGAAATGCTTATTTAACACAGTAGCACAGTCCTGTACTGATTACTAAATACAGCAGTATAGGCAATGCTGGAGAAAGGGAAATAGTAGATGATAAATATGTATGATTCATGGAGAGTAGCAGAGTCTGTGTGTTAAGCAGTAAATATGTGTATACCACTGAGAGTACATGTAGGCTTCAAGGGGGATTTTATATAATGCAGTGTACATTATATCTCTACCTACCACACTGTGAGTAGGCATTCTATATGAGCCAAGACACATATGTATGAGTCACAACCTTGTAAAGACACCTACAGTACATTTAGATGTTATATATTTTTTTCTTTCTCTTTTTGATACATCCCCCATGCTCCCCCTGGATTTTGAAGACCGTTACAGTATACCTGTATGCCATAATAACATTGCATCAGCTTCTTATTCCAAACCAATGTGTGTACTTATCCAGTGTTCTTTGCATAGACCTAAACAGTGATACCGCACACTAATGGAGGAATATGAGTGCTAACACATACCATGCTCAGCTGGCTCTGAAGCTCAATCTCCAGGCTCTGCGCACAGCGCTTCAACTCGGTGACCTCACTTTGGACTGACTGTAGCTGCTCAGAACCGGACGCCACCTGCTGATTCAGTTCCTCACTCTGCAAGAATATAGTAATAGAAAAGAGACCTTAAGGACTAATATCTTTATTATCTTTATTGGCCTAATACATTTCATTTAATCTTAATAGTAAATTTGGAATGTCCATAGAATTATGGGTTCCAACTTTGCTTCTTATACCTGAATTCATGTAGTACATAGATAAGTCACCATATCTTATTCTGCCTCAGGTACCACGTTCAATTGTAAGATACTGTATGCAAGCAACTTTGCGTTAGATTTTTTTTACACAGGATTAATTGACTGATATGAGCTGTTGAAATAGTAGAATGAAAGGGATGTGTTACCCTTTGAAGGAACATGCTCTCAACCTCCCTCATGTTCCTCTCCATCATGTTTTCATATTGCTCTCGGATCTCAGACAAGGCTCCGTTCAAATCCGCAGATGGAGCAGCGTTCACTTCCACGTTGACTCTGGCGCCCAGCTGAGCGCGCAGAGAGTTCACCTCCTGCAAGGGCACAAGATGAAGATGAGGATCAGGAGGAGCAGCAATGTCCCATTATGGGGGCTATATATCAAGCTGCACAGAAGAATATTTCTTTATTATGTAGGTGGAAGTAGTTTCAATTTCATGTTGTACGTCAATGTATTTTTTAAGTGAATAATTTGGGGAGTGATTACAGTATATGAGGATGTATTACAATTGATTTCTTCCAATTCAAAATGCCAGGCCTGCATTTGGGCTAACCCCAGTATCACAGAGATATGCTTCAAATGTAGGATGAGACATTTTCTTTTACATCAGGCTGGCAAAAACTATTCTTGCCCCGCACAAATACAGAAATATTAATGGTTTCATACCTAACCCCATCATCTTGAGTTCCATTCTATTACATTACCTCTTCATGGTTACTCCTCATTTGCTGAAGTTCATCCTGGAGGCCTTGAACTTGCATCTCCAGGTCACACCTCTCCATGTTCAGCCCTTCCAGGACTCTGCGCAGACCATTCGCATCCGCCTCAACATTGTTCCTCATACTGACCTCCGTCTCATACCTTGTGAGACAGCAAGAACAAGACATTAAGGGCTACACAGTCCAGGAAACACAAACCATTAAACGTGTCTACCTTGTACATCTTTGTGGAGATTTAGATGTACTCCTCTTATCTGATCTTCTTATTCATCCCTTCTTTCACTTATTTCTCCATAATATTCATGACACTTACTTGTTTCTGAAGTCATCTATAGCCAGTCGGGCATTGTCTATCTGCAGAACAATCCCTGCATTCCCCACAGTGGCTGCAGCGATCTAAAAACATATAAGGCAGTGAATTCATATTCGTCTTTTAGTCAGTGCAACATTGATTTCATTTCCAAAGAATGAACTTGAATGTACCTGGCACTGGAGCTCCTGAATAACACTGTAGTACTGACTGAAGTCAGGGGATGAGCTGGGGGCATTGTTTGCATACCACTCACAGATCTTTCTCTCCAGCTGGGCATTTTCCTGCTCCAGTGAGTTCACTCTCTCCAGGTAAGATGAAAGTCGGTCATTCAGAAGCTGCATGGTTTCCTTCTCATTGATGCCGAACAGGCCATCATTCTTAGAACCACCGTTACCCCCAAAGCTGCTAAAGTGGCTTCCATGACTAGAGCCACCATGTACACTTCCATAGCCACATCCATGACCGAAAGAAGAGTGTTTGGAGCTGGAAATTCCTTTACCTCCGTATCCTCCATGATGGGATCCTCCATGATGGGACATGTGGGAGCCACCATGATGGGCTTTATGGGGTTTGCAGTGGCTCATAGTGATGCTAAAGTTGAATCCAAATGGAAGGACACTGCAGCTTGATCAGCAAGTGAAGTGTAAGTGCTCCCTATCCAAAGGTCTCCTTTTATAGAAAGTATGGGTGGGAGGGGTTGTTGAATTATATCGACATTACACTTTTTCCAAGTCTAGACAATTTGTGAGATTCTTCAGAAATCAAAGACAAGTCTGGGCGGCTAAGGGACACAACAGTTTACCATTTTGTTACAATGCTGCACAACAGAGGGGATAATTTACCCCACCCATAATGGTACAAAAGTGCATGTCTACATCAAAGAAGAAGTAAAACACGCTGTGAATAAACACCGGTATAAAGCACTTAATTATTTAATTCATAGGATGTTTATTAATGTGTTTGAAAGTAATGTGTTACTCGAGAACGGAGGATTCTGATGACAATGTGGGTGGGAGACGGGGGATGCATGGTACAAAGCCAAATACCACTTGGATCCTGATTTAGTCGTTTGCTCTGTGGAAACTAGTTAAACCTATTTTGGAAAATATCGACAGTTACTTTTCTTTCAATGATTTAATTTATTGTGAGTCAAAATATATTGCACTACAATGTGAAAATAATATAACATAACTCGTAAGGTGAAGAGCAAAGTGAGAACTAAACATGCTTTAATTGTACTGTTCTACATATATAATCTGTAAGGTTAGGATACTATTGGATTCTTTTCTTTTTTCAAAATTCTTTTTTGTTATTTGTATAGATGTGTATGGGTACAGAAGTTAAAAAGGGAATGACACAGGGGGGAGGGAAGGGGACAAAATATACTTGAAATTATACAGTATATCATCCTTATCTCAGGTACCGCCATTTCCAATACATCCATATCTTAACTAGGATTAGACAGTTATCAGTTATATGTGTCCAGCAATAATTTGCCCTGAAACAGGCGTCAGAGCGAGCTGTTTTGGAAGAACTACTGCACCGACACACTTTATTCGAGCAAATACCCAGTATGTACCTGGCAGATACCTGGAATGCGCCGCTCCTCACCTCTGACAAGCCCCGTTGCGTTTGCCTTTCCAGCCTGGGTTCATGACTGGCTGACGGGCGGCTGATCTGTTAAATGATAATGATTAGGATTTAATAGGCTGCAATGCTTCGCGTGTCTACCAGATGGCATAAATTCATGAATTGTAATGCAGTATATATATATATATACTGTGCAGTATTGCAGCCAGCGGGAATAAAATGCTTCAATCCCTGCTTGGAAAATACCTCAATGCACTCGGGCAGAAAACAGTCACAAACCTCAATACACCCGGGTATACCCGAATTCGTGGGACTAGCCGAGCTCGAATAAAGTGTGTCGCCAGTGTAGTCAGCTAATTCCTGCTTGGAGGGACAGCCATTAGGGAAAGCTGTTATGTATGGGAACATATTCTCCTACATTTATACATAGATTTATTTAGTTTTTCTATTTCCAAAACATGTCTCACTTTGTCTGTAAATATGGGCGATGGAGATGGAAGGGCCCTTTCCCACTGTAGCGCTATGGAGCAACGTGCTGCTGTTAACGGGTGATCGATGAATGTATTGGTCTTATAGGGAATTTCTTGGAATTGGCTTTCCATTGACCGTTATCTAAGGACCAGCCGATAAATGAACCCCGATGAAAACCAAAAAGAGAGCGCAAAAGAAAGACGCTATCAATTCAACAGAACAATCACTTTATATCAAATGTAAACAATATAAAAACTTACAAAGCGCCGATATCCACAGGCTGGGCAAGTGGCAACATCGTCATCTACGTGACGTCACGGCGCCATGCCGCGTCACGTTGCCATGATAACGGGGACATCACGTGACGTCTGGGCGCCATACGGCCTTATTTTTGTTAAATAAATCATGACACGGTGTAATATGTCATGTGTTGTTGTTCATCTGAGGTTGCATTTACCTAATTGTAAGACCGGCTAAGGAACAGATGATTGTTATTATGTCCTGATATGTCAAACCATGGAATTCAAAGAGGGTGTACTTTCTTTTTCACACAACTCTATATCCATGTCCTTTAAAAACATGTTCAATGTATTTTTTCTCATATAACACTTGGAGACACACATTATTCTTTGCTGTATGCCATCTTTTTTTGGAGGACCAACTTCTATTATTGTTTTCATTAATACATTTATGGGATCTTTTCCACTGTTCAATTCACAAGTAACCGTTTAGTACGTGCTGTCTTACATGGACAGTGGAGACTCCATACGCCCTCTCGATAAACAACTACTATGGCACAAAAGATGAGATAAACATGGCCGCAGCTGTGTTATATATACATACAGGAGGTCCACCCATTCTCACCATATAGTTCTCCGTAGAGTTCATGATCCATCCTATCGTGACTTGCTACCTTTCACATCAGCCGTCCACCTAGTCCACCAAACCCTAGCTTTGTGCATGCTTGCTGCCCTTGGCCAGACATGTCCCTATAATATCATCCAAGAGCACCCATGGGCCCCCCAAACCTTGAGCCTGCTTAACTGGTGACAATCACCCCTGGATCCTCCAGACCACCCTGCCAAAGTCAAGGCCATTTAACCCCTTAAACTGGCCTTGACTCACCCCACAAAAATTGACCGCCATCTCTGAACCTCCTGCCCAACCTAAATTTAGTATATCCCAATTTCCGAACGGTGCACCCCATCGCGTCTAAATAACCCAGTAAGATCCCATTCTAACTCCCAACCGAAGAAAAAACCTTTACCAACCATAAACTTTTCCATTGACCTATTCAATTTTCTGCAACATTTTTCAATTCTTTTCATACTCTTGACTCACACCCCCGCAACCCCTCCCAATGTAACCTCTGCACCCTTTTAGACCAAACTGATATCAAACCCCCAAACCCTCACCAACCTACTAGATGGAGTTGTCCCCAAATCATTCAACCCTTTCCGGCCTTTGCTTACCCCTTGCTAGCTCCAAAACCAGAGGCGACGCTCCTTCCTTGCACAAACCGCAGCCCTGAGGACAGTAAGTCTTACAACATCCGTGTGTGGCTGCAAGTTGAAGAATAGCTATAATATGCTGTGGGAATTAAAATATTGCTTAATCCAGCGGTGCGCAAACTGGGGGGGAGGGCGCGCCTCCCAGGTGGGGTGAGACTTTTTTGGGGGAGGCGCGAGCCGTAGCATCGTTTGACACCCGTTACCGTGGAGACGCGGCGTCAAATGACGCGGTGGGTCACGTGACGTCACATGACCCCCCCGTCATTTAACGCCGCAGGGGGTGGGGGGGGCTCGCCACAGCGGGAGAGCAGGCAAAGGGGGGGCGCAGCCCAAGAAGTTGGCGCACCCCTGGGTAAATCCATACCCAGATCCTCTGCTTCCTTTTAATTAAATGTATAGCTTTGAGATCCTTTTAGCCCCGTTGGTCATTAGGAAAGTAATAATTTTGCATGCACATATACCTTTTTAGG
Organism: Ascaphus truei; assembly: GCF_040206685.1. Lineage (NCBI taxonomy): Eukaryota > Metazoa > Chordata > Amphibia > Anura > Ascaphidae > Ascaphus > Ascaphus truei. Next base: position 3,197,464 of record NC_134505.1, on the reverse strand, counting down.
GGATCAATAGCTAAACATTCTTCGCACGCCATTTGATATCAAGTATATTACCGACTACATAATTAAACCGAATCTCCCACTGCTTGAGACACAGCATTTTTATTGAATAAACAATTAAAAAGGTTTAATGTACAGTATATAAAGTATAACATAGTGCATATGGAAATACAACATCTTAAAAATAGGTCATTATACATGAGTGACAGTGCAGTGTGATAATAGTGTTTAATAAGTTATTGTGTTGCATTTTAGTGTTATATACATTCAGTGGCAGGCAGTGTTCCTGCTTATGTTGTTCACCTTGATTGTGTTTCATTGTGTTGGGTTGCATGTTAATTTTTTTCCTCATGTGCACGTTGGGACTTTGTGTTCCATAAGCCCAGTGTTTTTTTAGCAGGGGTCCCTAGGAGCCCTTGGGTTCCCCCGGGTGTCCCTTAAGGTTTCCCTGCAATTTTTAGATCACTTGAAAATTGTACCAAATACAGAAGAATTTACAATGCATCTGATCTCAGACGCGCTATTAGAGAGGGTTGGGGTTCCTTACAATGCATCTGATCTCAGACACGCTATTAGAGAGGGTTGGGGTTCCTTACAATGCATCTGATCTCAGACGCGCTATTAGAGAGGGTTGGGGTTCCTTACAATCCATCTTATCTCAGACGCGCTATTAGAGAGGGTTGGGGTTCCTTACAATGCATCGGATCTCAGACGCGCTATTAGAGAGGGTTGGGGTGCCTTACAATGCATATGATCTCAGACGCGCTATTAGAAAGGGTCGGGGTTCCTTACAATGCATCTGATCTCAGACGCGCTATTAGAGAGGGTTGGGGTTCCTTACAATGCATCTGATCTCAGACGCGCTATTAGAGAGGGTTGGGGTTCCTTACAATGCATCTGATCTCAGACATGCTATTAGAGAGGGTCGGGGTTCCTTACAATGCATCTGATCACAGACGCGCTATTAGAGAGGGTTGGGGTGCCTTACAATGCATATGATCTCAGACGCGCTATTAGAGAGGGTCGGGGTTCCTTACAACGCATCTGATCTCAGACGCACTATTAGAGAGGGTTGGGGTTCCTTACAATGCATCTGATCTCAGACACGCTATTAGAGAGGGTTGGGGTTCCTTACAATGCATCTGATCTCAGACGCGCTATTAGAGAGGGTTGGGGTTCCTTACAATCCATCTTATCTCAGACGCGCTATTAGAGAGGGTTGGGGTTCCTTACAATGCATCGGATCTCAGACGCGCTATTAGAGAGGGTTGGGGTGCCTTACAATGCATATGATCTCAGACGCGCTATTAGAAAGGGTCGGGGTTCCTTACAATGCATCTGATCTCAGACGCGCTATTAGAGAGGGTTGGGGTTCCTTACAATGCATCTGATCTCAGATGCGCTATTAGAGAGGGTTGGGGTTCCTTACAATGCATCTGATCTCAGACATGCTATTAGAGAGGGTCGGGGTTCCTTACAATGCATCTGATCACAGACGCGCTATTAGAGAGGGTTGGGGTGCCTTACAATGCATATGATCTCAGACGCGCTATTAGAGAGGGTTGGGGTTCCTTACAATGCATCTGATGTCAGACGCGTTATTAGAGAGGGTTGGGGTTCCTAACAATGCATCTGATCTCAGACGTGCTATTAGAGAGGACAAAAAAGGAAAATTAAATAACACACTGCGCTCGACTAATAAGGGAAAGAGTGGTGATAGTATACCCACACCTAACTGTGATAATGAAATATATATGTGATAACAATCCCCACCCAATGTCTTGGGACAAGGGGATGGCAGCCTGGAATCGTGACTTGCTAAGTGATATAGAACAAGAGAATTATGACCTGGCGCAACAATCACACAGTGCAAATATACAGAATTGTACACAATACATTATTTTTGGGGAATTAACTGAATAATTCCAGTTCTCCGTTGATCGTTATTTTCCTTTCTGGGAGGCGTCATATCTTTCACATGGTCCAGTATTGACCAGCGGCTCTAACACTTGAGTTGGTGAATTTGCTCCCGAGTTGACACGACTTTTCCATTCTCAAACTCTTCAGTGATCGAGACGATTCTCAAGCCACCGGGAGATCCTAGGGGAAGGGGGAATTGACACCACAATGCAGTCCATGTCCATGATGTCCTGCGCAATTCTTAAGCAAGTGGGGCAACTGTAGTGCACGATGGGGATTATTTAGTAAACTGTGATTGTGCCAGTTGGGGCACAGCCACACAGAAACTCCCATTGGCTCGAACTGGCGTTTCCAGTGCAATGAATACCACCCTAATGAGATCATATGCCATGGGTTTAGCAAGAACCATGACAAATTATTCTGGTTTCCCACTTGGTGGTACAGCTGACCCTTTAAAGGGTTTAGCATTCAGTAGCAGAGACCTTAATCCCTACATGGCTTTGTAAGATCCTTTTTTCACTTACCTTTGCCTTTTGACGATTGAGACTTTGGGATGCTGTAGAGAAAGACAAAAGATTAAATATGTTTAGAAATCCGTCTATTATATTAAGATGTAGGAATGAGAACTTATATCAAGACAATTGAATGAGAATATATTGTAAGATTTAGAATTTCATATGTAGGCCAAAAGAGTTGAGTTGCAGTTAAGATTTAATACATGACAGATGTTGGAGGTTGGCCTACAGTAGCTATCACACTGCAAGGCCCAGTCTGAATCCTAACATAACGGGATAGTGTTTAGTGTTTAGTGCGAAGGAGGGAGAAGGAGTGGCTCAGTGAGTAAAGACACTGACTGGCACTGAGAGTTTGAAGCAGGGGAGCCTGGTTCAATTCCCGGTGTCGGCTCCTTGTGACCTTGGGCAAGTCACTTTATCTCCTATAAATGAGTACTTGTTTAATGGCTTTCACTAGGAATTCTGTTACACAATCACATGAGACATGAGACATGAGACATTCTGTTTTACATACTGGGTGTCTTCTCCTTCCAGCAGGCGTCTGTATGTGGCGATCTCCATCTCCAAACGTGTTTTCACATCCATCAGTATCTTGTACTCGTGGTTCTGGCGCTCCAGGTCCGATCGGATCTGGGCGAGCTGAGCTTCCACATTGTCGATCAGACCTTGTAACTGGGAAAGCTGGGAACCGTACGTGTCCTGTGTCTCTGCCAAAGTGCGTTCCAGGGCTGATTTCTGTAATCAAAGTAACAAAACGGGTGGGTGATACCTCTATAGAATATATTATACAGTCAGTTATATATTTCTTATTCATTTAGTTGTACGTGGATTAAGATCGAAGTATAAGGCTGGTCAAATATACGTAACCTAATTCCCGGCACACATACAAGGGTAACATAGGCCAGGGTAACTTGCATATATCCATATAAGGCAACGCCCCCACTGGGAGGCACAAACAAGATAAGGCCCTCTGTGGGGCCGGCCCCAGTCGGTGTGCACGCACATGATCAAGCGCGAGTGGCGCGCCTTCATTTTGAGAAGTCAAGAAATTTGACTTCTGGCGTGGCGGCCGAACGATGGCCACGACGTCACGGCGGGGGTTCAGCCAATGAGGGAGAACCAGCCCCGTGACGTCATGGCCGGGCCTCCCCGTCGCTTAAGATCCTCAGTCTTCAGATCGCTCGGCTGAAGGCCACGAATGCTGCCGGGCGCCCGTTGCTCGTACCCGCGCGTTCACTGGGGCCGGAGCCGTAGTCTCATTTCACTCCATAGGCAAGAGGTCGGACTTGTTTACTTAGATTGAAAAACGTACGGTGCTAAGTTGGGCTTGCAGCTCGATCTCCAAGGTCTGGATTGTATGTCGCAGCTCAATGATCTCGGTTTTCACTGACTGTATCTGTTCAGGGCCAGAAACCCCCTGACAATTCAGTTCTTCGCTCTGTGTGGGTGAGAAGAGAGAGAGAGACAGTGAAACAACAATCATGGAAGAATATCTCAAACCGGCAATAAGCAGTCCCTTTCGTTGTTGTGTGTTTGAGAGGGTATGATTAAACCATATAATTATAACATTATTATTGGTATCTGGAGTCTTCAAGAGACATATAGGGTACAACACAATACTCAATAGTGCAATTCTTTAAGGTTTCATATAGGCAATGAAAGATTTCACTGTACCTGCTTGATGAAGCGGTTCTCAACCTCCCTTATGTTCTTTGCCATCAAATTCTCATATTCATCTCGGATCTCAGACAAGACCTTATTGAGGTCCACGGCGGGAGCAGCATCAACTTCCACAGTTACTCTGGCACCCAGCTGAGCACGTAGACAGTTCACCTCCTGCAGGGGCACAGAAGAAGGATCATGGTTATGGAATAGGAGTGGGAAGAGTGTGGTCTAGATGTTCGTCTTAGACACAGAAGGATTAAGGATTTGTTCCTTGCTCAGCCATGTAGATCTTACATTCTGCATGACCTCAGCGCAATCATTTTCCTACCTACGATTGAACTAAAATAATTTCATTGTTGTCTTATTTTCAAACCCCGTCCCCCCGTCTTTGGAGACTGCCCCATAGACAAACAATGTTAAACAACTCAAGATGTTGCTGTGTACGTAAAGTGTTTTGAAATGACACCTCCATTACACCTGCCATAGTATCACAACAATCCTGATTTATTGTAGATAGAATCCAAAGTGTCTGCTTCTCAAAATGATAACACACTCAGATAGGGATGATTTGGCCCACATCGTTTCTCCATTGTCCTACTGCAACTCAGTGAATCCCAAGCCGTACTAGATTAAGACTTTTATTAAGTTCTTTCTAAACTTGCAGTGTTTATGTAGGCGTTTGCCAAGCCGTACCCATTATTTGGCTGTGTTTCCCCTCAACACTTTTGCTGATTCACGTATTTAGTACTCTTTCAAGGAGGAGTCATTTTCTCAATGAACGCCTGTCAAATTCATGCCTTCACCAGCTCTAGACCAGGACACGCTCCGTGGGACACCAGGGAAGTCAAATTACCTGTACTTTCAGAGCTTGCGTAAGTTTGTTTGTTCTCTATACATTTGGGACATCGATATAAGCAGCTCTTCCTTCTTCCCTATCCCCTCTAGCCCTACACATTACCTCTTCATGTTTCTTCTTCAGGTGGAGGAGCTCTTCGTGGAGGTTTTCAAGGTGGAGCTCCAAGTCACATTTCTCAAGGGTCAACCCGTCAAGGACTCTGCGTAGCCCGTTCACATCGGCCTCCACGTTGTTACGTAGGCTCAGCTCCATGTTATACCTTGGGAAAGGGGAAAGATGCAACGAGTGAAGAGCAGACAGTCTCAGAAACACTTATAATGAAGCGCATGTTAACAATATGATTTCTCAGCGCTTTTAAGGGATCTCTTTCTGCCTCTAAGAGTAGGAAAAGGGAGATGTCTATTATTTAATAACCCTTGGAGGACCTTTGAATAAAGTGTCAATAGTACTATATAAACCAGTGTTATATGACACTGGGAAGGCTATTGTGTAAGGGGGTAGCGAGTTGAGTCCAAGCCGACAATCTGATTAGATAAGCACAGCTGATCCTTACATGATATTGCTGTGTTCTGCTTTCTAGGGATATATGTGCTTATAAATATCTAGCTATTTGGCACTGTGTTACAAACACGTGGATTCTCTTCCAAAAGCAATTTACAATGTTTAGGAAAGTGATGACATGTGACAGATTCACGTTATGGCTCAATTAAGGATTTAACTATTTATTTTTTCTAATGTCTCGTTTTTTTCTTTCTTTTTTGTATGTATGGTATGTCTTTATTTATACAGCGCCATTAATGTACACAGCGCTTCACAGCAGTAATACACGTGACATAATCATACAAATAACAAATAATGCAACTAACACATAATGGGAAGAAGGGATTCAGACATAAAAGTAACATTAGGAAAAGGGGGCCCTGCGCCGAAGAGCTTACAATCTAATGGATCATCAGGCTTACTTGTTTTGGAAGTCATCTGCTGCTAGACGGGCATTGTCTGTCTGCAGAACAATCCTGGCATTGTCCACAGTGGCTGCCGCGATCTGTAAAGGACGGAAGATTGTGAAACACGGGTCTGGATATCTACGCATCCTTTAGAAAGAGATAACCAAATATTACAAACGTAATTAAGTGTTTCCCTAAATGCTATGTGATACATTGGAAAGTACATATCACCCCCTACCACATGCAGGACTTATCATCTGAGATCTGACTCCAAAAGACTGTTCATGGTCCCAAGGCTCAGCAAAGTATCCGGCCGCTCCTCCTTCTCTTACCGTGCACCCCACAACTGGAACAATCTACCGGAGACTCTCACAGCCGCCACCAGGCTAAGTTCTTTCATAACTAAAGCCGTCTCACATTCTGGTCCGTAACTGTTACATACGCCTATAATACGCTGTATATTATCTTTAACTGTGTATGCAATGTTTTGGATATAACGTATAACCCTGCTCACTTAATGTAACTTTGTATTTTGAACCAAGTATTTGTTATCGTACCTCTAGGCTTAGGACATACTTAAAAACGAGAGGTAACTCTCAGTGTATTACTTTCTGGTCAAATATTGTATTAAATAAATAAATATATTAGCTACGGTTTTCAAATAAACCGAGGGGGAAAAAATCGACATAGTATTCCCATATTTCTACTTAAGTATGTGCCACTATTGGAGACAGGCTATGGGCCTTAATCATCCAATTGGTCTGAACCTGTTTTACTATCTTCTTATGTTTTGTTTTTACCTTGTGCTGGAGCTCCTCAACGGTCCGGAAGTAGTTGCTGAAGTCAGGGAATGTGTTGGGAGTATTTATGTCGTACAACTGTTTAATCTTTTTCTCCAGCTCGGTGTTTTCGTGCTCCAGTGAGCGCACCTTCTCCAGATAGGATGCCAGACGGTCGTTCAGCTGCTTCATGGTTTCCTTTCCATTGACACCGAACAGGCCATCCTTTTTCCAACCACCATGGCCCCCAAAGCTGCTTAAGTCACACCCATACCCACCATGTGCACTTCCAAAGCAAAACCCATGGCCTAAAGAAGAGTGCTGGGAAATTCCTTTGTATCCTGATCCTCCATGAGCACCGAGTGCAGCACAGGCACCTCCATGGTGGACTCTATTAGAGCATCCATGGTGGGCTGAAGAGACGTGGCTGGAGATCTTGGGAGAATGGCCACCAGCATGACACATTCCCTTGAGAGATCCAGCGGAAAAATGAGTCTTCTTGACACTGTGGCTCATATTGGCAGTGACACGTGGTTACACGGTAGCTTGGTCAGCAAAAGAAGTGCAAGTGTTCAATATCCAAGGATCCACTTTTATAAGACCTAGTGTGGGTGTTGCAGAAAAGCGAGTGTTTTTATGTGAATTTTACAGGCGTCTCAGCCCATGCCAACTTTTTTTTTATTTAGCTTCCTCAAAGTGAGTTTTTACAATGAAAGGCATTTTGTGGGATATCTTTTTTTTTATAAGTTTTTGGTGATGCTGAGCATCAGAGAGAAGCTTTCGCCACACCCTGACAGTGTTACCCAAACATCTTTTGGATCAAAAGGACAGTTCATCATGGCCAGTGATAACACTCGTGACAAAGCTCTAAACCATTTCTGTGGACTGCACTTATGGGAAAAGTGACATCTTGTAGAGAGTGATTTATGACCAGGACATCTTTGCCATTAAGGCTGCAGGTAAGCATGCGTCCATCCATTCAATAGCGATTACCACAAAACAGCACCAGAATTATCAAGGATTCCCATTGGGATCTTGTCTTTGATGAATATGACACTGTTTTCTGCATTACTTTTTGAAGACTTGGATAAGAGAACTTTAAATGATTTATTCATTGAGTTATCGAATGTCTCACAGCGAAGAAGACATCATATATAATATTATATGGTAGCAAATCATTGATGGGACAATAAGAATTGGTGCAACTGAAATGCAGTCCTCGTCTACATAACTGACTATGGTTACAACAAATTGTTTCATACAGGTAAAGTATATAAAACAAGCACACCTCACTCACACGCTAAGCTTTGTAAATAGTTTTGCAGTTACCTTTGGTGTCTTAGCAGCATATTATTTGTAACCCCAATAAAAATAATAATAACGTTTAAAGCGCCGCAAGATCTGCCAATTACATTTAGTTGGATGGTTTCTCTAATCAAGGGGAATGTTTAGACAAGAAAGGAATATTACGGGACAATGTTCTTACAGTTAGGCGTGAACTTGAAAAAGTCAAATCGGCTGGGAAGTGGTTAACAGTGCCGGGAGGTGCTCTACAGCAGAAGACTGCTTAGTAAGCATGGGCTGTAGCTGTCCTGTTGCTGGTTAACGTTGGTATCAGGTAGTACTGATCCATTTCTGTATGGGAGCTTTAAGTCAAGATGCCCCTATTTACATCATGTCACTGCCGCATCGAACAACATTATGGAAGTCTCCCAAGGTGCCAAGCTGGGGTGGCCAAGGAGGGAGACCTAGAGCCAGAATTGTCAAAGAATGGACATCGCAAGTCAAACTTTGTCTTGCTTTTGATAAACCTGCTGCAGTTTGACCCCAGTTTGCCGTTATGTGGAGATCTGCTAGATAGGTTGCCACGATCTTTGAGGGGCTCGGTCAGAGGGAGGATGTCTTTTTGACATGTCACACATTGAACGCATGTTCCTCAGGCCGAACAGGTTAGTACTGGCTATCAGATATGATGGTAAAAAAAAGAGAGGAAAAACCCGGCAACACCATTATTTATTCCTGTATAGCGCTGGCAGTGCACACAGTGCTGTACATAGATTTTGTGCAGGCGCGAGTCCCTGTAATGTAGAGCTTACAATCTATTTAGTGGTGTCCAAGGTCTCAAGGTGCTTCAAACTCAGTGGCCTTGTTTATCAGTCAGTGCCCTTGTTTATCAGTCAGTGCCCTTGTTTATCAGTCAGTACCCTTGTTTATCAGTCAGTGCCCTTGTTTATCAGAGTCAGTGCCCATGTTTATCAGTCAGTGCCCTTGTTTATCAGTCAGTGCCCTTGTTTATCAGAGTCAGTGCCCTTGTTTATCAGAGTCAGTGCCCTTGTTTATCAGTCAGTGCCCATGTTTATCAGTCAGTGCCCTTGTTTATCAGTCAGTGCCCTTGTTTATCAATCAGTGCCCTTGTTTATCAGTCAGTGCCCTTGTTTATCAGAGTCAGTGCCCTTGTTTATCAGTCAGTGCCCTTGTTTATCAGTCAGTGCCCTTGTTTATAAGAATCAGTGCCCTTGTTTATCAGTCAGTGCCCTTGTTTATCAGTCAGTGCCCTTGTTTATCAGAATCAGTGCCCTTGTTTATCAGTCAGTACCCTTGTTTATCAGAATCAGTGCCCTTGTTTATCAGTCAGTGCCTTGTTTATCAGTCAGTGCCCTTGTTTATCAGTAAGTGCCCTTGTTTATCAGTCAGTGCCCTTGTTTATCAGTCAGTGGTCTTGTTTATCAGTCAGTGCCCTTGTTTATCACAGTCAGTGCCCTTGTTTATCAGTCAGTGGCCTTGTATCAGTCAGTGCCCTTGTTTATCAGAGTCAGTGCCCTTGTTTATCAGTCAGTGCCCTTGTTTATCAGAGTCAGTGCCCTTGTTTATCAGTGAGTTCCCTTGTTTATCAGTCAGTTCCCTTGTTTATCAGAGTCACTACCCTTGTTTATCAGTCAGTGCCCTTGTTTATCAGTCAGTGCCCTTGTTTATCAGAGTCAGTGCCCTTGTTTATCAGAGTCAGTGCCCTTGTTTATCAGAGTCAGTGCCCTTGTTTATCAGAGTCAGTGCCCTTGTTTATCAGTCAGTGCCCTTGTTTATCAGAGTCAGTGCCCTTGTTTATCAGAGTCAGTGCCCTTGTTTATCAGTCAGTGCCCTTGTTTATCAGTCAGTGCCCTTGTTTATCAGTCAGTTCCCTTGTTTATCAGTCAGTGCCCTTGTTTATCAGTCAGTTCCCTTGTTTATCAGAGTCAGTGCCCTTGTTTATCAGTCAGTGCCCTTGTTTATCAGTCAGTGTCCTTGTTTATCAGTCAGTGCCCTTGTTTATCAGAGTCAGTGCCCTTGTTTATCAGTGAGTTCCCTTGTTTATCAGTCAGTTCCCTTGTTTATCAGAGTCAGTGCCCTTGTTTATCAGTCAGTGCCCTTGTTTATCAGTCAGTGCCCTTGTTTATCAGTCAGTTCCCTTGTTTATCAGTCAGTGCCCTTGTTTATCAGTCAGTTCCCTTGTTTATCAGAGTCAGTGCCCTGGTTTATCAGAGTCAGTGCCCTTGTTTATCAGTCAGTGCCCTTGTTTATCAGAGTCAGTGCCCTTGTTTATCAGTCAGTGCCCTTGTTTATCAGAGTCAGTGCCCTTGTTTATCAGTCAGTGCCCTTGTTTATCAGTCAGTGCCGTTGTTTATCAGAGTCAGTGCCCTTGTTTATCAGTCAGTGCCCTTGTTTATCAGAGTCAGTGCCCTTGTTTATCAGTCAGTGTCCTTGTTTATCAGAGTCAGTGCCCTTGTTTATCAAAGTCAGTACCCTTGTTTATCAGTCAATGCCCTTGTTTATCAGTCAGTGCCCTTGTTTATCAGTCACTGCCCTTGTTTATCAGTCAGTGCCCTTGTTTATCAGTCAGTGCCCTTGTTTATCAGTCAGTGCCCTTGTTTATCAGTCAGTGCCCTTGTTTATCAGAGTCAGTGCCCTTGTTTATCAGTCAGTGCCCTTGTTTATCAGTCAGTGCCCTTGTTTATCAGTCAGTGCCCTTGTTTATCAGTCAGTGCCCTTGTTTATCAGAGTCAGTGCCATTGTTTATCAGAGTCAGTGCCCTTGTTTATCAGAGTCAGTGCCCTTGTTTATCAGTCAGTGCCCTTGTTTATCAGAGTCAGTGCCCTTGTTTATCAGAGTCAGTGCCCTTGTTTATCAGTCAGTGCCCTTGTTTATCAGTCAGTGCCCTTGTTTATCAGTCAGTTCCCTTGTTTATCAGTCAGTGCCCTTGTTTATCAGTCAGTTCCCTTGTTTATCAGAGTCAGTGCCCTTGTTTATCAGTCAGTGCCCTTGTTTATCAGTCAGTGCCCTTGTTTATCAGTCAGTGCCCTTGTTTATCAGTCAGTGCCCTTGTTTATCAGAGTCAGGGCCCTTGTTTATCAGTCAGTTCCCTTGTTTATCAGTCAGTTCCCTTGTTTATCAGAGTCAGTGCCCTTGTTTATCAGTCAGTTCCCTTGTTTATCAGTCAGTGCCCTTGTTTATCAGTCAGTTCCCTTGTTTATCAGAGTCAGTGCCCTGGTTTTTCAGAGTCAGTGCCCTTGTTTATCAGTCAGTGCCCTTGTTTATCAGAGTCAGTGCCCTTGTTTATCAGAGTCAGTGCCCTTGTTTATCAGTCAGTGCCCTTGTTTATCAGTCAGTGCCGTTGTTTATCAGAGTCAGTGCCCTTGTTTATCAGTCAGTGCCCTTGTTTATCATAGTCAGTGCCCTTGTTTATCAGAGTCAGTGCCCTTGTTTATCAGTCAGTGCCCTTGTTTATCAGTCAGTGCCCTTGTTTATCAGTCAGTGCCCTTGTTTATCAGTCAGTGCCCTTGTTTATCAGAGTCAGTGCCCTTGTTTATCAGAGTCAGTGCCCTTGTTTATCAGTCAGTGCCCTTGTTTATCAGTCAGTGCCCTTGTTTATCAGTCAGTGCCCTTGTTTATCAGTCAGTGCCCTTGTTTATCAGTCAGTGCCCTTGTTTATCAGAGTCAGTGCCCTTGTTTATCAATCAGTGCCCATGTTTATAAGTCAGTGCCCTTGTTTATCAGTCAGTGCCCTTGTTTATCAGTCAGTTCCCTGGTTTATCAGAGTCAGTGCCCTTGTTTATCAGTCAGTGCCCATGTTTATCAGTCAGTGCCCTTCTTTACAGTCAGTGGCCTTGTTTATCAGTCAGTGCCCTTGTTTATCAGTCAGTGCCCTTGTTTATCAGTCAGTGCCCTTGTTTATCAGAGTCAGTGCCCTTGTTTATCAATCAGTGCCCATGTTTATAAGTCAGTGCCCTTGTTTATCAGTCAGTGCCCTTGTTTATCAGTTAGTTCCCTGGTTTATCAGAGTCAGTGCCCTTGTTTATCAGTCAGTGCCCATGTTTATCAGTCAGTGCCCTTCTTTACAGTCAGTGCCCTTGTTTATCAGTCAGTGCCCTTGTTTATCAGTCAGTGCCCTTGTTTATCAGAGTCAGTGCCCTTGTTTGTCAGTCAGTGCCCTTGTTTATCTGTCAGTGCCCTTGTTTATCAGCGTCAGTGCCCTTGTTTATCAGTCAGTGCCCTTGTTTATCAGTCAGTGCCCTTGTTTATCAGAGTCAGTGCCCTTGTTTATCAGTCAGTGCCCTTGTTTATCAGAGTCAGTGCCCTTGTTTATCAGTCAGTGCCCATGTTTATCAGTCAGTGCCCTTGTTTATCAGTCAGTGCCCTTGTTTATCAGTCAGTGGCCTTGTTTATCAGTCAGTGCCCTTGTTTATCAGTCAGTGCCCTTGTTTATCAGTCAGTACCCTTGTTTATCAGTCAGTGCCCTTGTTTATCAGTCAGTGCCCTTGTTTATCAGTCAGTGCCCTTGTTTATCAGTCAGTGCCCTTGTTTATCAGTCAGTGCCCTTGTTTATCAGAGTCAGTGCCCTTGTTTATCAGTCAATGCCCTTGTTTATCAGTCAGTGCCCTTGTTTATCAGAGTCAGTGCCCTTGTTTATCAGTCAGTGCCCTTGTTTATCAGTCAGTGCCCTTGTTTATCAGAGTCAGTGCCCTTGTTTATCAGAGTCAGTGCCCTTGTTTATCAGTCAGTGCCCTTGTTTATCAGTCAGTGCCCTTGTTTATCAGAGTCAGTGCCCTTGTTTATCAGAGTCAGTGCCCTTGTTTATCAGAGTCAGTGCCCTTGTTTATCAGAGTCAGTGTCTTGTTTATCAGAGTCAGTGCCCTTGTTTATCAGTCAGTGCTCTTGTTTATCAGTCAGTGCCCTTGTTTATCAGTCAGTGCTCTTGTTTATCAGTCAGTGCCCTTGTTTATCAGAGTCAGTGCCCTTGTTTATCAGTCAGTGCCCTTGTTTATCAGTCAATGCCCTTGTTTATCAGAGTCAGTGCCCTTGTTTATCAGTCAGTGCCCTTGTTTATCAGTAAGTGCCCTTGTTTATCAGAGTCAGTGCCCTTGTTTATCAGTCAGTGCCCTTGTTTATCAGTCAGTGCCCTTGTTTATCAATCAGTGGCCTTGTTTATCAGTCAGTGCCCTTGTTTATCAGTCAGTGCCCTTGTTTATCAGTCAGTGCCCTTGTTTATCAGAGTCAGTGCCCTTGTTTATCAGAGTCAGTGCCCTTGTTTATCAGAGTCAGTGCCCTTGTTTATCAGTCTGATAGAGAACTGATAGAGTATTTAGCCCCTACATATGGATACAGTACTTGGCTACTTGTCTTTGGCAAACTGTGTCAGCGAACATACGTCATACAGCTGTGCTATATCCATGAATCTTTATCATCTAGTTGTTAAGCATCAATACAGCTACTGTATGTTCTACATGTACCTGCAGTGTAAATGTGTTGTGTTAAATAGTTGCTTTGATATGAGTCCCTTCTTTTAAGAATGAGCCAGAAAAGATTATTACTTATCGTGTTCAGCCCTAAGCTTTATCATCATCACATAATTCAACTGGCGTTTTTTTTTTTTTTACTTTAGAGAAACATTGATGCCAAATCTTTTTGGAACGCTTAAAATAGCGTGGGACTTTATAATTAAGATAATCCCATTCTTGCAAAAGTAAAACATAAGATTTCAATCTCTATTAGATCTAACAAATTTGTTTGGCAATGTGTTGTACATGAGTTTTTGACTTTCTGTAAATCAGATCTCCAAGAGCTGAACGTCTGGATGTAGACCACAGCTCCAGCTTGCAACGTCCCAAAAGGACTACTGTAGCTCAGAACTTGACTGAAGGGAGAGGTCCAGCGATGCTCCCAATTATCTGGATCCCGTTTCCCTGATCTGGATTAAGACCCACCAATACAATAACATAAACAAAACTACAAGATTTGATTTGCACAACCCATAAGACCTTTTATTGGATAACTCAGACCATGCATTCTCCTTCAAGAGACCAGAAGGGTCAGATTGCTGGCAAGTAGTACATGTTTCTAACACCGGGATCTAGCCATGTTTCTTCTGGGACATTGATATATATTGCTCTCACCGTAGGGGTTATTCATTAGAGTGCAATAGAGCCAATCGGCCACTACCGCATACAAACTCCTATTCAGGTCGACGGAGGGGTTCTGTTCAGTACTGCCTAATCAGCACTATAGCACTTAAATAAATAACCCTCTATGCTTTGATGTTTTGTTTCTTAAAGCACTTTGGCTGCTTGGTGGACCTGATATAAGAGCACTAGCGGGTTTCTGCTCTAAAGGGCATCAATGCCAATAGGCACTACCCCACAGAGACTCCTATTCAAGTCAACGAGATTTTCCATGGGCATCAACGCACTTTAGAGCATTACCACCTAAGTGACACGGTCCCTAAAAAGGGGGAATCTTCTGCTCCTCAGCCAGGTAATGGAGAACAGGTCTTTGGTTGATAGTGAGGTCCTAATACTTCTTGAAATTGGTGGAGGAAACCACTTTTCCGCCAATTTCCTCCTTTATGATGGCTTGTACCTTGGTTGTAGTAGTGGTGCTCGACCCTGAGCGGAGAGAGTTAGACATATATATATATTATTCCTCTTGTTACGTATCAGCGCTTCTTATTTGAGCTACTTCCAAGTATACAAATGACAATTTCCCAGGCTGGCGAGCCTTGAAGTGCTGAGCTGACTGTACAAACCGCTGGTTTAACCAGCATTATTATAACGTCCCATGCTCACACAACGGCAAACAAGTCCCCCTTAAAAAAAAACGATTGGCCCCACGGCTGCTCTAGTTTTTATTGGGATGTAACGTTCCTTACCTGATTTTGCACCACCTCCGACAGCAATTCTGCAAAACAAGGATCGGTGCGTTAATAGTTTGCGAATGTTGAAACCGGGACTATCTCACAGTCATGAAAAAAAGACCCATTAAATGCCAATTGAACCCATGGGAGGTCCTTCTGGACGCCTTTGCGTAACCGATCCTTCATAAAAAAAATTGGGCACGCACTTTTAAATCACACCCAGAGTCATTTTAGTAAGGGATCTCTACCTGCCAAAATCATAAGTTGAGCAACCGTTTTTTTTTTTTATTTCGCCAACAACTATTATTATTATTAACATCTAAATAGTAAAAAATAAATAAAAGCATGTCGTTACACATTCAATCCTCCAAAGTCTTGGGCATGCCTTTCCCTTTGTGTACTGTGTGCGTCTGTAATGGCACCAGGCTTTCTCTATTTACTTCTGCCAAGAGTCTACTTGTATTTCCTATTTCACCATTTTCTTTATGAGTAGGATTTAATTTTATCTTAAGCGTGATAAAGTTAGATTTGAATAATTTACTTGGGCAGGATATGTGAGTGCTGTATGGGTCCTCTTGTTACATTCCTTTGCTATTGTCTGATTTCATGTTCGTGGCACTTATTGGATTCTAATTCCATGTATTGTACTGTCTCTTTTGGTAAGCATCGCCGCTATAAAAAGAAACATATACATCCATGTATACTGTATATGTATAGATGCTACCCCTCTCTCCCACCTCTTCCGCCATGTAAATCTCTGTAAACACTAATACCGAGCTCACAACGGTGGTGGTCATACCCTCCGTTTGGCTATTGCTGTGGATTTGAGGGTAGTGGTACAACACATGAGACGAGGCCTTCTGTAAGTCTGTTTGTGAGGCCTACTTAAATCTAAGTTTTAAAAAAAATGAGACCTTGAATGAATCGATTACATGGAGATACTTTCCCTCATTATATATTGCTCAAGAGAGGGGGCATTCAGTGTAGGACTCACTTGCTGCCCTCTCCATCCAGAAGCTGTTGGTACATGGCGATCTCCTGCTCCAGGCGGCTCTTCATGTCCAGCAGAGTCCTGTACTCCTGGCTCTGGCGCTCCATATCCGAACGGAGTTCTGTCAGCTGAGCCTCGATATTGCCGATAATGGATTGGATGTGGCAGAGCTGTGCAGAGTAGCGGCCCTCTGTCTCCGCTAGCGAGGATTCCAGGCCTCCTTTCTAGATATATCCCCCCCCCCCCCAAATTACAATGAGTTACGGTTGCAAATGGATCCAGTGCAATGTTGTTTGTAAGTTTTAATGTAGGCCTGGGTTTTTTATGCTAAACATTTATAGTTTTAGTTTGTTGGCTTTCTTGGAGTGTTTTAAATGACACCTGTTATGTTTCATACACTGATTGGGATTTTAATAAGGAGTGCAGGTCACTGTATTGTTAGTGAGTGACTCGCACTTTAAAAAAAAAAACAATGTCACCTTATGTAGTGGAGTTAGTCTCCTGCGTAATCAGGCACATTGTTAGCGATTTAACTATGATGTTGTCCACTGAATAATCTAATATACAGTTATTGATTTGTGGGACAGCCGTGACCCACACACTCCTCATAGAGTAGTGTGCACAGCATACAGTATTAGTCTTCTTTTTTGGGGGGGGAATTGACTTCATGAACCAAACTCTTGGCTCTATGAAATGACAAGGTTTTCAGACTATATGTGCCCAATATTATATCACCCTGCTTAATAAAGTCAGGATGCCTGTATAACGGAGACATTATTCTTCTACAAGATGGCGCTGCTCTGTTTTGAAACCACTTACAGCACTCAGATGGGACTGCAGCTCAATCTCCAGACCCTGCAGGGTGCGTCTCAGATCCGTGATTTCAGTCTTGGTGGTCTGTACCTGTTGGGTGTTGGAGACCACTTCTTTCTGCAGACTATCACTCTGAAACGGTGAGAGACAACAGAAGATAGGCGTAAACGCTTCCGAAAGAGAAGTCCACCATTCGTTATTGTTACCAACTTCAATATGGTTGTAAAAATGAGTGCCAACTGCCGAGGTTGTGCTGCATTTACTATCGCTTCAATAGATTTATGCAGAGATTGAACTTGTCTATAGGGTGTTATAGCGGAGAATATTGTTTATTAGCTACTGAAATGTTCCTGTTATAATACCGTTCAGTTTCATTCACTAAAGTGTGGTAGCTGCTGTCATGTAGGATATATAGGGTAATAGCTAAGGGAAACTCTTAATGAGCATGGAGGTCAATGTCTTGATGATGGAGCCCCACCTGGCTGACAAACCAAGCCTCGGCTTCCCTTCTGTTCTTCTCGGCGATGTGCTCGTACTGCTCCCTGAGATCATTCAGTATCTTGGATAAGTCCACTCCCGGGGCGGCATCTAACTCCACATTCACCGTGCCGGCAGCATGCGTATTGCTCTCACTGACTTCCTATCCCGGAACAGAAAAAGATGGGAGAGATTTAGCACAAACATAAAAAAAGACTTATTAATCAAAATAATAATAACGCATGTATGGAGACGCAAGGGGTCTTGCAAAGGTTAGGGACTAGTTTCCACTGGGACGTGAAAGATAATAATAATAATTGTTCTTGTATAGCGCTGCTAGTTTTACGTATAGTAGCGCTTTACAGAGACATTTTCGCAGGCACAGGTCCCTGCCCTGCAGAGCTTACAATCTATGTTTTTTGGTGCCTGAGGCAGAGGAAGATAAAGTGACTCGCCCAAGGTCACAAGGAGCCGACACTGGGAATTGTAGCTGGTTCCCCTGCCTCAAACTCAGTGCCAGAGTCAGTGTCTTTACTCAAGGAGCCGCTCCCACTCCAGAGGTCACTAACTGCGAACCAAAGCCATGATCTCACTACGTGTCATTATTTTATGATTCCGTTCGTTTGGAAGATAAAAATGATACGTTAATGGATGTGAAATGGTTTTCTCCAGATTGTAGGGTTGTTGCTTAAGACGTTGAAATGATCAGTATTTGTGGACCTCACATCGCATAGCAGTGTTTATATTACTAGTCTAATAAAAAGGTGTGAATATGGAAAGGTATCTTCTTCATTGAACATTATACACATCTACATTAGGACATGTACCTACTGTTACACCATGCCCTCAACTATATACTGCTTCTGCTTTAATGTGGGGTGGAATGTTAATGTGACATAATGATATTAATAATGACTCTATACTTATATTAACGTGGTGCATGGGTTTTCCCATCTCCAGGTTTCCGGAGGCTGTATATACCATACCTCCTCGTGGTTCTTCTTGAGGTAAAGCAGCTCTTCCTTGAGGCCTTCAATCTGGAGCTCCAGGTCGGACCTGGACATGGTCAACTCATCCAGGACACGGCGGAGACCATTGATATCAGCTTCAACGCTCTGGCGCAGGGACAGCTCATTCTCGTACCTGCGGAAAGGTTAGGAAATCAGTAGGTTAATATTGTCTTATATTAGCACATGTTTTTTCCATACTTATAAGACTATTAAAGCCACAGGTGACCCGAGCTGGTCCACCTTACCCCATTGAAAATGCTGCACTGTATAATTATACTAAGCATCAAAATCCCTTCCAATACAATATATAACTCGCCAACATATCGACTTTCTTTGTACGTTGTAACGATTTTGGGTGGTGTCCACCCTCTGTCTTGTGACCCACAGTAATAACTAACAGATAAGATTCTCCATTGGTGTTAGAAGGTGTCATTACTGGAAAACTCCCAATGTTGTTCTCATAGAACTCGATTATCTGTTGTAAGCAGAAGAGACTTCGTGGGACTAGTATTGTGTAGTCATGCCGTGTAACGTTTTATACTGTTACGTGATTATTTACAAGGAGGCAGGGCCCCAAACATAAAATTAAAAGAACTCTATCTATACAGGCATTCTTCTCCCCCTGAAGAAGGTCCCCCTTTGGACATTCTTCTCCTCCTGAAGAAGGTCCCCCTGGGGATATTCTTCTTCTCCGGAAGAAGGTCCCCCTGGGGACCGAAATGCCGGGCATATGTGTGCATTTTGGACCCAATAAACCACTTTTATGTGATTATCTGTTGGATCTGTAGGGATCCTCACGGACTTTATCTGTAGGCATATATCTATACTACCCAAAGAAAGGAGAAATAAACTCACTTGATTCTGAAGTCATCCGCGGCCAGTCTTGCATTGTCAACCTCCAGAATTATTTTGGAGTTGTCGACGGTAGCAGCAAAGATCTGGGGAAGCAGCATGAATAAGCATTTACAGGCGCAAAGCCTAGACTTCTACATTCAAGAAGTACAAAGCGACTGGATATAAAACGATTAGTTGGGGGGTGAATGGGGCGTTCGGGGCAGATCACTCGATGCTGCTTTAAATACAGTATTCCATCCGCATATACACAATTACATTATATATGTTGCCACTGTGTGCTGGTAAAATGTATCTTTGTAATCCCAGTTACAATAACATATTATCAGCCCATTTTTGTGCTATATTTAGTACCCGGGGCTGCATGGGCTTTGTTTGAGCATCCAAATGGTTCTTTCTGTAGTAGTGTGGATGGGAAAACTCATGTACTATAATATATAGTATGCATAATTGTGTGTGTGTGTGTGTGTGTGTGTGTGTGTGTGTGTCTGTGTGCGTGTGTGTGTTTTTGTGTGTGTGTGTGTGTGTGCGTGTGTGTTTGTGTGCGTGTGCGTGTCTTTGTGTGTGTGTATCTGTGTGTGTGTGTGTGCGTGTGTGTGTGTGTGTGCGTGCGTGTGTGTGTGTGTGTGCGTGTGTGTGTGTGCGTGTGTGTGTCTGTGTGTGTCTGTGTGTGTGTTTGTGTGTGTGTTTTATCAGAGCCAATGTGTTACACTGAAAAGACTCCCAGTTGCTTTACAATGCAAATTCTTTCCTGTTCTGTTCACACACATTGTTTAAGCATATCACTAGGAGACACATACCAGCTTTGTGACTTTCCAAAGACCTTATATACATTTTAAGCAGTGAAATACTTTTGCCAAACATTAATAGCCCTTCTTTGCTCCGTAGCGTTATGCTGACAGGTTGCAGCATGCCACTCACATGTACAGTAAGCACCCTGCATTAAGCAGTTAGGTACTCCTGGTCCGTGCACTGGGATGTGGAAAGAGAAGAATTGAATAAGACCTCATAATTATCAAGATATTGTACTGTTGTCCTTTAAAAAAATATAAATCTCTGATTTCATACAGTCACATAAAATAAAGATGTCGGACCCCAACCCTTGCTTAATAAAAACACTGTTTGCATCCTCAATGCACAGAATACATTCACCCTGCAGTTAGTATGACATGTAAATAAGTATTGCGGTCATGAAATTCACCTCGGTGCTGGCTGCATGTATTTGCAAACTGCTACTTTCTAAAAAGTGGTATGAAGAAAACAGATATGTATTACCATGGCTAAGGATTAGGAATGCCGGTTTTTGTCATGTCCCATTGGCCACACTGTGAGGGTGACCATTGAAAACCTGTATTGTGTTATTATTCCCTGGCATATTTTAGATTGGGGTATACTGTGATATGTTAAGGTGACATTGCAAAGGAGGAAGTTTAACCATGGGTGCTATTAGCAGTCCTTACCTTATCGCGTAGCTCTTCAATGGTGGTGTAGTAATGGGCGTAGTTCTGCTCACGGACGGTGACTGACCCTTGTTTCACGTACCATTCTCGGATCTTGATTTCCAGGTCGTTGTTGGCTTCCTCCAAGGACCGCACCTTGTCCAGGTAATTGGACAGGCGGTCGTTTAGGTTCTGCATGGTGTATTTTTCGTTGCCAGAGAGCAGTCCATCTCCGCCACCTGAAACGAAGCTGTTGCCTCCACCACCACCACCGCCATAGGCTGCCCCACCACCATATCCACCCCCGCCAAAGGCAGCCCCACCACCATATCCACCACCGCCAAAGGCTGCCCCCCCACCATATCCACCACCATATCCAGAGGAGAAGCCACCTCCTGATGATGATACCATCTTAGAACTGGACATGGACCTGGCAGATCCTCCATATCCACCCTGGACACTGGCTGCTCTGAAGACTCCCCCAGATAGCCGAGAGGAGACACCACCACCCCCTCCGCTCTGACTGAAGCTGTAACTCATGGTGAAAGGGAAAGGTTTGGAGAGCAATGGAACCTATGCAGATTGACCCAGAAATTAGGAGTGCAAGAACCTTGGGCTAACAAACCTCTTTTTATATTGTCCACGGAGGGTGTGACTTTTTAAGAGGGTCATGCTTTGAGAAAAGTCCCCCACCCCTAAGAAAAAAGCCACGTCTCCAACCCATCTCTCATTGGTCACTTAGAAATATCCAAGTACTATTTTTTTTAGCAGAAAGAATCACTCAGAGCTGCTTTTTGCCCCAGGTTATAGTCAGGAAAAGAGAGAAAAAAATTCTCCTCCTTCTGTATGTGTTTCAGACACATTCCAGGGAACCATTAAGCCGCATTCTGTGATAACATTCACTTTTTGAATTTGAAACCTTTTAGATACCTACTTATAACTGTTACCTGCGAAATCCTCCCCATTGTTCCTTTATCTTCTGAGAACGAGCAGGGTTATTCATTGACCAAGGTGTCACTTCATTTCTACACAACGGAACGGGATTGTATTGGAAAAGGAGAAACTCGGACACGTTTGGTTGAGAGGGGAGTCTGATGACCCCCCTGCAAGATATTGATTTATTTACTATAATCCCCTGCCATCCGTTCACTAGAATAGTACCAAATGACCGCTAATGTTGGGGTACCAGGCGAAACGCGGCTTTTTGTTTTCACAAAACGTTTCGCTGCAAATCCCCAAGCTTCCCAAAACAAATGAGCTGGGCGTTGAAATTTAACGCGCAAGGTCACTTGGTCCTTTTAGTGCATTGCCATTTGCGCTCAGTTCTGCCAGTAACTGGCAACATTCTGGCCATTCTGTCAAAAGGCTGGTGCAATTCTGAGCAATGTGAACATATTTGACGAAAAATGCATAATTGAAGGGGTAAAATGCTCCCCAAAACGCGCTCAGCAAACTTGCCCATCTTTGCTTTTCACCAGCAGTCCAGTCATAGTGTTTGGAGAACAGAGACAGCCTCCTGGTCCAGGGATAGGAAGATGGACGTCAGATAAGGACGGATCCCTTACCCAGTCTGACCCTGCTAGAGTACGCCAATGTGAGATACTGGAGCTTCCAGGCAAGTGACCCCCTAAATGAGGCTCAATAACGTACAATTTACTATATGCCCAGATCATGGTCTGAATTAAATGCAGTAGGTGCATTTATTATGTACAGTATTTTTTATACACACACACACACACACACACACACACACACACACACACACACACACACACACACACACACACACACACACACACACACACACACACACACACACACACACACACACACACATACACACATACACACACACATACAATACACACACACACACACACACATACACACACACAATAGAAATGAAATTAAATCCCCCCCTTAAGCAGCTGATCATTATCAGATCTATTAATCTCCAAGCTTCTTAAATTATCTGATGCCCCCTGGCAGAAATACTGTAGGTACAGCTGAGTTTAATAGGTACGGGACACAGAAACAGGTACAGCAGCTGCATTGATACAGTTAGAGAGGATGTATTTAGATACCCTTGTATTAGTTTGGAACTGAATAATGGATTTACATTATTGCTTTCACTGTAAGAGTTCCCTCAGATGCAAAAGGGCTACATCATCGCATCTCATACAGTATGTGCTTTAGGCTGCGTGCATACAGCCTTCGCCCCCCGCGCATAGAGGCGTGCGCGTCCGTGACGTCACCCACGTGAAGCGGGTGCGTTTTTTGGATACGCTAGGCGCGCCGTCGGAAGGGCGTGTCTGTGACATCATGGAGCCGCGGGCGAACCGCTCACGTGACCTGCCGGTCGCGCCGAGAAACCAGTTTCAACTGATCCCTTGCGCAGCGCGCGCCCCCTCCTGCTGTCGCGCCGGCGCGGTCTACGGGCGCGATCAATGCCTTAAGGCAATGTGATTGCGCCGCGCGCGGACGCCTCCGCGGGCGTCTTCGGCAGCATGGACGGCGCCTTAGAAAGAATAGGGGGTGGGATTCAACAGGATGCAAAGTAAACAGGGTTTCTTTAGTAAGGGAGGGGATTGTTAATTGAAAATATATATTTCAAATCCTAAATTGGCCAAACTCCAAGGCCCCTGAATACAAGGTGAAGCAGCCAGCTCCTTCCCAGGGAAGCTTTCCTCCCCATTCAGCGTTTCCCTGAGGAGGACCGGGCAGCTTCCCAGCATATTCAATAGGGCCCCCAATATTCTGCACCGACGCAGCAGTGAATTGGTTACAAGGCGCGTCACTGTCGGACTTGTATAAGAAGGAATGCAGGTTTCTACCCTCGGGTTATAACGTATCTTATTTCAGCTTTGCTGCAAGTTCCTTCTTCCCCCGAATGTCCGACAGGCAATGGTGGCAGATCACATTTTTTTGTTCTAGAAATGCTCATCTGTCAAGATGAGCCGGGATATAACCCCTTGTGGGGCATGTCACTTGTCATGCTGTTGCATTGAAATTGACCGCAGGGTATTCCAGCAAAGAGGCCTTCTCGAATCGATCTTATCAGCCCCACTGCGGCATGGAAAGCCCGGGGGTTGTTGCCGGGAGAGGTATCTCGACGTTCTCTTGCACACGGTCAGATGTAATCCTCTGGGAAATGTGTTCATTGTCCAATAACACACGCTGTCAAATTCTTGTGTACAGTACATAGCGTACCTGCATCTTTATGACATTGACATATGACACATGACACATGTTGTTGAGGCATCAATGGTTACCTGTCTCCTTTGTGAAAACTCGTGTAAGAGGAAAGAACAAAGAAGGTGACAAAGAAAAGAGAGAAGCAGTGTAATCTGTGACAATGAGAAGGGGACACAGACACGGGAACAGTGACAGACAGTGTGGGCACCCCTACTCTTTCACTGCCAGAACCCCCAATACTTTGCGGGACTCTGTGGTTCTGAGTGGTAGAAACGGCCCTAACATCTGTCCCCGTCTCCCTCTCTGAACCCCATCCCCGGCGTTTACAGCGCACCCTTTCATTGTAGAAGACGACAGTCTCCCCGGAGAGAAGATTTGGTTCTGAGGGATAGAACCAAATCATAAATGATATGTCTCTACTTCGTTTGCATTGGAACTCAAGAGGAAACACCCGCAAAAGCCGTCACTTGTGTCAAACAATCTTTATTAGGGATTTAAATGGTCGCTACCGGCGTGTTCCTTGTTACGTTTCACCCCGTTCACACCTGACATTTATTTCACAGAGCAATACAGGATTTTTTTTTATTACCCTGATGTTTATACAGTACCTTTAAATTGGGGATTATCTAACAGAAACATTTCAAGGTTTGGCCTTCGCATAAATCACAACAGCCGTCACCAGAAGCTATCTTTGCCTTGTACCGTTTTTTTTTTTAGTATAATTGCTTATTTTTGGAATCATCTCATTGCCAGGTAGGTAGAAGCCCTAATTTATACTCGGCTTAGCATTGATCCGCAGAACAGGTCTCAAACTCAGTTCCCCAAGGGCCACACACAGGCAAGCTTTTATGGCTATCCCTGCTTCAGCGCGGGTGGCTCAATCAGTGACTCAGTCAAAGACATCTCTGTTGAAGCAAGGACTGATTGAGCCATCTGTGCTGAAGCAGGGACTGATTGAGCCACCAGTGTTGAAGCAAGGGCTGATTGGGCCACCTGTGCTGAAGCAGGGATATCCGTAAAACCTGGCCTCTTGGTGGCCCTTGAGGACTGAGTTTGAGACCCCTGATCTGCTAGGTCAAGAAGGTCCAGTTCTACTTCTCAGAAGAAGACACCTCTCCTTTCACGACGGTGTGGACCTTGGTGGTGGTGGTGGTGCTGGTTACACTGGAACCTGGGAGGGAGAAGAAGAAAGAGAGACTGTTTATTGCTGGTTCATGCCACGGAACCAGGAAGTGACCAGGACTATTTCACTTAACTAACCCCCCTCCGCCATTTTCTCTTCTTGCCGGGAGACCATGGAACAGAGGGTTGGGCCGACTCCAACCTTCCAGGGCCACCAACAGGGTCAGGTTTCCAGGATACCCCTGCTTCAGCGCAGGCGGATCAGTCATTCTGACAGCCGCCTGCGCTGAAGCAGGGATATCCTGAAAGCGTGACCCGTTTGGTGGCCCTTGAGGACCGGGGTTGGCCCAACCCCTGCAGTAGGCTCTACTTGGTGTACTGCTCTTCTCCCCTTTTTGGGCTCCCATATTCATTCATAGACAGTATGTTCCTATACCATCTCTGCTGGGACACGTTCCCTTGCACCCACTACTCTTTCACTGCAGACCTGTTTTCACACAGTACCCCTGTGCATTCCATCCTCCTGCTTCAGCGCAGGGCCCTTGCTCTGATTTCCTTTGGGATAACGTTTCCCTTCCTCGTTGCCAGCGTCCCTGCGTTTCAATGTCTCCACCTCCTTTACCCCTTTAGGTTTCATGTTGATGTTCTTTTGTCTTTCCTGATATTTTTGTTTTACCCCTTCCCCCCCCCGCCCCCCCACTTCCCACACCCTGTCCCCTTAATCTCATTGTCTATGCTTATATGCGCTGCGTATCCCACGGTAACGGTGTAAAACCTTGGAGATCAGTTATACGCCACACTCCGCATTAACTACAGCATTATACTTCTCTCCTTTAAGGCCCTACGTTCCTCTACCCCCCCTCTTACGTCTCATTTCCAATCTGCAGCTGCACCCCTTCTGCTAAACCAGGGGGGCTCAATACCGCCCCCCCCCAACAGCTCAGGTCTAGAGGATATCCCTGCTTCAGCACAGGTGGCTCAATCCTCTGATTGAGGCTCAGTCAAAGACTGAGTGTGGTTGTCTTTTACTAAGCATCTGATAGAGCCACCTGTGCTGAAGCAGGGACTGATTGCACCACCTGTGCTGGAGCAGGGACTGATTGCACCACATGTGCTGGAGCAGGGACTGATTGCACCACCTGTGCTGGAGCAGGAATACCCTTTAAATCTAATGTGTTGGGGGGGGTCTTGAGGACTGGAGTTGAGCCCCCTGTGCTAAAGGCTGGTTCATCTCTGCTCCATTCATCTCTACGGCACTCCCACATCTGAAACCTTTTTCACTTTGTTCTCCTTGCCTCTGAATCTCCCTCCCCTCAAACATCCGCCAATCCCCTTCCCTCCCCGTCTTCAGGTCCCACCTAAAGTCTCACCTTCCCAGCGAACAACAAGAGGGCAATTTACCCTTGCAGCTATTCCTCACACTCCTGACGCACCGACGGGACCCATCTAATATATTCTATGCTGTCCTTGTTATATCCCCCAAGTCTCACGATTCCGTTTCGATTGTAAGCTCTGCAGGGTAGGGACGCCCTCATTCCCACTATTTGACTTCCTTTTTAACGCACGTGTGAAACGTATATTATACATGTTGGCGATATATAAATAAACACTAGACATACAGTCGCTGAACAATACAGAATGTAGTGTAACCCACATCAGCATTGCCAGCCGCAGGTTCAGAGAGGAGCTGCTTAGCTCAGACTCACCCGCAATTTTTAGCAACCCCTTTTCATTATTCACCTTAGACTCAAGCAACCCAAAATCCAACCTGTAGATTACCTGTACTCCATAACATTTCCATAGCTGTGCTATTCAGTAGCAGTTTGTTTGACTGCAAACCCATGTGTTATTTACCCCCCACACCATAGCATGTACAGTACACGGATGACCCTTTCTCTCTAATACACTGAAGGGGATGTCAGTTCATGAATACACTTACTTCCACTTTCCTTGCTCGATCCACCAGTGCTGCAAAATAAAGCATGGTCAAATGAGACCTTCAAGTACTGCACAGACGGTCCCTATATTACCGCTCAGTAGGGTATAGACAGTGAAGAAAAGCCTAGACTGGTTGAGCGGAGCTGACGCTTTTACTGGTCCCCAATGTTTAATGTCCATTACCAGCTTGGTGCCAGGGTTACAGATCATGCAAAATGCTGGCATTTGCATCGACAGAATTTGCATCTCTACTTAAACATTGGCTGTTGATTTCATATACAATCAAAGTAATGTTCCAAATGCCCGGAAGTGACTCTAGACGCATATATATATATATTTACATATTATTCGTGAAAAGTACTCAGGTATTTTGAGTATTTGATGCACATCTGTTTGCGTTGAGATTTACTCAGGCCTGGAGATTTCTGCAGCGGAGGAAGGAGGATAAGGTCAAAGCCCACACAATCAGAATGTATTATATAATACTATGTGTCCCTTCTACTTCCCATTCATTCCACGGGTTCCATTTTGTCAGCACTCCCCACAGTGCAAGCTGGTGGGTCACTCACCTGACGTCGTGCTCATCCAGTAGCTTGCGGTACGTGGAAATCTCTGCCTCTAAGTGAGCCTTGATGTCTAGAAGGGTCTTATACTCCACGTTCTGGTGCTCCTGGTCAGATCGGAGATCCCCCAGCTGGGCCTCCATGCTGCCAATAGTATGCTGGATGTGGGATAGCTGGGCAGAGTAACGGGACTCTGTATCCGAGTGAGAGGCTTCCAGTCCGGCTTTCTGAAGAGGAACAGGAGATCAACGGTCGCTGCCTATTTGCAGCAGGAAAATGTGCATCTGTATCTATTTATCCTATGTTTTCCCTTTCCTTATTCACGGTTCATATACTCCGTTTATTGTATATTTAGCAGGTTGCTCCGGTTATGCCGCTATTTCAACCGTGACCATAAAGTCTTGTGTACACTTGGTTAAACCTTTTGCTGCCAGAAGGGCTGGCATGTATATTGTACGTCCCGTCTACCAACAAAAGACCTACAAATGAGTTTGCATTCCATTGGATTTACAAGGGATTGATTACAATTTATGGAGGGAGGGAGGAAGCCCATACCTGCCACAGGCAAACTATTTTGTTTCAATACACAAATGTACTAAAACAGGCTCCAGTTCGTGGTTTCTCAAATGTTCTTCTGTGTTTTCAGAAGGTTTTGCTACCATGATATGCACCCTTCTATACCCGTGGCCTTACAGAAAAGCCTCTACGTGCTTATTTTCCTGCAATCCACTGATCTAGGTTAGGCCTCTTATAACTACAGTACAGAAGTGGCCAACTGCAGTCCTCAAGGGTCACCAGTGGGTCCGATTTTAAGGATATCCCTGCTTCAGCACAGGTGGCTAAATCCTTCACTGAGCCACCTGTGCTGAAGCAGGGATATCCTTAAAAAGGGGACTTGTTGGTGAACCTCGGGAACTGGAGTTGGCCACTTCGGGTCTAGTAATTCTAAATCAGTTATTCTAACACATATTGTGGTGTTGCATCGCACACACACACAAATATGGTTTGCGGGGACTAAACTGTGGACAGGTAATGTGGTTTTTTTAGACATCTGTGCAGGGGATCACCTGTCAATGGACTCACCATGCTGTACTGGGATTGCAGCTCAATCTCAAAGCTCTGCAGACTGTGTCTCAGGTCCGTGATCTCGGTCTTGCTGGTCTTCACCTGTTCTGTGTTAGTCACAACCTCTTTCTGCAGGCTTTCACTCTGGAAAGGTAATGACGGTCAGACACCGGACTGCAGCCAAGTAGCACAACAGACTTTTCAGAGGTACCATACCTGGGTCACAAACCAAGTCTCTAGTTCACGTCTGTTCCTCTCAACGATGTACTCGTATTGCTCCCTGATTTCAGCCAGGATCTTGGACATATCAACCCCGGGAACTGCGTCCATCTCCACACTGACTTTGCCGCTCATCTGCTGGCCCTTCTCACTCATCTCCTACAAGGGTGGTGAGGAACAAATGATGTCACAAAAATATTAGCCTTGTATCTAACGGTCAATCTCATGATCCTTGTTCCCCTCCTTATTCCCCATATCTCCATTGTCTATAAGTCTCCACTGGAAACCAATTGGATATAATGGTGTTAATACAGTTTGGAAAAAAACATCCTTGTCCCCTTAGTGTGCGGTCTGTGTATTTGCATAATCTGCTTCTTACCACCCAGCAGCACCTACCTCTATGTGGTTCTTCTTGAGATAAGCCAGCTCTTCCTTCAGGTTCTCAATCTGCATTTCCAGGTCAGATCTGGAGAGGGTTAGCTCGTCCAGCACTTTACGTAGGCCATGGATATCGGCTTCGACACTCATCCGGAGAGACGACTCATTCTCATACCTGATAAACAAAGGGAGAGGATGTTTGGGCAGGGTTGCTGGGGAAGGAAATGGATACAGCGCCTGGAGGCCATGAACCCAACTTCAGATGTCTCCTAAAGTGCTGGCTTGGGGATTCAGAATAAAGAACTCACTTGAGTTTAAAGTCATCAGCTGCCAATCGTGCATTATCAACCGCCAACAGGACGTGGTTGTTGTCAATGGTGGCATTGAGGATCTGTAGAATAAAAGCAAGAGAATCCATTGTAGGCATATTAGTGATACCCATTGAAAACAACAAGAGTTGGGTGACCTACAGAAAGATGTCACTGACATGATTACCATACCATCACCCAACTCCTGCACTGGCTTCTTGAAAGGTACATTTTGAAAGAGTAGCATTGCGGTTATGGTTCTAGTTTTGAAGTGGGAGCCGGACCTGAGTGCAATCTTGATTAGATTGTTGGAGGCTGACGCTATTTTTACATTAGGGGAGATTCACTTCAAGTCAATGGCACTTCACGCGGAATCGATGTCCGATACCCCCTTCTCGGAGCCTAGAGAATCCTGAACGATGTGTCCATGTATTTCATCGGTGCTTACCTTTTAGTTTATGTTTTATTTCCTTTGTCAATCAACGTATGTCATGTAATATAACACCAAGTACAGCTTTCAAACTATGTATTAATATACAGACCATGAATGGTATCTACTAATAACGAAATCACTGTCACATGTATTTAATTATCGTAGCTCAGCACTGGCAGTCCTATGGAAGAAGACTTAATTGCTACACTGCATCTCTCAGGTATATGGCAGCTTGCGAGTTAAGATCAACTTACCTAAAAACTGCCCCATAAAAGTACTCGGGTGGAATATGTTATTATGGTACAGCTTTCAAACTATGTATTGATATACAGGCCATGAATGGTATCTACTAATAACGAAACGGGTGGAATATGTTATTATGCATTTACTATATTATATAGGATTCTCGGTTATGTAAAACTTTACAAAAAATAAATACACACATTTTATAAAAGGTGAAAAACTGGATTACGAGATGACATATTAATCTCTTGTTGCCTACTATATCATTTTAGATGACCTTAGAGACCTTTCTTATCACTTGGAGGTGCAATAAGGCATTTTTTGAGTTAGGTTACCCTCAAACAATATTTACTGGGTGAAATTATTTCCTCCCATACCTAGACAAGTTAGAAGTGAAACTACAAATGATATTTGATATTGGAATCATATCTGTTTTTAATACTCTTATGCAAAGGTCCAGGGTGAGCTGCAATACACTGATAAATGATGTAAAAAGCAATACCGTCACATAAAGAGAAGTGGTAGAAATGTTTTTGCAAAATCCAATACATTCCCTTTGATATTTATACTGTATACACACACAAATACGAGTCCATTAAATATAACCCGGCTATGCTATACTGTGTGGTGGAACTTTGCAACTGTGAAATTCACCAGAATGGTTGTGCTTGTGTGTATTCAATCCGCTTCTCGTGCTTGTGCAGAGGAAAATATGTCTATGGTATGATCCGGCCTTCCTGCCTCTCTCCCGTCTTGATTACTGCAACCTCCTGCTGTCCGGCCTTCCTGCCTCTCACCTGTCTCCCCTACAATCTATCCTAAATGCTGCTGCCAGAATCACTCTACTCTTTCCTAGATCTGTCTCAGCGTCTCCCCTTATGAAATCCCTCTCCTGGCTTCCGATCAAATCCCGCATCTCACACTCCATTCTTCTCCTCACTTTTAAAGCTTTACACTCTTCTGCCCCTCCTTACTTCTCAGCCCTAATTTCTCGTTATGCACCAACCAGAGTCTTGCGTTCTTCTCAAGGATGTCTTCTCTCTACCCCCTTTGTATCTAAAGCTCTCTCCCGCCTTAAACCTTTTTCACTGACTGCCCGCACCTCTGGAATGCCCTTCCCCTCAGTACCCGACTAGCACCCTCTCTATCCACCTTTAAGACCCACCTTAAGACACACTTGCTTAAAGAAGCATATGAATAGCACTGTGGCTATTCTGAAAACATGATACACAAAGCTTGGCCCCCTGCAGACGCACTTACCAGAACTCCCTCCTACTGTCTCTGTACCTTCTCCCTACCTACCAATTAGACTGTAAGCTCCTCGGGGCAGGGACTCCTCTTCCTTAATGTTACTTTTATGTCTAAAGCACTTATTCCCATGACCTGTTATTTATATTATCTGTTATTTATCATGTATTACTACTGTGAAGCGCTAGGTACATTAATGGCACTATATAAATAAAGACATACAATACAATATATATCAAAAGCATATGCAGGAGAAAGTGTATCATAGTGCTGTGTATATTTCATACCTTCTCACGTAGCTCATCAATTGTAGTGTAGAAGAGTGCATAGTTAGTCTCACGCACAGCAACCGACCCTTGCTTCTCATACCACTCATGAATCTTGTGCTCAAGGTCAGTGTTGGCTTCCTCCAAGGACCGCACCTTGTCCAGGTAATTGGACAGACGATCGTTCAGGTTCTGCATGGTGTACTTTCCGTTGCCGGAGAGCAACCCATCTCCGCTACCGGAAGCACCGCTGGTGCTAAAGCCAGACCCTCCAGAGCCACCATGGGATGCCCCACCACCAAATAAAGAGAAGGAGCCTCCAGAGGAGAAGCTACTTCCCATCCCTGAGGACAACATCCTAGAACTGGTTTGGGAAATGCCTGAGTCCCCATGATCCCCATGGACACTAGGTGCTCTATATATCCCCCCAGATAGCCGAGAGGAGACGCTACTGCCCACTCTGGAAGAGCTGCTCTGAGCAAAGTTGTAATTCATGGTGACACTGAAGAGATGGAGTGCAGACTGGAAAGTCACCTACTCGACTTCGTCCTAAGAGTGCCCGTGTCCTAAGTTCACCCAGGCTCTTTTTATGCTGTCCCCAGCTGGTGTTGCCAGGGTGATGTTCTGTAGTTGTTTGATGTCCCCTCCTACATGGAGAGGTGCCAACGTGGTACCTTTCCAAACTTTACTTTCAGCAGATTCCGTCGTAGCAGATGCATATCACGGTTTCTTTCTCCTGTTTTCTCTCTTCACAAAGGGGATCAGTCGGAACGAGCAGTTCTGTGCTTCAGGCTATCATTCTGACACCAGATTCACCTTTCACTGCCTCCCAGCGTGTAGAAAAATAAATATGACATGCGACTTACCTTGTGCACATAAATGAAAACTGTAAGAAGCAGAGGGAGTTAAAACAGAGCGATTTTAGGACTGCAGAGATATTTGCTTGTATGCTCAAAAAAAAAAATTTGGGGGTGCGGGGGGGGGGGGGGGATTTTTTACGACGAAGTGGAAAGAAAACACCAGCAAAATGTACATTTTAAGTTGATTTTCTATATTTTCTCCAAAAGTATTATGAAGAAGCAGCACATCTTTCTAAGGAGAAAGAAAAAAACCGACCACCATAAGTAAGTCTTAAGAATAAAGACCACCTGCACCCAGTAAATAGCCTGCTTAATGAATATGGTCCTATATGAATTCAATCATGCAATAGAGTAGGGATGTGTCTCTTCCACAAAATGAAAGGCCCCCATCCCTGGGGAGATGTATAACGCACAGGGTATGGTTTGGGTCGTCTATATTTTTTTCGCGCTTTGGGCTTGGTTTTGCCGGAAATGTTTTTGGGAGATTTTATAACAAAAACAACAACAAAAAAAATCTAATTTGTGCAAACTTTTTCACAGTCTGAACATTTCCAATAGCTCACAAATTTCTAAAAAAAAAAAAAGAAAATCCAACTTTGACCAGTTTATTAAAAATAATAATCATCTGATTTCTCGTATTTTGCCTCAGATATAGCTTGGATTCAAACGTTTGACTCAAACTTCCGAACAATCTTGCGAAGTTTGGATTTCAAACCTACGGACAGACCCACCTTCATTAATCGACAAAACTCCGTTCCTCCAACCTAACTAACCGCCATTTGTTTTACAGGATTGGAACCAATGGGTTCCCCAGTAGATAAGCCCCCCTAAAGGGACCGCACTGAGCACCACATAACAAAATAGTTGGACGTAACTGTCTGGCTCTCTTCTGTTTTGCTCAATTTGTGCTGTAGAGTCGACCACTGTCTACCAGTGGCTATCTTTGCTGCATTGGACTTTTTTGTTGTTGACGCTTGTAAGTGCGTTTTTATTCTTTGTGCCAAGTAAAAGAAAACTTGCTATACTATGAGGTGTGCGCTTCTCTCTTGTTGAGGGACCAGGGAAGAGGAGCATTCTGGGAGTACTGGGCCTGGGGAGGAGGGTATCAGGGGGTATTGGGTCTGGGGGTGGGAGTTTTAGGGGGTAATTGGCCTTGGGAGGGGGGTATTTGGGAGTCCTGGGCCTGGGGAGGAAGGATATATGTCATATTATTGGCTATATATATATGTTTTGAGTCTGCCACATAGGCTTTTGAGCGCCCTGAGCTAAGGCTTGTCTACTTATACTGGGGACTTATTATTATATGGTATACACCTGTAAGGGGTCCCTCCATTTGCCCCTTAGTTCCTCCAACTCAAGCCTTGGAGACTAGTTTATTTTATATGACTATTCATTCATTTAGCAGTCAGCTGTTTAGTAAGACTGACATTTTGAAGACATGTTGTAAGGCTTAGCGTGATGTTAACCTAGGTTAATGCCAAGACATTGGTGGATCTGGGCTTCTGTTGCTAATTTAGTTTCATGGGTGCATGGTTATAAAGCAGACTACCCACCCTGAGGACTATCACAATGTCTAAACTAACTGAAGTCTTAATAGAAAAAGACTTGGAAGCTGAGAGTTTGATGTCTTAAACACTGCAATGCAACAACCATAGAGACCTTTCATGGTGCTGCAATAAATGGTAACACGGTGTATATATATACTCTTCAGATATTTATCAGTATACAGCTTATCTTCGTAGTTAGAACATGTTTGGAAAATAGTCCCGTAAGCTGTTCTCGGTAACTGTGATTTAACGTACAATGCATTTTGACCCCATTGATTAGCATTTTTAAGCTAGATAGGGGTCCTGTCAATAGACTACAACAATAGGATTAACTGTTGCCCAAGGCAAAATCCAAGGCTAAAGCCTTCTGTCATGGAGAGGTTGAAGAGTCAACACAAGCTGATAACCTCTTGTTGATACAACAAATACTTGGTAATAAGATCCCTGTGGTCTTACTATGAGTCAGTGCGGGCTACAAGCATCAGTGTTTAAAGTGCTGTACAAATCTTCCTAAATAGGGCAGGATCCATGTCACTTAGGCTTGTCCTCAGTTTGTTCAGAAGCTTCCCCGGCCTCACAAGTATCTTGAGCTGTACGGTAGAGGAACACAACCGTCCAGAATATCTGAAGCAGAACAATGTAGATTTGGGTATTTTTGAAGAACTCTCATATTGGACCATTTAAAGTCCCCATAAGCTGCTATGCTTTGGAATAACGTGCCCCTGATGTTATACAAAGCTTAGGATTGTCGGTGTTCTGCGCTAGAGACGTGTGCAAAAGTGTCTCACAAATACTGGTGGTAAATTTTCAGTACATTACACCAGGGGTTTCTCAAGCCCAGTCCTCAAGAACCTCCCCCCCAAACAGGTCAGGTTTTAAAGATAACCCTGATTCAGCACAGGTAGCTCAGTTGAAGATTGAGCCAGTGATTGAGCCCCCTGTGCTAAAGCAAGGACTGATTGAGCCTCCTGTGCTGAAGCAGGGATATCCTTAAAACCTGACCTGTTGTGGGGTCTCCAGGACTGGAGTTGAGGACCCCTGCTATACTATTAGGGACCATTTAGTCCAACATATAGCAGGTTCTGGTGTCTCCAAATGGACCGATATGAGAGTCCTGGACTCCTGGGGCAAATGTTACCGTTCACCTTTCCCTGCACTCCTTCCACTTGTGACAATAGAGACATTGTCCCTGAAGGAAATGTTCGTAGCTATCTGCAGTGGCCACCTCTGCACACACCCAGCTTTGAACCAGCACAGGTTACAGTGAAGAGAGAAGGCTTTGTGTTAGAGCTTAGAGGTTTGGCCCAGCTCCTTATCACGTGTGATGAGTCAGCCCTTTGTGCAGGAAGATTCCAAGCCAGGGGGTCAGGGGTTAAAATGCCTCTTCACAGTAGAGACACTGTAATGTCAAGGTAAGTACCCACCAAGAGAAGATAGACAGGTCCGGGCAGCTCCACACGGAGAAGCAAAAGCCATCCTTCTCAGGAATTTTAAGCTCCCTTAACCACTGTTCTGCCAGGAGGACTTGCAATGAATTTCATTGGGGTTAAAGGCCACAACCTGTACTACTCAGCCGAGAACTAGGTTTATTTATAAGCGTTGGTCCCACTCGCCATGTTGCTGTGGAACTGATCTACATTAAGCATGCCAGCCATGCAGCTACGAGAACAGCCCCAGACACGCGCACATACCATACTTAAGAAGAATATGGCACGGGCGCTCAACTCCAGTAATCAAGACCCCCCACCCCACAACAGGTCAGGGTCGCAGCATATCCCTGCTTCAGCACAGGTGGTGCAATCTTTGACTGAGCCACTCATGCTGAGGCAGGGGTATCCTGAAACCCTGATCTGGCGGGGGGGGGGGGGAAGGGTTTGAGGACGGGAGTTGAGAACCTCTGGAATAAGGGTTTTGTACATGGAATATTGTACAGCATTAATAATAATGATCAGTGTTCGACAAACCTATACATTTGCTCGCCCCGAGCGAGTGGATTTAACCCCCGGGCGAGTAAATATTGGCCCAAGCAGCACACGTTTGGTACTAGGTGGCGAGTAGATTTTTTTGTGTGGCGAGTAGATTTTTGGGTGATTTGTCGACCACTGATAATGATAATAACTTTATTTCATATAGCGCTTTTCTCCGGATGGGACTCAGAGCGCGTCACAATGACAATATATAGCGCGCGGGACGCAGCACATAGGAATGTTGCAGACACAGGTCCCTGCCCCGCAGAGCTTACAATCTATGTTTTTGGTGGCGGAGGCACAGGGAGATGATGGGACTTGTCCAAGGTGCTGACACCAGGAATGTCCCCGGGTTCCCCTGCTTCACACTCAGTGTCATTGTTATCAGCCCAGTGTCTCTACTCACCGAGTCGCTCCTTTTCTTCCATCGTACTAGCACCACCAGTAACTGCTCCGCAGAGCTTACAGTCTTATTTTGGTGCCGGAGTAAGAAAAAGTGACTGGCCCAGTGTCATTAAGATCTGGCATTGGGATTCAAACTGGAGTCTCCCATGTCAAAGGCAGTAGAGGGGGCTCGGGGGGGGGGCAGGGGATATACCTCTAAATTACTCCTACAGCATTACTACTCTGTGTAACTACAGTTACTACTGTGTGTAACTCTCCCAGCATATCACAGTTACATAGTTACATACATATCCAATATCACGTCCAGTTTAATTCTTGGGATGTGTTACTTTGATAAATGTAGCGTGTATTAGGCTGTGGCCAGGCAGGGAGCGAGCGCGCTGGCACTCATGCGCAGCGACGTCACGCTCCCTGCTCGGCCGGGATATTTGTGGACGGCCAGGTGCGGGAGTGGGTGACGGCGATTCGGGGGGGGCGTGGCCACGATGTCACGGAGCTGGTTCGCCCTCATTGGGCGAACTGCTCACGTGACGCGCTTGCGGACGACAAATTCAAATTTGCTTGCTCTGCAAGCAGCTAAGCGCCGAGCAGGTGCTCGCTCACGCTGGCCACACACATTGCCTCGTTGTGTTTGAGAGCGGCCAGCTCAGCACCACCCTGGCCGAGGCCTTAGATACAAACCTCCATTTTGGTTCATTGATGGAGAGTAGAGGGGACATGAAGGCCGCCATCTTTAAAGTGGCCTATCTGAAATGCATTGCATGGGACATCCCGAGAATCTGCTCTTTTACTTGTGTGGTTTATTTATTTAAGTCGCTGACAAGACGTGTCGGCAAAGAGGGGGGCGGAGCTACGTATCGGCGGTGGGGTTGAACCAGGATATGGAAGTTTACGGGTTTGGATAAGATGGGGGAGGGAGTGAACGGATGGTGCTCAGTGTAAACGTTTGTAAAACGCCCGTTGGCTCAAAGCATCCTTCAAACAATACGGTATTTATCGTGTGATGAGAGATAGGCCTGCAAAAAACAGGAGGACAGAGAGGCCAAGCCCTTAAAGCAGCAAAGCATGTGAAATCTTGTATGTTTAAAATAAAACATCAGTGCTGTACTATTAGATAATAGTGACCGTTTTCTTTTTTTGTTTGTTTTTATTCAACTCTTAATAAAATTTTAATGAGTTTTAAAGCAGCAGTCCTAGCTGCCATTTTTTTTAAGTTGTATTTTTGTCCCCCTTTAATATGCGCATCAATACAATCCACACAATGATCAGTAATTAGCTAAGTTGCC
The DNA here is from genome assembly GCF_040206685.1 of Ascaphus truei. Taxonomy (NCBI): domain Eukaryota; kingdom Metazoa; phylum Chordata; class Amphibia; order Anura; family Ascaphidae; genus Ascaphus; species Ascaphus truei. The sequence continues at coordinate 3,159,999 of NC_134505.1, read as the reverse complement.
GATCGATCCGTTCTCCTGTGATCGATCGTCGAAGATTCGGCTCGGGGGGTTCACTAAATGGCCGTCAGTGAAGCAGAAGAGGACCAAAGATGCAAAGTTCTGTGGGGGAGATCATGTGACCAGGCAGTCACCAGATACAATTGGTGTCCTGCTAGAGAGAGAGCAGGGCTCAAAAAGGGGCGTGCCCGAGCCTGTTTCAGAAGAGGAAGGGGATGTGACTTTGTAAATGGTTGCTATAAAAACAAAGAATGCTTTTATAATACATTAATACATTAAAAATGTCTTTCGGGGGTTTAAATAAAAAAATAACGCTACAAGTATTTTCTCATAGTACAGAAGTGATTTATTTTTTAAAAAAACACACACGTAGGATATTGCCTGGTCTGCAGCTTTGAAGTATAAGGCCTGGGACATAGTATGTTTAAGCGCGCTGAGGCGCGCTCCTGCTCTGCCTCGCCTGCTGAAAATGGGGCTTTTCCCTGTCCTTGCAGGCGAGGCAGTGAGCGCGCTCTGGGGGCGGGGGCGGAGCGGAGGCGTGCCAGGAGGCGGAGTGGGAGGCGGGGCTAGACCCCCGCTCCCATGGGAGCGGTCACGTGACCGCTCCTCCGCTTCCCCGAGCGGCAAATTTCAAATCTGCCTGTCTCGGCAAAGTTTCTCAGCCTCCGCACGCATCAGCGCGCATGCGGAGGGAGAAACTATAGCCGCGCTGATGACAGATGCAGGGGCTTTGTGCATCTGCTCAGCGCGGCTCAGCCCGCTTCAGCGAGCTTAAAACTCACTATGTCCCAGGCCTCAGGCCGCATCCATACTCCGCGTGGCACGAACAAAAGTCCGTACCTCTATGAGGCAGGTCATAGAGCGTGCGATGAAGCGCTACGGTGCGGGCGATTTCCGAGCAGACAAATTATTTTGATTTTGCCGCGAGCAGGCCGGGTCACGTAAGCGGTTCAGCCAATGAGGGCGAACCGCTCACGTGATGTCACTGCTACGCCTCAACGTCGCGCACGTCATATGGGGCAATAGGAGGAGTTAAAGGGAGCAGTTATATGGGGTAATAGGAGTTATAGGGAGGGGTTATATGGGGTAATAGGAGGAGTTATAGGGAGGGGTTATATGGGGTAATAGGAGAAGTTATAGGGAGGGGTTATATGGGGTAATAGGAGGAGTTATAGGGAGTGGTTATATGGGGCAATAGGAAGTTATAGGGAGCAGTTATATGGGGTAATAGGAGTTATAGGGAGGGGTTATATGGGGTAATAGGAGAAGTTATAGGGAGGGGTTATATGGGGTAATAGGAGAAGTTATAGGGAGGGGTTATATGGGGTAATAGGAGGAGTTATAGGGAGGGGTTATATGGGGTAATAGGAGGAGTTATAGGGAGGGGTTATATGGGGTAATAGGAGAAGTTATAGGGAGGGGTTATATGGGGTAATAGGAGGAGTTATAGGGAGTGGTTATATGGGGCAATAGGAAGTTATAGGGAGCAGTTATATGGGGTAATAGGAGTTATAGGGAGGGGTTACATGGGGTAATAGGAGAAGTTATAGGGAGGGGTTATATGGGGTAATAGGAGAAGTTATAGGGAGGGGTTATATGGGGTAATAGGAGGAGTTATAGGGAGGGGTTATATGGGGCAAAAGGAGGAGTTATAGGGAGGGGTTATATGGGGTAATAGGAGGAGTTATAGGGAAGGGTTATATGGGGTAATAGGAGGAGTTATAGGGAGCAGTTATATGAGGTAATAGGAGGAGTTATACGCTGATGTTATATGGGGTAATAGGAGGAGTTATAGGGAGGGGTTATATGGGATAATAGGAGGAGTTATAGGGAGCGGTTATATGGGGTAATAGGAGGAGTTATAGGGAGCGGGTATATGGGGTAATAGGAGGAGTTATAGGGAGGGTTTTTATGGGGTAATAGGAGGAGTTATATGCAGAGGTTTTATGGGGTAATAGGAGGAGTTATAGGGAGGGGTTATATGGGGTAATTGGAGGATTTATAGGGAGGAGGTATATGGGGTAATAGGAGTAGTTATAGGGAGGGGTTATATGGGGTAATAGGAGGAGTTATAGGGAGCGGTTATATGGGGTAATAGGAGGAGTTATAGGGAGGGGTTTTATGGGGTAATAGGAGGAGTTATATGCAGAGGTTTTATGGGGTAATAGGAGGAGTTATATGCAGGAGTTATATGGGACAATAGGAGGGGTTATACAGAGAAAATGTGGAATTACAGACAAGGGGGCTTATGCAGAGAGGTACGGTAAGGTATAATTAGGCAGGTTTGCGCCAAAACTGTCCGCTTTCAAACAGATAAACTCTTACAAACTTACAGAGAAACTCTTACAAACAGGAGTGTTACGGAGTCCCGCAGCATAATACTGACCCTACCAGCCGAGAGAAGCAAAGAGCTCGAGATAAATCCACTCTTTGTTGTATGTAGGAGTGGCCGGGTGGGAGGAGATGCAGCACTGGCTTCATGGTCATGGGTTCAAATCCTGCCTTGGGCAGGGAGTTCTTGGACCAGCCTCAACCCCCCTGTTCCTCCATTTGGGATTGGTTTATGATAACACCAATCACACCTCCCACATTCAAACGTGGACCCTCTCTCAAAACAATTACCGTGTTAGTTAGTCTCACTGATTGGGAGCCGCTGACGTTCATTGGAAGGCAGCCTCGCACACGGGACCATATTCAATTTACAGTAACGAGAGTCACTGACATCTGTTCTCACCATTAGGACACGGCACATATGTGTCTATTATTCATTTTCCAACCCAACTGGATATATTTTCACTTGGCATTTACTTTGTACCTGAATCCCACCCTTCGTTGGTACATCCGCCAATGTTTTTTGTTGTTGTGGATCTCTATCAAATTCAAGCTTTATAAAAAAATGTAAAAATAAAATGCTTTATAATACACCTGTAATCATTGGGGTTTGATAACTGCTGTTGCATTCTGTCCAGAGCCTCAAACCTTTGATTATCCTGTAATAAAAGCCACACAACCCAACTCAGCTTTGAGCATGTACATCAATGTGCTTAATTAACGATTATATTGTAAAGTCTGCCCTTGTACACTACTGGCTAACTCATGCTATGCATTGCAGGATGTTTTTATTGGCCTTTATGGGAAATAATGCTGTTTTTAGGAGTCTTTAATACTTCGGAAGCTAAGAATGTTATCCATATTGTCCACATATTGAGCATTCATGTCTACATAATTATTATATATTGCAGGTGGCAGATTAGCTATGAAGAAGCTGCGGAGCGAAACTTTGGGCAGGTTGCGTGCTCCGTTCAAACGTAAGCAAAAAAACGCCTTCCTATTTCCCTGCATATTGTCACCACTATTATTGGTGAGGGGAGCCATTTCTTTCAATGTAATGTCCTATTGTGGGACCTTGGCGCTTCCTACTGTTGTAACGGTGTGTGCTCCGTTTAATTCTCCATTTCAACAAGGTAGCAATTTAGGTTATTCGTACAGTTGAGAGGTAATAAGTTGCTAAGAGATTTCTAAGGGGGCAATCCCACTGAGTTTTAATATACTGAGCATCCTGTGAATTCTATAGCAGGCTTTATCCCACCTCCCCAGCAGTGCAAGATTTTTGCAACACTTTCCTGTGTGAGATCATTTGTTGACAGTCTTCCCAGCAGTTTGAGCTGCGAGCTGTAACAATAGATAATGTCACCTTAGTAATGCCCCCCTGCAGATCCCCCATCGCCACAGAGCTCACCTCCCTCACAACCTCCTTGGGCTCTCTTATCAGGGGTGCAAGGGATATCAACGGGGGGGGGGGGTGAGGGATGGGGGAGGGCGCAGCAGGAGGCCTAATGTCAGGGCTCTCCCCTTACCGCAACAGATCCTTGATAGTCGTGCGTGGCACTCCACTGGAGGACTCAAACGTGGACTAGGATACTGTTTCCAAATGGGACATTTGAGCTCTCAGTGCATCCCCTTCTCCCTGTCAATAACTCTGTAAACAGGACTGTTTTGTATGCATGACCCAAAAAAGAGGCTATTTATTAGACAGCTGAAGCGACAGGTTAAAAGCTCAAGACTGCGCAAGCAAACTTCTAAAGCGGCAGCAATCTCCAGGGACCTGGGCAGTCAGGCCCACAATGGTGGTTCCCCGCTGGCAGTGGGAAGGTTATCAGATCCCGGTGACGTGGTCCTTTAAGATGCGATCAGAGGAGAGGGTCTTACAGGCAGCTGTCTAATTTCCAGGAGAGAGGTTTCATTTCCCACCGCTTTTAGGAACTAGGAAAAAAAAAAAAAAAACATTAGTGTTTTTACTCCATTTATTTAAAGCCATGTATTGCCGTTACCCACGGCAGTGACAGGGTTAAAGGGGGCGTATAGCATTATTTCCGTAAATAAATCCTAATTAAAGAATTGTTGGGTTTTAATTGGATATTGTGCCGTATGATTCCTGTGTGTTATATTGTAAGCTGTAAAGTGCAATCTTTATTTTATTTTCATATTTATTTACATTGACTTGAATAGTAATAATTTAAATTGTAATGTGTCCTTACCATCTTTGGAAGGTCCTCCGGAAGACCTGCGGGAGGAAATCACAGAAAGGGTTGAGGCCTAGCATTGGCAGAGTGTGTGCAGCTATAAAAGACACTTCCTTTCCACAGACCCATGTGTAAAACCCAGGTTTCGTTGGAAGTTAAAGGCTGTGGTAGCCATGTAGGGGAGTAAGGGTTTGACTCCAGGCTCACAGTCTGTACTGTATCAGCAGACTAACTAATCACAGCCAGTAACACCCCAGCTATTCCTCAGCCTGACGCTGGCAGATTTCAGACACTACCATCCCTTCTCTAGCACTCTGTTGTCCTTGCTGTGTGTGTGTATATTATATATACATATACACACGCACGGAGCCTAACGTATACCATGGTGGAATTGGAAAGAGAAAGGCCCAAACTATTTCAGTCGAGAAACTGCTTACAGATGTTTTTCATCATCTCCCCTACATACACACAAATAAGCAGTATTTATGTATAATTGATAGTCTAATTTGTGCTGAGGTTCTCCAGCTTAGGAGCACAGAAGGATTTGAGTTGCTATCTACAAAATCACTGGCAGGAGATATGTCTCTTCTGGCTTTGTCACCACGTCGCCCTGCAGTTGGAAGGACAGAACTGGTGGGACTATTTTTCCCATCTGTCATGCCTACCTCACTCATCGGAATACAGTGGCAAAGAGCCCCATTAAAATCTCTCTCGTTTAACCCCAACACCTCACTCTTGGCCTAGAAGTCGGGAGGTTCTAGTTCTACGTCTCATTTACTTTGCTACTTTCTGCTCACTGGGAATCGTGTCCTTCCAGCAGTTGACGGTAGGTGGCAATCTCCTTCTCCAGGCGGGTCTTGATGTCCATGAGCATCCTGTACTCATGGTTCTGACGTTCCATGTCGGATCGGAGGTCTCCCAGTTGTGACTCCAAATTGCCTATCATTTGCTGGATCTGGCTCAGTTGGGCACCATAACGGCATTCTGTCTCTCCAAGGGTGCCTTCCAGGGATGATTTCTACAAATAGAGAGAAACATTTCACGCCGATGCACCGACTCTCCCACGCCCTTGGTCCTTCTATCATGTATGAAACAGCAGTTCCCTACTAACTTTCTTCATGCCATTTATTATATATATCCCGTCCCCTCTCTTTCCTCTTTTTCTAGCTCAAGAGGTCTATTCTATTCAACCTGTACATGTGCTGAGCGTGCTGTAGAATGGATCGAACGCCTTGTAAAGAATGACTTTTCAAGAGCCTGTGATTGCTACGCAGAATGAGCTGCAACCATGAATATTTTATTCTGTGGTTGAGCTTTTTCTTGTTCACTTTGTCATAACGAACAGCCATTCCGTACAGTTTCCTGGCAATCAGAAGCTTCTGGCCAAAGCAAGGGCTCCCCATGAACCAAGATGACTATGAAGATACCAACCATGCTGAGCTGTGACTGCAGTTCTATCTCCAGCCCTTGCAGGGTACGTCTTAGGTCCGTGATCTCGGTCCTGCTTGACTGGATCTGTACCGTGTGTGTTTGCACTTCCTTGTTCAACTCCTCAGACTAGGACAAAAAAAAAAGAAGACAAAGTTGTACACAACACCACAGCTACACGGAATTTTACCTACCTGGAGGAATCTACATTGTCTCGACAAGAACCCAGGAGTAGTGGCAACGTCGGAGTTGCAGTCAAGTGAAAGCACTCGCAACGGGTTATGTGGCGTTTGTTATATGTGGCATTACAGAGAATTTGGCCTACCGATGCATTGTGGGAACAGTTGCAGCCACCATAACAGTTTAACCCTCATCATGACCCCCTGATGATGCTGATAAATCGAACTAAGTTTCAACCCATTTGAACTCCTGGCGATAAAAATGAGAGAGAGAGAGACGATCCAAGAAGGGCATGACAGAAGCGTACTTAACCCCACGCTCCTTGTGTCACTGAGGGTGTTCATAATACCGTGAAGGAAAGAATATTGGGATGATCCACCCGACGCAGCAATTATTGTGATGGGGGTTTATAAAGCAGCTGATAAAGACAGTTCTCAACAGAAGCCTTGTTTTTTCCAATGAGCGCCTGAACATCTCATTACCTTGGTGAAGAACCAGGCCTCTGCATCTTTGCGGTTCTTCTCTGCCATGACCTCGTACTGGTCTCTCATGTCGGTGAGAATCCTAGACAGATCCACGCCCGGAGCAGCGTCTACTTCAACGCTAACTTGCCCACCAGTCTGTCCCCGCAAAGACAGAAGTTCCTGGATGGGGAGGCAACAAGACAAAACGTTTTTAAACACTGAAGCTCTATCTGTTGCTGTAGGCATCCAGATCATGGTCTCCGACTCACTCACGATGCTTACAGGGCAACCCTGCCTACAGCTGATATTTGTAGGGCTCTGTCTGTACGCTTCATTTGAACCCCTCCGTCTCCAGAACTCTTCTCACCTCTAGTTGTCCTTTCATTAACTAAAGCCTATTCCTCATATACAAACAATAACATTATATATTGCAGAAAGGAGCGCAGCCTTTGCTGATTTTTACTTAATGGACAGAACTCCTATATCAGTCTTTTCACCCGGATTACATTGTTAAGCAAACTTGGTGCACGCAATATCTGCCGTTGGCACTTTTTTTCTTAGTAGGTTTGATCAAAGTTCACTTCTGGGACCGCTAAAATGGTTTGTATCTTGCCAATCATTTTCCAATCGGGGGTCTATTAATAAAAGTTTCCCAAGGTTGGTGCAACACCCCCCTTCACACACACCCCCCACCTCCCCAACGTGCATCAGTTTTAAGACAGGCCAATGGCACGACCCTTTTTAAATTGCAAAAATAGGTAAAACATCTGCTTGGGTCTATTAGCTCACGCCATCTCCTGATGCGTTTCGTGGTCTCTGAGGGGCATCCGTTTTATTAAAGAAAAATTGCTTCCCCAATGTTACCTCCTCATGGTTCTTCTTCAGATAAGCCAGCTCCTCCTTCAAGTTCTCGATCTGCATCTCTAGGTCAGTTCTGGCCAGGGTCAGCTCATCCAGGACTCTCCGCAGGCCATTGATGTCAGCCTCCACGCTCTGGCGAAGAGCCAGCTCATTCTCGTACCTCAGAGAAGCAGAACAGACCAAATACTTTAGTATTGCTGTTTGGGAGACACAGAATTCCCTTCACCCTTAAACTTCCCAGTTGACCAATTCTCCTCTAATACACTGGTGCGATCCAGTAGTGTTCCACTGCCGAACTTAAACCAGGTGGTCATGACTATGTTCTCCCCACCCCTCATCCTACCAAATATCCAGCGCTGTACATAATGATTCTCTGCCCCGAAGAGTTGCCTATCCGATTTGAATAATAATGGTAACTAGCCCAAGGCCACAAGAAGAAGCTGACACCAGGTTCATCTACTTCAAAGGCCTTCAACTAATCAACATTGCCCCATTTTTGGGTATCGGTGGCACAATTCCATGTCATTGTAGCCACAGTCAATGAGTGAGAAGGTAGCACAGCTGCTCCTGGAATAAATTATTGGAGTATTTCTATTTTGTGACCCACAAACACGAACCCACAATTCCCTGCTGCTAACCAAAAGTGTAATGCTCCTATACACATACATATGCATTATATATGTGCATGCAATGTCTTGTACATAATGTATAACCCTGCTCACTTAATGTAACTATGTATTTGCCATCATAACTCTGTGCCCAGGACATACTTGAAAACGAGGCCTCAATGTATTACTTCCTGGTAAAATATTTTATATAAGGGAATACAGATTAAAGTATACATTTCTAATTCCCCTCCAAATACCAATAAAGAAAATATTACGGTAACCCCTTTTCTTTGGCTTACAAACAGGCCTAGATCACTGTAGGAGATAATGCAGCAATCCAGGAGGCTTGCCAAAAACACAACATACAACAATAGCCTGGTTGCCTAGCTAGCCTGTGCATACAGTATTAATGATGTGAGCTGTAAGAGAGCTGTTCTTTCACCTAATACCATTGAAGGACTCCTGCATGATTTGGACACGAGATAGAATGTACTGGAGCTCTCCTGTTTAGACTCAACCATAAACATTACGGGCTGATCTGAAACCATTTACCCAACAAGTCGTGTTCCGAGCATGTTCTCTTCCAGTGGAAGAGGAGTGTTTAAAGGGCATGTTTTCGGGTTCTTTTGTGCGGTTGATGGAAAGTTTACAGAGGCTTCGCACTGTCAACGCGGGACCTGTAAATGCCGCGACCCCCAGAAAAGTCTCACGCCCCCCTCCCGTTTGCGCACCGCTGAGTTAATGAACAAAATATAAGATGGATAGGTCAGCCTTGGAAATCAGATGCATCAAACAATCACAAAGATACCAAGGAACATAAGTAACATTATAGTCTGTTTGACACACACACACACCCCACAGCACAGGGGAGGCCAACTCCAGTCCTCAAGGGCCATTAACAGACCAGGTTTTAAGGATATCCCTGCTTCAGCACAGGTGGCTGTCAGTCATTCTGACTGAGCCACTGATTGAGCCACCTGTACTGAAGCAGGGATATCCCTAATACTAGGCCTCTTGGTGGCCCTTGAGGACAGGAGATGGCCACCCCTTCGATGGAGAGCCCTGGTTCGTTTTCATACTCACTTGGTCCTGAAGTCATCAGCAGCCAGCCTGGCATTGTCCACTTGCAGGACGACCTTGGAATTATCAATGGTGGCAGCAAGGATCTGGAAGGGGCGAGAAGGCCACGTTTACTCCCACAAACCAATAAGGCTAAACCAAGAGGATTTAAAAAAAACCCCGGGTGGGACCTCTCAATTCAGCTCCATCGTTCCCACCGGCAGGCCGCTCCTTCCCCTCGCCTTCTATAAACAGCCGATTTTCTGCGGGTGGTAATAACTTGTAATTGACAGCATAACATAAACAACACCATAATTGCTGTGGTTTGCGGCTATGCCACGCCTTTGTTTGATACTGTATAAAGAGGACAGGCACAAGCAGAAATAAGAGGAATGCTACCTCGTACTGTGGACACTGAGACCAAATGATTGTTTACGGGTTGATAGTGGGAGGGGGAAAGGGGGGGGGGGTGCTCCTTCATTGGGCAATAAGGTGGACCATTTAACCCCTTCCGAGCTAGAGGAACTATAGGCATAGCAAAGTCAACTGGCCGCGTTGAAGGGGTTAATTTCCTGCTATTCAATGGAAACGTATCAGATGTAGGGCACAAACTATTATCTGAACCAAATTTGATATATCTCATATATTTTGTATAACTATGCAATTTCAGGAGTTACAAATGTGCTTGTTGCTGCATAAAATACAAATTAATAGCTGAGTTACTATGTGGCTGAAACTATACTCTTCTATCATCCTGTCTCATTCTGGCTCCTAGAGATTAGAAGGGGATCTATATATGAAGGCAATTTTGGAATAAATTCTGGGGTGTTTTTAACTGTACCTATGTATCAAAGCATGTTGCTCTAATAATGCCCCCTCTGCCCCAGCTTGCACCTTGGGGAGAGTCAGTAGGAGGAGTTGGGGGGAGTTACATGGTGCACAGATTATAATGAGATGTATCACATTCTGCGTCTCTGCCCCAGTTTGCACCTTGGGGAGAGTCAGTAGGAGGAGTTGGGGGGAGTTACATGGTGCACAGATTATAATGAGATGTATCACATTCTGCGTCTCTGCCCCAGTTTGCACCTTGGGGAGAGTCAGTAGGAGGCGTTGGGGGGAGTTACATGGGGCACAGATTATAATGAGATGTATCACATTCTGCGTCTCTGCCCCAGCTTGCACCTTGGGGAGAGTCAATAGGAGGAGTTGGGGGGGAGTTACATGGTGCACAGATTATAATGAGATGTATCACATTCTGCGTCTCTGCCCCAGTTTGCACCTTGGGGAGAGTCAGTAGGAGGCGTTGGGGGGAGTTACATGGGGCACAGATTATAATGAGATGTATCACATTCTGCGTCTCTGCCCCAGCATGCACCTTGGGGAGAGTCAGTAGGAGGAGTTGGGGGAGTTACTTGGGGCACAGATTATAATGAGATGTATCACATTCTGCGTCTCTGCCCGAGCTTGCACCTTGGGGAGAGTCAGTAGGAGGAGTTGGGGGAGTTACATGGGGCACAGATTATAATGAGATGTATCACATTCTGCGTCTCTGCCCCAGCTTGCACCTTGGGGAGAGTCAGTAGGAGGAGTTGGGGGGAGTTACATGGTGCACAGATTATAATGAGATGTATCACATTCTGCGTCTCTGCCCCAGCATGCACCTTGGGGAGAGTCAGTAGGAGGAGTTGGGGGAGGAGTTACATGGTGCACAGATTTTAATGAGATGTATCACATTCTGCGTCTCTGCCCCAGCTTGCACCTTGGGGAGAGTCAGTAGGAGGAGTTGGGGGGGAGTTACATGGGGCACAGATTATAATGAGATGTATCACATTCTGCGTCTCTGTCCCAGCTTGCACCTTGGGGAGAGTCAGTAGGAGGAGTTGGGGGAGTTACATGGTGCACAGATTATAATGAGATGTATCACATTCTGCGTCTCTGTCCCAGCATGCACCTTGGGGAGTCAGTAGGAGGAGTTGGGGAGGAGTTACATGGTGCACAGATTATAATGAGATGTATCACATTCTGCTTCTCTGTCCCAGCATGCACCTTGGGGAGAGTCAGTAAGAGGAGTTGGGGGAGTTACACGGTGCACAGATTATAATGAGATGCATCGCATTCTGCGTCTCTGCCCCAGCTTGCACCTTGGGGAGAGTCAGTAGGAGGAGTTGGGGGGGAGGAGTTACATGGTGCACAGATTTTAATGAGATGTATCACATTCTGCGTCTCTGCCCCAGCTTGCACCTTGGGGAGAGTCAGTAGGAGGAGTTGGGGGAGTTACATGGTGCAAAGATTATAATGAGATGTATCACATTCTGCGTCTCTGTCCCAGCATGCACCTTGGGGAGTCAGTAGGAGGAGTTGGGGAGGAGTTACATGGTGCACAGATTATAATGAGGTGTATCACATTCTGCGTCTCTGTCCCAGCTTGCACCTTGGGGAGAGTCAGTAGGAGGAGTTGGGGGGAGTTACATGGGGCACAGATTATAATGAGGTGTATCACATTCTGCGTCTCTGTCCCAGCTTGCACCTTGGGGAGAGTCAGTAGGAGGAGTTGAGAGAGTTACATGGTGCACAGATTATAATGAGATGTATCACATTCTGCGTCTCTGCCCCAGCTTGCACCTTGGGGAGAGTCAGTAGGAGGAGTTGGGGGGAGTTACATGGTGCACAGATTATAATGAGATGTATCACATTCTGCGTCTCTGCCCCAGCATGCACCTTGGGGAGAGTCAGTAGGAGGAGTTGGGGGAGGAGTTACATGGTGCACAGATTTTAATGAGATGTATCACATTCTGCGTCTCTGCCCCAGCTTGCACCTTGGGGAGAGTCAGTAGGAGGAGTTGGGGGAGTTACATGGTGCACAGATTATAATGAGATGTATCACATTCTGCGTCTCTGTCCCAGCATGCACCTTGGGGAGTCAGTAGGAGGAGTTGGGGAGGAGTTACATGGTGCACAGATTATAATGAGATGTATCACATTCTACGTCTCTGTCCCAGCATGCACCTTGGGGAGAGTCAGTAAGAGGAGTTGGGGGAGTTACACGGTGCACAGATTATAATGAGATGCATCACATTCTGCGTCTCTGTCCCAGCTTGCACCTTGGGAGAGTCAGTAGGAGGAGTTAGGGGGGAGTTACATGGTGCACAGATTATAATGAGATGTATCACATTCTGCGTCTCTGTCCCAGCATGCACCTTGGGGAGAGTCAGTAGGAGGAGTTGGGGAGGAGTTACACGGTGCACAGATTATAATGAGATGTATCATATTCTGCGTCTCTGCCCCAGCGTGCACCTTGGGGAGAGTCAGTAGGAGGAGTTGGGGGGAGTTACACGGGGCACAGATTATAATGAGATGTATCACATTCTGCGTCTCTCTTCCTCATTTGCCTTTTCACCTAATACTGAAGTACTCTTTCATGTTCTAACATTCTGCATCAGGTGTATGAAACAGTTCTGACAGACGCACAGTATAGCAGTGCGTCTAAACACATGTTTCTCCACGTTGATACAAAGACCCCGAATGTGGGTACAATTTGAAACTGAACAAACATGTATGTTTGCGTGAGAGTCTCTTTTATATTACAACCCTTTCAGATACTGAACTCTGAAACCTGATCCTATGCAAACAGACAAAGCACAGACAGCTAATCCCACGCAAAGCCTCCAAAAAAAGGGAGCTTGTGGCAGTCGGAGGTTCTGTTATGTGAATTTTCTCCCTAAGAGCGCTCATATAACTTCTTACTCTGCAAGGACCCAGCGCTGGAAGAGCGCAGTGATAGAGTGCGTGCGAGTCGCAAGCGTTTAGAGACGGGCTCGTGTGTGGGGGGGGGGGGGGTGTAACTCCAGTCCTCCAGGGCCACCAACAGGCCAGGTTTTCAGGATATCCCTGTTTCGGCACAGGTGGCTCAATCTGTGGCTCAGTCAAAGACTGATTGAGCCACCTGTGCTGAAGCTGGGACCGATTGAGCCACCTGTGCTGAAGATGGGACCGATTGAGCCACCTGTGCTGAAGCTGGGACCGTTTGAGCCACCTGTGCTGAAGCTGGGATATCCTGAAAACCTGACCTGTTGGTGGCCCTTGAGGACTGGAGTTGACCCACCCCTGCTGTAGGAAGAGACACTAACGTGGAAATGGACAGGTACCGGGGTACAGGAGCTTAGAAGAAGAGGGGCAGGGATGGGGCAGTGACAGAAGGGTATATATACAGTGTCGTCACATGAGGATGGTAGTTACCCCTCTCAGCACTGGGTTCCCTAATGCAACACTGTCCTTTCTGGCACTGGAGCGGGTTAGTAGATGTTACGGTGACATGTCCCTAATGTTATAAATAGTTGTTTTGGGGTTTGTCAGTATACTGTAACCCACCGCCCTTCGCTTCATCCAAAGTGCTGCAGTAGGTTTATACAAGATGGGCGATTGTGCCAGCTCACCTTGTCTCTCAGGTCTTCGATCACCTTGTAGTAGTGGCTGTAGTCCCGGGTGGGGCTGGGTCCCTGCTTCTCGTACCACTCCCGGATCTTCACCTCTAGGCTCGCGTTGGCCGACTCCAAGGAGCGCACCTTGTCCAGGTACGAGGCCAGACGGTCATTCAGGTTCTGCATGGTCTCCTTCTCACTACCGGACAGCAGGCCGTCCCCTCCGCTGCTAACGCTGTAGCCCCCACCGTACCCACCTCCAAAGCTGCTGTTATACCCACTGCCATAGCTACCACCTCCCAGCCCCCCACCTGCTCCTGAGGAGACATAGCGAGCAGAGGAGACAGAGACGCCCTGGCCGCCCGGCCAGCCATGGACACTTGGGGCTTTGAAGGACACTCTCCCAGCTCCCCCACCAAGACCACCACCCAACCCTCTGTACGAGCCAGAGGTGCTTGTTTGGCGAATGCTGTAAGATGCCATGGTAGGACTGGAGTAGCTGGTTAGAGAGCAGGCTTAGAGATGCAGATCGCAGGAGTGTAACAGTCCTCTCCTCCCCAGCCTCCTTTTATCCCTCACACCATGTGGGTGGTGCCAGAAAAGGCCCAGTGGAATGTACCGGTCTCCTAGACTCATGCCAAGTTACCCACAGATATTTCTCATTGGTCTGTTGGTAGGATCCTTTTTTTTTTTCTTTCTTTCCACTGCCCTTGAAATTGCTTTTGACACTAAACAAACAGACTGCATTCTCCCCCCCCCCCCCCCTCCCTGTAAAGTTTAGACAAAAGAGTTGATTCATGGGAGGGCACCCTACTCTCAGGTGGGGGGGGGGGGGGGGGGCGCAGGAAGAAAAAGGAGACAGGACAGGAGAGAATATCTCAGGGGGGGATTAGGTAGGAAATTAAATAAAGGCGTCTTTCTCTTTCACCTGCGAGTTAACCCCGCGCGTTCCAGCGTCAGGAGGTAGGAAAGCACACGACGCAACCTCGGGCGTTTCAGCAGAGGGAAAAGTGTCACCGTGATAATGAATATACGTGGGGGGAAAGGGGACAGCGAGAGAGACGAAGATGTTTAGGTGGTCCTCTATTATTTATTTATTTCTTTATAAAATGTTTTACCAGGAAGTGATACATTGAGAGTTACCTCTCGTTTTCAAGTATGTCCTGGGCACAGAGTAAAACAAATAATACATGGTTACAAGTACAGTTACGTATCGGTCCCTCCGCCTGTCTGCAGGACGCCCGTCTCTGTACTTCTTCTGCAGTTTGTGCCAGGTTACGTGACCTTCTTGACATCTCGAAGCTCCGGCCAATTCAGCGTCGCTCACTAAATATATCCATTCTTCTTAGGATTTTCTACAGAGCCCTAAGAGATTGCAAAGTTACAAGAGTTATACCCTGGGAACCCCTCAGCATGCTGTAGTTCTCAAAACTTTCTTTAGCTGTCTGTGACTGGGTTTCCAGGCTCTGCACTTCTCCAGCCCGGGCTGCTGTGGAAACGCCGTGTGTAATGCGGCAGGCATCGGCTTATGCTGTAGGGATCCATGTTAAAATGTGACCAGAAGGCAACAGTGAGTGCGCAATTTGCACGCCGTTACCCAGAATCCATGCCTGCAGCGGAAGTACTGTACACTAGGAGATAATGGGGAAGGGCAGGGTTGCAGACCTGCCTGAATGTGCTCACAACGTAATATTTCTATTTAATTTAACACGTTTTATTTACTCTATCCTTACCCTTAGACTTCCTTTGTGTTCATTATACGCTTTTTTTTTTAAAATTCCTTTCCTGTATCAGCGTCAACCACCTCTGCCGGGAGACATCTCCCTGCATCTATCACCCTTCCGTGCATATCCGAGTCCGTCTTCCTCCGTCCGGCTTGCTTTTGGCGGCCTGTCGTGATAATGTCATGAGGTATTATGTATTTTGATTCATCTGCTGCTTCGGGGGTTAATGAGCGACAGTTTGGAGTTAAAATACAATATATGTTGGGATTTAGGGGAGATACTAACTCATTTGAGGGACCTTTGCGAAGGTGAAGAGAGGGTCAGCTTGCGAGCTGCGTATTGACCCTTGTCCTTTAAGGGAGATATTGTCCATTTGTGGAACAATGAAAAGTGGGAGCGCTTGCGAGCGTGAGTATTAAGCCCGGTCCCCTATGCAGGTCGCGTGCTCGCGGGGGGGTGCCGTACGAGAGAACGCCCATACAGCACTGTAGGGTTTAAGGTTCACTATATAAGATAATTGTAATAAAATACCATCAAATCTCGAGCTGGCTCCCTCCCAGTCCCAGACAGGAGATATGAAATCGCTCTTATCACCACAACAACCCCCCCCCCCCCCCCCCGGGGTAAATGTCTCCGCCTGATAGAGGAATCCACCTCTCATGGGGTTAACTCAACTGTAATCCCATTGTTAAGAAATCTGGCAAGATAAACATGGCAGAGGAAAGTGTAGACTGAGCTGTGTTTGCAAAGCGCTGAGATCACGCACCCATGCTGTCTGCAACACAGAACATTGCGCTGGAAGCAGAAATGCTCCCTGCGCAGTGTAAATAATCATTACTGTGGCAAAGTTCTCGCTGTTTTGATCACTCTCGCCCCTTTTTGTAAGGGCTGTTCTGCGGTTGCATTCTGGAGAGATCCGCCGCTGAAACGGTACATCCCTGGGAGGTTAAAATGGCCGCCGCAGCCGCCGCCATTCCCAACAGGGGTGGTCATAGTAACAGCAGTGCGCCATTGAAATCGTAAACGGGTGAGAGCTCGGCCAACAGTGAAGGTTTTGACAAATATGAAAGGTTAGGAAATGGATGTGAGCACGGCACAAACGATCCGGTTATGTTAGGACTTTATTTTTGTTGTGTGGGGGATTGTAAAGGTTCGTGTGGCTCCTAAGGGGAAAGTGTACGAACAGGGTTGCAACGGCCTGCTAAAGGCCAACCCGGAGGAATGTATTTATTTTTTTAAATGCCGCGCTTACCTTCAGCGGCGTGTCCCGGCGTCTTCCCCGTGCAACTGTTCTCAATATGGCTACGCGGGGCCTCATGACGTCATTTGACGTCAATATGGCGGCCATATTGACAACAGTTGCAGGGTGAGGATGGCGGGAGACTTCGCCTGCCGCCAGCCCAGGGTTGCTGCCACACGGAAGTTTACCAGGTAAACCCGTAACCCGGAGATACGAGGCCAAAACCCGGAGTCTCCGGGTGAAACCCGGAGTGGTGACAACCCTGTGTACTAATGGCAGTGACAGGGTTAAGGGGTCAGTCTCTCCTAGGGGAAAAGTGTACTAATGGCAGTGACAGGGTTAAGGGGTCAGTCTCTCCTAGGGGCAAAGTGTACTAATGGCAGTGACATGGTTAAGGGGTCAGACTCTCCTAGGGGCAAAGTGTACTAATGGCAGTGACAGGGTTAAGGGGTCAGTCTCTCCTAGGGGCAAAGTGTACTAATGGCAGTGACATGGTTAAGGGGTCAGTCCTTCCTAGGGGCAAAATGTACTAATGGCAGTGACATGGTTAAGGGGTCAGTCTCTCCTAGGGGCAAAGTGTACTAATGGCAGTGACATGGTTAAGGGGCCAGTCTCTCCTAGGGGCAAAGTGTACTAATGGCAGTGACATGGTTAAGGGGTCAGTCCTTCCTAGGGGCAAAATGTACTAATGGCAGTGACATGGTTAAGGGGTCAGTCCCTCCTAGGGGCAAAGTGTACTAATGGCAGTGACATGGTTAAGGGGTCAGTCTCTCCTAGGGGCAAAGTGTACTAATGGCAGTGACATGGTTAAGGGGCCAGTCTCTCCTAGGGGCAAAGTGTACTAATGGCAGTGACATGGTTAAGGGGCCAGTCTCTCCTAGGGGCAAAGTGTACTAATGGCAGTGACATGGTTAAGGGGTCAGTCCTTCCTAGGGTCAAAATGTACTAATGGCAGTGACATGGTTAAGGGGTCAGTCTCTCCTAGGGGCAAAGTGTACTAATGGCAGTGACATGGTTAAGGGGTCAGTCTCTCCTAGGGGCAAAGTGTACTAATGGCAGTGACATGGTTAAGGGGTCAGTCTCTCCTAGGGGCAAAGTGTACTAATGGCAGTGACAGGGTTAAGGGGTCAGTCTCTCCTAGGGGCAAAGTGTACTAATGGCAGTGACATGGTTAAGGGGTCAGTCTCTCCTAGGAGCAAAGTGTACTAATGGCAGTGACATGGTTAAGGGGTCAGTCCCTCCTAGGAGCAAAGTGTACTAATGGCAGTGACATGGTTAAGGGGTCAGTCTCTCCTAGGGGCAAAGTGTACTAATAGCAGTGACAGGGTTAAGGGGTCAGTCTCTCCTAGGTGCAAAGTGTACTAATGGCAGTGACATGGTTAAGGGGTCAGTCTCTCCTAGGAGCAAAGTGTACTAATGGCAGTGACATGGTTAAGGGGTCAGTCCCTCCTAGGGGCAAAGTGTACTAATGGCAGTGACAGGGTTAAGGGGTCAGTCTCTCCTAGGGGCAAAGTGTACTAATGGCAGTGACATGGTTAAGGGGTCAGTCTCTCCTAGGAGCAAAGTGTAGTAATGGCAGTGACATGGTTAAGAGGTCAGTCTCTCCTAGGGGCAAAGTGTACTAATGGCAGTGACATGGTTAAGGGGTCAGTCTCTCCTAGGGGCAAAGTGTACTAATGGCAGTGACAGGGTTAAGGGGTCAGTCTCTCCTAGGGGCAAAGTGTACTAATGGCAGTGACATGGTTAAGGGGTCAGTCTCTCCTAGGAGCAAAGTGTACTAATGGCAGTGACATGGTTAAGGGGTCAGTCCCTCCTAGGGGCAAAGTGTACTAATGGCAGTGACATGGTTAAGGGGTCAGTCTCTCCTAGGGGCAAAGTGTACTAATGGCAGTGACATGGTTAAGGGGTCAGTCCCTCCTAGCGGCAAAGTGTACTAATGGCAGTGACATGGTTAAGGGGTCAGTCCCTCCTAGGGGCAAAGTGTACTAATGGCAGTGACATGGTTAAGGGGTCAGTCCCTCCTAGGGGCAAAGTGTACTAATGGCAGTGACATGTTTAAGGGGTCAGTCTCTCCTGGGGACAAAGTGTACTAATGGCAGTGACATGGTTAATGGATCAGTCTCTCCTAGGGGCAAAGTGTACTAATGGCAGTGACATGGTTAAGGGGTCAGTCTCTCCTAGGGGCAAAGTGTATTAATGGCAGTGACAGGGTTAATGGGTCAGTCTCTCCTAGGAGCAAAGTGTACTAATGGCAGTGACAGGGTTAAGGGGTCCGTCTCTCCTAGGGGCAAAGTGTATTAATGGCAGTGACATGGTTAATGGGTCAGTCTCTCCTAGGGGCAAAGTGTACTAATGGCAGTGACATGGTTAAGGGGTCAGTCCCTCCTAGGGGCAAAGTGTACTAATATGTTATAGGGAGGGGTTATATGTAGCAATCGGAGGAAATATAGGGTGCAGTTATATGGAGGAATATGAATAGGTATATAGAGGGGTTATATGGGGCAATAGGAGGCGTTATAGGGAGGTGTTATTTGGGCAATAGGAAGAGTTATAGGGAGGTCGTATATAGAGAAATAGGAGTTATATGGAGGGTTTATATGGAGTTATAGGGAGGAGTTAGCGGTTATAAGCGGTTATATGGGGCAATAGGAGGAGTTATAGGGAGAGGTTATATTGGGCAATAGGAGGAGTTATAGGGAGGGGTTATATGGGGAAATAGGAGGAGTTATAGGGATCGGTTATGTATAGGACAGTAGGAGAAGTTATATGGAAGGGTTACATGGGGCAGTAAGAGGAGTAATAGGAAGCGGTTATATGGGGTAATAGGAGGAGTTATAGTGAACCGTTTTATAGGGCAATTAGAGGAGTTATATGGAGCAGTTATTTGGAGTAATAGGAGGTATAGGAAGCGCTTATATGAAGCAATAGGAGGTGTTATAACTTGAGGAGGGTCCGTGAGAGGCACTGCAGTGGGTTGCTGACCCTTCTGGCAGCGATGGGGGTTATTAGCCACACCGGTGGCCCTTTCCCCCATCCACCCCCCAAGATTGCCCATCCCTGCTGCCTGTGCATAGCGCGATCTCACCGCGTGCGCCGAAAACCCCATACGGCTGAACTTTATACATTTCACATCTTGTTAAACTCTTGAGAAAGCAGCGACCTGGCCCCATCCCAAACCCCCATCCCACCCCTGCTCCTCCCCGCGACCTCTGTGCCTCGCTGTGCAAGTGGTATGTGTTGCCATGGAGCGGATTAACTGTTGTGATAAAGACGTTTCTTTTCTAGCTGTCAAGAATCTCAGGGGCCCCGAGGTTCCTCTAACGAGGAAGAATTCTTCCAAGCGTTTGCTGTCTTGCTGATAATATAGTATAATGTAGCACATACATATTTTATTTATGTAGTGATTGTAAGCTCTTCGGAACAGGGAATCCTTGTCCTAACGTTACTTTGACGCCTGAAGAACTTATTCCCATTGTGTGTTTTATTATTATACGGTCCCGTGTGTAGCGCTGTGTACATGGATAGCGCTATGTACATAAGGATATGCATACATGTCGCGCCAAGAGTGTACGCAGCTTTTCACAGAATTACAGCACAGGGTAAATGAGTTAAAGCCAATGGTGATAAGCGCCAACAGCTAAACGTAAGGCGAAGGGAGACCCTACCCCTCAAGGGTTAACTTCATTAATTATTAGCCATCATCAGCTTCAATGGCTGTGAACAACACGCAGAATAGCTGCCATGCTGCATTAATTATTGTTGTTATTGTGCTGCTGGTGATCCTATTCAAATCTATTTTGCCCCTTCTCTTTGGAGGCTGGTTTAGTGTCTGCCAGGGTAATAATTGCATGGAAGAGAGAGAGGGCGATGCTATTGAACTCCCGCGGGGCAGGGGGCTGGGATGACAGTAAGGAGGGTGACATTCTCAGAATCAGGGGGAAGAGAAAAGGTTGGGTGTACTGAGAACGGCTCGCTCTTGTCATACAGGTGACCTACAGTGGGAAATATGTGATTTCATGGAGAAGCCATTCCAGCCCCGTTCTTTGTTGACACAGAAAGCCTTGTTTAGCTGGCAGGGGAAACCGGCCCGGCAAGAAACTGATCCAGCAGCGACTGCGAGGTTTCTCTCTCCGAGAAGTGCCTCTATCTGTAAGATGAGGATGGGTTTGACAGCAAGAACCCAGGAATCCCACACGCAAAATAGACCATTGTCTTCTGCGCTTTCATGTCTCCAGCGATGGGCTATTTACAAACCTGTAACTGGTCTCAGCAGCCAAAGATATTATTTGCTTTATAGCATGCCTCTTTTTGTTATAGAAAGGGTGCATTCAGGATGTCAGCCCCTAGAGTAACCGGTATGCACTGGGTGTGTTCGGACTGAGCGATCAAGAGGTTTGCTCTTGAATATAAAAGAATGCAGGCTCCAGACCTGTTGTGGTCTCTGACTGTGACAATATAGCACTATTTCCTCCTTTCGGTCCTCTCTTCCCACCACAGACCCAGCTGAATACTCCGTATAAACCCCCTGTGTACACATGGCGACAAGGCCTGTTAGATGTCGGGAAACAAAACTCTGTAAATGAAAATATCACTTGCGAGCACATTCACGCATCTCAGACGGGTCTGCAACCCGGCTTTTCACTGTTATCGCCTAGCATACAGTGCTTCCATTGCAGCTAGGGATTCTGGGAAATGACAGAGTGTGACCTTTTGCTTCAAATCCATTTTAACATGTACCCTTATAAACTTCTGTCTGCCGCCTTACACAGCTTTTCATCACAGTCTGGGTTACAGAAGGGCAGAAAGCTCTGTGTACACTGTGATATGTACAGTATTACATTCAATAATCAACGTACAATTCTTCAGGATAATTCTGGCTATTAGAACTTAGGGTTACAGCATCCAGCAGTATGTTGTCCCCATGGGATTCCCTTCCATGAGAAATTATTTGTCTCCATAGACTTTCATTGCATCGCCCTATAAATGATGTCTTTCATAAGGTCCTTGACTTTCTAACGCCTCAATTCTGTCCCCTCCCCCAATCCCAATTAACACGCCATAGCATCTTCTTGGATAAACCAGTCATAGCTTTATTGAAGCATTAGATACATCAAACACATAACATAGATGAACCGAAGGACCCAGTGAGCTTGCTCCGCCACCATTACAAAAGCCCAAGAGATACCCTCGTCTTGTACCCACATCGTGGTTAGGCCTGCATTACCCTACCGGCTGCCTTAAACGGGAATGACACCGCTTTCTCCATCAACATACATAACGAGGGTTCAACACACCTCCACTACAGGAGCCAAGACTGACCTAAACTCAACCTCAAACCCCTAATATGGGAGGGACTGTGGGAAACAGAAGTATGGCTAACTAAACACCCCCTTTAAATAACCTTCTTAACCCCCTGCCTCCAACCTTCCCATCACCTCTTCCCGGGGCGAGGAGTCCCTCGGCTTTCGAGTCGAGCCACCCCTCCCTTAGGCGTCCGGGGTCCTCTTTCTATATAGTTTGCAGACATGTCAACTCTTAATAATTTCCCACGCGTCTCATTCATCCCAACCTGGCTCTTCATTAAAAAAAAAAAAAACGGTTCTTTTCCATTAAGATGCAGACGTTTGGCCCACATGCCCCACTGGTTTCCGTCGGAGGAGGATGACATCTCTTAGTAGACCTTCCCCGGGAGTCGGATAGTGGTAAGCTGCGTGTGCAGATTATTGTACGCCCCGTGTTTGGTGTTCCAGCAGATGATTCAATATTGGTCCGTCCCTTTTGTTTGTCTGTGCCTGTTTGCAATACCCACAGCTGCCTCAAAAGGATGCCATTCAGGATGTTTATTATGTACGCAAACTGTCTGTCCCTGCCATTTGGGCAGCATTACTTTATATACTCATAACTTTTATAACATGTACTGCTTTTCTACCAATGGGACTCGCTCTCCACAATGACAGCATCGTGCACAGTAAGTCCCTGCCCCGCAGAGCTTACACTCTGTTTTTTGCTGCCTGAGGCACACGACGATAAGGGGACCTGCCCAAGGTCACAAGGAGCCGATGCCGGGATTAGAACCAGGCTCCCCTGTACAAACTCAAGGTCGTTGTCCGAGTCGGTGCTTTTAGTCACCGAGCTGCTGCTTCAGCCCCTCCCAACCATATGAGATTTGCAGATCCTTCTCATCTTGTGGTTACATGACATCTCCTTTCTTCGCCAAGGCCGCCTCCACGGTTAGTGCGTGCGCGTTCGCGCGGCGTCACGCACACCTGTAGCAGGAGAGATTTGGAGTCCTGTAGGTAGAGGGGGAGGTGTGTTGGGGGGGGGCGTGCCTCATTGGGTGAACCGGTCACGTGACCATGGCCGTCGTGCTACAAAGACAAATAATTGTGTCACCTGTAGCTTCGCTCTTCCCGCCGCGCGCTTTACACGATCCCATTCACGTAATGTGTTTAATCGCGCAGCTCGCGCGGTCACGTGCGCACCTGATCAGCATGATTGCGGCCCTTAAACGTCTATAGTTTTATATATACAGATGAGCAGGTCCACCACCCCAGTTACACAAAATTATTATTTCACTCACTAATTAACTGATCAGCAGTTTTCAGAGTTTTGTACATATGAAGAAGAAGAGACCTGTGAGGTCAGGACAGCTTTGTAAATGCGAAGAAGAGACCTGTGAGGTCAGGACAACTTTGTAAATGCGAAGAAGAGACCTGTGAGGTTTGGACAGCTCTGTACACGTGAAAAAGAGACCTGCGAGGTTTGGAAAGCTCTGCACACGTGAAGAAGAGACCTGTGAGGTTTGGGAAGCTCTGTACACATGAAGAAGAGATCTGTGGGGTTTGGAAAGCTCTGTACACATGAAGAATAGACCTGTGAGGTTTGGAAAGCTTTGTACACATGAAGAAGAGACCTGTGAGGTTTGGAAAGCTCTGTACATGTGAAGAAGAGACCTGTGAGGTCTGGAAAGCTCTGCACACATGAAGAAGAGACCTGTGAGGTTAGGAAAGCTCTGTACATATGAATAAGTGGCCTGTGAGGTTTGGAAAGTTCTGTACATGTGAAGAAGAGACCTGTGAGGTTTGGAAAGCTCTGTACGTTTGAAAAAGAGACCCGTGAGTTTGGAAAGCTCATTAAACTATAATTTAACCAATACGCTATTAGAATCTTTTTTTAATTTAAATCTGTATTGTACATCCTTCCTAACACTTGTGTTGTGCAGCTCGGACACCGAGGTTTCTGCATTGAAGACGGCCCAGAGAATCAGGCCCTACATGGTTTAAACTTTGTAACACATTTGTATAAGTGTTTAGATGTCTTTAAGCTTTTCGCAACTGCAATATATCAGCCCGCAGCATAGCACAACGAGACTGCAACGGAGATAAGACCAAAATGAAAGGTTGAAATGAAACGAGAAATGTTGGCAATCCGTCAAAGCATGGAGCCAAACACAGAGCATTCAATAAAGCGAAGCAGAGATTGGCAGCGTGCGATGACTGTGGGGTCTGGCACTAAACAAACGTAACATTACACGCATTCTGCAAGTTGTGTCGACATTAATCATAATGATTATAATATTCACCCTTTCGGGTGGTTTGGTAATTTTCCCCTGGGAAGAAAGAGCTGCTTGAGCTTCAATCTGTACGTGTAGTGTACATGCAGTTTCATTAAACAACCTGCCATGTTCTTGGTTACAGTGGTTAACCCCCCCACCGCAGTATACCATCCCTAATGGGGGAGCAGCCTGCATTATTATCAGACTCCTTGGCTTGGTTTGGTGTGGCTCGTCTCCTGGCTGTATCATGTTCAGCATTTTTCCTTATCTCCCGCAAGCTAGGTGTGTTTCTTTGCTCTCCCCTCCCTCTCCCCCCTTCCCTCTCCCCCCTTCCCTCTCCCCCTCCCCTCTCCCCTCTCCCCCTCCTCCCCTCTCCCCCTCCCCTCTCCCCCTCCTCCCCTCTCCCCCTCCCCTCTCCCCCTCCCCTCTCGCCCTCCCCTCTCCCCCTCCTGTCCCCTCTCCCCCTCCCCTCTCCCCCTCCTCAACCCCCTCCCACTCTCCCACCCTCCCCCCCTTCCCTCTCCCTCTCCCCTCCCTCAAAACTGGTATTCACAGCCAAACTAGCCCACGCAACACGCTGGAACGTAACCCGTCTTTTTCACACCTCTGTTGACCAAGGGTTGGTCGTAGAGGAACACTTTCTTGGCTGGCTGGGGCACAAAGTACACAGGCCCAAGTGAGATTTTGACACCAAATAATACATAAGAAAAACTCTGATGCGTTGATGCACTGCACCATTTGCTCCCACGTTACATACAAAGTTTCTTCCGTACGGTGCATATCATTTGGCAGAGAGGTTTATGCCAGCTCTGACTCTGGGTCTTTCTTTGTGCACAAGGGGGCAGGGAAAGATTTTGCACAGAGACACGGGGGGGGGGGGGGGGTAATCCCACTGACATTAACGGGAGTTTCCATGCAATAGCGCCCCAGTTGGCACTATCAGAGGCTAATGAATAACCGTTACCGACTCCCAATACGTTATTGTAATAGCTGCATCCGGTAGCAAATACTGGAGAACGCACCTTTGTTACAAAGGATCTGCCTTCAGCGAGTGAGCCGGGACGAATGTCAAGGGTGCAGGAAAAGGCTTAAGAGGGTGCTGGGTGCAGGGATAGTGCAAACATAGTTCTGCATATCATCACCGGCAGTGCATTGCAAAAATGGATCAACCCCTTTACCTGCAAGAAGGGGGCGGGGATACTGACCTCCGATTCTAAAGGGATCCCCACTAAATCTCTACAATACTGCATATCTCCTGTGTCACTGACTTCTGCTTCTTCTCTCTCTGCTCCCTATGCTTGTGACTCTCCCTATGTTACAAAGAAAAAGGACAGGCCTCTCTCCATCCTGCCTCCTTCCAAGCACCAGTCCCAGTTAGTTTAGTTGCATCTTTGCTGCTAAGGAGCTCTCCGTACGGGTCACCTTTAACCATACAGAAGTATCTCCGCACAGCCTCAGGCTGGGGCCATAGAAGGGTGAGGAGTTCCGAGCCGCGCTGACGCTGAGGCTCGCCTGCTGAAATCTGCGCGATTTCATGCCCATGCAGGCGAGCCAGCGGGCGCGATCGGAGGCGGGGGGCGACTGAGGGAGGTGGGGCGTCCGCACGACTCAGCGCGGCCTGTCCTTCTATGGACTCGGCCTCAGAAGCAACGGGCACGATAAAAACCAATCGATAACGGTTATTGTTACTATCACATCAGGAGGACTTTGCTCCGTGCTGGACATGCATTTGTAATCATTAGCCACACGGTACATACAGAAGCAATGGCTTCAGAGATAACCTGCAGCTTATTGGGAAATATTGGTTGACTGGCAGACAGGCCACTACACATTGGGCGTTCCCTGTTTGAGTTGCTTTGTGTTTTTATCAGAGCAGATAAGGGGTCACCATCTATTTTATGGGGACCAGGAGTCAAGCCAATTGTTTGTTATATCTGACACCGGTTGTTAAGTTAAGTGAAGGGGGGAGGGGGCACGGGGGGGAAGGGCGCGGGGGGGGGGGGGAGATTCCTCTGCTTTAAGAAAATCCCAATTTAAATCAGAAGGGATTTTCTGCCAATTCTGTGGTTAAAGAATTGTTGCATTTTTATTTATCAAATGTTTTACCTGGAAGTCATATAATGGAAGACAAAAATACCCAATGCCACGTCCATCATCACAAAAATATATAGTTACATGCTTCGCTATTTGTCTTCTCATGAGTTAGGGTCATTTAGTTCAACTCTTGGGCCAACGCGTTCTAAGCCTGCAGCCACGTCACGGCATGACCAGTATGCAGCCACGTCACGGCATGACCAGTATGCAGCCAGGTCACGGCATGACCAGTATGCAGCCACGTCACGGCATGACCAGTATGCAGCCACGTCACGGCATGACCAGTATGCAGCCACGTCACGGCATGACCAGTGTGCAGCCACGTCACGGCATGACCAGTATGCAGCCACGTCACGGCATGACCAGTATGCAGCCACGTCACGGCATGACCAGTGTGCAGCCACGTCACGGCATGACCAGTGTGCAGCCACGTCACGGCATGACCAGTATGCAGCCACGTCACGGCATGACCAGTATGCAGCCACGTCACGGCATGACCAGTATGCAGCCACGTCACGGCATGACCAGTATGCAGCCACGTCACGGCATGACCAGCGTGCAGCCACGTCACGGCATGACCAGTATGCAGCCACGTCACGGCATGACCAGCATGCAGCCACGTCACGGCATGACCAGTATGCAGCCACGTCACGGCATGACCAGTATGCAGCCACGTCACGGCATGACCAGTATGCAGCCACGTCACGGCATGACCAGTATGCAGCCACGTCACGGCATGACCAGTATGCAGCCACGTCACGGCAAGACCAGTATGCAGCCACGTCACGGCA
Organism: Ascaphus truei; assembly: GCF_040206685.1. NCBI lineage: Eukaryota > Metazoa > Chordata > Amphibia > Anura > Ascaphidae > Ascaphus > Ascaphus truei. The sequence goes on along the minus strand of NC_134505.1, from coordinate 3,133,057 downwards.
CGACCAGTCTGCAGCCACGTCACGGCACGACCAGTATGCAGCCACGTCACGGCATGACCAGTATGCAGCCACGTCACGGCACGACCAGCATGCAGCCACGTCACGGCATGACCAGTATGCAGCCACGTCACGGCATGACCAGTATGCAGCCACGTCACGGCATGACCAGTGTGCTGCCACGTCACGGCATGACCAGTATGCAGCCACGTCACGGCATGACCAGTATGCAGGTCCTAACACTGGCTGCGAGAATTCCCATTTACCTCTGCAGTGGAGGGAGAAATGTCTCCATAGATATGTCTTCCACAGATGCATGAAAACACCTGGTACGTAAAGTGGGGAGGGGTGAGCTTAAACCCAGGAGGGGTCACTAACCTCCAAATAACTGTTACCAGTAATACATTGAGAGTTACCTCTCGTTTCCCAGTATGATCTGGGCACAGAGGTATGGTGACATTACACGGTGACATTAAATGAACAGAAGTTATACTCAAAGAACTAGATTGGTCATCACTCGAGTCTAGGCGCAAAGTTCACCTTTCCTGTCTTGCCTTTAAATTCTTCATGGGCAAGCTACCCAGCTATCTGAACAAGCTCCTCACCGCGACCACATGCAGCACTTATCATCTGAGATCAGACTCCAAAAGACTGTTCATGGTCCCAAGGCTCAACAAAGTATCCGGGCGTTCCTCCTTCTCTTACCGTGCACCCCAAAACTGGAACAACCTACCAGAGACTCTCATATCCACCACCAGTCTAAGTTCTTTCAAATCTAAGGCTGTCTCACACTTTAATCTGGTCTGTAACTGTTTCATACGCTCATAATTTATATTATCTCTAGCTGTGCATGCAATGTCTTGTATATAATGTATACCCTGCTCATTTATGTAACTGTACTTGTAATCATGTATTATTTGTTTTACTCTGTGCCCAGGACATACTTGAAAATGAGAGGTAACTCTCAATGTATTACTTCCTGGTAAAATATTTTATAACTAAATACATTCAGTTTACAGACATTTCAAGACACTGGAGATGATAGAGGATTGTGGGCGTAAGTAACAGAAACAGGCACAGATTTAAATGTGAGAGTGCTGAAGCCTGAACGAGGCCCTGTATCTGAGCCGCAACGACAAAAAGAAAACTTCGGATTCCCGTTTTGGAAACGTTTATACTAGATTTACGCTCTAAAAACAGTGGGGAGAGGCAGATATCCTTGGTAAAATACACGCTTTTTATTCTTTAGAAATAGAGTGGATCTTTTGTTTCGTAAAGAGAAAAAAACCAGCGGTACTTCTGGTAATATGTAAACAAATGTGATTATCTCTCGTGTTTGAAATACACCGTCCCTCACACTACAATCACGCTTTGTTCTCTGGTTCCCTGTTCACTCCCCATAACTCCTTCCTAACGACTCGTGTCCATATTCACAGCCTCTATCACCAGAGTGTCCCGGTGGCTTCCCTAAAAATACTGGACAGAATAGTGAAAGGTGCGACACGCTCAAGAGAGACACTGTTATGGAACAAGAGCCACATTTCTGACTCACCCCCCTCTCTCCTTTGCAGTTTCTGCCTGTCAGAGTTTATTCCCAGCTGCATGGAGTCTGCAGACACATACTGTGCCTGCGTGGCTTGCAACAATGTTGCACTCCTTGCCTGCGAGCATGACATCAGTGAGCTGCTACAGCAGTCTCTGAGATCCTCACCAGAATGGGCTAGTCTGCCCCCCCTCCTGTTTGTTCAGACATGGTCTGCCCCTAGACTTTTCCTTTGCCCACACCGCACCTCACTTCCTTTTCAACCCTGGAGACAGTGAGTAAAGAACCTTTCTCTGTTTATAACCCTTGGTGAGGCCATCTCTTTTTACCGGTTCCTAACTAATAATCACCAATACACACCATCCACAAGCATCTGTACCCTGCTACCTTTTCCCAATAAAGTGGAGGAAATATTACAGGACTTGGAGTGATTTAAAAGGGAACTGTGTTAATGCTATCGGGAGCCATTCATACCAACGTGCCCTGGCTTCAGAATAGTAAAAAGAGGACCGTGTGCCTTGGGAAATACACACAGAGGAGCTGCTACCCACAGCCTTTATGCTAAAGATACAAGCGAGCAGCTTACGTAGCAAATATATAAACAGCAGTCTCTCACCACATTGCACAAGCACGTTGCTACACAGAGCCACAAGCCTCTACACAGCAAACTACCACAGCTTTATGCAAAGACAGTGAGCAGCCTTACTTTGCTAATACTACACAAAGGAATCACACAGCAGCTACTACTCAAAGACTCTATGCTATACAGAATAGTCTCTGCACCCCAGGACAAGCAGCAGCTTCACTCTGCCAGACAGGGCAGCAAGCTTTATACAGCAAACTGCACACAGCCTTGCAACTAACAGTGCTTCTCTCACAATACCTAATTGCCTTTTTCTCTGTCTGAGTCCACCCGCTGCTCAGCCCCACAGTGAGGAGCCAACGGACATCTGTAAGTACAGCTACCCCAACGCTGCACGCTGCAGGACACCGCTCGGCATCATCTGAGACAGACGCCCATCGCTGACAGGTAAAAGACCGCACGCCACACGCACTGGCAAAGGCCTACACACACCTACAGCATGGCAGAACTCAGAGCCTCACCAGACATCACGCAGGAAAGCGATCTCTCAGACACAGAGACCGCTGCGCATCTGCAACAGGCGCAGGCAGGCGCAAGGCCTAAACGGACAGTCACACTGACACAAAAGGCCCGCGAAAAATATGAGAGCGACATTGAAGCACACCGCGAAAGGTTAGAGAAGGCCTGGGAGGACACTGGTCGTGAAATATGTAACGTTGCAAGCACTAGTGATCAGGAGAAACAAATTAGGCAAGCTATAGCCCAATTGAGGTCAAGTCACAAACGTTACCAAATGCTGTCACAAACATATCTCGCCTACCTAAAAAGAATTAACACAGAGGAAAGCCTCAGCGAACGCGACCAGCAGGAGGCAACTGACCTGGAGCGTGACGGCTTCGTGCAGACCACTATTACTGAGGCCGAAGACCAGAGAAAAGACCTTTTGCTGGAAACTGCATCGCAGCGCTCAAGCATATCCAGACACTCATCAAGGTCAGCAAGATCAGTGCAATCTAACGCGTCCAGCGCAAGCACAAACGCTACCAAGGCGCGAGCCGCCGCAGAGGCCGCACGTGCCAGGGCCGAATATAGTCGCAGAGAGGCAGCAGTAAGGGCAGAAAAAGCGCGCATAGAAGAGGAGGAGCAGAATGCCACTGCTACCGCTGCCGCTGCAAATGCCGCCGCTGCTGCTACCGCCAACGCCGCCGCTGCTACCGCCGCCGCCGCTGCCAATGCCGCCACTGCGCGTAGGAAAGCCGAATTTGATGCGGAACTAGAGGCGCTTAATCAAGAGAAGGAAGCCGCCGCCGCCATAGCCCAAGCTGAAGTCCTAGAAGCAGCCGCGCAACAGGATGGCGGGGAGCTACCGTACAGACGGATAGCCTCAGAGGATCCAGCCCAACGCACTGAAGACTACGTAAGGAGCCTCTTCAGTGTAAACACCAGCGCACCATCTCAACACGGAGGGAGCGACACCACAGACAACGAAAACTCGCTAGGACCACGAGGAGAAGATGCTGCTCCGTCAATGGCACACGCTGCCTGGGATAGCCACAGCCGCAACAGTGATCCACACGCCAGAGCGCACACGGATGCACCACAACAGGCTCGTAATCCAGGTACACCCACGCGGGAGAAAACAGCCCCTCACACTGGCCAGCAGCCATCACGCGTCCACGCCAAGGAAGAGGCGACCGCACAGACCGTCCCAGCAACTACCTCAGAACGGGGCAAACGCGCCGACGTCTCAGGTCTGACAGACATAGCCAAGTACATGATCCGGCGCGACTTGGTGCACGCAGGACTCATCAACTTCGACGACCGCCCTGAGAACTACCGGACGTGGAAGTTCACGTTCAAAGACGCAATCGACAGCTTGGACTTCTCAGCAAGGGAAGAGCTCAACCTGTTAGTTAAGTTCTTGGGGAACGTATCCAGGGAGCAAGTGCAGAGACTTCGGACGGCAAACGCACATCAACCCCAAGTAGGTCTGGACCTAGTGTGGGAAAGGCTAGAAGAGACCTATGGCAGCCCTGAAGCAGTCGAGGATTCACTCTTCAAAAGAATCGAGAGCTTCCCCAAGATCACGAGTAAAGACTACTCGAAGTTACGAGATCTTGGAGACCTGCTGCAAGAACTGGAGTTCGCAAGGAAAGACCATTCCTTAATAGGTCTCAACGCCCTAGATTCAGCTCGTGGAGTGAGACCCATCCTGGAGAAGCTACCCTTCAACCTCCAAGAAAGGTGGCTTTCACAAGGTTCCAAATACAAAAGGGAGAAGCAGGTTGTCTTCCCCCCATTCTCATTCTTCGTGAGCTTCATCTGCGAAGCGGCAAAGACAAGAAACGACCCCAGCTTCGTCTTAGGGGCGCAAACCACATCCAGCGCCAGCCACCCGAGGAACGAAAGGTCAACAGCAAGGTGCAAGGACTCCAGAACACCCATCTCGGTCCACAGGACGGACGTGCCCCCTACGACCCACGCGAGTCCCAGCCAGACGGCCGACAGGGACAAAAAATCAAGGGACCTTAACAAAGAATGCCCTATCCACAAAAAGCCGCATCCACTTAACAAGTGCTTCGGATTCAGGATGAAACCCATAGAGGAGCGAAAGAACCTACTCAGGGAATGGGGAGCCTGTTTCAAATGTTGTGCTTCCACAACTCATTTATTCAAGGACTGCAAAGAAGCTATGAAATGCACAGAGTGCGATAGCGACAGGCACATAGCCGCTCTACACCCGGAAGCTATGAAGCCCAAAGCAAGCAAAGCCCCTAACCCTCCGACAAAGCAGGGCGGGGAGGAAGAAGTGGGAGACACCCCCCCCCCCGACGTCAGTAGCATCCAAATGCACAGAAGTATGCGGAGAAGGAGACGACGGTAGATCTTGCTCTAAAATATGTCTGGTAGCAGTGCACCCAGAGGGACAACCCCAAAGAGCCAAACGGATGTATGCAATCATCGACGACCAGAGCAACCGATCGCTGGTCAGGTCAGAATTCTTCGATATGTTCGGCATACAAGACAGTACTTCTCCTTACACTCTCAGAACGTGCGCAGGGCGAATGGAGACTACAGGGAGAAGAGTGAATGGCTACACCATATGCTCAATAGACGGCAAAGTGAGCATGCCCCTTCCCACACTCATCGAGTGCAATCACATGGCGGAAGATAGGACTGAGATCCCCACGCCAGACGTGGCGCGACACCATCCCCATCTAAAAACCATTGCCGATCATATCCCACCACTAGACGAAGATGCCCAGATCCTGCTGCTACTTGGCAGAGACATCATGAGAGCACACAAGATCCGCGAACAGCGAAATGGGGACCACAACGGCCCAAGCGCCCAAAGGCTCGATCTAGGATGGGTGGTAGTTGGAGAAGTATGCATAGACAGGATACGAGGACCCGACAACGTAGGCACCCTACAGACGAACTTGTTGGAAAACGGTCGTATATCCCACTTCAAACCTTGTCCGAACCACTTTCAGGTCCACGAGAAGCTGGAGACCAAAAGGAACTACGGAGACGCGCCTGTGGCAAGAAAATACCCCAATGACCTAGGGAGTACAGTGTTCCAGACAACAAAGGACGACGACAAACAGGCGCCATCAATGGAAGACAAAGAATTCTTGAGGTTAATGGATAAGGAGCTCTTCAAGGACGAATTGGGCAGTTGGGTGGCCCCACTACCTTTCCGCTCGCCAAGAAGACGCCTCCCAAACAACAGAGACCATGCTATGTCTAGGCTCGCTTCGCTCCGCCGTAACCTACAAAGGAAACCGGAGACCAAGGAACACTTTGTGGCCTTCATGCAAAAAATCTTCCACAGTGGCCATGCAGAGTCGGCGCCCCCAATGAAAGAAGGCGAAGAATGCTGGTACCTCCCGTCGTTTGGCGTCTACCACCCCCAGAAACCTGGCCAGATCCGAGTGGTATTCGACTCCAGCGCTCAGCATCAGGGAGTCTCCCTAAACGATGTTCTCCTCACCGGGCCGGATCTGACGCACAGTCTTCTGGGAGTGCTGATCCGCTTCCGCAAGGAACCTATCGCCGTAACCGCAGACATTCAACAGATGTTCCACTGCTTCCTTGTGCGAGAAGACAACCGTAACTACCTAAGATTCCTGTGGTACCAAGATGACGACGTAGAAAAAGAAATCACGGAGTACCGCATGAAAGTACATGTCTTCGGGAACAGCCCATCACCTGCAGTGGCAGCCTACGGCCTCAGAAGAACGGCCCAAGACGGAGAAGCAGGGTTCGGGAAAGACGCCAGGAGCTTCGTCGAAAGAGACTTCTATGTGGACGACGGATTAAAATCAGTTCCCACCGAAGAAGAAGCCGTAGATCTACTCAAGAGGACACAAAAGATGTTAGCGAAGGCCAACCTAAGGTTGCACAAAATAGCTTCCAACAGTGCCACAGTGATGAAGGCGTTTCACGCAGATGATCAAGCACCAGATCTCAAGAATTTGGATCTGGGGACCGACACGCCTCCCATACAGCGGAGCCTGGGGATAAGCTGGAATCTTAAAACAGACACCTTTACGTTCCAGGTAGCCATCGAAGAAAAACCCTTCACACGTCGCGGAGTCCTGTCCACCGTTAACAGTCTCTACGACCCGCTAGGATTCGTGGCTCCTGTCACTATACAAGGGAAGTCCCTCCTCAGAGAAATGTCCTTCGAAAAACAGGAATGGGACACCCCACTACCTCCAGAAAAACGGAAAGAGTGGGAAACGTGGAAACACTCCTTGAAGGCCCTCGAGCAACTTCAAATCCCACGCCCCTATTCACCTATATCTCTCACCGCCGCACACAGCAAAGAGCTTTGCGTGTTCTCAGATGCCTCCACCAAAGCTATAGCAGCGGTGGCCTACCTAAAAACCACGGACGTGGATGGAAGTTGCCACATCAGGTTCATCCTTGGCAAAGCTAAGCTGGCGCCACAACCTGACCATACTATACCCAGACTCGAGCTGTGTGGTGCAGTGTTAGCAGTAGAACTGGCGGAGCTTATCGAGAATGAGATGGACAGCAAACCAGATGCCGTCAAACTCTACACAGATAGCAAGGTGGTACTGGGATACATCTACAATAAGAAAAGGAGATTCTACGTATACGTAGCTAACCGTGTAGAAAGAATCAGGAAGTCAACCCAACCAGAACAATGGCACCACGTGCCCACAGAGCAAAATCCCGCAGATCACGCCACCAGATCAGTACCCGCATCTCAACTGCAGAATACGTCGTGGCTCACAGGACCAATGTTTCTTGCGCAGCCTGCGGAAACGCTACCAACCCCAGTTGACGATTTTGAACTCGTGGATCCCGAAAAGGATACGGAGATAAGGCCCCTACAAGTATCCGTGGTACTCACCAATGTATCGCACAAAAACGCATTCGGATCACATCGATTCCAACGCTTCTCAAAGTGGACGGCCCTTCTGCGAACAGTAGCCCGTCTCGGGCATATAGCCTCCTCCTTCCGCCAGACACCAGATGGTAAAACTACCGGCTGCCACGGCTGGCACATCTGCAAAGAGCTGCGCACCGTAGAGGAAATTACAAAGGCTAAGGAAACTGTTCTCAGTCATGTTCAAAGAGAAACATATGCGGAAGAGATCAAATGCATTCGCGGAAAGAAGAGTGTTAACGAAAACAGTCCACTTTGGAAGTTGAATCCCTTCATCGACAAAGACGGCCTCATGAGAGTAGGAGGCCACCTCAATAAGTCCCAACTGAGCAGGGAGGAAAGCAACCCTCTTATCATCCCTGGCCGGCATCACATCGCCACTTTGTTGGTGCGCCACTACCACGAACAAGTCATGCATCAGGGACGACACTTCACCGAAGGCGCCATTAGGGCGGCGGGCATTTGGGTCGTTGGCATGAAAAGGTGCGTGGCCAGTAATCTCCACAAATGTGTTAGGTGCCGAATGCTGAGAGGCAAAAGCCAAGACCAAAGGATGGCGGATCTACCTGTCGACAGACTTAACACAGAACCCCCCTTTACCTATGTAGGACTCGATGTATTTGGGCCCTGGATGGTCATCTCACGTAGAACTAGAGGCGGGCTAGCAAACAGCAAACGATGGGCGGTACTCTTCACCTGCATGAGTACACGAGCTATACACATCGAGGTTATAGAATCTATGGATGCTTCAAGCTTCATAAATGCCCTCAGAAGGTTCTTTGCAGTCAGAGGACCAGTTAAACAAATACGCTCCGATTGTGGTACCAATTTCGTTGGAGCATGCAAGGAATTACAAGTGGACTTTTAAGAGACATTGTGGTGCATCAAGCTAACCAAGAGCTACGCACCCACCTGGCTTCCCTTACTGGAAGGCCTGGCCAAAGGACTTTGATGCCAGTGGTACCAGCCGGTTTCACATTGCTATGGAAATATGGACCTTTGCAGTATATTGTTATGTTGTATGTATTGTACATATGTTCCACATAGCTTGCCATATAGTGGTTTCTACAGATACCAGACGGGGAGTGTTATGGAACAAGAGCCACATTTCTGACTCACCCCCCTCTCTCCTTTGCAGTTTCTGCCTGTCAGAGTTTATTCCCAGCTGCATGGAGTCTGCAGACACATACTGTGCCTGCGTGGCTTGCAACAATGTTGCACTCCTTGCCTGCGAGCATGACATCAGTGAGCTGCTACAGCAGTCTCTGAGATCCTCACCAGAATGGGCTAGTCTGCCCCCCCTCCTGTTTGTTCAGACATGGTCTGCCCCTAGACTTTTCCTTTGCCCACACCGCACCTCACTTCCTTTTCAACCCTGGAGACAGTGAGTAAAGAACCTTTCTCTGTTTATAACCCTTGGTGAGGCCATCTCTTTTTACCGGTTCCTAACTAATAATCACCAATACACACCATCCACAAGCATCTGTACCCTGCTACCTTTTCCCAATAAAGTGGAGGAAATATTACAGGACTTGGAGTGATTTAAAAGGGAACTGTGTTAATGCTATCGGGAGCCATTCATACCAACGTGCCCTGGCTTCAGAATAGACACACACACGCCCCTCTCATCTCTCTCTCTGCTCCTTGTTGTTTCCTCCTCTCCTTGGCCCCATCCCCAGGGCTCCTGACACCTCCTCCTGATTGGCTGCATTACCCAGCAAAGGGTGAAAGATCTCATCTTTGATGCCTGAAGTACAGAGAGCGAGAGGGATTTGCCCAAAGTTGCAACGAGCTGACCCCGGCATTAGAACACTCCACAAAGGCAGCTTGCCCACTGTACTACTCAATGTCTTATTTCATCCTATCTTCACTTTGCCAAAGTCTGAATCAGGGAGTTATTGGGGAGTACGACACAAGGCCGTGGCTTGTCTGGTTTGTATATATCAGATATAGCCGCGGCTGAATTGTGTTGTGTTGGAATAGGTTCAGTGTTCCTATGCAGGCCTCCAGACCGGGAGCCCGGCATAAGCATTCTATCAGCCCTGCTTATCAGTAACCTGTTGAGTGCCATGTGTGCAATGGCCGTGAGTGACCATGAGGTATTCTTGCAGTGAACACGGAATTTTTGCGACTTGGCCCTTGGTGAACGGAAGCCGCCCCCGACGCGTTTCGCTTACAATATTTTATTTTTTTTACACGCATTAATGGACGGGGTTCTTCACCGCACCTCCGAGGAACTCAGTGCATCAGGCTGATGTTATAGCAGCAGGAAACCGGGAGAAGAAAGAATTGTGTAACCTTTACTATATTATTATTAATATCGTTTATTTGTAAAGCACCCACAGTTTCCGCAGCGCGGTACTATGTGGGTACAGAGTTATGTATACGACAAACAGAATGACATATAAGGTAACCATATTTTTCCCGGCACAGATGTCGCACGTGGGATCGGCGCGTTTCACAATGACAGTATAGCGCGCGGGGCGCAGCACGTAGGAATGTTATGCACACAGCCCCTGCCCCGCAGAGCTTACAATCTATGTTTTTGGTGCCGGAGGCACAGGGAGATAAAGCGACTCGCGAGAGGAGCTGACTGTATTTGAACCCGGCTCCCCTGCTGTGGACCCCGTGTCATCGTTATCACTAACTGGGCCGCTCCTTCACTATATAAGAAAAGCTTATTCTTAGGATTATGATCCAGTTTGCCATGAGACATCGCCAGCCTCACAGCTCAGGGGGCTGCAACTTGTGCTTCGGCTTTTTCTGTCCCTACCTCACTCCCCTCCCCCATCTTGCTCCACGTTTTGTCCCCAGACCGTGCAGGACACCCCCGGCTTTCACAACTCGCATTAACCGGGATTATGGGTATTAGTGCCGGCCAATTAGCCTCTTTCTTGGTAATGAGACTGTTTCCCTTTCATCTAAATCCAGGTGATAACACAAAAGTGCCTCCGGGCCCGCAGGTGTGTGCCAGCTCTCTGCGGTGGGTTGGGTTCATCTTCTAATTTCTCCTTTGTGTGTGTGTGTCAGCGTGACCCAGAGCTAATCATTGGAGTTCTCTGCTCGGAAGATATCGCTGGTGCCAAGTGCAACGAGCCAGCCTCAGACGCAATATGCGCCTGGGAAGATTGCTTCAGATCCTCTGTCTGATCCCGTCTCCAACATGGGAGAGCAGTGAATATGCCAAGCTTCCTTATTTGGAGATGTGTTTCTGTCCCCGGCAGAAATAGGATCTGCCATGCGCTCCTCTTCCAGCAAACCGGTTTAACAAAAGCAGTGGGGTTTTCTTCCTGGTCCCGAGAGAGCTGAAACTTGCAACGCTCTACGTAACATATGTTTTATATTTAATGGGGCACATCCCTCCGAAAGCCAGTGTGAACTAATTCCCGTGACATGTTTAAGGGCTCTCAACTGGGTAATTGATACCTTTTTAACCAAATCTGGCAACTATACGTCATTTTTATGTGCTATTAAAGTGAGACTTGGGATGGGTTTAATCTCCTTTGACTGCTCACTTTTGTGTGATATCTCTGTGTGATCGGTGAGCCAGAGTCCTACCTCCCCGTATCTTTGTTGGTTCTCTGATAAGGACGGGGGGGATAAGGGTTAAGAAAACACTTGGTTGACAAACACCCTCTTAGGCCGCGTTTATAGTTGGCGCGCGCATGCGACAGAGCGCGTGGCGGTGCGTGCGCCTCTTGGCCGAGCGATGTGTGACCTTTGGGCACTTTTAGATGGAGGCGAAGGGGGAGGCGTGGGGGACGCGTCACTAGGCTGTCTCACCCCCATTGGCTGAACCGCAAATCTTCCGCGCGTTCGCTCTTCGTCGTGCCGCGCGCACTATGGCCAGCCCGATAGAGTTGCTGCACTATGTTTGCACAGCGCGCGAAATCGCCGCCGTCGCGCTCACTACAATGGCGGCCTTATTCAGCGGAGAAATTCAACTGGACGACTATGTGGGATTGCACCTTAAAAGGAGATCTCCCCTAACCCTTCCCCCCTTTTTTACATGGACGAGAAGCAGGGGGTCCCCAGTGCTGAACCATGTTAATTTGAGCTCCGAGAATCCCCCATGCCCCCCGAGATACTTACAAGAGAAGGTAGCGCCGTCCCTTCCTTGTATTTAAATCCCTATGCAAGCCACATATGACGGCCTAATGCGCCATTTTGTTTCCCCTGGTTGGGACGGTACGGGAGCTAAGTTCAGCTGAAATGGATCCAGGATGGGTCCCCGAAGTTGGGGAGGAGGGGAGGGGGGGCGTTGAACATGAGGAACTGCACCTTTAAATGAAGAGACCCTTTTATTTAAAAAATAAAATGTATATATCCTTCAAAAGAAGTATTGTATTATTTAACATCTATGGGGTCATAGTGACTCCCTCTGTCCCTCATGTTTCTACTCTCCCTTCCTTATGGATTGTATAAGGGCCCTCCTTATTTACTGTACCAGTGCACTGTATGTTAACATGGTGGCGTCTTATAAATAAAGGACATTAATAATAATGACCAGTCTGTTATTCCTTGACCAATGGAGCCTCCATACGCCCTTCCCTTAAAAATTCACCACAACACCATATATGAGGTAAAGGGGCCACAACTGGGAGGTCCACACCTTCTCACCATGTCACTCCCCATCGAGGTCATGATCCTTTCTATCATGACTCGCCAAATGCCTCATTGGCCGTCTTCCTGTCCACCAAACCCTAGGGTCAGCGTGTGCCCCTATTACATCACCAGGGACCACTTATGGGTCAACTGTACCTTGAGCCTGCTTAATGGTGAGAATTAGCCATGGACCTCCTGACCGTACCACTTTGACCAATGTCCAAACCCATCTTCACCAGGCAGAGTTGGGTGGGAATGATTCTCCTCCTCCATTTTTCTGTAGGTAAGTGGCTCTCCCCTGTACCCATCCCAAATGAACCCTAACTCGACCAGAGGGCTAGCCCCCTCCCCCCCTCCTCATGCACACTCCTTTCTTAGTCCAGGCGGTTCTTTTCTAATTGATTGCCCAGTTTCCCCTGGTCTTATGAAGTCTTGATTTGTGTGTGAAGGAAGCAATGGGATAAGTTCACACTACTTGGTAGACCACTTTTGTAGCTGGGGGTTCAAAAGGCTGGCCCAATGGCTACTACTAAATTGTGCATGCAACAGTTAGTGATTGGCTATGTCATGTTAGTGCTTAACCAGCTTAGATAAATATAACTAATTAACTAGTGATAGATTAATTGAAGCATTCAAAAAGAGATGGAGAAACACTGCATTGTAGTAGCAGAGGAGGGAGAGGGAGTAGGGGGTATGATGCCTTTTATTGTACCAACAAGGAGTTGCTATGTCCCAAGCTTTGGAACCTCGAAAAAGCCGCGCCTGCTGCTGTTAGCAAATAATAATAATATTTGTGAAGGTAATGAGAATAATGCTCATGCTTCTCTTCCGATCACCAGCGGGGGCGCTAGCGTTTCACCCTGCCACACCCTGAAAGCAGCTTGTGTATGTGCTGAACGAAGCATTTAAAACATACTTGCTATGAAAATCCAGTCCTTAAGGCAACAGAAAGTTGGTTGAGAGAAAAAAAAATACAAAATAAAAAAGGTATTCCCCCCCCCCCCCCCGGAGCCAGGGACAGATTTTTTGTATGTGAGTGTAACAGAGCGGAGTTAGAAATGTATCACCATGTGTGAAAAGACAAGAAGGTGGCGAATGTAACAGGAGGATACTCAGAACACAGGGAAGCAGCGACATAACTACCATTTTTGGGCCGCCATGGAAACAAAATTTGAACGGCTCCCCCACCTCTCTCATCCGCCGCCCCCTCCCCTAATCTCCGCCCTTCGATCTCACTCAATCCCCGCTCCTCTTCCACACTCAATCCCTCCACCTTTCTCATCCAGCGCCCCCTTCTCTCAATCTCTCACCCTTCTATCTCACTCAATCCTCCTCCCTCCACACACCCCCCTCTCACACTGAGCCCCACTCCTTTTTACACTCAATCCCCCTCCTCTCACACTCAATCCTCCTCTCTTAATCTCCCCCTTCTATCTCACTCAATCCCCCCTCCTCTCACACTCAGTCCCCCTCCTCTCACACTCAATCACCCCTCCTCTTTCACACTCAATCCCCCCTCCTCTCACACTCAATCCCACCTCTCACTCAGTTCCCCTCCTCTCACACCCAACCCCCCTCTTCTAACACTCAATCCCCCTACTCTCACACTCCCTCCCCCTTCCTCTCACACTCAATCATCTCCTCCTCTCACACTCCATCCCCCCTCCTCTCACACTCAATTCCCTCCTCTCACACTCAATCCCCCTCATCTCACTCAATCCCCACTCCTCTCACACTCAATCCCCCTCCTCTCACACTCAATTCCCCCTCTCACACTCAATCCTCTCCTCCTCTCACACTCAATCCCCCCTCCTCTTTCACACTCAATCCCCCCTCTCACACTCAATTCCCCCTCCTCTCACACTCAATCACCCCTCCTCTCACACTAATCCACCCATCTCTCAAACTCAATCCCCACTCCTCTTTCACACTCAATCCCCCCTCCTCTCACACTCAATCCCTCCATCTCACACTCAATCCTCTCCTCTCACACTCCATCCCCCCTCCTCTCACACTCAATCCCCTCCTCTCACACTCAATCCCCCCCATCTCACTCTCAATCCCCACTCCTCTTTCACACTCAATCACCCCATCTCTCACCCTCAATCCTCCCTCCTCTCACACTCAATCCCCCCATCTCTCAAACTCAATCCCCACTCCTCTTTCACACTCAATCCCCCTCTCACACTCAATCCCCCTCCTCTCACACTCAATTCCCCCTCTCACACTCAATCCTCTCCTCCTCTCACACTCAATTCCCCCTCCTCTCACACTCAATCATCCCTCCTCTCACACTAATCCACCCATCTCTCAAACTCAATCCCCACTCCTCTTTCACACTCAATCCCCCCTCCTCTCACACTCAATCCTCTCCTCCTCTCACACTCAACCCCCTCTCCTCTTTCACACTCAATCCCCCTCCTCTCACACTCAATTCCCCCTCTCACACTCAATCCTCTCCTCCTCTCACACTCAATTCCCCCTCCTCTCACACTCAATCACCCCTCCTCTCACACGAATCCACCCATCTCTCAAACTCAATCCCCACTCCTCTTTCACACTCAATCCCCCCTCCTCTCACACTCAATCCCTCCCTCTCACACTCAATCCTCTCCTCCTCTCACACTCAACCCCCTCTCCTCTTTCACACTCAATCCCCCCTCACACTCAATTCCCCCTCCTCTCACACTAATCCACCCCTCCTCTCACACTCAACCACCCCTCCTCTAACACTCAATCACCCCCCCCCCCTCCCAGCCCCTCTCTGCTCTTCTATTACCCGACAAGGTGGGATCGTGGTAAAGGAAATACTTGGCTGACAAACACTTTCCCGGTCCCTGCTAAGAATCGCACATTTAAAATAAGATGAAGCATATTTTTTGTTTCCCTTATCTTGGAATGAGGGGCCTTTCTCTTATTTGTATCTGTACGGCTTCATATTCCGCTGGGGTTTATTTGCCTTTCTCTGGGCTCTATCTCACTATAAATATAGGTCATGAACTAATTACAGGTTTGTATCTACACCCCTTACTTATTATCATACCTACACAAGTCCTGTGTTGTTGGGATATTTAGGGGCCCTGTGTATGAAGGTAAAACTGGGGGAATTCCAGCACTGAGCCAGGGACACACAAAGCATTCTGCAAGACTATTGTGGCCACATGACCATTGCCCCAGCGGTCACCCAAAGGCTATTTGCACAGTTGTGCAGTGGAAGAGACCCTGGGTGGCCCTTTAGTACAGTGTGTGCAGCACCCGGTTCTGTACATAGCATGTTGCAGGCACAATGGATCCCTGCCCTGTACGCCTTACTGTTTCATATTGATTGTCCGAGGCACAGGGGGATCGATCTCATGGCGCAAGGAGAGCCGACAGTGGCATTCCAAGGCTGAGCTCAGACTGGCCTCTACGGCCGCGCGCTTGCGTGTGCGCCTCCGCCGCGCGCTCCGGCAGCCCAGCGATCTGTACTCAAACCGCAGGAGTCTGGCCGCGGCGTTTGGGGGGGGGGGCGTGACGAACACCTCACCTTTGTTGGCTGAACCATCTCACGTGTCGCGACTGCAGCCCCAAATGTCAATTTAGGTTGCGGCGGCAAAATGTCGCAGCGTCGACGCTGTGGTTTGCCGCCACAAGCAGTTTCTAGTGTGACAACTGTCATCCACTAGCCTCAGAGAGCGACGAACGTGCGCGCGCACGTTGGGTAGCATCCTGTCCGTTCGGGGTTCACCCACTTCTAGGCACGGCGGCTACTCCTTCACATTCATGATTGATGTATGTGTTTATTTGAACACCCACACGTCTCTCTGCACCACAGTGGGAGTTACGTGGAGATGGAACCAACACATCTCCTGCACAATCCTCTGACTGGGGTAGTTAAAAGTTCATGTGGAAGATGAAGCACACACATTCCTCGCATCTCACGTCACCCTGCTGCTCATTTAGCTGCTATTAGCCCATGTTTTGTAGGAGAGAAATGTTGGCTTCCATTGTTACGTCTCCTCCTAGGGGCGGCTAAGCGAGCGGCAAGCCAGGATCAGCAGGTCCTACTCTATGAGAAGAAGCACAACTCTAGCAGCATGTATATAGTGATATGTAGAGATAATGGCTCCTATTGGACGTGTATTGGGGACTCCGTTGTTTGTTGTAGTAGACTTGGGGTCACTTTCCCAGTGGAACTCCAGTTGACACAATGAAATATGTGCACATATGGTGCTGTGGGTCTGAGTTTTGGTCTTGCCAAGGTTGTGTGTGTCTAATTGTAATGTTCGACATACACAGTCTTAGTAAGCTCAAACCCCAAATCCACTACATTGTGTGTGTATGTATATATATATAAAATAATAAATATATATATATATACCATACTTTATATAAGTTATGGTGGGTGAAAAAGGCGACAAAAAAACCTCCACCATATAGCATATAGGAAATAAAAATATCCCTTGTGAGCACATTCACATAGACAGGTCTGCAACCCTGCATGTCATTTCCCATAATCCCTTGCTGCAGTGGGAGCATTGCATTCTAGGTGATAATGGTGAAAGGCAGGGTTGCAGACCTGTCTAAGGCTGGGGCCATAGAGGGGTGAGGGGTTCGGAGCCGCGCTGACGCTGAGGCTCGCCTGCTGAAATCTGCGCGATTTCATGCCCATGCAGGCGAGCCAGCGGGCGCGATCGGAGGCGGGGGGAGACTGAGGGAGGCGGGGCAGTGACGTCGCTGGGCCAATCGCCCGTGACACACCGACATCAACGTCACTGCGCCGTGACGTTGACGCTGCTCCGCGCTGATTGGATGTTTTCAGCCGACAGCGCGCTGATAAACAGCTTGGCTGTCGGCTGAAAAATCCAGCGCCTCCGCACGCCTGCGGACGCTCGCGTGAGCCCCCTCTCAAGGCATCCTCATTGAGGATGCAGGGTCTCAGCGCGGAGCGTCCGCACGGCTCAGCACGGCCTGTCCTTCTATGGACTCGGCCTAAGACATGTGAATGTGCTCACAAGTGATCTTTTTATTTGATTGATATATATATATTTGTGTAATTTGGCGTGCTATTGGGTTTGTGACCTTAAATATCTAACAAGAGACAAGCGCCCCAATGCCACATCCAACATGGCAAATGATATAGCACATTGATGTATTTTATCTACATTCTTTCTTCATAAATATGGGTTATTTAATTCAAAGGTTTGGCCCCAATATTTGAAGCCTGCGACAAGGCCACGGTGACCCCATTTCTGTAAGTCCTACACTACCAATATTATACGGTCTCATATATCTCTCCCGCCGCATAGAGAGACGCGGAAACCGAACGCGGCAGCACACGGCATGGGGTGCGTGACGTACACGCGGTGCCTGAAGGGTTACAATGTAAGAAGCACTATGTGTGCTGTGTGAGAGCTGCAGCGCAGTTATAACGGGTTAAAAAACAGGCGTGCCCTAATAATTATAGTGAGAGAAAAATAATCTATAAAGAAAGTTCAGGAAAACATACAGTATACACCACTTCCCATGCTTATCACAGCAGGAGAGGAAGAGATCTCTTAATAAGCTATTCATTCACATGGTATTTATTTATTAAAGGTGTTACCAGGAAGTAATACACTGAGAGTTACCTCTCGTTCTCACGTACGTCCTGGGCACAGAGTTATAACAACACACCGTCACATTAAATGAACACGAGGTTATACAGGCAATCCACAGACATTTCTGGGACCGAAAGAGTTGGAACATTGGGTTCAGGGGATAGAAGGGCGGGCGAGTTTCCACATGTGTGTTCCAGGACTCCCTGATGAAGTGACCACAAGGGGAATGACAGCAGTAAGTGTGCCTATGTCTAGTGCCACTGCCACACTCCTTGTACACTGACTTTACCCGGCATAACAAGATTACACGGAGGACCGCACTATGAATGTGCCTCACACACAAGCTGTGATTTAGCGTGATCGCTGCACGATGGCGCAGTGTTTGATGGGTGGACACACTGAAGTAATATTGATGTAACTTTGAAGGTGTTCGCACCGTACAATTAGATCAGGTATTTAGATCTTTCTGACCTTTGGCTAAGGATTTAGTCACCATTATATTCCGATCCATGCATGTTATTGGATATTATCTACAGGTTCTACATGTATTAACTTGGGAACTGGCCATTACCTACGATATTTTGGGATGACTGTTTTTTGGGGTAGAAGGTACATGTGAGTGCGTTTTATTAACCCTATATGCTTCATCCCTCCTCCTTTTTAGGAGACACCCATATATCTTCTGGTGTTCTGGTTTCTTTCTCCCACTTTTCCCGTTTTGGGTTGTATATGTATTGGGTTTTTGCCTCTCAGCACTGACTTTGAGCACCTCACGGTGTGGTTATATTTCTTTCACCCCATCCTTGTTGTTAGATTGGAATATTATAGCAGTTTGCAGAGGAGCGACGAGCTGAATGATATTGTGGGGAACACGCAGAGCTATTCCCAGTGCAGGATAACAAACCAGGCATAGTCCTCGTGGCTGTGTCCAGGTTTAATGAGGTTTCTTACAAGCCCCAAAGTCATGCATTGAACTATTGGAATAAACCACTAGGGGACATCACACACCTCTCTTTCAGTGCTAGTGTTACAGCTGACAATAAGGGGACTAAGACGCGTGTATTAACTAACTACGTATTGTGTGCATTATTCACGATCCCATCACCCAGTGACTGCAAAATGTTACAAGAGCCCCATCCCTGACTTTTTCTGATTTTTACTTAAAGATAAGGTTTTATTTGTAACTCCTCTGAACCCCTCCTAATACACAGACATCAGGGACACATACCTCTCACCCACTACTAATACACAGACATCAGTTATACATACCTCTCACCCCCTAATACACAGACATCAGTGAATGGGACACATATATCGTACCCCCTTCTAATACACAGATGTCACAGATAAAGAAATCTACCAACCTTCGGAGCTTTAACCTTTGTTCACAGCTACACGCTATTGGGTTTCTGTTTACCATTAAAAACACAATGAATTCTCGTGAAACAGGAGTTTACTTTGCAACAAGAAGAAGGTTTATTGAACACCAGAAGCCAGAAAAACACCTACAATCAGTGTCCTTGTCAGGTCACAAGGAGCATTGAGTAGTGATGGAAGGGGTTAGCAGGCAGCTAGGTCCCAGTACAGAGAAGGGTGTGTCACTTTGTCACACGCAGGGCCCAGGCTTTCCTTGTGTGTCAGACTCCCGATTAGCGGATCTTGTTAGTAGTGGTAGCTGCTGCGTAGAGAAAAAGACCAAGTATTAAATGATATAACAAATAGCTAAATGCTTAACAAACATAGATTTATGTAAAGCACCAATTCCCCAGATGCAAAATCTCTCATCTTATAAACTAGAGCAAAAAAATGTATTTACACAAAATACTAGTGAGAGCAACAGGAGTCTCTGCATTGCTAAATCTGGGGCACTTTTATGGAGAAAATGTCGAAGCCAGGAGATGTCGCAGGGCGGCCCCTTTCCAAATACAGAACATTTCGTCTAAACGGTGAGGCTCAACTTCTAAACCGTTCTAAAACATTCTATTTTAATATAAATAATTGATGGCGGTTTTTTACATCATTGGTAGTAATAGGACTTTTGATCAATGAAACCCCCTGTGCCTTAATGCAGACCACCAAAATGAACAGAGGGAACACACTTACTGGCTGTAGTAGCAGTGGTTGATGGCCTGTAAAAAAACAAAAAACAAAGAAAGTTTCAGTAGAATGTAATATATATAAATATTTATATAGGCAAGGATCAGGTGCCGCCTTCCTTCCTGGGTACCTGCTGCTTGTTGCTGTTGACCTGGCGCCTATGTTCACTGCCAGTTGTTAGCAGCAACTGTGTGCTGGTACCACTGAACTTGGGAGCTCCTAACACACCTTGGTAACCCACCCGTAATATCAATGAGCTGTCTTGGTGGTACCAATCTCTTATGCTTTAAGTAGGTGTCTTACATAAGGGAGTGAGGGGGCGCAGGTAAAGCTAAGTAGTATATACCACTGACTCTAACTAAGACACCTTATGCCCCCCCTCTGGTTTTGCAGCCAGGAGACTTTAGGAAATAGACCCCCTTATTCGGCCATACTTACTAAGCAATGCCGGAAGTTGACTTCTGCAGTAGCACTGCTTAGTAAAAATGGCCCTATATGTTTTTGACATTAATAAGTAAAACTCCCATACAATGTGTAGGGACGGGGTATTCTGAGCGCTGTTTTGACAGCTGAGTGGAGACTGATTCAGTGTATCGATGGTCTCCATCGCTGATATTTCATAGCAGATGCGGGCAGAAACTTCTCCTTCCCATTGACTCACTTGGTGTCCTGTGTATCCAGGAGCTCCTGGTATTTGGCGATCTCTTGCTCCAGGCGGCTCTTGATATCCAGGAGTAATTTGTATTCGCTGCTCTGGAGTTCCAGTTGATTCCTGATGTCGGACAGCTCGGTCTGCATCTTGGTGATGATGTCCTGGATCTGGGTCAGCTGTACGCAGTAACGTCCCTCGGTCTCAGCCAGGGAAGACTCTAATCCCGCTTTCTGTGTGGTACAGGATCAAGGATCAAGTTTAGGGATGGCATACATGTGCCTCCAATATATAAATATAAGAAGGGCATCGCTGTGGCCAATTCATTGTTTTAATGATAGTCATCTATATATCTTCAGTAATTATGTAATTGAAAGAGGCAGTGAACATGGTGCATTGTATAATGGTGCTAAGTATCTCTATGCACTTCACTTCCAACCACTGCATATACAGACCTTATGATATATAATCAGGGGTCATGGTATTATGGTAGTAGGTGCGCAGAGTACCATCATTTATTTTATTTACACACCTATGGCTTCTTTTAAAGGAATGTGTATTCATTTTAGAAAGACTTCCCTCCTTTCTGTTTTAATTGCACGAATATTGTACAAACTTTAGTAAAAAGAGCTTTGCCCCAACGCTTAACAAGTTCAGAATGTGTTTGAAGCCATTTTGACCCCAAACACCGGCAGATGGCCTCACCATGCTTAGCTGAGACTGCAGCTCTATCTCCAGGCCCTGGAGAGTCTGTCTGAGCGTGTTGATTTCTGATTTGGACGTTTGGACCTCCTGGGTGCCGACAATGACCTGTTGCTGCAGCTCCTTGGTCTGAGGAAAAACAAATTGAGAGCAGGTTGAGAAGAGGTCAGATTATTTATCCTAACGATGATTAAATTAGCACCTGCAGACGTTAAAGGATTAAGAGAGATCACACTGATTGTTTGGGAAACTTCAAAGAGACGTGCTAGCGGAAAGCACACAACATCTAGTCTGTTCATCTTGTTCCTGATGGTGTGTCATTCAATTTAAGGACCGAGAGCCTCAATTTCTTTTCAGAGCAGAAGAATAGAAATGTATGTATAAAATGATTTAAAGAAGAGAGAGGTTTAAGGGAAATTAGGAGATTTGATGCCATAGGCAGCCCGTGTTACAGCTACAGAAGGTGGAGAAGGAATTTCATAGAGAATTCAGCCATTGTGGTAGGACACTAATATTTTTCTCTCCTCCACTGTTGGCTTGTAGCGCATACAAGTCATAGAAGTAATTCACATTGAATGCTATGTAGTAGTCTCCCAGCCTGCTCACCTGAGATAGGAACCGTTCCTCAGCCTCCTTCTGGTACTTCTCTGCCAACTTCTCATAATCAGCCCTCATGTCAGCCAGGACCTTAGTCAAGTCTATCCCCGGAGCAGCATTCATCTCCACGTTGACACTACCGCTGACCTGGCTCTGCATTCCCTTCATTTCCTGAAGGGACAACAGTAAAACAGAACAGTCACTTACTGAGCATGAATGCCTGCATAGTCATACCATAAGGTCCAACACCAGGCAACTTTTAAGGAACTTGTAATACCTTTCATTAGGCTAGACTCTGCATTCATCTCTAATACCAGAAAACGTAAGTTCTGAATTCAAGGCTTGCCATTCTCACCTCCTCATGGTTCTTCTTGAGATAAGCCAATTCCTCGGTCAGACTCTCAATCTGGCCTTCCAGGTCAGACTTGGACAGGGTCAGCTCATCCAGGACCCTACGCAGGCCATTGATGTCGGCCTCCACACTCTGGCGAAGGGCCAGCTCATTTTCATACCTGTACCACAAGGCAAAAGTAAATAATACTCAAGAGGCACCAGGTGTTTATTGGTTTGCAGGAAATAGCATTCTAACCACTGGTGTCTGTCCTTCTAGGCAATGATTGCCAACTTTCTCTATTTATGGATACCAGTAAAGTTTTTATACTGTAAGGGAGGAGCTGTATGGTCAATATAGCACATATAAACGTACACTAAACATTGTGCTCTTAGTAGTACAGTATCATACCAAGGGTCTCACTTCAGCTCCCAGAATCCCTAGCTACTAAGTGAGAGGTTTAGTGTAGATCTATGAGTGAGTAAAGGCACAGAGTTGGGAGTCAGTGTATGCTCTCAATGCTATATAAAAAAAATATATATATTATTTTTCTTATGCCCAATGAAAATATTAATTTACCTAGGTTCATTCTCACCTGCACTACAGTAAATGCTTTATTCAATGTTGAAATGTGTACAAACGTGTTGTTATAATTGAAGAGCCCATATTGCATGACTAACGCTGGGTGACAGTGTTTGTGTTTATTATCATCATCTAAATTAAGACTTACTTGAGTTTGAAGTCATCAGTGGTCAGCCTCGTGTTATCAATGGCCAGAATCACAGTGTGATTGTCCAGCTGGGCAGCAATAATCTAGAAATAGGAGAAGGCACGGAGAGCAATGAATATAACTCCAGTTACATCATGTTACATAGCATTAGAACGTTGGCTCTTGGGGTGCAGGATACCGTTCACCTAATGTCTCTTCTTACAGTATGGTCGCTGCCTCAATACTCAGTAATTGTAGCATATAAAGCAGTACTATTGGTGTCCTACAGATGTGGTGACAGTGATCCCCAGTGGGAATACCAGAGTGGGTGCTGTTTACAAGAAGGGAACCCTTGTCACACCGTTTCCAATCCAAGCATGGACAACAATAGCAGTACTAATGATCTAAACGTGAAATAAGTTGACACTATTAGCACTTGTATTTCGTTCTTATACCGTGTGACATGACCCCATCCATGTATTTAATCCTTCTCTGCGTTCGGTATGCTGCTTCCCAACCATTATCCTTTAAACCCCATTATCCTTCACCCCAAGAAAATCTTGATCCCCCCCCCCCCTTTTTCTTTTGACTTGCCCCAAGTTCACCTCTTTTTATCAAGGAAGCTCCTTCAGGTAAATGTGATCTGCGCCTCGTTAGAAACACGCCAGAAGGCACAACTTTATAACCTGCCTCATTACTCCTCTTTGGAAAGAGCTCAGGCGCATCGCGGCTAAAGAGGACCACTTTCCAGCCGGTTATGCAATAACTAAAGCTGAAGACGTGTCAACTCCCGCTGATTCTCCGTAAGCGTTACTGACAGGTAAAATAAATAATTTGACAAGGTGTTTATGGGAAAAGCTAAACTGCCTTAGCCCATTTATTTCAGCTTAAAGCATGTTGCATCAGTACATTTATTTAAACAGGTTTGGACCCTAAGATACCAGCATGACGAAAAAATAATGCACATTATACATTGCGTGTAGTGTCATATTAACAGATTCCTTGCTTTTCTTGATTCAATGATGACCCAATTGTAAATAGCTATATATATATATATTCAGCACTATAGGAGTAGTTGTTTGAAGCATTGACTTCCCAGCCTATTGTAGCAGTTATTGGCATTCATGCTACAGTAGCTGTAGCCTTGGGATTGTATGCCCCTTTGTTTTCTGTATTAGCACTGGGCACAATGCACTAGGCTGCTGAGAACTGCAGAAGGGCGGGGGTTAACTGCCCCGAGCGCTGGGTTAAAATGCAGAGCTGAAAAGAAATCATGTTAGCTATGGCACTAAAAAGCCAAGCCTTATTAACCCCTTCACTACTGAAAAGGCAACTATGCATATATATATATATATATATATATATATATATATATATATCAAGCTTGCAGTACAACAAGTGTAGTGGTTACACAGATACATGAAAGTGTACAATAAGATTATATATATATATATATAAATATATATATATATATATATATATATATATATATATATATATATATATATACTATATGATACAGTAGATTAACTACTAGCGGTATAGAGGAAAGTCATTTTGCAACTTGAAGTTGGTGAGAAATGATAAAATAGCTGTGAACATGTAAGAGGATTATCAGTATTGCAGACTCTTTACATGTACGGACCTCGATGGTGAAAAGGTCACTGACAAGTAAACACTGCTCAGAATGGGCCAACCTACCTTGGCTTGGAGCTCCGCAATGGTCTTGTAGTAATGGCTGTAGTCGGCTGCCTTACTAACTGGACTCTGCTTTTCATACCACTCGCGGATCTTCTTCTCCAGTTCAGCGTTGGCCGCCTCCAAGGAGCGCACCTTATCGAGGTAGTTGGCCAGACGGTCATTCAGGTTCTGCATGGTCGCTTTCTCATTGCCAGACAAGAGACCCTCTCCGGATCCCATACCACCTCCTTGGCTAAAGCCATATCCAGCTCCTCCACCAGCCCCTCCACCAGCCCCTCCACCAAATCCAGTTCCACATGCTGCACCAAAGCTAGCTCCACCACCAAAGCCTGATCCTGCTCCACCGCCAAAGCCAGCATTGTAATCTCCCCCAGCACCTACATTACCATTGTAGCCACCATCAAAATCTTCCTCATAGCAACCACCTGCATTGCCACCATAAGCACCCCCTGCTCCACTTGAAGCATATTTTGAAAAGGACACCGAGTTCCTGCCTGCTGGCCCTCTTCCACCACCTTGAGACCCACTTGTTTGCTTGCAGGAAGAAGAGTTTTGATAGGAAGACATGTCTACAAGCAGTGAAGGATCCCAAAGGCAGAACTAGCAACTAACACAGGCTGTTCTAGTTCTGCAGTAATGTATCCTGCCCCCCTAGTCTCCTTATAAATCCTCTTCCCTGGGTGTCACCATTCAGAACCTAATTAATATTCTCAAAGTTGCTGTCAGAAGCGAAATTGGTGCTAATAATTGATTGATTAGAAACGTGGTTTTTTTTTTTCTTCCCATTATTTGTGTGCTTGGATACTGTTGACACACACCTTTTTTCAGTGGGCTTTTTTTCTTTTCTTTTGTTTATCTGTTCAACCCTATAATTTAGACTGGGAGGCTTCTTACATCTATTGGATCATCTGTATCAGATAATAAGACATTGAACTTTAAAGAAGTATCAATCCACCCACTTTCCTAATACGGCTTAGGGTACAATAACCACACGCAGAACAGGCAGCAAATGTAGAGGTGTCAACCCATGAGATTCCAGGCGAGGCCCTACTGAAATAGGGTGGGGAGCCCTTATACAGGAGAGGCTTAAACCCTGCTTATACTAAGCAACTTCATAACTTTTAGCTTAATCACAGCAGTACTGAAAAGGTTAAACGTAGTGATGCAAAAATTGAAACCTCACCCAAAATAATCACCGGGCTCAGTATAATGATTCTGTGTTGGTATCCGTCCCCCAACTGAACTTTTTTTGCTGGGAGAAGATACAACTTAAAGAACACGACATCTACAGAGCGTCCAATACATCCATTCCTAGCCCACGATGTTCTGCACTGCGTTCCATGCTGTTGTATTTGTGTCCAGGTAGTCACCTGCCACGGGTGCTCAGGCTGCCGCAGCAAGCGGCATACAATCAGGAAAAATAGGAGTAGCCAGCACCCCAGAGGATTTGGCGAAAAATGGAAGAATTTATTAAGTTCTCAGGTCAACGTTTTCGGTCGATCTTGACAAAAGGTCCTAACTGGGACCGAAATGTTGATCTGATCATTTAATAAATTCTTCCATTTTTTTTTCACCAAGTCCTCTGGGGTGCCGGCTACTCATATTTTTCCCATATTCCATGTTGGACTTCTAGGGAAGATGGATCTAACCGAGTGTGGGACATCAGAACCTACGTTCCAAAAACGAATACAAAACAGTAAGCGGGAGGGGTGTTAGTTGCATTTTTGCAGGCGCTAAATAATGTATTTTGGCCAGTGTTTCAGTTTCTTCGCAGAGGAGAATGTGGAGACTGACGCAATGTTCATGGCCATAGTCAGTTTTGTTTTTTAGATCATTGTTAAGCTGACAGGGTCCCACACATGCAATTATATATTTAATAGATGAGCTTATAATCATCTTCCTGGTATCCTAATGATGAGAGTGATGAAGCATAATTTGGTCTTGCTACCTCTGTACATCATTAGTTTAGTAATCAATGATGTACAGATGTAGGAAGGCTTACTGTTTCCTGCACCGGGACCTGCCCCGGCGCCGGAGGATTAACTCTGTGGGTGGTCCGATACAGAAGCATAGACACCCCCCCTCCTCCCACAGTGCGGACACGCAACCGCAGACTCTTTTTTTTTTCGACCGCGGCGCCGGAGAACATGAGTCTTGCTACATCTGTACCTGGTACAGCATGGACACTCGCTCATTTTCCAGGCAGTGATCGGGCTGACCTCTCCGATGTGGTGGACAGCCAAATGGAAACAGAAGTGGAGCCTGCCGCCACTGTCGTTTGCAAGGGATCCGGGACCTGGTCACCTCACGTGACCAAGGCAGAAGCGATGGCAGGACGCGGACGTGCAGGAGGTCCGGTGGCAGTGTGGGGAGACCCCGGCACTGTGAAAGTTAAGAGATGTTTCAATCAGAGAGATTATAATGGTAACAGAGTTACGACCTCGGTATTCACAATATATCGGCGTTCGCAGCTCTGTTACCATTATTGAGGACTGTATGCATTCCACAATAAACAGATAAGCCCCAATGCGTGTCCAATATAACAAATTATTTAGTTAATTACTATATGTTTTTTTTCCATATTTTGTTCTTCTCATAAGTATGGGTTATCTTAGAGCAATCCTTTGGCCAGAACATTTCATGCCTGCGACCGCATCAAGGTGTCGCTCTATCAGCAGGTCCAACACTATGAGAAGAAGTACAAATATCGGAACAAATACAGCTCAACCCCGTTATAGCGTGATCCGCTACAATGCGGATCCGCATATAACGCGGTCTGAGCGTGGCTCCCGATTTAAAAACATCTCCAAGTTTTTTTTTGCGAAATGGCTGCCGCGTGAGAACTTACCCGGCATCTGCAGCTCTCTCCTCTCTGCAGCGCTGTCCTCTCTCCCTGCTTCATCAGGCTGCGTCCACTCTATTATCACACTTAACTTCTACTGCACAGTACTGAAAGGCATTACTGTGCAGTAGAAGTTAAGTTTGATAATAGAGTCAATGAACCACACCAATCCTATGGTGAGGCAAGTAAAGAATAGCTACTAGTGTATGAAGGATCATAGGTTCGATTCCTGCATGGTATGCTAAAATTATTTGTGTAGGGGGGAGGTGTGTGTGTGTGTGTCCGTTAGCAATTAAGCACTGAATGTTATAAAAAAAACAAAGAAAAAGATGTGGAGATGTGCGCCACGCATGTGGACGCAGCCTGATGAAGCAGGGAGAGAGGAAAGAGCTGGAGAAAGGAGAGAGCTGCAGATGCCGGGTAAGTCCTCGTACGGTGGCCATTTCGCAATCCCGGTTATGTGGACCCCGAGCACCGCGTTATAACGGGTTTGAGCTGTATATAGTAATATACAGAAATAATGTCTCATATTGGATGTACATTGGGACTTCTTTGTTTATTGTAGTAGACTTGGGGTCACTTTCCCAGAGGCACGTCAATCGACTTAAAATAAATATGTATAGTAGCGAGAAAAGGTTTGTGAAATGCAATGATAATTGCAGAAATTCCACAGTTCATCCTTTTTGAATAAAAAACAGTCTTTTCTTAAATATCCCATAGAGTTTATATTAACCAATTCCATGTCTTTAGAAGCAAAATTATGCATGAATTAGACAAGCAATGAGTAATTAAGAGTCAGGGGGTGTGAAAAAGTAAGTGAAACCCTGGTTTTATCAGCTAAATCAAAGGGGATAAATAGAATCAGGTGTTGAAATAATTAGGTAGATCTTCAGATGTGGGTAAGATCCGAAACGTTGTGAGTTTGGTCTTCACCGTACAGGTGTGTGGAAACACGTCATGCCACAATCAAAAGAAATCTCTGAGGATCTCAGAAAAGCAGTTATTGATGCTCATCAGTCTGGAAAGAGTTACAAACCAATTTCTAAGGATTTGGGACTCCACCAATCCATTGTCAGACAAATGGAGAAAGTTTAAGACCTCAGTCCCTCTACCCAGGGGCAGTTGTCCTACCAAAATCAAATTGGACAAGAATGTTGTTCATGGAAGGATATCCAGGAGGAAACCACTGCTCCCTAAAAAGAACATTGCTGCCGTCGGAAGTTGGCCAAAGATCACATAGATAATCCACAAAACCTCTTGAACAATGTTCTCTGGACAGGTAAGTCATCAAAATTAGAACATGTTGGCCTCAATGAGAAACGCTATGTTTGTCAAAAACCAAAACTACGTTTGAACAGAAGAACCTCATCCCAACCGTCAAGCATGGCGGTGGGAGTGTGATGGTTTGGGGCTGCTTCGCTGCCTCAGGAGCTGGACGGCTTGCCATCATTGACACAACGATGAATTCTGCACTGTATTAGAAGATTCTAGAGGACAATGTCAGGCCATGTGTCTGTGAGCTGAAGCTGCAGAGAAAGTGGTTCATGCAGCACGACAATGATCCTAAACATACAAACAGATCTTCAAAATGCCTGCAGAAGAAGAAATTCTGCGTGTTAGAAGGGGCCTAGTCAAAGTCCGGACCTAAACCCCATGGAAATGTTGTGGCAGGACCTGTAGTGAGCTGTCCATGCAAGGAAGCCCTCAAATGTCACATTTTAGGTTTGAAATATGTGAAAATCCTAAGTGGTTCCCAAACCTTTTCTCGCCGTTGTACACATATGGTGCCTTGGGTCTGTGTTTTGAGCTTGTGAAGATTGTGTACGTTCAATTGTCTGTGTTTTACATCTGACAACTGCTTGCGCATTGTTCAAGATACATTGCAGTTGTCGCAGTTCTGTGAAAAGCCCCAGGGTAAGTAGAACCAGATGATAGGGGATAACTGCAGCTTTGCTGGGCAGCAGCAATTTCAATAGTCAGTGTTACCCTGTGTACCTACCAAAGAATCTCTGGGACATAACACCTGTGTTTCCCCAAGGGCGTCTTCCTAAGAGACTCACCAATATGCCTTCGCTGCCCCTGTCCACTACGCCAGCATGGATGAGCTTTACAGCATGAGCAAAAGAGATGGTTTAAAGCACTCCCGGAGCTCATCAGTCCCTCGGCCCTGCATGTCTGACATGAGGTCCAGTGCTGTGCTGTGCTGCTGTTTCATTTCACCAAAGAATCTCTGAGACCTTACACTGAGTCGCCCCAAAGGCGGACAGCCGAAGGGCAGCCAAAGGGTGTCGCCGTTTGTTGCCATTCGCTAATGTCGCAACTGCTCTATTGCATTCTAAATCACACCCGCCCTCTCATCCCCCACCCAATGTTTAAACCTACCCTGCTTATAGATGGTAAGTTCCTTGAAGCAGGGCCTCTTCTAACAACAACCCAACACCTATCCTACGTCTTCTACCACAATTTTTAACCCTGTCTGTAAATGTTAGTTATGCCCATAGTCATATCTCTGACTCTCCATGAAATATCTGTAAACTGAATGTGTAACCTTTTGCTCCTTTAATGCAACCATGTATTGTTATAATTATGGCATTTCCTGTCTGTCATATGTAACAACATAATTGTATTTAATTGTAGTTCTTCTCAAACTGACTGTAAATTATTGCAATGCCCCCTTAAATGGAGGCGTGTATTTACTTTAATAATAAGTGATGATGATGGTGACCTGTTTGGAGTAGGCCTTGCTCCTTGGAAAAACGAACAGAGAAAATCTGAAGCAGCAGCGTGTCGGACAGACACGAAATAGTGCTGGTCTCGATCAGAAAGAAAAACTCCCACGCGTTTCGCACCTAAGTGGCACTTTCTCAAGGAGTTCTTGCTCATGGGAAGGCTGTCTCACTCACTGCCACAGTCAATGGAGCCATATACTGTACTTTGTTGGAACAAAATTTGATTTAAAATCCTTTGTGACTGTATAATGTGGATGCATCAGCCGTGTGATACGAAAGGGGTGAAGTAACCCCCACATTGCAGCACTATATATTCTCTCTGCCAGTGACCTCTGTTTCAGTCCCCTCTGCTTCTTCTCGTTGGGACTGGCCCTTATCGTTGTCGCTGTTTCTGCCCTCTGTTTCTCCCCTAGGAATGAGCAGCAATTGTAAGACACCAGGTTTGGGGACTGTCTGGAATTTCACTCAGATGCAGGAATTTTGTCATCTTGTAAATTGCATTTGGGCCCGCGACAGCTTTGGTACGGTTTAGGAGGCTGCTTGAGTCCATGCAGTAGGGGAGGGGTAAGGATGGGGCTTAAATGGTGCACGGTGTGTAGAACACGTCTGTAGAATAGTGAGCTCGCCAAAAGCTGTCAATTCACACGAATCTGCAGATCAAGTTGTTGGAAGATCCAGACAGATGTCCACCTCTTGTCTAACTCCTGTATAACTCTGTCCGTCCCTTTTAAATGTTCCCTTAACGCTCGTATAACTCTATCAGCCCCTTACAAATGTTCCCTTTGAAATGTGCTTACTTCAAATGCTTCAACCCCTTGCTGTGCTGCCCCATACTAGTCACAGATTTATACTCCTGACCAGTCACGTGACCAGCGATTAAACAGCCTCCTTGCTTTACAGATAGGACATTTGGCAGACAATTCCACATAACATCACACTAACCCCCGACACCTAACCATACCAAATGAAAGAATACACATTCAGGAAGGGGGTTGATTATGATCAGAGGGTCTCTGACTCTGACCGTGCTGTCAAACAAAAAAGACCATTATAAGTGAAGGAAAGTGAATAAGTGGGGAGTTTGAACACAAAGTGAGTGGCAGAAATAAGTGTGTATATGTCTCGTGCAGTAAATGAGTACTTCAGCATTAGATGAGACCTGTTTTATTTGGACTAACAATTGATATGATAAGACGAGCTTTCAAGAGTTCTCCTCCCTTCCTCAGGTCAATACTGCCACACTCCTTGTACACTGACTTTACCCGGCATAACAAGATTACACGGAGGACCGCAGTATGAATGTGCCTCCCACACAAGCTATGATTTAGCGTGATCGCGTAATATTGATGTAACATTGAAGGTGGTCACACCGTACAATTAGATCAGGTATTTAGATCTTTCTGATATTTGGCAAAGGGTTTAGTCACCATTATATTCCGATCCATCCATGGTATTGGATATTATCTACAGGTTCTACATGTATTAACTTGGGAACTGGCCATTACCTACTGTATATCGCACGCCGATATTTTGGGATGACTGTTTTTTGGGGTAGAAGGTACATTTGAGTGTGTTTTATTAACCCTATATGCTTCATCCCTCCTTTTTAGGAGATACCCATATATCTTCTTGTGTTCTGGTTTCTTTCTCCCACTTTTTCCGTTTTGGGCTGTATATGTATTGGGTTTTTGCCTCTCAGCACTGACTTTGAGCACCTCACGGTGTGGTTATATTTCTTTCCACCCCATCCTTGTTGTTAGATTGGAATATTATAGCAGTTTGCAGAGGAGCGACGAGCTCAATGATATTGTGGGGAACACGCAGAGCTATTCCCAGTGCAGGATAACAAACCAGGCATAGTCCTCGTGGCTGTGTCCAGGTTTAATGAGGTTTCTTGCAAACCCAAAGTCATGCATTGAACTATTGGAATAAACCACTAGGGGACATCACACACCTCTCTTTCAGTGCTAGTGTTACAGCTGACAGTAAGGGGACTAAGACGCGTGTATTAACTAACTATGTATTGTGTGCATTATTCACTATCCCATCACCCAGTGACTGCAAAATGTTACAAGAGCCCCATCCCTGACTTCCTGTGACTTTTACCTAAAGATAAGGTCTTATTTGTAACCCCTCCTAATACACAGACATCAGGGACATGTACTTCTGAACCCCTCCTAATACACAGACATCAGGGACACGTACCTCTCACCTCCTCCTAATACACAGACATCAGGGACACGTACCTCTCAGTGACACATACCTCTCTCCCCCTAATACACAGACATCAGTGAATGGGACACATACCTCACACCCCTTCCTAATACACACACAACAATGACACATACATCGTACCCCCTCCTAATACACAGACTTCACAGATACAGAAATCTACCAACCTTCGGAGCTTAAACCTTTGTTCACAGCTACACCCTATTGGGTTTCTGTTTACCATTAAAAACACAATGAATTCTCGTGAAACAGGAGTTTACTTTGCAACAAAAAGAAGGTTTATTGAATACCAGAAGCCAGAAAAACACCTACAATCAGTGTCCTTGTCAGGTCACAAGGAGAATTGAGTAGTGATGGAAGGGGTTAGCAGGCAGCTAGGTCCCAGTACAGAGAAGGGTGTGTCACTTTGTCACACGCAGGGCCCAGGCTTTCCTTGTGTGTCAGACTCCCGATTAGCGGATCTTGTTTGTAGTGGTAGCTGCGGCGTAGAGAAAAAGATAAAGTATTAAATGATATAACAAATAGCTAAATGCTTAACAAACATAGATTTATGTAAAGCACCAATTCCCCAGATGCAAAAGCTTAGAAACTAGAGCAAAAAATGTATTTACACAAAATACTAGTGAGAGCAACAGGAGTCTCTGCATTGCTAAATCTGGGGCACTTGTATGGAGAAAATGTCGTAGCCAGGAGATGTCACAGGGCGGCCCCTTTCCAAATACAGAACATTTAGTCTAAACGCTGAGGCTCAACTTCCAAACCGTTCCCTGGGCAGTAACTGGGCAAATACAGGAAATATAACTTTCTATTTTAATATACATTTTTGATGACGGTTTTTACATCATTAGTAGTAAGAGGACTTTTGATCAATGAAATCCCCTGTGCCTTAATGCAGACCACCAAAATAAACCGAGGGAACACACTTACTGGCTGTAGTAGAAGTGGTTGATGGCCTGTAAAAAAAACGAAGAAAGTTTCAGTAGAATGTAATATATATATACATATATTTATATATATTTAAAAAAAAATTGACAGCTGAGTGGAGGCTGATTCAGTGTATCGATGGTCTCCATCGCTGATATTTCATAGTACATGCGGGCAGAAACTTCTCCTTCCCATTGACTCACTTGGTGTCCTGTGTATCCAGGAGCTCCTGGTATTTGGCGATCTCTTGTTCCAGGCGGCTCTTGATATCCAGGAGTAACTTGTATTCGCTGCTCTGGAGTTCCAGTTGGTTCCTGATGTCGGACAGCTCGGTCTGCATCTTGGTGATGATGTCCTGGATCTGGCTTAGCTGTACGCAGTAACGTCCCTCGGTCTCAGCCAGGGAAGACTCTAATCCCGCTTTCTGTGTGGTACAGGATCAAGGATCAAGTTTAGGGATGGCATACATGTGCTTCCAACATATAAATACGAGGGGTATCACTGTGGCCAATTCATTGTTTTAATGATAGTCATCTATATATCTTCAGTACTGTGCTAGTAGTAAACATGCTGCACTGTATAATGGTGGTAAGTATCTCTATGCACTTGATTTTAAATCACTGCATATGTACAGACCACATGATATATAATCAGTGGTCATGATATTATGGTAGTAGGTGCACAGAGTACCACAGCTATTTTATTTGCAAACCTAGGAATTAAAGGAATGTGGTTTTATTTTAGAAAGACTTCCCTCCTTTCTGTTTTCATTGCACAAATATTGTACAAACTTTAGTAAAGAGAGCTTTGCCCCAACGCTTAACAAGTTCAGAATGTGTTTGAAGCCATTTTGACCCCAAACACCGGCAGATGGCCTCACCATGCTTAGCTGAGACTGCAGCTCTATCTCCAGGCCCTGGAGAGTCTGTCTGAGCGTGTTGATTTCTGATTTGGACGTTTGGACTTCCTGGGTGCCGACAATGACCTGTTGCTGCAGCTCCTTGGTCTGAGGAAAAACAAATTGAGAGCGGATTGAGAAGAGGTCAGATTATTTATCCTAACGAGGATTAAATTAGCACCTGCAGACGTTAAAGGATTAAGAGAGATCACACTGATTGTTTGGGAAACTTCAAAGAGACGTGTTAGCGGAAAGCACACAACATCTAGTCTGTTCATCTTGTTCCTGATGGTGTGTCATTCAATTTAAGAACCGAGAGCCTCAATTTCCTTCCAGAGCAGAAGAATAGAAATGTATGTATAAGATGATTGAAAGAAGAGAGAGATTTAAGGGAAATTAGGAGATTTGATGCTATAGGCAGCCCGTGTTACAGCTACAGAAGGTGGAGAAGGAATTCCATAGAGAATTCTGCCATTGTGGTAGGACACTGATATTTTTCTCTCCTCCACTGTTGGCTTGTAGCGCATACAAGTCAAAGAAGTAATTCACATTGAAGGCTATGTAGTAGTCTCCCAGCCTGCTCACCTGAGATAGGAACCGTTCCTCAGCCTCCTTCTGGTACTTTGATGCCAACTTCTCATAATCAGCCCTCATGTCAGCCAGGACCTTAGTCAAGTCTATCCCTGGAGCAGCATTCATCTCCACGTTGACACTACCGCTGACCTGGCTCTGCATTCCCTTCATTTCCTAAGGGGACAACAGTAAAACAGAACAGTCACTTACTGAGCATGAATGCCAGCATAGTCATACCATAAGGTCCAACACCAGGCAACTTTTAAGGTACTTGTAATACCTTTCATTAGGCTATATTCTGCATTCATCTCTAATACCAGAAAACGTATGTTCTGAATTCAAGGATTGGCATTCTCACCTCCTCATGGTTCTTCTTGAGATAAGCCAATTCCTCAGTCAGACTCTCAATCTGGCCTTCCAGGTCAGCCTTGGACAGGGTCAGCTCATCCAGGACTCTACGCAGGCCATTGATGTCGGCCTCCACACTCTGGCGAAGGACCATCTCATTCTCATACCTGTACCACAAGGCAAAAGTAAATAATACTCAAGAGGCACCAGGAATGTATTGGTTTGCAGCAAGTAACCCCAAATAGCCTTCTAACCACTGGTGTCTGTCCTTCTAGGCAATGATTGCCAACTTTCTCTATTTATGTATACTGTAAAGTCTATATACTCTAAGGGAGGAGATGGACCTGTATGGTCAATATATCAGATTTAAACGTACACTAGACATTGCGCTCTTCGTAGTACAGTATCATACCAAGAGTCTCGCTTCAACTCCCTGAATCCTTTGCTACTAAGTGAGAGCTTCAGTGCAGATATATATATATATATATATATATATATATATATATATATATATATATGTGAATAGGTTAACCCAATGATGCTGCCGATCCCCAAGTGAGACCTGAGTAAAGAAACTTCTTAGTGCCATTAGGCTGAAAGACCAGCTCAGTGAGTAAAGGCTCTGGAAATAATGACACTTAAGTTGAAACTGGGCAGGGACTGATTGTACCTCCAGGAATCTAATGCACTGCTCAATATTGGTGCTATAGAAAAATAGATATATATGATATTTTCCTTACGCCCAATGAAAATATTAATTAACCTAAGTTTATTCACACCTACACTACATGCTTTGCTCATTGCTGAGATTTGTACATGTGTGTTGTTATAATTGAAGAGCTCAGTTGCTTGAATACCACTGGGTGAAAGTGTTTGTTTTTATTACTATCAGGCCAGCATTTTGCTTTCATTTGTTTCGGGGATTCCAATCAGATCTCTGTACCCACATAATCAGTGTGTTATCAAGCATTGCCTTATCTTTGGAAGGTTGACAAACTATCTGCTGAGTTGTAACCTAAGTGGTAACCAACCATTCAAACCGAAAAAAGGACTCATATAGTCCTCACTGGATGCAACTCTAGTCCTGTAACAGAAGGGGTTAATGTTTGGCTAATGATCTAAATTAAGACTTACTTGAGTCTGAAGTCATCAGTGGTCAGCCTGGTGTTATCAATGGCCAGAATCACGGTGTGATTGTCCAACTGGGCAGCAATAATCTAGACATTGGAGAAGGCACAAAGAGAAGTGAATATAACTCCAGTTACATCACGTTACATGGATCCTTCTCTGCGTTCGCTATGCCACTTCCCAACCTTTATCCTTTAAACCACATTATCCCTCATCTCAAGAAAATCTTGATCCCCCTTTTTCTTTTGACGCCCCAAATTCACCTCTTATCAAGGGCTTCAGATGCAATGGACATTAGAAGTAAGTCTGAAGGCCCACCCTAACGAACTAAAAACGGGACATCTCGGAAGCTCCTTCAGGTAAATTTGATCTGCGCCTCGTTGGAAACACGCCAGAAGGCACAACTTTATAACCTGCCTCATTACTCCTCTTTGAAAAGAGCTCAGACGCTTCGCGGCTAAAGAGGACCGCTTTCCAGATGGTTATGCAATAACTAAAGCGGAAGACGTGTCAACTCCCGCTGATTCTCCGTAAGCGTTACTGACAGGTAAAATAAATAATTTGACAAGGTGTTTATGGGAAAAGCTAAACTGTTTTAGCCCATTTATTTCAGCTTAAAGCATGTTGAATCAGCACATTTAATTAAACAGGTTCGGACCCTAAGACTGTAGCATGATGAAAAAATTGTGCACATAATACATTGCGTGTAGCGTCATATTAGCGGAGTCCTTACTCTTCTTGACCCAATCGATTACACTATATTATTATTTTAGCTTTAAGCATCCATATACTTTGGCTGGGTACGTTGATGCCCTAGAAATAAATGGCAGTAATAATAACAGTAATAGGTTTGGCATTCATGCTAGCTATAACCTTGGCATTGTATGCCCTTTGTTTTCTGTATTGGCATTGGGCACAATGCACTAGGCTGCTGAGAACTGCCGCCGGGCGGGGGTTAACTGCCCCGAGCGCTGGGTTAAAATGCAGAGCTGAAAAAGAAATCCTGTTAGCTATGGCACTCAAAAGCCAAGCCTTATTAACCCCTTCCCTGCTGAAGAGGCCACTGTGCTTTGCTTAGAAAGCTCCAGAAACAAGATGCAGCTGTCGATGTCCAAGTAACCCAATGGGTCAGATTATTGCGTTTTTGGACTTTAAAATTATATTAGAATAGAAAAAGTATTAGTTCAGGTTTCCGGGCTCCATTGATAACTAGCTGTGCTAAAAGTGAGACTGTGTTCCAATCAGTGAGACTCACCCTAGATAAGTAACACACACACACACACACACACACACATATATATTCATGACAATGATTTAAGAGATGATTATCAGTATTGCAGACTCTTTACATGTACGGACCTCGATGGTGAAAAGGCCACTGACAAGTAAACACTGCTCAGAATGGGCCAACCTACCTTGGCTTGGAGCTCCGCAATGGTCTTGTAGTAATGGCTGTAGTCGGCTGCCTTACTAACTGGACTCTGCTTTTCATACCACTCGCGGATCTTCTTCTCCAGTTCAGCGTTGGCCGCCTCCAAGGAGCGCACCTTATCGAGGTAGTTGGCCAGACGGTCATTCAGGTTCTGCATGGTCGCTTTCTCATTGCCAGACAAGAGACCCTCTCCGGATCCCATACCACCTCCTTGGCTAAAGCCATATCCAGCTCCTCCACCAGCCCCTCCACCAGCCCCTCCACCAAATCCAGTTCCACATGCTGCACCAAAGCTAGCTCCACCACCAAAGCCTGATCCTGCTCCACCGCCAAAGCCAGCATTGTAATCTCCACCACCATAACCACCACCTACATTACCATTGTAGCCACCACCAAAATCCCCCTCATAGCAACCACCTGCATTGCCACCATAAGCACCCCCTGCTCCACTAGAAGGATATTTGGAAAAGGACACCGAGTTCCTGCCTGCTGGCCCTCTTCCACCACTTTGAGACCCACTTGTTGTTTTGCAGGAAGAAGAGTATTGATAGGAAGACATGTCTACAAGCAGTGAAGGATCACAAAGGGAGAACTAGCGACTAACACAGGCTGTTCTGGTCCTGTACTAACATATCCTGCCCCCCTAGTCTCTTTATAAACCCTCTTCACTGGGTGTCACCCTTCTGAAGCTAATTAATATTCACAAAGTTGCTGTCAGAAGTGAAATTGATGCCAATAGTGGATTGATTGGAAACATGTTGTTTTTTTTTTTCTACCCATTATTTGTGTGCTTGGATACCATTGAAACACACCTTTTTTCAGTGGGCTTTTTTTTTTCTTTCTTTTGTTTATCTGTTCAACCCTATAATTTAGACTGGGAGGCATCGTACATCTATTGGCTCATCTGTATCAGATAACAAGACACTGAACTTTAAAGAAGTAGCAATCCACCCACTTTCCTAACAGGGCTTAGAGTACAATAACCGCATGCAGAACAGGCAGCAAATGTTCAAGTGTTAACACATGAGATTCCATGTGAGTGAGTGAGTGAGCACTGAAACAGGAGATGGTTAAACCCTGCTTATATTAAGCAACTTAATAACTTCTAGCATAATCACAGCAGTACTGAAGATTTGATGCAAAAAAAAAAATCCTCACCCAAAATGATAATGGGGGTCAGTATTCTGATATTGGTATAGGGATATTGGTGGCTGTCCCCCAACTAAGCCTTTTGCTGGGAGAAGATACAACTTAAAGAATACAAAATCTGCAGAGCGTCCCATTCATTCAATGTTGATGATATTCATTGTTAGTCCTATATTCCATGTTAACATACAACTGAAGACTGTTAATTGAAGCTCGGGACTTCTAGGGGAGATGGGTCTAAGCGGGTGTGGGCATCAGAACCTATGTCCCAAAACCGTAAACAGGAGGGGCATTTGTTACATAGTTACATAGTAGATGAGGTTGAAAAAAGACATGCGTCAATCAAGTTCAACTTATGCTAAATTTAGACAACAGATACTTTATCCTATACCCATACTTACTTATTGATCCAGAGGAAGGCCAACAAATAACCCCAGTGACATATCATCCAATGACATCTCATAAGGGAAAAATAAATTCCTTCCTGACTCCAATAATTGGTAATCGGATTACTCCCTGGATCAACATCCTTCCCATGTTTACTTATTTGTTATATCCCTGTATACCTTTCCTTTCTAAAAAGATGTCCAACCTTTTTTTGAACAAATCTATTGTATCTGCCATCACAGTCTCCATGGGTAATGAATCCCACAGTGTAACTGCCCTTACTGTAAAGAACCCTTTCCTTTGTTGCTGGTGAAATCTCCTTTCCTCCAACCTTAAGGGATGGCCCCGAGTCCTTAGTACTGCCCGTGGGATGAATAGTTCTTTTGAAAGCTCCTAGTACTCTCCCCGAATAAATTTGTATATAGTTATCATTATATCCCCTCTTAGACACCTCTTTTCTAATATAAATAAATCGTTGTTTTTCTCAGGGGGCTAAATGATGTATTTTGGTCGGCGTTTTAGTTTCTTTACAGAGGAGACTGTTTAGACTGATTCAGTCTTCATGGTCATACTTAGTTGTGGTTTTCAGATAATTTTAAAGCTGACAGGGTCCCAAACATGTAATTATATATTTTCAGAGATTAGCGTATAATTATCTTCCTAGTGTTCCCATCCTGGTGATGAGTGATGGGACACAATTAGCCTTGTTACACGTCTACAGCATTAGTTTACAGATGTAGCAAGACTAATTGTTATTGACACTGGAAACTGCCCCGGCGCTGGAGTATTAACGCTGCGGGTGGTCCGATACAGAAGCGTAGTCCCTCCTCCCCCTCGCGCAGCACGGCCGCAGACTTTGTTTTCCGACCGCGGCGCCGGAGGCCGTGAGTCTTGCTACATCTGTTCCTGGTACAGCGTGGACACTCGCTCATTTTCCGGGCAGTGATCGGGTTGACCTCTCCGAAGCGGTGGACAGCCAAATGGAAGCAGAAGTGGCGCCCCCTCCACTTTCGTTTGCCGGGATCACGTGATCACGGCGGGGGCGATGGCAGGACACGGACGTGCAGGAAGTCCGGTGGGGTTACCAGATCCCGGCACTGTCAAAGTTAAGAGATGTGCCAACCAGAGAGATTATTAATGGTGGACAGAAATAGAAAGATCTCCCTATTATTATTAGTATACTATCCTCGGTGTGGTGCGGGGTACACACTTACCCCTTAGAGGGTCCCCTCTTCCTGTGTGAGATTATAATGGTAACAGAGTTACGATCTCGGTATTCACAATCTATCGCCGTTCGCAGCTCTGTTACCATTATTGAAACCTAATGGAATTTGGTCGGCTGCTACCTTCACAGACATAACCTGTTGTGTCACCTATTTAGAGACATTTGTCTCCATTCAGGCAAAACATGTACCATTCTGTGACTACACTCTGCTCAATTCTCCTCTTCTCCCACACACTCAACAATTTGCAGACTATTTCTTACCTGCACCCAGTGCAGTAGTCATTAAAAAAACCCGTACACTAACTGCAGGTTCAATAGAGACAGGGTGGGAAGGAGAGGGAGGGGGGGGCTGGGTAAGAGGTTAGAGAGAGGGAGGGGAGGATTGAGAGAGGGAGGAGCAAGGGAAGAGGGGGAGAAAGAAAGGGAGAGAAGGGGGGAGAGAGAAAGAGGGGGGGGGAAGGAAAGAGTAAAGCAGAGCATATACCCTAATGGTTAAAAAATAATAGAGGGTCTACGGCATATGCCTTGGTATACCCTCCACTACATTACTCCCTTCATTTCTTTCTGAGATATCTGATGTCATTATGGGTTACTCCTAGTTCGGAGAGCACGTTAGTACAGGTTCATTTATATCTTCATCTTTCACCTATTCATGGTGTTTGTTTTATTTTACCATAGTCGGTAGTGCCTGTGTTTGTGCAGCCCCCTCCGCCCCACCCATACTGCCACTGTCCACTGTCCTCTTAGTACTGCCACCCCTCCCGTCTGCAACCTCATTTACCGAACTCTCTGCGCCCTCTTCCTCTCTGTAACCTCATATTAAAGAACTCCCTGCCTCCCCTTCCCCTTCGCAACGTCATATTAACGAACCCCCTGCCCCCTTCCCCTCCACAATCTCATATTAAAGAACTCCCTTCCCCCCCTTCCTCTCTGCAACCTCATATTAAAGAATCCCCTGCTCCCCCCCCCCCTTCCCCTCCGCAACCTCAGATTAATGAATCCCCTGCCCCCTTTCCCCTCCGCTACCTCATATTAAAGAACATATTAGTAATAGTCAGCATGGATTTATGAAGGATAGATCATGCCCAACTAACCTTATTTGTTTCTTTGAGGAGGTAAGTAGGAATTTAGACCAGGATAATACAGTTGATGTGGTCTACTTAGATTTTGCAAAGGCTTTTGATACGGTTTCACACAAGAGGTTGGTGTACAAAATAAAGAAAATTGGACTCAGTAATAATATATGCACCTGGATTAAAAACTGGTTATAGGACAGACAACAGAGGGTTGTCATAAATGGAACTTTTTCAGGCTGGGCTAAAATTGTGAGTGGAGTACCTCAGAGATCGGTACTGAGACCCCTGCTTTTTAACTTGTTTAATAATGACCTTGAGATTGGCATCGAGAGCAAAGTCTTCATCTTTGCTGATGACACTATATTGTGTAAGGTAATACAATCAGAGCAGGATCTAATTTCTCTCCAGAAGGACTTGGATATACTGGAGACTTGGACAGGTAAATGGCAGATGAGGTTTTATACAGATAAATGTAAGGCTATGCATTTGGGAAACAAGAATAAACAGGCAATTTGCAAATTAAATGGGTATAAATTGGGGGAATCCTTGATGGGAAGGATTTAGGAGTGGTTGTAGACTGCAGGCTTAGCAATAGTGCCCAAAGTCATGCAGTAGCTGCAAAGGCAACCAAGATCTTATCTTGAATTAAACGGGCAATGGATGGAAGGGAAGTAAACATAATTATGATCCTTTATAAAGCATTAGTAAGACCACACCTTGAATATGGAGTACAATTTTGGGCAACACTCCTTTGAAAAGAAATTATGGAACTGGAGAATGCAGAGAAGAGCCACCAAATTAATAAAGGGGGTGGACAATCTAACTTATGAGGAGAGGCTAGCTAAATGAGATTTGTTTACATTAGAAAAGAGGCGTCTTAACTCTGGCCAACCCTCTGATATCCTTGCCGAGCTTATTAAAGTCAAAGTCATTAAATTAAAATATCAGGATATAAGATTAACAAAGACGAGTCATAGGCCCTGAACCTGTACCTCCCGGTCTCTGACGTCAAATGCCTACAACAAAATGTTCAATTCCGGTGGCGGGGTACTCACCTTAAATACTTTGGGGTAAATATTTCAGAAATTATGAATCCCTTTATCACTGTAGTTATCCTCCCCTTTTCGATAAAATAAGGAAAGATCTACCGGAGTGGAGCGGACACAAGATCTCATGGTTTGGTAGAATGACATCAATTAAAATGAACATCCTCCCCAGATTATTATATTATTTTCAGAACCTCCCAATTCATATCCCAAGGGGGGAAATAAGAACTATTCAGAACCAGATTTTTTCGGTTTATATGGTAGGGCAAGAAACCAAGAGTAGCCAGGACCGTACTTCTAGCCTCCAGATCAAGGGGTGGATTGGGGGTTCCGGACATTCTCAAATATTATTATGCTGCCCACCTGCGCCAAGTAGTTGTCTGGAATGCCGACCCTGCTGAGTTTTTCTGGGTCGCAATAGAAACAAAATATTCGTCGGGCTGCCCGGTCCCACTATCTCTCTGGATTCCGGAGAAAAGGGACACTGACTTGAGACATTCAGAATTAGGCCCACTGAAATTAACATTAGACTATTGGACAAAGACTATAACAAAATATAAATTAATGTCGAAAATGTCATAGCTAATTCCCCTTTTTAACAACCCCAAATTACCACCAGGAACAAGCTCAGGATCCTTTGAACAATTCAAGAAAAGAATATCAGAAAGGTCAGGGACCTCCTTCATCGAGGGAAAATGCTGAATTTTACAGAACTCACAGACAAATTTGATGTGCCAGATCCACCTCTCTTCCAGTTTCTCCAGCTCAGACATTATCTTATGTCTGTCTCTACGTAGTTAGAATTCCCAGAGCTATCAAACGCCGAGGCACTATGCAAAAGAGAAAGATACCAAAAAGGTTTAATTACTATGATATATGTGGGACTAGAGTCAGCAGGGAACACCCCAGACCACGGATACATGACCAAATGGGCTAGAGACCTAGATAGATATAGACAGGGAGGACTGGGAAGACATTTGGGACAATGCGGCCAAATCTTCTATATGCACGACTACAAAAATTAATTTTCAGCTAGTATCTCACACCTGCGAGACTGAAGCAGATTTTCCCTGAGGCTACAGATCTCTGTTGGTGAGCGTGATGGCAGGTCGGAGATATGGCCCACATCTGGTGGAAATGCCCAGCAGTTCAAAAATATTGGAAAGTAGTTCAGGGGATCATCATTGAGACAACAGGTCTTGCGATCCCACTAGATCCTCTGACTTATGGGTGAAGGAGTGGTTCAGTGAGTAAAGACACTGCCACTGGCACTGAGAGTTTGAAGCAGGGGAGTCTTGGTTCAATTCCCGGTGTCAGCTCCTTGTGACCTTGGGCAAGTCACTTTATCTCCCTGTGCCTCAAGCACCAAAAACATAGATTGTAAGCTCCACGGGGCAGGGACCCTGCGCCTGCAAAATGTCTCTGTAAAGCGCTACGTACAACTAGCAGCGCTACACAAGAACACGCTATTATTATTATTATTACTTATGTTCTGGCCAAACCAGTTGAGGAGGCGAGCCACACGGTCCAACGATTAGTGTCACATATTCTAAACGCCGCTAGATACAAAATAGCAGTTGCTTGGAAAAGCTTATTACCCCCCCCCCCACCCTCAAGAGCAAGGGTAATATATAAAATTAACGAGGTTATGAGAATGGAACATTTTGAAATACTCAATGGACAAATGCAATAAAAGATGGGAGCCACGACTGAATACACAGAACGAAGGTACAACGATAACGATGTCCTGGTGAGGGCCCAAATGCAACATATATAATGGAATATATAAGGCTCAGAGCTATCACCCCTAATATTATTTTATTTTAACCTATATACAAAATTCTGTCTAAACTCAAATTTGGGTTTACATTTTGTCCATAACGGGTATCATGTTACCCATATGCAGTGGTTGACAAATCACCAAAAAATCTACTCGCCACCTAGTACCAAACGTGTGCTGCTTGGGCCAATATTTACTCGCCCGGGGGTTAAATCCACTCGCCCGGGGCGAGCAAATGTATAGGTTTGTCGAACACTGCCCATATGTAAGAACTATATATGTATCTGTATCTGTTAAAAACCCTAATAAAAACTATTTGTACAAAAAAAGAAAAGAGGCGTCGTAGAGGGGATATGATAACTATATACAAATATATTCGGGGACAGTACAAGGAGCTTTCAAAGGAACTATTCAACCCAAGGACAGTACAATAGA
Source organism: Ascaphus truei (assembly GCF_040206685.1). Classification (NCBI taxonomy): domain Eukaryota; kingdom Metazoa; phylum Chordata; class Amphibia; order Anura; family Ascaphidae; genus Ascaphus; species Ascaphus truei. Next base: position 3,088,341 of record NC_134505.1, on the reverse strand, counting down.
CATGGGTCATCCCTTAAGGATGGAGGAAAAGGAGATTTCACCAGCAACAAAGGAAAGGGTTCTTTACAGTAAGGGCGGTTACAATGTGGGATTCATTACCCATGGAGACTGTGATGGCAGATACAATAGATATGTTCAAAAAAGGTTGGACATGTTTGTAGAAAGGAAATGTATACAGGGACATACCAAATAAGTAACATGGGAAGGATGTTGATCCAGCCAGTAACCTGATTGCCAATATTCGGAGTCGGGAAGGAATTTATTTCTCCCTTATGAGATATCATTGGATAATGTGTCACTGGGGCTGTGTGTTTGCCTTCCTCTGGATCAATATACTGTAAGTACGGATGTAGGATAAAGTATCTGTTGTCTAAATTTAGCATAGATTGAACTTGATGTCTGTTTTCAAGCTCATCTACTATGTAACTGTGTAACAATCTAACTACATAACCCTCTGCCCCTCTCAGACCCTCCGCAACCTCATTTTAAAGAACCCCCTTCCCCTCCGCACCCTCATATTAACAAACCCCCTGCCCCCCCCCCTTCCACTCCGCAACCTCATATTGAAGAACCCCCCTCTCCCTCCCCCCTATATATGTATATGTGGAGTGCCTCAAATAAAAATGAATTAAATTAAAATATAACTTGTAATAGGTGAGATCTAAAATATTTACAGTCACAGTGGTGTGTGTGTATATATATATACAGTGCTGAGATGTCCCTGAAGTTATACAAAACTATATTAGGATGGTGCTGCACCTAGCCGTGCTCTCCCTCTGCAAAACCCCTTCGCTGCTGCCATTTCTCTTCTTCGCGTGAGCACGGAATATTCATTCGTGTTCCGCGCTAGTTTCCCTCCCCGCTTGGCACAATGACAAAAGCCGCCCGCAGATTTATCAATGAACATCTCTCAACGTTCCCAAATGTGGAAAATGCAGTTTTTTTTATTGATTTGTACAATAGAAGATAATTCCTCCCCCCCCCCCCTGGAGCATCCCCCTCACCCAAATCCTCCCCATTTGTTTGGAAGACTTGACAAGTTTGAAGAAGAAAGAGAGAGAGAGAGAGAGAAAAAAAAAAACCCTGACAAAGACAATAAGGGAGAGGCTTCTTAACAGGTGTGTGTTTGGCAAGAGGATGAGTATTAATCATCTTGCATCACCCCCAAAGAATTTATACAGATATAACACCCATAGCCTTGGGATGTATAGTCCTGCTACGATACCTTGAAGCCCAGACCAATGCATTGTTTTGTTGCCGACCAGATGAAGTTTGATCCTTGTTTTGCGGCCGCAGTTCACAGAGTTCACAAGCGATTCGCCAAGTCAACGTGCATTGCAATTTCACCTAACAATGCTTGCAGATGTGACCAGGCTCACTATTTTTGTCGCCGACGAGGGGGTGGGGGGGGGGGCTTCCGGTCTTTTCAATGGGACCTTCCGCAGGGCTAATCCTTTCTAGGCCACAATCGGCGCAGTCACGGGTCCTCGCGATCGCAGTGTGCCGGGAGCAGTAAAACCGGAGGCGTTTTGCGAAATTCTCTATATTTGCTTGATGCTGAGACTATACATAGGGCGCTTTTACCATGAATCGCTCATCTGGCGATGTTTGTTCATTTATTATTGGCTCTCAGATGTTTGACGAAATGTTACCAACCCCCCGTCCCCCCAAAAATCGAAAATAAAAAGGATGCTAAACATGTTGGATAGTTTGCAGACTTCTATACTGTCTTATTGCTCAGACAGCTTTGTGTCCGCAATATTACCAAGATTCGCCCTTTCATCTGTTGCTCGACTGCTAGAACTCAGGCCCTCATTCTCTCCCGTCTCGACTACTGTAACCTCCTGTTGTCCGGCCTTCCTGCCTCTCGCCTGTCTCCCCTACAATCTATCCTAAACGCTTCTGCCAGAATCACTCTACTCTTTCCTAAATCTGTCTCCGCGTCTCCCCTGCTGAAATCCCTCTCCTGGCTTCCTATCAAATCCTGCATCTCGCACTTAATTCTCCTCCTCACTTTTAAAGCTTTACACTATTCTGCCCCTCTTTACATCTCACCCTAATATCTCACTATACCCTCCTCTGCCCCTCCTTACATCTCACCGTAATATCTCACTATACCCTCCTCTGCTTCTCCTTACATCTCACCCTAATATCTCACTATACTCTCCTCTGTCCCTCCTTACATCTCACCCTAATATCTCACTATACCTCCTCTGCCCCTCCTTACATCTCACCCTAATATCTCACTATACCCTCCTCTGCCCCTCCTTACATCTCACCCTAATATCTCACTATACCCTCCTCTGCCCCTCCTTACATCTCACACTAATATCTCACTATACCCTCCTCTGCCATTCCTTACATCTCACACTAATATCTCACTATACCCTCCTCTGCCATTCCTTACATCTCACCCTAATATCTCACTATACCCTCCTCTGTCCCTCCTTACATCTCACCCTAATATCTCACTATACCCTCCTCTGCCCCTCCTTAGATCTCACCCTAATTTCTCGCTATACACCATCCTGACTCTTGCGTTCTGCTCAAGGATGTCTTCCCTCTACCCCCTTTTGTATCTAAAGCCCTCTCCCACCTTAAACCTTTCTCACTGACTGCCCCAAACCTCTGGATTGCCCTTCCCCTCAATACCCCAGTAGCACCCTCTCTATCCACCTCTAAGACCCACCTTAAAACACACCTGCTTAAGGAAGCATACGAGTAGCTCCGTGGCTCATAATTAACATCTCATACATAAAGCTTGGCCCCCTGCAGACGCACTTACCAGAACGCCCTCCTACTGTCTCTGTACGTTCTTCCTACCTACCAGTTAGAGTGTAAGCTCTTCGGGGCAGGGACTCGTTTTCCTAAATGTTACTTTTATGTCTGAGGCACTTTTCCCCTTTATGTGTTAATTGCATTATTTGTGATTTATATGATTGTCATGTGTATTACTGCGGTGAAGCGCTGTGTACATTAATGGCGCTATATAAATAAAGACATACATACGTACATGTCTCTTTAAAAACGCAAGGACAGTAATGACGGGCCCAAGCTGGTGTAGTTCACTTGTTGGTAGAGACAGGCGAATCCCCCCAAATCTGTTTCCTGGATTTTCGATGATGTTCCCCCCCCCCCAAATCTGTTTCACGGGGTCAAATCCGCGAAACGGATTTGGGCGGCTTTCAATCCGTGCGAATTCATCAAAATCCCCCCATTGGATCCAACCCGTGGACGGATCCGTGGATTCAGCGATCCGCTGGCGGATTCTTAACGATCCGCCACCAGATGGCTGAATCCGCCGGTCGGATTCTACAAATCCGTCCTCGGGCTGCGGAATCCAAGGAGTGTATCGGTAATAATAATAATAATAATAAAAAAATTTGCCAAACACAAATCGCCCCTTTTTCAGATTGACCTGCGGTAATCCGAGGACCAAGGACCAAACAGCCGATCTGCTGCGAATTCAAATCCGGCCCCCAAAAAATGTGCCCGTCTCTACTTGTTAGTATGCAAAGCGAACAAGTACAGCTCGCCCCCCTTATAACGCTGCGCTTGGGGTCCAAAGAGTCACACCGCGTTATAAGCGGATCGCGTTAGAAATAATGTACAGTTGTATGCGTTGTACAATAAAGTATTTAAGACGCCAATAACCGTGTTGTAAAGTATTCATACATACGATAAATTGGAAGCCACGCGTACATCGCGTTATAAGCGGATCCGCGCTGTAACGGATCGCGTTATAGCGGGGTTGAGCTGTATATCTTATATATCAGAAACCATGGGACCCCTTTCATCTTCCCTCAAATCTATCATGAAAATGTCATGAACCTGGGAGCAATCGTGGCTCCGTCACAGCAGACTACTGCATAGAAGAATTATTTGATAACCTAATAAATACTCTTTGCCGTTGGTAACGGTGTGATGACCTCATCAAGGGCGTAGTTACAAAACGGGGGTTTAGCGAAGAAGATAAGCGCGTTATAAAGTGCTGGAGACGGAGCCAGCGTCATGGTCCAAAACACTCGCATCAAATGTGTACCCCTGATGAAGTGCGGGCTCTAGGAGGACGGGGAAAAAAAAAAATTTGTAAAACAACAACGTATCGCTCAGGAGTGGGAGCAGCTGGATCAGCGCGTTATCGATGATTCAATCGGACAGCGGCGTTCTCATCTTCGGGCGCGCGTTTCGGCAGGAGGAGGGGATTTTGAACACACACTTTGTAATAATTTTAGCATTTTAGATTAGATTACAGCAGTTTAACACATTTCCGCGCTGCAGAGGAAAAAAACTCCTATCTCCCGTGTAATGAACACGTACCTCCCGCAGTGTATCTGCTACCTGCTGACATAATACAGCGACAGCAATTTAGTTAACATCAGTTGTTGGTCTACATTGTGCTTCTCATATAGTGTTAATCTACGCAACAGACCTACCAACTGTGCACATTTTCATGGGGTTTGAGCGAGAAAGAGACAAGATATGATGAAAAACGAAAGGAGTCCCTTTTTTCCTTAACACGATGTGTATATCAGTCTGTCCATCTTCCAATTCCACGTCTGGACCAATACGAAACAGCAAACACAAAATGCTATTCGTTTCGTGAAACAGCTCCCTTAATTTCTTTGCTAGCCACAGTTATCTGCTAGCCCTCCAGTGATCTGCTAGCCCTCCAGTCATCTGCTCGCCCTCCAGTCATCTGCTAGCCCTCCAGTGATCTGCTAGCCCTCCAGTCATCTGTTTGCCCTCCAGTGATCTGCTAGCCCTCCAGTGATCTGCTATCCCTCCAGTGATCTGCTAGCTCTCCAGTCATCTGCTAGCCCTCCAGTCATCTGCTAGCCCTCCAGTGATCTGCTAGCCCTCCAGTGATCTGCTAGCCCTCCAGTGGATGACCCAGCGTGTTCATAATGTACACATCAGATCATGATGCGATTCTCTCAGGTGATAGATGTTTGCAGTAACTGCTATCTCTGGGACTTAAAGATGTTTGTGAGCTGTTTCTAAGACTACTGTTGGTAAAGGCGTTTCCCACACAATAAACACTCTTCTTAATATGAAATCTTTATATCAATTATTGTGGATAAAACTGTGACAAAAAAATCCCCTCCATTGTACAGTATAGAGCAAATAAAAAAAAGCACATTGTGATCACATTAAAATGTCACGGATGGATCTGCAACCCTGCCATTCCCCATTATCTCTTGGCATACAGAACTTCCACTGCAGCTAGGGATTCTGGGAAATGACATGCAAATGAGCTGACACAGTTTGCTTCAAATCCATTTTAGCATGGATCCCGGTAAGCTTATGCCCGCCACATGACACAGCCTCTCAGCACAGTGCAGAGCCAGCAAAAAAAGAAACCTACCCACAGACAGCTGTTCCCACCATTTGCGTTTTATCAATGTGAAGCTGGATTAGGTTTCAACCACACATTAAATGTTATGGTGTGTAAAAAAAGTGACAAAAAACCCTGTACCATACAACATCCTGCATATAAAAATATCACTAATGAGCACGTCTCAATGTCGCATGTCTCGCACAGGGCTGCAACCCCTGCTTTTCCCCATTATCTCTTGGCATGCACTGCTTCCTCTGCAGCCAGGGATTCTGGGTAATGACATGCAAACCAGCAATCACAGTGTGATCTTGTGCTTCAAATCCATTTAAACCTGGATCCCTGTAAAATGCCTGCTGCGTTTTCAGCAGAGCCAGTAACACTACTCGCAGACAAGCTGTTTCACCCTCCTCAGTGTGAAGCTGGTTATACTGGCTTTGCCATTTGAAGCTGGTGATAGGTTTTAACCCCACCTTATATAAGTTATGGTGGGTACAAATGTGACACAACCCCTCCACCGTGCAGCAAACCGCAAATACAATTATAGTGTGTGAGAACATTCACACGTCTCGGACAGGTCCGCATATAAAAATCACATTACCCAGTGACATCCAGGATTCCCTTTATTCAATGGGCCAAAGGGGCAGTTGCACAGGGTCCACTGCTATCAGGGGCCCTCACAGGGCCGCCGACATGGGGAGGGACAGGACAGCCGGGGCTGCCCCCATGCCAGCAACCCTAACATGTAGAGCCAGATCCACAGCGGCGCCTGTCACAGGCCATTTGTGCTGATACAATACAAAGATCTTGGTAAAAAATATATAGTTTCCCCAAGAATATACAGTATACAGCTACTATACCGTCCCATATGGAACATGAGGGGCTTATAGGTCCATAAAAAGAATGCTTGATGTTTCATGCACATTAGACCTTGTAACATCTAGCGATTATCTGACCAGCTTGCCTGGGATGAGCTCGACTAGAACTGGCAGCTCTAGTCCCCATAGATTTCTCCATGAACCCTAATAACCTCTAATAATGGGTGGGTGAATCCAGCTATGGAGCAAAGAACAAGCGGCAGTCTCAGGGGGATGAAACAGGACAGTGAGCAATTTGCAGTCTCCCGCTGTGAGGAACAGCCAAGCTGATCTTTCTCTGTGGAAGCTGTGTGTCGGGTATAAGACACAGTTTTTTGTTGGAGTGACCGGAATCGTGTGGAGAGTGTGGACCGGCGAGCAGTTCAAGGCCAGGAGTCAGCTGAGTTGAGGAAGGTAGCTAGGCACCTCGTTTTATGAAAATAATGATATCTAGAAGTTTATTCGTACCCCGGAACGGGCAGCTCATGCGCTGAGAAGGCGGCCTAACGTGAGCTTGGTCAAAATCTACGACCATCAAGAGGACTATCCCTCCAGCATTACATTATATTACATACGTCACTAAGCCAACCAATATACGGCGACAATATATAGCGCAAACAGTGTAATACTAATAGTCAAGTGTCTCTTCTACCTCCTCCAACACCTAATTGGTAAGATCAACCACCGCCTTCTATATCTACAGTTGTCTTACACTTGCCTGGCTGGCTGCTTCTTTTGTGGAACCCCGGGATCACTTATCAGCTAAAGCTAACCCATATACAATAAAGTTTGAGCATTTTGATTCATTGGAGTCACCTTTGACCCTGTCCTCCTCTTCGGCTATCACCTCTATCACTGCCACCTGTCGCTACCACCTATACAACATAAGAAAAATGTGTCCGCTCATCTCTCTCTCTCTTCGACCAAACTTCTCACCCGCTCCCTCATATTCGCCCATCTCGACTACTGTAACTCCCTTCTCCTCGGTCTCCTCCTCTACTCCTCCATACCCCTCCAACAAATCCAAAACGCTGCAGCCCGTGCACTTCTCAATGTCCCCTGCTCTGCCCACGCAACCCCACTCATCTCCCAACTTCACTTGGCTACCCATCCAATGGCATTCCCTCTTCCGATTCTTCGCCCTGGTCTACAAACCTCTCCATACCTTTCTGCACTCTTCTCTCGCTACACACCTTCCCATCCTCTTCGCTCCCTGACTGCCACATCCCTTACTCTCCCCCCCCCCACCCCCTAGCCTCTGTGATTCCTCTCGATTCTGATTATTTGCCTTACTTGCCCCACTCCACTGGAACAAGTTCCCCCACCACATTCAATATTCCCCCTCTCTAACTATCTTCAGAAGGCAACTCAAACCTCATCTCTTCTCCATCATGTTCCATGATCCCCCATTAACCTCCTATCCCATCTCCTCCCTCACCCTACTCTCCCCAATGCCCACGATCTCCCCTATCCTCACACTTTCCTAAACCTGCCTAAAGTCTCTCCAAAACCCTCTAAAGTCACCCACCTCACCGATCCAATTGCCTCCACTGTCCCCACTGTCAGACCCATCACCATGCCACCAACAAGATTAAATCCAGAGACCTGACCCCAACCCCTGCCCACTAACCAGGTAAGTTTTACTAACTAATGTACAGCGCCCTGTTTAAGGGCGCGATATAAATATGGTTATAAATAAATACTCAACAAGGGTCTGGGGGCACTGACAGGGAAAATGGGCAAAAATGCTGAGGTGAAGCAGATGGAATAAGGACGGAGACAGGGAGTGTTGACACAGGTGGGGACATGTAAGGTTTACTTAATTGTAAGTTCCTACGGGCAGGGACCTCTGTCCTATTGTCTCAGTTTGTCTTATAATGTTGTTGTCCTACCTCATACATTGTACTGCACTGCGGAATATGTTGGCGCCATACAGAAAAAAATCATAATAATAGTATATGAAATATATTGGTGCAATGGTAGTTGGCATTGCAGGTCAGTTATTATAGAGTCTGGGCTCCATGACTTCTGTAAACTTGTCTTTATAAGTTATGTGCAATTGAGGTTGATGATACTCTCCACCGAGACAGCACTAACAAAAGTGGCAAATGACTGACTCATAGCTAAGTCTAAGGGTCACTTCTCCTTACTAATTCTCTTGGATCTCTCTGCTGCCTTCAACATTGTTGATCACCCCTGTCTTCTGCGCACCCTTCATTCCAATGGCCTCCGTGACGCAGTCCTCTCCTGGTTCATGTCCTATCTATTCAACCGCTCTTTCAGTGTTTCCTTCTCTGGTGTCTCCTTCTCATCATTCCCTCTTTCTGTTGATGTCACAGAAGGCTCTGTCCTTGGCTCTCTGCTCTTCTCACTCTACACCTCTTCTTTTGGTGAAGTAATACAATCTTTTGGCTTTCAGTATCATGTTTATGCTGATGACACCCAAACTTACCTCTCCTCCCCTGACCTCTCCCCCTCGCTCTTCTCCCGTGTCAACTATCTCTCCGCAGTCTCCTTCTGGATGTCCCACTGTTACCTGAAGTTTAACATATCCGACACAGAATTAATAATCTTTCCCCCTTCCACTGCCACCGGCACACCCAAACGCTCCCTGACTACCAATAATACCACAATCTCCTCAACACCTCAAGTCCACTGTCTACGGGTCATCTTTGACTCTGCCACCTCCCTCCTCATTCTTCACATTCACAGCCCTCACTGTCGTCTCCACCTCAGACATATCCCTAGGATTTCTCACTCCTGATGCTACTAACATCCTAATAATAATGGGCCACTGACTACCAAAAATTAGTCTATTATAATGATAATTGACTGTCGAAAATTAGAAATGATTGACAGAACTAGGAACTCTCTTTGGCAGGTGGCTAAATTGTCAGGATGAGTCACCTTGTACAATGCCGTGGGATAAATGAAACCTCGGACAAATCTGCATGTGTTTCAGTTTGTTCTGCTCTTTGGGTTGAAGCCCTTGATCCAACATGCCTGACAGTTTCTGATAGAGACAGCCCATTTCATGCATGATCCAGAGACGCACAGATCCTCAGCTAATTCCCACACTCAGCATATTGCAAAAAGCCACGTGACTAATGAAAACTGCACAGGAGCCAGGAGGTTGTGGTGTTGTGTGGGTCATTAGCTTATACAGGCAAAGCAGTATTTATTAACCCTCTCTCAATGCGGTGCTGGCCCGTTTGGTAGCAAAGGAGTCTGGGGGATTATAATTGGTTCCTCTCACTTCACTGCCTCCCTCGCCTCCTACTTCTCCAGCACTCGGTGGGCAGTGACGTCAAGTGACATCTCACACTAACGAGAGGCGCTTTCTCGCCAGTCGCACGTAGATGATAAATATATACATGGTTGCATTGGCACCTTTATTCTCCACCGTGAGAGCAAAAGGGGAAGTCGGCGCTTGACAATTTGCGGATAGGGTTAAGTCGCTCCAGCGTTTTAAACTGGTATGGGCGATTGGAAAAGCCTGTACTGGCCCCCGCTTACAGCGGCAGAATTTCTAGGTGTAGCAGTGACACACTACTCCAACCACACCACGGGTATTATCAGCTTTACGGGGAGGTGCTCATGACGGAGAGGGGATTGTGTTGCGACGCTCCAAACGTCAGCCTGAGTGATGAATGAAATGCGGGTTTTGCACCCATAGAGTGAAGCAGTGCATGGTTCCAGGGTTCCTTTCTTCCACTGGGCAAATCCTCTCCTCTGCACCAGCTTGATGAAAAGCCTTGAAGGCACAACAAGAGTTACTGTAATAGCAAGGGTAACCTTTTGATCTTGATTACCAGTGATAGGCTTGGCCTGACCCAGTTTGGCAACTTGTATCCTCTCTAGAGCTCGATGTATTTTCCCTTGGGCAATATATATATCGGGGTGGGGGAAGGTTCAGATCCAGGACTGTCTCAACGTGTTCCTGGTAAACAGGATCAGGTGTGTGTGCGTGTGTGTTAACGCCTAAGGATGGCATTAAAAGGGCAATTGTGTTGGTTATGTGCATCAGTATGCCAGGTTGTCTTATCTTTACGTTATCCCCCCCCCCTCTTTTAGAGCCTGTCTTCCTTTCATCTGCTCTTTCATTGATTCTCCAATAAAAATGGGGTCCGTCTATTATGGTTGAAAAGATGTCCCCTGCACTCCATGCTGGTATTTATTGTACAGGAAGCAAAACCAACGTTTCGGCCATTGAAACCTGATGGGGAAGGGGCGGCTTGTCTCTCTGATCGCACCCGGTAACCTCTTTCTAATATCCTATAGCCAGCAATTATCCTCACACTGATGAGACCCAAGGTGGAAACAGCTGTCTGTGAGTAGGGTTACCGGCTCTGCACTTCTGAAACCCAGGCTGTGCTGAGAGGCGGTGTAATTCGGCAGGCAGAAGCTTATAGGGGGATCCCATGTTAAAGTGCACAAGAAGCAAAAGGTGACACACAGTGTGTGCTCATTTGCATGTCATTTCCCAGAATCCCTGGCTGCAGTGGAAGCACTGTATGCTGAGATAATTCCGGAAAGACAGAGCTGCAGACGTGCGAATGTGCTCACAAGTGATATTTTTATTTGCTGTACACTGACCGGCGGGGGCTTTTTGTCACTTTTCTACTCACCATAACTTCTTTGTGTCTGTTTGCCACCACTCCCAGCTTCACATGGCAAAGCTAGTAACCAACCTCACGCTGCTGAGACCCACAAGGGGGGGGGAAAACAAGAGATGTCCGTGAGTAGGTTACCGGCTCTGCACTTCAACGCAGGCTGTGCTGAGAGGCTGGGTAATGCGGCAGGCAGAAGCTTATTTGGATCTACTGTACGTTACAATGGACAGCAAGCAAAAGCTGACACGCTGTGAGTGCTCATTGGTATGTCATTACCCAGAATCCCCTGCTGCAGACGAAGCACCGTATGCTGAGAGATACTGGGGAACGATAGGGTTGCAGGCCTGTCTGAGACGTGCGACGGTGCTCACACCGTGGGGATTTTTATTGTCTGACATCCTACATAATTTTTGGGAGCGCAGCACCTTTATTTTTTGATGTCCTATTTTTATGACCCGGGCCCACTGCTTACAAACCTCTCCTCCCCGTCACCGCGAAGCAGTTTGCTGCCGTCTTTGGAACGGGTGGCTCTTTCCCCGCGTATATTTCTCATGGCGGACAGCACACAAAAAAAAAATTAAAAAAAAAAAACCCCCCCGGAATAAATTGCTTTTTCCCCCCCCCACCCCCCCACCGCAGACGATGTAGTAAAATCCGAGAAGGTGAGAGCAGTGTCGCTAGTTAGAAGGGAGACGGGATGAGTTGTCGAGCTCTGCACCTTCAGGGCTTCAGGCGACGTGATGAAACGGCCTTAGACATGAACAGGCACAATGGGTTCCTTTCATGAAACAATCCCACGCATGCACGGTGTGACCCGGTTACCTCTGACTACATGCACCCTTAACACATAATCCCCTCGTTTGTTTTCCCTGAAGCATTTAGGGCGCGCTCCTTCCAGGGGTCTTAGATTCCCAGCCCTGACATGCTACCCGCATTAGCAAATTCTTCTGGCGTCCACTTGAAACTGGGTAACCTGTCACACACATGTTCGGCAGGTCTGGGCCACGCCAGATCTGGCTGACAAAGGGAGCAATGTAATAATATCAACAACCGTGTCAATGCCCCCTCTGTGTCGGCGCAGTGCCCCCCCTCCCCCTCCTCCCTTGTGTCGGCGGCCCTGTGTCACACCTATATTTCTCTCCCCCATCTATATATCACTCTTCCCCCCCCCCCCGCTCCATCTCTTACACCCCCTCTCTCCTCTCTCCCCCCCAGAGCCACCGGGCCCCGGGACACTTTTCCCGGCCCTCGTCCCCTGTCGGAGGCCCTACTCTCTCCTAAATCTGTCTCAGCGTCTCTCCTGCTGAAATCCCTCTCCTGGCTTCCGATCAAATCCTGTATCACTCACAGAATCCTCCATCCTCTCTTTTATGGCTATACACCCCTCTGCCCCTCCTTACATCTCACTATACTCTCCTCTGCCCCTCCTTACATCTCACTATACTCTCCTCTGCCCTCCTTTCATCTCACTATACTCTCCTCTGCCCCTCCTTACATCTCACTATACTCTCCTCTGCCCTCCTTACATCTCACTATACTCTCCTCTGCCCCTCCTTACATCTCACTATACTCTCCTCTGCCCTCCTTACATCTCACTATACTCTCCTCTGCCCCTCCTTACATCTCACTATACTCTCCTCTGCCCTCCTTACATCTCACTATACTCTCATCTGCCCCTCCTTACATCTCACTATACTCTCCTCTGTCCCTCCTTACATCTCACTATACCCTCCTCTGCTCCTCCTCACATCTCACCCTAATATCTCACTATACTCTCCTCTGCCCCTCCTTATATCTCACCCTAATATCTCACTATACCCTCCTCTGCCCCAACTCACATCTCACCCTAATATCTCACTATACCCTCCTATGCCCCTCCTCACATCTCAGCCCTAATATCTCACTATACCCTCCTCTGCCCCTCCTTACATCTCACCCTAATATCTCACTATACCCTCCTCTGCCCCTCCTCACATCTCACCCTAATATCTCACTATACTCTCCTCTGCCCCTCCTCACATCTCACCCTAATATCTCACTATACCCTCCTCTGCCACTCCTTACATCTCACCCTAATGTCTCACTATACCCTCCTCTGCCCCTCCTTACATCTCCCCCTAATATCTCACTATACCCTCCTCTGCCCCTCCTTACATCTCATCCTAATATCTCACTATACCCTCTTCTGCCCCTCCTTACATCTCACCCTAATATCTCACTATACCCTCCTCTGCTCCTCCTTACATCTCCCCCTAATATCTCACTATACTCTCCTCTGCTCCTCCTTACATCTCACCCTAATATCTCACTATACCCTCTTCTGCCCCTCCTTACATCTCACCCTAATATCTCACTATACCCTCCTCTGCCCCTCCTTACATCTCACCCTAATATCTCACTATACTCTCCTCTGCCCCTCCTCACATCTCACCCTAATATCTCACAATACCCTCCTCTGCCACTCCTCACATCTCACCCTAATATTTCACTATACCGTCCTCTGCCCCTCCTTACATCCCACCCTAATATCTCAAAATACCCTCCTCTGCCCCTCTTTACATCTCCCCCTAATATCTCACTATACCCTCCTCTGCCCCTCCTTACAACCCACCCTAATATCTCACAATACCCTCCTCTGCCACTCCTCACATCTCACCCTAATATCTCACAATACCCTCCTCTGCCACTCCTCACATCTCACCCTAATATCTCACTATACCCTCCTCTGCCCCTCCTCACATCTCACCCTAATATCTCACTATACTCTCCTCTGCCCCTCCTCACATCTCACCCTAATATCTCACTATACCCTCCTCTGCCCCTCCTTACATCTCACCCTAATATCTCACTATACTCTCCTCTGTCCCTCCTTACATCTCACCCTAATATCTCACTATACCCTCCTCTGCCCCTCCTTACATCTCACCCTAATATCTCACTATACCCTCCTCTGCCCCTCCTTACATCCCACCCTAATATCTCACAATACCCTCCTCTGCCCCTCCTTACATCTCACCATAATATCTCACTATACCCTCCTCTGCCCCTCCTAACATTTCACCCTAATATATCACTATACCCCCCTCTGTCCCTCCTTACATCTCCCCCTAATATCTCACTATACCCTCCTCTGCCCCTCTTTACATCTCACCCTAATATCTCACAATACCCTCCTCTGCCCCTCCTTACATCTCACCCTAATATCTCACTATACCCTCGTCTGCCCCTCCTTACATCTCACCCTAATCTCTCACTATATCCTCCTCTGCCCCTCCTTACATCTCACCCTAATATCTCACTATACCCTCCTCTGCCCCTCCTTACATCTCGTCCTTAATTTCTCACTATACCCTCCTCTGCCCGCCTTACATTTCACCCTAATATCTCACTATACCCTCCTCTGCCCCTCCTTACATCTCACCCTAATATCTCACTATACCCTCCTCTGCCCCTCCTTAAACCTCACCCTGATCTCTCACTATACCCTCCTCTGCCCCTCCTTACATCTCACCCTAATATCTCACTATACCCTCCTCTGCCCCTCCTTCCATCTAACCCTAATATCTCACTATACCCACCTCTGCCCCTCCTTACATCTCCCCCTAATATCTCACTATAACCTCCTCTGCCCCTCCTTACTTCTCACCCTAATATATCACTATACCCTCCTCTGCCCCTCTTTACATCTCACCCTAATATCTCACAATACCCTCCTCTGCCCCTCCTTTCATCTCACCCTGATCTCTCACTATACCCTCCTCTGCCGCTCCTTATATCTCACCCTAATATCTCACTATACCCTCCTCTGCCCCTCCTTACATCTCAGCCCTAATTTCTCACTATACCCTCCTCTGCCCCTCCTTACATCTCACCCTAATATCTCACTATACACTTGCCCGACTCTTGCGTTCTGCTCAAGGATGTCTTCTCTCTGCCCCTTTTGTATATAAAGCCCTATCCCGCCTTAAACCTTTCTCACTGACTGCCCCACACCTCTGGAATGTCGAGAGAGCATGACCTGAGGTCGGGACTATCTCCAACAGACTGGGGATGGAGTTATCCCGGACCTTAGGTCATTCCGCTTCTGAAGCACCTACAATCTAAGCGGCTTTGGCCGTTAAACCGGGCGGTTTGTCACTTTTTTTTAGAAGCGGTTTAGAAGAAGCGGTTTGCGATAGAGAATAGGGGTTTTTCTCTCACATTTCATTCCGCTACTTCTGTACATGTCAAACCGCGCGGTGTGGCAGTGACAACGTTCGGAGCTACTACACTAGAACCCCTGTGGGCGCCAAATAGTACAAAAATGTAGAAAACAAAATGTTGCATGAATGCCATGTAGCAAAGCTTTATTGCAGAGTTATCAAAAGAAAGACCCGTCTTCATTGACAACAATAGAGCATACCATATAGTTTGACAGCAAGAAAAGGAGACAGACATATAGGCGGATGACCTGTTATATCTTTAGCATAACATTTCACAATCTCATTGAATAGATGGGTGGGCATCGGTAATAAAAGAGATGTCTTGGGACATTAATCATTGATAAGTTGTAAATTGTATTAGCTAGGAAAATCAACGCTGTAACAATGTATCGTTTGGCTCAGAAACCCGTGAAACGTTAATCCCACAGTGCATTGCAATCTCCTTTTTATTCTGCAGTGCCACCTTGCTTTATTTTGGGTGCACCAAGCTGTGGCCGATTTGTAAAAAGTTAGGTAATTGGACTGGTTATAGCTAAAGAGAAGGGTGGAAGGATATTAGGCAATCCCACCAGATAATCTTCAGACGCACAACACTTCAAGACAGAATCACCCGTATAACTTCAAGAGTGGAAGAGGAGGGGAGCAGTTAGACTTTGTTTTTGCTGGAGGGTAACAGGAGACAATTATTTTCTGTATCCAGACTGGTGTTGTTGCTCACGAGAAGAGATCAGCTTCCCATCGCTGAGGTCCTCAATGCGTGATCTGACATGGTACGAAGATGTAGAGCCTCCTGAGAAAAGGCAGAGAACATAGCCCTGTTACGACACACACACTGCTTAGCAGATGGGACCAATAGGTCAATGAGTCCAACTCTTGTAGTAGGGTGACGGTGATGCACACTGAAACACCGTATGACTCATCGAGCCTACCCCTCCAATTATAGGATGACAAACTACCACAAGCTGGAACGAACAATGGCTCATCAAATTTGTTGTGATGACGGTGGCAAAAAAAAATAATCATTTTAGCCGTATGAGTTTCTTACTTGATGTGGGGGAAAAAAAGGGGGAAAGAAAATAATAGGTCGTTTTTTGGGAATAGCAATAGTTTAGAGTGTAGAAGGCACAAGGCTCTTCTTCAGGTCTGGCAATGGTACGGCAAGTGAGCGATTATATGTACAGTAGTTGGTAATATGATGGTGGGAGTTGGGAGAGGATGTGCAATTGAGGTACATATGTTCTTGATAGTTAGGTGTGAGACAAGTCAAAGGGGGATTAAGTGACGGGTGCTATTGAAATATAATTCAGCTACAGACAAACTGGAGTCAGGGATCAAGAAGCCTGGAAAATCCGCATCCACACAGATACGCACATAGTAACGTGTGGAGAGGGACAGAGGAGGACTATGGGACGGTTCCTATTATAACATGATGATACTACAGACACACACACACATATATGTACACATATATATGCGGGGGTATGGTGCTAATGTGTCGCCCTTTAGAGCAGGAGTGGCCAACTCCGGGTCATTAATGGCTACCAACAGGTCATGTTTTCATGATACCCCTGCTTCAGCACAGGTGGCTCAATCAGTGGCTCAGTCGAAGACTGAGCCACTGATTGAGCCACCTGTGCGGAAGCAAGGACGGATCGAGCCACTTCTGCTGAAGCAAGGACTGATTGAGCCACCTGCGCTGAAGCAGGGACTGATTGAGCCACCTATGCCGAATCAGGGATATCCTTAAAATCTGACCTGGTGGTGGCCCTTCAGGACTGGAGTTGGCAACCCCTGATTTAGAGAGACTTGCGGTCTTGGAGTATATCATGTTACCCACAACTGATATATATATATATACACACACGCATACATACAAATTCACATATATATTGACAGTGCCAGAGAGAGAAGGGAACTATAGGGCATTAATACCGTCCCTCCCTACACTGGCTGGTACTTTGTGTATTAGTTGCGATGAACCTGTCATTCTACACTAGACCTGAGCAATGACAAAGAGTGAAGGAATTTATTCTCATACAGGTTGTCCCTCCCACTGCGGGTTGAAAACTGACACTGAATCTTCACGTAAACTGGTTATGTGACGCCCCGTACCTTGTTTATCCGACTGAGATCCGGAGGAATAATTGGAGGATTGAAACTGATCAAAGGGAGCTTTTGGGATCCTGCAGGAAACAGACACACAATATGTAGTCACATGAAAAAATATGACAAGTGACATACATGCATATCATATGTCATTACATAACATGCAATATTTACTGTGCAATTACACTATGTTGGGGAAACTGGGGATGGACAAAATAACGAAATACTGTAGCTACTGTAAGAAGAGGCAGATAACAGAATAAAATGTGTAATGGTCGAATGAAGGGGAGAAGAAACAGATAGGTAATGGAAACAATTATGGGAGAACAGAGACAGAAAGGTAGATTGGTTGATAGAACAGCAGATGACAGGTCTACAGGTGGATGGGTATAGACAGCTGTGTTTCAGATAGCCCTCAGCACAGGCCAGTATATTTGCCACTTTTTAGGGTCCACATACAGGCTGCTCTGCCCATCCAGCAGGTTGCGATATGTGTTAATCTCTTGCTCCAGACGGGTCTTGATGTCCAGGAGAACCTTGTACTCGTACGACTGATTCTCCATCTCGCAGCGAATCTCCGACAGCTCCTCCTCCACCTTTCCGATCAGGGCCTGGAGCTGAGATAGCTGCATGCAGTAACGCCCTTCTGTCTCTGCCAGCGTGCTCTCCAGGGAAGCTTTCTGTTATGATAAGAAAGGACATGGAATTGGACCGGAGACCATTCAGAAGCACCAGTCCCAGTCCCCTGTCATAAGGAACCGTTCATAGCAACACAGGTCATCAAGTGTTAGATAGGAAGGACAAAGGCAATGTACCATGCTGAACTGCGTCTGCAGGTCAATTTCAAGGGTCTGGACAGTGCGTCTTAACTCGATAACCGTGGTGTGAGTGGTCTGGATCTCCTGGGAGTTGCTGGACAGATGCTGATTCACCGCCTCTGTCTGAAAAAGGGACACACTAATGAGATTGTACTTCTTCTACAGTGTGGTCAGCACAGAAACAAGGTCAGCCATTGCTAATCCGAATCTATTGACCATATCACTATTATTTGTACTATCAATAGTAATCTGTTCATGTACAGCCCACCCAGGCAGAGAGCACATTACAGGATAGGCGTACAAACGAAGCTTACCATTTATGTTATGGTGGAAGACTGTTTCCTGGTCAAGTTGCGTTTCCCATCGAAAGTAAAATAGCGAGCTGCCATGGTGTGGTTATATTTGAGCTAACTGTATTTGATAATGTATCAGGGTACCATGTCATCCCACAAACGTTTATTTGTCACATTTTTACCACATACAATAACATCGGCACAATCTAATTTTGGGTAACATTGCCAGACTAAACATGTACCTTCTAAATCAGGGGTGGCTAAATCCAGTCCTCAAGGGCCACCAACAGGTCAGGTTTGAAGGATATCCCTGCTTCGGCACAGGTGGCTCAATCAGTCATTGACTGAGCCACCTGTATTGAAGCAGGGATATCCTTCAAACCTGACCTGTTGGTGGCCTTTGATGACTGGAGTTGGCCACTCCTGTTCTAAATGTTATGATATTTCGGCTACTGTGCCCATAATGAGCTACAACGAAAATATGATGGAACATGTTTTGTGCGCAATGGCCTTATGATGGGCAGTGACCAGGTATGTCTGTTACTAGAAACAAACTCACCTTGTCCTGATACGTCTTTTCAATCTCCTTCTGGTTCTTGGCAATGAGAGACTCGTAGTCACTTCTGAGGTCATCCAGGACTTTCTGCAGGTCTATCCCCGGTGCTGATTTCATATCTACATTGACTGTGCCACCAATCTGTGCTCTCAGAACCTTCATTTCCTGCACATACAACAAAATGGTACCACTGAAGCCATGGTGTTCCCTTAGAGCTACATACATTTAAATACAAATATAGGATTAGCGTGAATTTCAAAAATCAATAATGAAACATTACGGATACAGTAATAAGTATTGATATTTCACAGTGTATCCCAAAATATGAATGAGGAAAAGAGACTTGTAATGGACCAAAACCCAACCACAAAAGCATTATTCTCTCAAGCAAAAGCCACAAATTATGGCTTTACATGTGTTAGGTATGTTAGGTATGTATCCCCCATTGATTTGATATCTATTTTGTGTATATAATGTAATATAATGTATAACCTTGTTCACTTAATGTAACTATGTGTGTGTAACCATGTATTTGTCATCATAACCCTGTGCCCAGGACATACTTGAAAACGAGAGGCAACTCTCAGTGTATTACTTCCTGGTAACACATTTTCTATCTTGAGACCATTCCTTCCCTATCCCTCCATGAGGTGGTGATGTTGCTTCCATTATACAAGATCATAGCACCTCGTAGAGGGAAACTAAAGTAGTACTTTGTATTTGATACTCTACACATTTTTGGCAAACTGAGCATGCTGCATTGTAAATTATTACTGGATTGCTGCCAGGTTCCATGTTAGTCTAGATGACCTAACTTTTGGCTGGTGTTTCCAATTCAGCACCTGACTTGAGCTTTACCTCCTCATGGTTCTTCTTTAGAGCAACCAGTTCCTCCTTCAGCATCTCCAGCTGGGACTCCAGGTCACTCCTGCTGAGAGTCAGCTCGTCCAGCACCCTCCTCAGGCCATTAATGTCACACTCTACAGACTGACGCAGAATCAACTCATTTTCATACCTATACACCAAGCAGAGAAGCACACGGTTACTTACTCATTGTCCATCACATACCTACACCAACCGGAGGGAATACAGTTAGTGGAAACCCCTATTCCATATTAGGGGTTTGGTACTCATGGTGGATGTGGTTCTGGTTCTTCTCTGCATGCGGTTTTGGTTCTCCTGGTAGGTGTGGATTTGGTTCTCCTGGTGGATGTGGTTTTGTTTCTAGTAGTGAATGGGGTTTTTATTATGCTGTGGTTGCTGATCTGGCACTGGTAGTGAATGTGGTTTTGGTTCTGCTGGAGGATGGGGTTCTGGTTATTCTGTGGGTGTCGTTTTGGTGGTGGATGTGGCTCTGGTTCTGCTGTGGATGTGTTTTTGGTTCTGGTAGTGAATGTGATTTTGGTTCTGCTGGAGGATGGGGTCTGGGTTATTCTGTGGTTGTAGTTTTGGTGGTGGGTGTTGCTCTGGTTCTGCTGTGGATGTGTTTTTGGTTCTGGTAGTGAATGTGGTTTGGGTTCTGTTGGAGGATGAGGGTTTGGTTATGCTCTGCATGTTGTCCTGTTTCTGGGGTGGATGTGCCTCTGGTTCTGATTCTCATTTGGATGTGTTTGTAGTTCTGCTTTTAATGTGGTTTTGTGTATGCTGGTCCCTGTGGTCTTGGTGGTATCTTTGGATTGGATTAGATGGTAACTAGTGGAGTCATCACATCTGCAAATGCCTGGGTCTCTACTCACTTCATTCTGAAGTCATCAGCTGCCAGCCTGGCATTATCAATCTGCAGGACCACCCTGGCGTTGTCAACTGTGGCACTAAAGATCTGAAAGTAATACAAGGAATGAGTCTCACTCACTGGAAATCAGCCATTTGTACGACCTGTGGTCTCCTTGTTCGTAGGCAGGACATTCCCATTACAGTATCATTGTTTTGTTCTGAACCTGATGAGCTTTTAAAAAAAGCCGTGACCTATACAGTATATACACAGAACAGAGGTGCCCGCTCTCTCCCATTGTCACTGCAAGTCCCCCCTGTCTCTCACACACTTTCCTCTTCCCACTCTATCTCCCTCTTCTCTCACTCTTTCCCCCCCCCCCCCTTTCCCAGCCTTTCTCCCCCCCCCCTTTCTCCCACTTCTCTCCCTTCTCTCTATCACTCTCCCACCTCTTTCACACCTCTCTCACTCTTCCTCTCTTCCCCCTCTCTCACTCACTCCCTTTCTCTCACTCACTCCCTTTCTCTCACTATCTGCCTCTCTCTCCTCTCTCCCTCTCTCTCCTTAAACCCCCCCCCCACCTCTCTCCATCTCCACCCCAGCTCTTTCACTATCCCCCCCCCCCCTCTCTTTGTCACTTCCCCTCCCTCTCACTCTGTGTCCTCTCACCCTACTTGTGGTGTGGAGTCCATCCACGCCCTACCCGGCACTGGAAGGGGGTCCACCGAAGTGGCCAAAAATGGAAAATGGTGGGGTCTAACTTCTGGGATCGGAGCGCTGGAGCAGATGTCCCTACGCTCCCCCCCTGTCGGCAGGCCTGACATAGGACAAGTGTATATTTATAGCTTGCTGAAAAGCTAGACATTGTTAAAAGGTATTTGTCATATAGGGACGGAGGGTGGGGGGGGGGGACAGGATGGAGATGAAATGATAACCAACGTCTTGCATTGGTCCAAGGATGAAAGAAAACCCTCAGAAGGAAAGGTATAAAAGTTCTTCCCATCTTGGGGTAGAGTTGCTGTCTACCACACCGTAATGACCAAAGCGTGGTGAATCCATACTACACAGTAAGGGTTTTTTCTCTTAGTGTTTGAAGGGGCTCGCCTAATATTTTGGGCTCTACGTTCTCAAAGCAGAAGAATCCCGATGTGCACAGACACAATGTAAGCACATCGAGCACAGTGTCTGCCTAATCCGTTACAAGGGAAGGATCAGGGATGGACGAACCTTGAAAGGGAGTAATATGCTGCCCCCTCTCGCTCACTGCCTTTCACTTCACACTGCAGAACATGCCTGTCATTAGCAGTGAGTTTTTGAAGATCGTCAGCTAACATTCTGCAGCTCAGCCGTGGGACAAAATAGATCCGCATCTGGCTTGTCTGCTTTCACAAAGACCCTAACACTAGCAGACATACATACTTTACTTTCTCTGACTGAAGGGACCTTAAAGGTAAGGGCCATTTAAAAGAGGTTTGAAGCAAGGGAACACTGGAGCCCAAGCACGTCCATTTCAGCTCCGGAGACCCCTTGCTTCCCGAGATACCTCCGTAGGGGGAGCAGCTCAGATCGGGCTATTTGGGGCTAACAAAATGGCGGCCAGTAGCCGTGACGTCATCACTTCCTATTGGCTCACGTGACGCGGGACATTTAAAAGGCAGAGAGATACCGGCGGCTCCCCCTCCGCAGGTGCTACGAGGAGCGGTCACAGGATCGCGATTTGCCGGGAGGGGACACGGCCTCTCCAGCAACCGAAGGGTTAAAGTAGCAATCCGCTCTACTCACCATAAATAACAAATGACTCCTTTCTTTTTAATATTGCGAAGTCCCTGTTGTGGCTGTTTTTATCACGCCCACCCTTTTTCAATTGTGTGGTTGATTTTCGGAGATATCCGTGGCTAGAATCTGTACCTCCCTGGGAGGTTAAAATGGCAGCCGCCATTCATAACAGGGGTTGTCATGGTAACAGTGGATGCCAGTGAAATCATGAAAACTCAGCAAAAAAAATGATTGTGCAAAAATGTAAAGTTAGGAAATTAATATGAACACAACACAGACTATCAGGTTAATGATATGACATCTTTTTTTTGGGGGGGGGGGATTTCTGTTTGAAGCTTGCAGGTCTCAACTAGGGCAGAGGTACCGAATAAATCTCTACTCACAAGTTCATAATGCATTATCCTAATGAAAGGTCCATATGGATCTGAAACGTGGTCCCTCCTCTGTTCATGGCTGTCACATTACATGGAGAATTGTATTAGGAAGTTGCGAGTAGAGATGTAATTTGTACCTCTGTCTTAAGAGGAGACCTGCATTTTGAAGAATGTGTTTGTCTATGTTGTGTTGACTGCACAAGCAGGATTCTCCTCACCTTAAACTGTTTCCCTGCACTTTGGAACTGTGGATGAAGCTTGCACCATCAATATTGTTATACTATTTTCATTGGTGTTATATCTTTTCTACTCTTAAGAACATGTTTGATGAGGCATAGTTTTTTTTCTGTCTCATCACGCTTAGGGAGATATGGGAGATATATAATTATATGCCATAGTTGTTTTATGTCTCCACGTCATTATGTCCCAATTTCACCTAAACATTTGTATCTAACCAGGAGATTCCTTACAAAGTGATGTCACTCACCTTTTTCTGCAGCTCATCAATTGTTTTGTAGTAGTGGCTGTAGTCTTCGGCAGGGCGAGGACCATGAGTCTCGTACCAGTGGCGGATATTCTTCTCGAGCTCAGTGTTGGCCTCCTCCAAAGATCGCACCTTGTTCAGGTACGTGGCCAGACGGTCATTCAGATTCTGCATGGTCACCTTCTCATTTCCGGAGAGAAGCCCATAGTTGTCGTCTCCGTACCCAAAGCCACCTCCATGGCCACCCCCAGCTCCAAAGTGGCTGGAAGATGCAAAGCCAGATCCACCACCAAAGCCAAGTCCACCAGCAGCTCCCCCACCATGCCCACTGTGCCCACCTTGCCCACCATATCCACCACCTCCACCACCACCCCCACCATACCCACCCATCAAGCCTCCATAATTGCTCCCACACCCTGCTCCACCACCATATGAACCACCCCCAGAGCTATGCTTCCCTGAGGACACCCTAATGCTGGAAGATCCATGAGTTGAGTGAGATGAGCTCCCTTTCCCCTTGACCAAACTGGACCCATATCTAGAGCTCATAGTGAGAAGCAGAGAAAGAATGGAAGCAACGTGCCCAAGAAACGTCAACTGCTGGATCTGAAACTGGTCCACAGAAGTGTCGGATCACTGGTTCCCTTTTATACCAGAGAGGTATTGGGTGTCAACCATTTAATTGGAGCCCTGCTATCTTTGCCAACTTTCTTTTAACACGGCTTTTTTCTTCCAAGTTGACGGAGCAGTATCTGGGTGTTATCCTGTCTTACCACAACAAAAGTTGCTATCGAATGCAGAAACTCATGTTTGCCCCCTTTCCCTGGAGAAAAGCATTACGCAACAGAAATCAATACTAAAAAAAGCTACTCTTGGCCATCCATCTATAATCTTCTAAGGGGGCAGAGTCCTACACACATTGAGATCTTGCAGCTTTCGCGTGTGTTCCCCTGCCACGCAAAATCTTCTTTCTATCTTATTTTAAAACGATGCTAAAAGATTAATGGTGGTTTCCTTTCAGCGCATTAAGGTGCTTTGTGCTCCATTTTCTATACTTGTATCACAGATATAGGTAGCGGTAATATGGGGCAATAGGTGGAGTTGTAGGGAGGAGTTATATTGGGCAATAGGAGTTATAGGGAGCGGTTGTATGGGGCAATAGGAGGGGTTATAGGTAGCGGTAATATGGGGCAATAGGTGGAGTTATAGGGAGGAGTTATATGGGGCAATAGGAGTTATAGGGAGGGGTTATAGGGAGTAATAAGAAGGGTTATAGAGAGGCGTTATATGGGGAAATAGGAGGAGTTATGAGGAGGGGTTATATGGATTAATAGGAGGAGTTATAGGGAGGGGTTATATGGGGCAATAGGAGGAGTTATACAGAGCGGTTATAGGGAGTAATAAGAAGGGTTATAGAGAGGCGTTATATGGGGAAATAGGAGGAGTTATGAGGAGGGGTTATATGGAATAACAGGAGGAGTTATAGAGAGGGGTTATATGGAGTAATAGGAGGAGTTATAGGTCGAGGTTATATGGGGTAATAGGAGGAGTTATAGGAGCATTAAGAAAAGTTATAGGGAGGGGTTATATGGGGCAATAAGAGAAGTTATAGGGAGGGGTTATATGGGGCAATAGGAGTTATAGGGAGAGGTTTATGGGGTAATTGGAGGAGTGGGGGGGCTAATATGTGTTTTAGGGAGGGGTTATATGGGGCAATAAGAGGAGTTATAGGGAGCTGTTGTATGGGGCAATAGGAAGAGTTATAGGCAGGGGTTATATGGGGCAATAGGAGGTGTTATAGGGAGAGGTTTTATGGGGTAATTGGAGGAGTTATAGGGAGAGGTTTTATGGGGTAATTGGAGGAGTTATAGGGAGGGGTAATATGAGCAATAAGAGGAGTTATAGGGGGGGTCATATGGGGCAACAGTAGGAGTTAGGCAGAGGTTGTATGGAGCAATAGGAGTAGCTATAGCGAGCCTTATATGAAGCAATAGGAGGAATTATAGGTAGGGTTATATGGATCAATAAGAGGAGTTATAGAAATTGGTTATATGGAGCAATAGGAGGAGTTATAGACATTGGTTAGATGTATATTCTTTTAATTGAACACATTTTCCGGATTTTCATGGGGCCTGTATCATCTTTATTTATTTCTGGCTTTACACTTTCAAGTCCTTGGGGACTATTTATCAGGATTTCCTGACTGCAAACCCGGGGGAATCTAGTGCACAAAAGAAGGTCAATCACTGACATGTATTCCGCGATAATCCGGACCAGCCGTGTGACTCTGAGACACAACAACAAAATCCACACAACTTTGTGTGATTCAAAACTTGTTCAATGCTATTGCAAAAACAGCAGTTCCATAGCAGTAAAATACTGGTAATTGACCTCTCTGTGAGGGTCTTACCAATTCTGTAATGAAAGGGGGCTAGGCACCCGTCTCCAGGCTGGTAAAACGCTGCACCACAGAAGCATCAAGTTTTTGAGCCCAGTAAGATACTTTTCTTGTACAAAGCGAGGGGCTGCGGGTGGGAGACTTTGATAAGTAACTTGAAACAATAATCCCACGTTGTGAGCACAGTCAGACGTCTTGGCCAGGTCTGCCACCCTGCCCTTCCCCATTATCCCTTAGCACGCCGCGATTCCGCTGCAGCCCAGGATTCTGGGTAAGGACATGCAAGTGAGCACCCACAGTGTTACCTTTTCCTTCATGTCCATTATAACATTGACCCTTCTATGCATCTGCGTGCCACATTACACAGCTTTTTCCGCACAGCCTGTGTTAAAGAAGTGCAGAGCCAGTAACACCTACTCGCAGACAGCTGTTTCCACCTTTTGGGTCTGTTCAGCGTGAGGCTGGTTATACTGGCTTTGCCATGTGAAGCTGGGATAGGTTTCAACCACACATTATATCAGTAAAAAAAAGTGACAACAACCCTCCACCATACAGTGTGCAGCAAATAAAAATATAATTCACATGTCTCAGGCAGGTCTGCCACCCTGCCCTTCCCCATTATCCCTTAGCATACAGTGCTTCCAAACTATTCAAGAATCCACAGGCACAGCCACTTAACACACGGGTGTACAGCATATACCCCCTTAATTCGTGCCTAATGATTTAGCTAAATACCCAGCAAAGACCATTCTCCGAGACAGGGGAAGTCTCGACATCTTGTATGCCCTTCGTTAAGAGGTCCCAATAAACCTTTTTATGGGTTCTCGCTTTGGGCAAGCAATGGATGGGAGAGGTAGAAACTGCCTTCTGTTTTATTGGCGTTCCTGTTAATTTTGCATGGGGGCCAGCCAAATGCCTGAACGTACGAATGCAACATATTCCCCATAAATTCTGCTGATGGCTCATAACTTTTCTCTTGACACGCAGCTATGACTCAGTAAGAACTTGTATGAAATCCTCATAAAAAAAATAATCTCACCATAAACATTAATAACATGCTGAGACCATAAATGTTCCTCAAGCAAATTATGGGAATTATTAGGACAGGGGGGAATTTTTTTTCCCCCTTTCAATTAACCCTGACATAGGTGAATAAAAAATGCGTTACCAAACTGGCGCTCTATACACAAATCAAGTGCAATTCTTATATATAAGAAATACCGCAATCGGACACATCCGGGGTGAAATAGCAAACAGTGGAAAATGACAAAATAAATTAAAAAAATACTAAAATACTCTGTAAAGTGCTGCTCCAACCCTTGATGGGATTGCTCTCTCAGTCCTAGGAAATGTTGAAGTCCAAGTTGTGGGGAGCGCCAATGTGTGAATACACAATGAAAACACAAATAGTGCACTATGTCTCTCAGATAAAGACAAAGCAGATTCTTGGTATCCTATAGCACGTGTACTCACACTCTATCCATTCTTTTAAGGAAATCCATCATTTTTGGTCCACGTACAGTATGTTTTAAGGGTAAAAATGGCCAACGTTTCCTGATTATCAGGGAGGTTTGCCTGAAATATAACTGAAAACCATGATATCTCTCACAATTCCTTTGGTTTACAATACAAGGCCAATCACACAGCTTTGAACCCGGCCTATCATCAGAAATAAGCTTCCCCATAAACTATGTATTCCAGCTGCAAAAAAAAAAACCTCCAAAGACCCAAATCACTGAGTGTTAGGGATTCTGGATCAGAACTTGACGTTTTCATTGAAAAGTGCAGAATTTTTATTCATTGGTCTGTGAGACTGCTGATGCTAAAAGCCAGTGAGACTGACTCGAAGTCAGTGAGAGATAGCAGGTCTGGGCAGATGCTGATACAGGACCTTCCAGGTGAGGGATGGGAAGGGTGGAGGTAGTAGAACCAGAGAAGGTGGGAGAATGTGTTTACTAACGCCATTACCAACAGAGGGAACAGCAATGGGAAGTAACATGTTGCACGCCCCTGTGGTAGCGAAGGCGTTAGTTTGTCCGTATATTCTGTCAATGTGTCCTGGAACTCCTTGTGACATACAGTATCCCTTTAATCTCCTACTTATTTCTATCTGGCTCCACCATCATTAAACAAATAACTGGCAATTATTGCACACTAACTCAGTTTAGGACTTAATGCCTCCTCCCGAACAGAACGTCCTGCCCCCACCGCATTGCCAAACTTAAAGATCTTTTTATTGGAAGCAGTAGAAGAATAATCCAAATGTCTCTTTCCATTCAGTAGGTCCAGATGTCGATGTGTCAAGATTATTCTTTCCAAACTGTAGTAATTTGACATAAAATGAAAAATATGAAACATTTCCACCTAAAGCGGAAAACACAGATTGTAAATTTGTCTGGGCAGGGAGTGTAACATTCCTATGTACAATGCGGGTTATCGCGCACTATACTGTCATTGTGACGCGATGAAGCCCACTGAGAGAAAAGCTCTACATGAAATATAAGTGATTATTATTTTTAGTAGTAAAATATAATTTAATATATATATAAGTAGACAGTGTGCCCTGCAAGGTATCAGCTGGTTTATGTGCCCTGCAAGGTATCCGCTGGTTTATGTGCCCTGCAAGGTATCAGCTGGTTTAGCTCACACTGCTAGAGCAGTGGCCTAGAAAAGCAGTGAT
This sequence comes from Ascaphus truei, assembly GCF_040206685.1. Lineage (NCBI taxonomy): Eukaryota > Metazoa > Chordata > Amphibia > Anura > Ascaphidae > Ascaphus > Ascaphus truei. The sequence continues at coordinate 3,060,135 of NC_134505.1, read as the reverse complement.
TGTGGGTTCTAGTCCCGTTGGGTCTGACAACGTTCCAGTCATTAGGTTGGTGCCTTAGGCCAAGGGTGCGCAATCTTTCCTTGCTGTGCCCCCATGCCTGCTTCCCTACCTGCTCGCGCCCATCCCCCCTTCCCTTACCTCATCTCCGGCTCTCCTGCATCAAATGATGCCATGGGGTCACATTGCCATGGCAATGTGATGTCACGTGACCCCGCGGCGTCATCTGATGCCGCGTTGGCATGGCGACGCGTCACCGTAGACAAGGTAAGTGAAGTTGCAGAGGCCTCACGCGATCCCTCCGGCATTAATTTAAATGCCTTGGGGAAAGAGCGCGGGGCCTCTGCAACTGCCCGTGCCCCCCCTGAAAAATCTTGCGCGCACCCCTGCCTTAGGCTTATCAACGGTATGTTCTGTAGTTGGTATGGATATCCATTTAGGAAGTGTGGGATACGACTCATTAAATATACTTTGCATGTCTCCCAGTCGGGTAACTCATGTGTGCTTTATTTTCAGCACAGGCGTGTCAGGACTGCCTCCCTCATTTATTTGGAGCGTTATAGGGGGTATAGGGGATATATATATATATATACACAACTGGAGACACAACTAAATTCATAGTGTCTCCTAGGGATAGTATTTTTATATATATATATATATATATATATATATATATATATATATATACTGGAGCTTTTCAATTCATTTCTGTTTGTTCTTGGTAATAAAGTTGGAGATTCAAAGAAGACGCCATCTCTGTAGGAAAGAAGGGGGTGAGTGTAGCTGCGTGTCACAGCGTACTGAGCCCCAGGAAGCCCAGGGCAGAGCAGCACTGTATGCAGAGCGGAGCCTCAAGAGAAATCTTCCGATGGTGTAAAAATAATGCATCAGCCTGTGATGGGAATGTTAATATTAGGGGTCATTGCTGCGGTTTGGGGTGTATATTAGGTTCTGAAAGTGATGTTCTGGTGTCCGTGTGCCGGGGTTAGCAGAGCTGGTGCCACTGACAGGTTAAATTATCCATTTTCTGTGGTATATTAAAATATTAAATGGCTTCTATTGTATAGCCAGTGAAATATTTCCTAATTTCATAAAACAACACTTTTTTGTGTTTTGGATGGGTAAAACATGCTACCTGGGAAACCAGAAGAAGTTGTTAAAAGCTGTATATTATATCATAAAATTAGATCCTTTTTTTCTTGAATAATGTAAACGTTAGTTAGTAAATAAGCACAGATACTGAGAGACGGGCTATGTTTGGGTTTGTAAGAACATAGAATCCGTAGCACAGAATCATCACACTTGGACCTTATTACATGAACAGCACTGAATGAAAAGTCAGACAAGTCTCAATATGCATGAATGAAGCGCAGAACTTTATTAGATAGGGAAGAATATAGGGGACCTCAGCACTTAGTACAAGAATTTCTACTATGAGGTTATCATCAGCATCAAAAAGAGGCAGAGCGAGCAGTGGAATGAACCATGAATTATCTACACAGCGCGTCTTTCCTTGCTCTATTATATGTTGTCTTTCTCTGGTGATGAGCTCATGTTTAGCGTGCGTAGTCATGAGAAGAGAGTTGAGCTGGGGTTTTCAGACATCTTTTAGGTTAGTAGTTGGACTGATGAACTTTCTTCCTGTCTACGGTTTCCTCTACGACGGTGCGGACGTTGCGTGAGGTTTGAGGAGCTGTGAAGAGAGGAGAACACTGGTTAGACATTCCGGGACATCATTACTAAGTCATTCTCTGCCAGAAGATACCTTTTGCCTTTGGAAGAGGCACTCGAAAAGGAGTGTTTATGGCAGAAAACTGTTTGGTGAATGTGGCTTTCTGTGTTTTTCTAATGTGAAGATTAAGGTTTAAAAGGGACTCCGTTCTATGGCATGGGCAATACATAAGAGAGATGATGTCCTACTATTTATTGGTGGGAGACATAACATGGGAACACGATCCACTTGGACTTTTTCAGACAACTTAACATTAAACATACAGCTGTCTGTACTTTACTTAAGACAGTTCTGTTCTAGAAATCTAGAGATGTTTGTTAACAGGAGATATAGGATAATATCCCAAAGGAAGTCATTTTAACTGTGATCCATGGAAAATACATGTTGTATGTCTTCTGTGCTTAGAATTAAAGGTAAATCTGTTTAACTGTTAGACAAGTACAGCTGTATAACTATTTGAACATCTTTTCTTAGAGTTGGCTTCTTCAACTTCAGAGAAAAGTAATAAATAAAAATAAACAGAGAAAGGAATAAAATGCACTTACATTCTCTGTGAGACTGGGACAGGCTGTGGTGGAAGAAGAAAGACATTAATATTGTCACTTTGAATAGCGGTGTTCAAATAAACGAGTATTGGCATTTTTATAAATGGAGGATTGTGAATGAAAAGCCAGAGGGGTTATCATGCAGAACAATGGTATCATTCTCCAGCAAACACAATGCAGACCTCAGAAATGTCTGAGGAGAAGTGTCTTCAGGTCTTCCAATTTAAACATACATATAGCAACCAACTGATTGAAGTACAAAGATGTTCAAACTGATCTGTAGAGTTGTAGGAGCTATATGGGTACTGGTCTGGAAAGTGGGAGATCCTGTCTCAAGGCTTATCACCTTTGGAGAGTCGTTTTGGCCCATATTTACTAAGTGGGGTCACCCAATAAGGCCCCCTCTGGTGCTGTAAGACACACTACAGTCCAGTAAAGTAAATGGGCCATGCCGTGTCTATCATTACCGGAAGTTGTCTTATGGAGTTAAGCTTTTCAGGGCAGTGGGGTATTATGCCTGTGTTAGCATTGCTTTTACTGCCCCTAATGTTGTTATTCTCTAGGGAGAAACATTGGGAATTTGAAGGTATATAGGTAAACCTAGTATTATTACACAATGCAGCATAGTTTCAAAATGGAACTACGTTTCCTCTTGAAGAGACACCTATGACGGTGGTGAGTACTGGTCCTCCTCATCACTCCAGTTATGGTTCTACTTACTGGGCATCTTCACCCTCCAGCAGGCGCCTGTAGGTGGCAATTTCCTGCTCCAGACGGCTCTTCGCGTCCAGGAGGAGTTTGTGCTCATAGCTTTGGCGTTCCATGTCTGATCGCAATTCGGCAAGCTGAGTCTCTACACAACCTATCATCTCCTGTAGCTGTGAGAGCTGGACGCAGTACCGGCCTTCTGTCTCTGCCAAGGTGCCCTCCAGTGCTGATTTCTGCAATGGAGAAGAAGACAGGTATAGGATGGTGCCAGAATCAGACACTTCTTCTGCAGATTTATGAATAATTGGGAAGAAAGGACACGAAGAGACCACGAGCACACACACCTAAATTCCAGTTAAATTACTGCTTCTCAAGAAAGCATAATGAAACCCTGATGTTTACACCAGTCCCTAGATATTGACAATGATCCTACGATCACTCCTAGGCTCTCACCAACTGAAAGCTCTTCGGAGCAGAAATGTCACAATGTGTCTGCGTTTATACTGTATACCAGGGGAGCGCAATCTTTTTCCCCTGCGCCCCCCTACCGGCTGTCCTGCTCTCTGCACGCCCCCCTCCCTCTCTCCTCCTTACCGTGGTTCCCTGCGTCTGGGCATCATGACCCCACGGCGTCATTTACCGTCGCATTGCCATGGCGTGACGTGTCTCCAGATGCCGGCTGAACCACGGTAAGTAAGGTTTCCAAAGGCCTTCACTGCTTCCCTGGAACTTAATTTAAGTGCCTTCGAGAAGCGCGCGCGGCCTCTGAAAACCCCACGCCCCCCGCAGTTAATCTCGCCCCCCCCACTTTGCGCACCGCTGCTGTATACTATATATGATATTGCTAAAGGACCTCACCATGCTCAGTTGAGTCTGAAGTTCAATCTCCAAGCCCTGGAGAGTACGTCTGAGGTTGGTGACCTCACTCTTGCTGGACTGGATCTGTTCACCATGGCTTGAGACTTCCTTGTTCAGTTGTTCTGTCTGGAAGGGGAGATGAAGATTGAGTTGGCTCTTCTAAGGCACATACATCTTTACAACGCAATGCCAAATAGCCAAGAAGAAAGCACCATGATGTCCCACCTTGTTAAGGTACCAGGCTTCAACTTCCTTGCGATTCTTATCAGCCAGGACTTCGTATTGGTCTCTCATGTCAGCCAGAATCTTGCTCAGGTCCACAGTGGGAGCAGCATTCATCTCCACATTCACGTGGCCACCAGCTTGTCCACGCAGACAATTCATTTCCTGCAAAACAAACAGAGCCCCGTGGCTTGGTTACCTGATATACATTTGAAGGATGCTATGACCTTCTCTATTGATAATCACACGACATGAGTTATATGAGTCCTTGCCTATTCTACTGTAGGTAGCGTTGGATTTAGCAGTAACAAATTGGACTCCAATACTATTTCCTAAGCTCCGCATGATGGTTAAACATCTAATTATGGGTATTTGATTGTTATCTATGTAGGAAAGAGAAGTAACACTAAGGTTAGGATGCTGTAATTAGATGATAACGTTGGGATTTAAGCTCTGAGCTACCCAGATTGATATATTATTTATTTTAACATGTGCTTGCATTGTTCTGCAGTATATAGCTTGTTTAAGCCAGATGTTCGAATCTTTAAGTGAACCCTGAAGATATATAACTTTTGGGTGTCCTATAGCATGCCATTGCACCTTGCACATATAATTACTCTTGTCAAACGTCCTCACATTGGATTATCTATCTCTATATTGCAGAACTGTCCAATTCCTAGGGGCGTAATGTTTTCTCGTTGAACTTTGCTTTACTTCCTGAACATATTGTTCTGATTTACTTTTCCAAACTCAAATCCTCAAATCTCTTAAGATTCCACCAGATACCATCTCTTGATTGCATGCTGCCCGCCCTATGCAACGCAGAATTTGACCTACCTCTTCATGGTTCTTCTTCAGATAAGTTAGCTCCTCCTTCAGGCTTTCAATCTGGATCTCCAAGTCAGACCTAGTTATGGTCAGCTCATCCAGGACTCTGCGCAGGCCATTGATGTCACCCTCCACACTCATACGGAGGGACAGCTCAGTCTCATACCTTGATGGAGAAAGGTGGATAAAGGCCTTGTTATTATTGACCCACTTTGTATTCATATGAAGATCTGCTCATCAATGTCCCCAATAAACCACTTGAACTGCATGCCAAGTAGAGATTGTAGAGAAGACCTATAATACTGGGACTGACTTCCAGTGCATACACTGGCGACACACTTTATTCGAGCTCGGCTAGTCCCACGAATTCGGGTATACCCGGGTGTATTGAGGTTTGTGACTGTTTTCTGACCGAGTGCATTGAGGTATTTTCCAGGCAGGGATTGAAGCATTTTATTCCCCCTGGCTGCAATACTGCACAGTATATATATATATACTGCATTACAATTCATGAATTTATGCCATCTGGTAGACACGCGAAGCATTGCAGCCTATTAAATCCTAATCATTATCATTTAACAGATCAGCCGCCCGTCAGCCAGGCATGAACCCAGGCTGGGAAGGCAAACACAACGGGGCTTGTCAGAGGTGAGGAGCGGCGCATTCCAGGTATCTGCCAGGTACATACTGGGTATTTGCTCGAATAAAGTGTGTCGGTGCAGTACCACTACATAGCATTATTTCTATTTTTATAAATCTAAATCAGGTCTGAGTTCTTACTTGGCTCTGAAGTCATCTGCTGCCAGCTTGGCGTTATCAATCTGCAGAACGGTGCTTGCATTGTCCATGGTAGAATGGAGGATCTAGGAATTGGAGAAACCCACACACATTACCCCGGGCTTTACATGAACGGGGTTACTGGTTTACATGATCAAATAAACATCTCCCCCTCCTCACAGACTGACTCCCATTGATCCTGAAAAAGTAAGTAAGCATTGCATGTTCATCCATCGCCAAAGTGCAGGAAGGAGATTAACTAGAACATAACTGAAAACCAAGATTTCACTACATGTGAGGTCAGCGGCACTGTATATAAGGTCAGCTGCTCCGTATATTACAGAACAACCTGTTTAAATAGCATTTCAACCTACTGTTGTATGTACGTACGTATGTATGTATGTATGTATGTATGTATGTATGTATATCTGTATTTATTTAGCGCAGACAGTATACTATGTGCTTCATAAAGACAATACAGTACAGGGAATTATAATAATACAATAAACATACCAAAATCAGACAATAGGAACGGAAATCCCTGCCCCGGAGAGCTTACAATATAAATGGTATGTTGGGAGACTTCCAGAGACAGCAGGTGAGGGAATAAGTGCAGTAGATGGCAGTGCTTGATCACAATGGTTGGTAGGAGTGGCTGTAGGCGTTGGACAGTAGCCAGGAGCTATCGAGATGCTTCTTTTGAGAGGTGAGTTTTAAGGTTGGTCAGTATAAAATGAGATAGGGTAACACCATTAGCAGGGAAAGAGGTGGCAGGGAGGTGTGGGTGAGAGCAGGTGCGTGTATGGCTGGGTGCAGGATGAGATGAGATATCCCCAGCAGTAAAAGGAGGTGGAGTGAAAGAGGAGGTGAATAGAGGATTTGTGTTTAAGTAATATGCCCCCAATGGGTGATAGGAACAGGGCCGCCGACAGGGGGGAGAGTCGGAATAAGTGTCCCGGTTCCGGTGGCTGCGAGGACCCGCCCGGCCGGCACTGCAAGTTGGGCCCTACCTCTGGCTGCCGGTCCTCTCGTTGACGCCGGGCCCGGGCTCTCCCCCAGCTACGGGCCTCCCTCACTGACACTAACACTGTCTAAAGCCGGGCCTCTCTTCTGACGTCGGCGTGTGCCGGAAGCAACCTGGGCTCAGCTTCCGGCGCGCACCGGCATGAGAGAGAGTCCTGGCGCGTACCGGCATCAGAAGCTCGGCGTGAGATAGTGTTAGTGCCAGTGAGGGAGGTCAGTAGCTGGGGGAGTGCAGGGGCCCGGCGTCAATGTCAGGTGGGGGGAGGGGGTGCTTTGTATGTATTTGGGGGGGTTGTATGTATTTGGGGGCCGGGGGGTTTGTATGTATTTGGGGGGGTTGTATGTATTTGGGGGCCGGGGGGTTTGTATGTATTTGGGGGGGTTGTATGTATTTGGGGGCCGGGGGGTCTGTATGTATTTGGGGGGGTTGGGTTTTTTGTATGTATTTGGGGAATGGGGGTTTGTATGTATTTGGGGGGGTGGGGGATTTTTATGTATTTGGGGGGTAGGGTTTCTTTTGTATGTATTTGGGGATGGGGGGTTTGTATGTATTTGGGGGGGTGGGGGATTTGTATGTATTTGGGGGGTAGGGTTTCTTTTGTATGTATTTGGGGATGGGGGGTTTGTATGTATTTGGGGGGGGTGGGGGATTTGTATGTATTTGGGGGGTAGGGTTTCTTTTGTATGTATTTGGGGATGGGGGGTTTGTATGTATTTGGGGGGGGGATTTGTATGTATTTGGGGGGTAGGGTTTCTTTTGTATGTATTTGGGGATGGGGGGGTTGTATGTATTTGGGGGGTGGGGGATTTGTATGTATTTGGGGGGTAGGGTTTCTTTTGTATGTATTTGGGGATGGGGGGTTTGTATGTAATTGGGGCGTGGGGAGATTTTTTTATGTATTTGGGGGTAGGGTTTCTTTTGTATGTATTTGGGGGGTGGGGGGTTTGTATGTATTTGGGGGGTGGGGAATTTGTATGTATTTGGGGGGTAGGGAATTTGTATGTATTTGAGGGATGTTTTTTTTTTAATGTATCTGGAGGGTGCGGGGGGTTTAAGAAAGGGAGTGAGGGGGTTAGAGTGAGACAGAGGGGAGAAAATTACATGGGGAGAGGGGCGAAATAGAGGGAGCTCGTGAGGTGTGAAATGGGGGCGGGGGGGTTCGCAAGACCGCTAACACGGGGGGGGGCAATCGTAACTCTAGTCCTGGGCCCCGGGAAATGTAACAAGACATTGGAGAAGCTTTGAAGTATAATGGCGATGATACGCCTGTAATATTCTGTAGCTGAGAGGTTGCATTTAATACCTTTACTCCTCACACAGAATGGGAAGTGTGTCTCTAGTAGAATAGAGTTACCTTGTACATCCTTTAATATACAGACTGTAAGAGGAGACCCTTATTCTATTGGTGATGTTACCTTATCAGCCTTATACTTTCTTGATACCATCATGCACGTCGTCTTTAGCTTATTGGTCGATTATGTGATAATCAGAGAATTACATGAAGATGTTGCAAGTATGCGTTTATAAAATGAGCATTAGTTATACACGGCCTGAAACCAATGGGCGGGACACGTGGATAATGTACACTTTATTGGGAGGTGTTAGCAGAGACTTGGCTTCAACACCCGATATATGTAACCGAGACCAGAATCAGCAATCTGATTTCTATGAAGGGATTTGTTTTGTATGGTCCTCCCTTGTACAACACCATGTTATCCGACAGTGCTGTATACAAGCAAATGGGATCTTATGGAGACGTAAGGGTATATCTGCATTTAAGGAAACAGATAGTGAGTGGGGACGTGTATGTTTGTAGGTATATACTATAGCAGATATATATATATATGGGCATGCAGTATCTGATAGGAGAAAATATACATAAAGGCATTGAGGGGCTAAGCAGATGTGTAGGTGATCAGATAAGGGCTGTGTGTACATATATCTGTGTATGTGGAACAGTATGTAGAGCATCAGTCAGTTAGGTATATATAACAGACATATGGGGGATTAGGCAGGAAGGTAAGTGTATGACAGTACATAAGGGAAATAGGCAGGGATATATACTGTATGTAAATAGGGAAGGATGTATGGTCCCCATTTCCTGAGCATCTTCTTACCTTGTTGCGGAGTTCCTCAATCACCTTGTAGTAATGGCTGTAGTCAGCAGCCGGGCCGGGTCCCTGCTTCTCGTACCATTCTCGGATCTGAATCTCCAGCTGGGCATTTGCCTTCTCCAGGGAGCGCACCTTGTCCAGGTATGAGGCCAGACGGTCATTCAGATTCTGCATGGTCTCCTTCTCACCTCCTCCCAGAAGGCCATCCCCTCCGCCAACCCCTCCCCCATGGCCAGAGCCATAACCCCCACCATGGCTAGATCCGTAGCTCCCACCACCGCTTCCACAGGAAACCAGTCTGCTGGAGGAGAGGGAGATATTTTTACCACCACTACCCCCATGGAAGCTTGGTGCCCTGTGTCCAGACACAGAGAGCCTACCAGAGTCACGTCCATAACCACCTAAGGCCTGGCCCTTTGAGGATCCTGAAGAGGAAGTGGACTGCCTGACGCTGTAGGAAGTCATGGTGTGATCAGAAAGCCTGTCTATCTAAGTGCCACCAACGGGATGTGATAGTTGAGTGTAGAGAATCCAGATCTATTGCCACTGCCTTTATACTGAAGGACGTGGGTGTGAGTTCCTCTGAATGATTGGTCCCTTAGCAGAGTCATCAGCGTTGAAATACGTGCCATGATTTATGAGACCACCTCTAGTTTTCATTGCCTCATTGGCCTGGGAGAATAACCCAGAAATGTCTGATTACCCCCCCCCCCCCTCCTTCTCTTTTTCCAATAAAGTTTCAGACAAAGAGCTTTCAATCATCAGGGTGGTGGTATTGTGTGCATGTGCTGCATTGGTTCCTAAAACAAAAGGTCTGATTCACACGGAGTCAGGGAGGCTCCCGACCCCAGGCTATGCTTTTGACATTCCTCATCACTTATCCGAGTATGAAGGATGCTGTCACTTACACCTCCTCCCTACTCTGCAAATTCATAGGAACGATATGGTGAAATCTGGGCACTTGTTGTTCCGGAAAATAATCCCTGTCTTAGTCTTTTTTATTGATGCCATTTTATTAACCCTTTGGCTGCGTAGGGCCTGTGACCGTAGGGGTAGCCTGGCAAGCATATTACAGGTTATGCCCGCTGGTTACCCCTGCCAGTCATGGTATCTGCCTATGTTTTAAGCTCATGACCATCTTACTGTAGCCAAAATGGCTGACAAAATGTACTCCTGGGTTTTCCCAATGTAGGCAGTTTATTCCCCGTGTGTGGTGCGCTGGTAATATACTCAGTGCAGTGTGCTTGGGAACACTGGGGAAGTGAGAAGGGCGGGCACTCCAGTTAGGAGGAACATGTACTTCAAAAGAGGAGCCATTGTTCATTCACAACTCTGAGGCATCTAGCTCTTCGGGATATATCCGTCTGAAACTGAGAAACGAGGCCTGGCTCCTAGCCCCGATGGTTCGATTCCCATTAGTCAGTTTGAGTTTCTCACTCTCCTCACGCTCTCTCCCTGGGGTTGTCCTAAAGTGCTTTCACCTCCCAGGGCCCTGATTGGTCCTTTCTCAGACAAGCTCTCTGATTAGCCAGCAAAGTCAATCTCTTCACTGATTGGTCGCCACCTGATCTTCCATGGATCCAGATGGAGGTCAGGAAAGAATGTAAAACATTGCCGATCAGAGCTCCACAGATTATTCTTGGTTCATATAATCCCAAAGTTCTAGGATACTCTGAGGCGGACGGATCATGGAAGACATCCTGGGTAAGCTAACTACGGCAGCGTCCAGCTCCTAGTGAGCTAGTATTCCCCCTTAACCCTTTGTTTGGTGAGTTTCAGCTTGCAGTTGTGCATTGGGTTGCTCCTGTTGGGTGCAACCTAAATAATTCTGTCGGTTGCTTGCGATCCCGGTGTAATCGTCTCGACTTCCGTGACCGGGCTGGTATGTACTGGAAATGGATATAAAGGTTATCTTACTGTATCTCCTGACCAAACTGTGATGTAGGATAGCAGTAATATACCGGAGAGGATGAAGCGGGAAAGAGGGCGACATTGAGTTAGGTGGCAACGAGTTTGGATCAAATACCTGGTGAGAAAAGGGTTAGATTTAGTGAGAGCTTGTGGGGGACAGTTTGAGAACCCCTGTGTGGAGAATCGATGGAGATCTCTGGGGGCATCTCAGCAGTGAGAGAGCCCCCTGTTGAGTATCGTCATCTGTAAGAGATTCATGTAGGATCTATTAGCGTGTTGGGGGTGAGTCTAATCAGATAGAGACCCCATGAACTATACCAGCATGTCTGAGGACACCATCAGGCTATCTCAGGAGCAGAGTTACTTGGAGCACTAAGCCTAGAGGTTTCACAGAAGGTTCAAGTGACTTGGAGCACCCAGCTTTGGCAGGTGGCAGCTCTTTCTACACAGGGCACATGAGGCTACTAGCCTCCCAACTACTAGCCACCATGACCACTGTCCCATTGTAAGTCTGGGGAAGTGGTCAGCGAATTGGTTTTTATTCTGGACTGGACTGTTGACTCACTGGAGCCATTCTACATGGATTGAGTTGCCCCGGATTGTCGAACTTTGACGGCATCCTGGAGGAAAGTGACCAGCTCTTTATGTGAACTTCCCCATAAACTATTTATTTCACAGGCAAAACCTCCAAGTACACAAATCAGTGAGCGTTGGGTATTCTGGACCAAAAACTGACATTTTAATTGAAAAGTGCTGAATTTTATCATTGAGATTCCTTTGGTCTATGAGACTGCTGATGCTAAAAGCCAGTGAAACTGACTCGAAATCAGTGAGAGATAGCAGGTCTGGGCAGATGCTGATACAGGACCTTCCAGGTGAGGGATGGGAAGGGTGGAGGTAGTAGAACCAGACCAGAGAAGGTGGGAAAATGTGTTTACTAACGCCATTACTAACAGAGGGAACAGCAATGGGAAGTAACATGTTGCATGCCCCTGTGGTAGCGAAGGCGTTAGCTTGTCCATACATTCTGTCAATGTGTTCTGGAACTCCTTGTGACATATCCCTGTAATCTCCTACTTATTTCTATCTGGCTCCACCATCATTAAACAAATGACTGGTAATTATCTCACACTCACTCCGTTTAGGACTTAATGCCTCATCCCAAACAGAACGTCCTGCCCCCACCGCATTGCGTCTTACAAAATTTACAGATCTTTTTATTGGAAGCATTAAAAGAATAATCCAATTGTCTCTTTGCATTCAGTAGGCCCGAATGTCGATGTGGGAAAGGCTGGAATCCCGGCTATACTTCTCTCCCTTGATGCAGAAAAAGCTTTTGACCTGGATGTTTGGCCTCAATGGGGATTTCCTCAGGGGGATTCAGGCTCTGTATAAAGGTCCATCTGCTAAGCTGCGATGCATGGGTCTCGTCTCAGACCCGATCCCTATTTACAATGGCACAAGGCAGGGCTGCCCTCTCTCACCTCTCTTGTTCACCCTGGCGATCAAACCCCAGGTGTTCTCCATTAGAAGCCAATTCGGACATCCATGGTATATCCTTATCCCAGACCCAATATAAACTGTCACTCTTTGCAGATGACATCCTCCTGACCCTGTCTAAACCGTTGCTGTTCCTCCCTGACCTCTTTGACTCCATCTCTCAATATGGGTTGCTATCATACAGTACAATACTTCCACTGCAGCCGGGGATTCTGGGAGATTACATGCAAATTAACTCTCATTGTGTCGCTTTTCACTGCATGGCTATTTTAACATGGACCCCTATAAGCATATGCCTGTCGTATTACACAGCTTTTCAGCAGAACATGGGTTAAAAAAGTGCAGAGCCAATAAAACCTACGTAGACAGCTATTTTGACCTTTTGGGTATCTTCAGCGTGATGCTGATTATACTGCCTTTGCAATGTGAAGTTAGAATTGGTTTTAGCCACACAATATATAAAGAGATCGAAAAGGCCCAAACAGCTGTCTGTGATTAGGGTTACTGGCTCTGCACTTCTGTAAACCAGGCTGTGCTTAGAGGCTGCGTAATGCGGCAGGCAGAAGCTTATAGGGAACCCCATGTTACAATGGACAAGAAATCAAAAGTGACACACTGTGAGTGCTCATTTGCATGTCATTACCCAGAATCCCTGGCTGCAGTGAAAGCACTGTATGCAAAGAGATAATGGAGAAGGGCATGGTTGCTTGGTCAGCGCCGCGCTGACACTGCCAGGGAACCTGGGGAGAGTTCGTTTTATGGACCACTTAACTTTGTTATGTCTCTAATTTGTGTAATTAAATAACAAAATGCCTCTTGATTAGTTACCAGAATGCATTCGCTGTTATTAAAACATGACAGAACTGGAAACATAAGGGATTATTTATTAAGGTCTGATGGAACGAGTGATTTTTGCGCTCATGTTACAAGTCCTTGTCTCTCCTCCTCCTCTCCCAGGGACAGCATTGTGTGTGGGGTTTTTTTTACCAAACTCCTTATTTTGTGCATTCTGGAAGAATTTAATTCATTTCTGTTTGCTCTTGGAAATAAAGTTAGAGATTCAAAGAAGACGCCATCTTTGTATGAAAGAAGTGGGTGAGTGTAGCTCCAGACTGAGTCCATTAGTAAATAAGCACAGATACTGAGAGACGGGCTTTGTTTGGGTTTGTAGATATATATAATCCGTAGCACAGAATCATCACACTTGGACCTTATTACCTGGAACAGCACTGAATGAAAAGTCAGACAAGTCTCAATATGCATGAACGAAGCGCAGAACTTTATTAGATAGGGAAGAATATAGGGGACCTCAGCACTTAGTACAAGAATTTCTACTATGAGGTTATCATCAGCATCAAAAACAGACAGACAGAGAAGTAGGAAGGGAGGACTCAATGGACTGAACCATGAGAAATCTACACAGCGCGTCTTTCCTTGTTCTATTATATGTTGTCTTTCTCTGGTGATGAGCTCATGTTTAGCGTACGTAGTCATGAGACGAGAGTTGAGCTGGGTTTTCAGACAGTTTTTAGGTTAGTAGTTGGACTGATGAACTTTCTTTCTTTCCACGGTTTCCTCTACGACGGTGCGAACGTTGCGTGGGATTTGAGGAACTGTGTAAGAGAGGAAAACACTGGTTAGACATTCTGGGTAATAAACACTAAGATACTCTTTGCCTCGGGAAGAGGCATTGCAATGGGGTTTTATGCAGAAAACTGCTTGGTAAATATGGCCTTCTTTGTTCTTCTAATGGAGAAGTGAAGATTAAGGTTTTAAAGGGACTCTGTTCTATGGCATGGGCAATACGTAAGAGAGATAACATGGTGGAAGACATAACATGCGAACATGAACAACATGGACAATTTGTACCACTTAAACTTATGACATGTCTCTGATATGTGTAACTGACTAACAGCCTAGCAAATGCCTCCTGATTAGTTACCAGAATGCATTGTCTGTTGTTAGCACATTACACAACTGGAAACATAAAGGATTAAGTATTAAGGTCTGATGGATAAAGGGTCTTTATTATTTTCCTTTTACATCCGTGTTACCTGTGTGATTACATTAATTCTCCCAAACATGGAAAAATGCATTGTAGAAGTAAATCTGTGTAACTGCTGTATAATATAACTATTTGACAATCTTTTCTAAGAGTAGGTTTGTTCAACTTCAGAGAAAACTAATAAAGAAAACTAATAGAGGACAGAAGAAAAATGCACTTACTGTCTTTGTAGGACTGTCTGTGGGGGAAAAAAGAAAGACATTAATAGAGTCACTTTGATTAGTGGTGTTCAAATAAACAAATATTGCCATTTTATATATATAAACCTAGTATTATTACACAATGCAGTATAGTTTCAAAATGGAGCAACATTTCCTCTTGACAAGACACCTATGACAGTGGTGAGTACTGGTCCTCCTCATCACTCCAGTTATGGTTCTACTTACTGGACGTCTTCACCCTCCAGCAGGCATCTGTAGGTGGCAATTTCCTGCTCCAGACGGCTCTTCGCGTCCAGGAGGAGTTTGTGCTCATAGCTTTGGCGTTCCATGTCTGATCGCAATTCGGCAAGCTGAGTCTCTACACAACCTATCATCTCCTGTAGCTGTGAGAGCTGGAAGCAATACCGGCCTTCTGTCTCTGCCAAGGTGCCCTCCAGTGCTGATTTCTGCAATGGAGAAGAAGACAGGTATAGGATGGTGCCAGAATCAGACACTTCTTCCGCAGTCTTATCAATAATTGGGAAGAAAAAAAAAAGATACAATACGCACACACCTAAATTCCAGTTTCATTAGTGCTTCTCAAGAGAGCATAATGAAACACTGATGAATACACCCGTCCCTAACGATTGACAATGATCCTTAATGCACTTACAATTACTCCTAAGATCACACCAACTGAAATATCTTCAGGGTATAAATGTCCCTCTTCCTATGATACCGTTCATATATGGTGCACACAATGTGTCTGTGTTTATCCTGTATATTATATATGATATTGTTGAAGGATCTCACCATGCTCAGTTGAGTCTGCAGCTCAATCTCCAAGCCATGGAGAGTGCGTCTGAGGTTGGTGATTTCACTCTTGCCGGACTGGATCTGTTCACCATGATTTGAAACTTCCCTGTTCAGTTGCTCTGTCTGGAAGGGGAGATGAAGATTGAGGAGGCTCTTCTAAGGCACATAAATCTTTACAACACAATGCCAAATAGCCAAGAAGAAAGCACCATGATGTCCCACCTTGTTAAGGTACCAGGCTTCAACTTCCTTGCGATTCTTATCAGCCAGGACTTCGTATTGGTCTCTCATGTCAGCCAGAATCTTGCTCAGGTCCACAGTGGGAGCAGCGTTCATCTCCACACTCACGTGACCACCAACTTGTCCACGCAGACAATTCATTTCCTGCAAAACAAACCGAGCCCCGTGGCTTGGTTACCTAATATACATTTGAAGGATGCTACAATCTTCTCTCTATTCATATTCAGACATGACATGAATTATATGAGTCCTGGCCTATTCTATGTATTATTGGGTTTAGAAGTTACAAATTGGACTCCACTACTATTTCCTATTCTTCAAGCTCTACATGATGGTTAAACGACTAATTGCTCAATGGGTCTTTGATTATGTTCTCTAAGTAGGAAAGAGAAGTTACACTAAGGGTAATACGTTGTAATTAGATGATTACTTTGAGATTTAAGCTCTGAGCTACCCAGAGAACGGCCTATTATTTATTTTAAGATGTATTGTGCTTGCATTGTTCTGCAGTATGTATCTGGTTTACATCAGATGTTTGAATATTTAAGTGACCCCCAAATATATGACTTGTGGGTGTCCAATAGCTTGCCATTAATTGTTGCACCTATAATTACTCTTGCTAAAAACTCCTCATAGTGGAGTATCTATCTCTATATTGCAGAACTGTCCAATTCCTAGGGGCGTAATGTTTTCTCGTCAAACATTGTGAACATATTGTTCTGATGTACTTTGCCAAGCTCTGCATCCTCACATATCTTAAGATTCCAGCCCAGTACCATCTCTTGATTGCATGCTGCCCGCCCTATGCAAAACACAACTTGACCTACCTCTTCATGGTTCTTCTTCAGATAAGTCAGCTCCTCCGTCAGGCTTTCAACCTGGATCTGCAGGTCAGCCCTGGTTAGAGTCAGCTCATCCAGGACTCTGCGCAGGCCATTGATGTCACCTTCGACTCTCATACAGAGGGACAGCTCAGTCTCATACCTTGATGGAGAAAGGTTGATAAAGGCCTTGTTATTTTTGGCCCACTTTGTAAACTTACAATGATCTGCTCATCCATGTCCCCAATAAACTATTTGAACTGCATGCCAAGTAGATCTAGCATGCACATACACATGTATGTAAACACCTGTTAACACTCAAAAGCCCCATTTCAACATGCTTTAAGCCGCTTCTCCATATCAGAAAAATACATTAAAGCTGGTGGCGAGCTTCAGTGCCTTCTAATGCATAATAGACAGCCTTTTTGTGGGGAGACGGTTCTGCTCGGGGTGAGGATGACTTCCAGTGCATACCACTGAATAGCGCTATGTCTTTTTTTATAAATCTAACTAAGGTCTGAGTTCTTACTTGGTTCTGAAGTCATCTGCTGCCAGCTTGGCGTTATCAATCTGCAGAACGATGCTTGCATTGTCCATGGAAGAAACGAGGATCTAGGAATTGCAGAAATCCAACACACATTACCCGCGGCTTTACAGGTGGTTTACATGATCAAATAAACATCTCCCTCTCCTCACGGACTGAATCCCATTACTCCTGATAGGAGCTTAAAGAGCTCTGAAAACCCTAAACCATTACCACATAATATATATATGTATATAAGTGTCAAAAGGAGTGCTAGTCGGCATGGTTAACGCCCACTTGCACTCCTTTTGACACATATACATATATGTATTATGTGGTAATGCTTGGGGTCCCCCCCCCCCCCATGGTTTAAGCTTGCCCCTCCCCACTTTCCAAGTTGGCAGGTCAGTTTCACTTTGCCAGGTTACGACAGATCCAATGCAGATCATTCTTACTGTAATTATACAGGTTTACAAGAATTTTAACCCAGGGAGTGTTAGGACCTGCGACACAGGGTCTGCCTTGATGTGGCTCGCAGGCTTACAGTGCTTTGGCCAAAGGGTTCAACTAAATGACCCTTTTTCAAGAGAATATATAGGTATTGCACTGTGTATTTTTGTTACATTGGAAGTGGCTTTGGGCATTTTTGTTTGTTTTTGTTGTAGGAGCTGAAAGAGTAAGTAAGCATTGCATGTTCATCCATCGCCAACGCGCAGGAAGGAGATTAACTAGAACATAACTGAAAACCAAGATTTCCCTGTGTGTGAGGTCAGCGGCTCTGTATATAAGGTCAGCGGCTCTGTATATAACAGAATAGCATTTATAGTATTTAAACTTACTGTTATTAGTTACTAGGCTCCCAATGGGTGATAGGAATATAACAAGACATTGGAGAAGCGATTGAAGTATAATGGCGATGATACGTCTGTAATATTCTATAGCTGAGAGGTTGCATTTAATACCTTTACTCCTCACACAGAATGGGAATTGTGCGTCTAGTAGAATAGAGTTACCTTGTACATCCTTTAATATACAGACTGTAAGAGGAGACCCTTATTCTATTGCTGATGTTACCTAATCTCTGCCTTATATTTTATTGCTACCCTCATGCATGTCATCTTTTGCTTATTGATTGATCATGTGATTATTAGTCAATTACATGATGTCACAGGTATGACTATATACAAAAAGGCATGGAGGGGCTAAGCAGACATATTGATGATCAGATGAGTTGTGTACGGTATATAGATGATCAGTCAGTTAGGTATATATAATGGACATATGGGGGATTTGGCAGAAAGATAAGTTTATACCAGTACATGAGGGCTCAAGCAGGGATGTATATTGTGTGTATATAGGGAAAAAAGTATGGTCCCCATTTACTGAGCATCTTCTTACCTTGTTGCGGAGTTCCTCAATCACCTTGTAGTAGTGACTGTAGTCAGAGGCCGGGGTGGGTCCATGCTTCTGGTACCATTCTCGGATCTGATTCTCCAGCTGGGCATTGGACTTCTCCAGGGAGCGCACCTTGTCCAGGTATGAGGCCAGGCGGTCATTCAGATTCTGCATGGTCTCCTTCTCACCTCCTCCAAGAAGACCATTTCCACCATCAACCCCTCCATTGCTACAGCTAGAGCTATAACCCCCGCCATAGCTATGTCCATAGCTGCCACCTGAAGCACCACCTATCCCACAGGAAACCAGCCTACTGGTGGAGAGGGAGATATTTTTACCACCATGGATGCTTGATGCCCTGTGTCCATATCTACCCAAGCCCTGGCCCTTTGAGGATCCTGAAGAGGAAGTGTTCTGCCTGATGCTGTATGAGGACATGGTGTGATCACAAAGCCTGTCTATCTAAGTGCCACAAGGAGATGTGCTTGTTGAGTGCAGGGAATCCTCTGCCTTTATACTGAGGGATTTGGGTGTGAGTTCCTCTGAAGGATTGGCACTTTAGCAAAGTCATCAGCTTTACAATACATATAATAATTATACATATAATAACCCATAAAAGTATCACTACACCCACTCTCCCCCCCCTTCCCTCTTCTGTTTTTCCAATCAACGCTCTTACACAAAGAGCTTTCACTTATCTGGGTGGTGTTATTGTGTGCATGTGCTGCATTAATTCCTAAAACAAAAGGTTTGATTCACACCGAGTCAGGGAGGCTCCCGACCCCAGGCTATGCTTTTTACTTTTGTATTCACTTATCCAGGTAAGAAGGATGCTGTCACATACACCTCCTCCCTACTCTGAAAATTAATTGGTACTGTACGGTGAAATCTGAGCACTTGTATTGCTCCAGAAAAGAAGCCCTGTCTTAGTCTTTTTATTAATGCCGTTTCTTTATCCATTTAGCTGAGTAGGGCCTGTGAGGGTAGGGGCAGCCTGGCACGCATATTACAGGTTAAGGTCGCTGGTTACCCCTGCCTGTCAAGATGGCTGCCTATATCTTAGGCTCAAATGATTATCTTACTGTAGCCAAAATGGCTGACAAAATGTATTCCTGTGTTTTCCCAATATAGGCAGTTTATTCCCCGTGTGTATTTTACTGTTGGGTATTTATAAGACCCCATTGTGTGGTGCGCTGGTAATCTACTCAGTGCAGTGTGCATGGGAACACCGGGGAAGTGAGAAGGGCGGGCACTCCAGTTAGGAGGAACATGTACTTCAAAAGAGGAGCCATTGTTCATTCACAACTCCGAGGCGCCTAGCTCTTCGGGATATATCCGGCTGAAACTGAGAAACGAGGCCTGGCTCCTAGCCCCGCCGGTTCGATTCCCATTGGTCAGTTTGAATTTTTCACCTCTCCTCACCCTCGCTTCTTGGGGTTGACCTGAAGTGCTTTCTCCTCCCAGGGCCCTGATTGGTCCGTCTCAGACAAGTCCTCACTCTCTGATTGGCCAGCAAAGTCAATCTCTTCGCCGGTTGGTCGCCAACATGGATTCTGATGGAGGTCAGGGAAGAATGTAAAACAATGCCGGTCAGAGCTCCACAGATTATTCTTGGTCCATATAATCTCAAAGTTCTAGGATACTCTGAGGCGGACGGATCATGGAAGACATCCTGGGTAAGCTAACGATGGCAGCGCCCAGCACCTAGTGAGATAGGATTCCCCCCTTAGCCCTCTGTTTGGTGAGTTAACGCCATTACTAACAGAGGGAACTGCAGTGCAAAGTAACATGTTGCATGCCCCTGTGGTAATGAAGGCGTTAGCTTGTCCATACATTCTGTTAATGTGTTCTGGAACTCCTTATGACATATCTCTGTAATCTCATTTCTTTTTGGCTTCACCATCATTAAACAAATGACTGGTAATTATCGCACACTAACTCAGATTAGGACTTAATGCCTCATTCCCGAACAGAACATGTCCTGCCCGCACCGCATTGCATCTTGTAAACCTTAAACGTGTTTTCGTCCGAGGCATTAGAAGAAGAATCCAACTGCCTCTTTGCATTCAGAAGGCCCCCCGGATGTTCAAGTATCAAGGTTATTGTTTCCAAACTGTAGTAGCACCAAGGATAAAAAGCATTACCAATAGGCACTGGGGCATTTTTTTTTTTTAAATGATCCCATTCTAAGAGACAACATCCCTGAAAGGCCAAATATCATCTTTAAAAAAAGCTAGGAACATCAAAGACAGATTGACCCGAGCGCGTTTAGGACATAAATAGCCAATAAAGGGTGACTGTCACAAAATAAGTGCGTCCATGGATGTACCACCTGTAGAGCCTGTCCATTCAGGGCAAAAGACAGATTTGGATTGAAATCAAATGTGACAAAAAAAATCTACTGTATATACCATAGATACCCATATTACCTGCAGGTCAGATCATGCTGTGTATATACTTGAATGCCACTGCGGCCAACAATATGTGGGAAAGACAACCCGGCCTTTGCAAGTGCTCATCGGGGAGATCCAAAAGGACTGAAAATAACAGCAATTGAGCAGGTTATGCAGCATTGGAGAGGAAGGGACGGAAGTAAAGGATTGAGTAAAAGGGAGACCTTTTGGCTTTACAAATTAAAAACCTTGATTCCAAATGGTCTCAATGTAGAAATTGAATGATATTTAATATAATGCAGCTCAACCCCGTTACAGCGCGGTCCGCTACATCACGGATCTGCTTATAATGCGTTTTCATTCAGTGGACCCCAGGGACCTGCGTTATAACGGGGTACAGCTGTATCATGAATCATTCTTGCCCAAATTGATACAGAGGCAGTGTTATAAAAAGAATTGCGCGTTGCTTACCATTCTTGCAAAGAACCAACATTATAAAAACGAAGTCACCCATCTTTGTCACTGAGACCACACGTTAACTCTTGGCTATAACACCATGGGGGGTAAGCGTATATATGGATAAGAGCATGCCTGCACATATAGACAAGCTTATAATATAAATATGCTTACGTGTACTGATAATATCTACAATGTTGCGTATCTAACCTCTCCGCTTGTCTTTTTCTCCATTTTCTTTGCGACTCCATATGTAGGGTATTTGTTGCAACTTCTGCCTAGGATACCTTGATTGTAAAGAGCTTTTTGTCAGAGAAATTCTCTGTCAATTGATTGTGAATATAAATATGTCTGATATCATGTGGATGAGATTTCAAATATTGAAATTTCCCCCGTTGTAACGCTTTCGCTCACCACGAACAAGGCGGGGGACCCCGTTACTGAGGTGGGAAAGGGTCGTGCCCTGAGAATCCTTGCAGCAAGAGGCTGCGCAGTGGAAGGTAAGGAGAAAGCGCACCGCAGAAGACGCGTTCCCCGATTCCTTACACCCATAAAATAAGAAGAAGAATATTTCCCAGGATTTATCCCTTCAACAATCCTTAATTCATATAAGAGAATTATGAATTGATCATAAGCTTTACTAACTCACTCGGTTCAGAATAAAATCAGTAACTTCCCTATAGGGTAGTCATCTCGAATTAATACAGTAAAGTTAAGTATAGCTAATATAATTTTCAGGTCATGTCCTTCATTCCTTATACTCCTGCAGTGTTTAATATAAAGTTAATTAAATAGAGACAAATCCATAATTGTGTATGGGTTACAAAAGAAACAACGTCTCTAACAAGATATATAATTTCATCATCTTACAGTAAGTGATCAATTGTATACTAAGTAAGATCATACCTCTACTAAAGTAGTTAATGTATATTAATCTATAGTTCTCAATATGTAGTCATTAGATATACAATCATTCTAGATGTTAACAAATAATAAGATGTCATCTAATGTATATTCATAGAATGGCTCATCATAATAATTAATTATTATTATTATTATTATTATTAATGCCCATGTCCTATTAGAAATGAATTACTAAATTGTCCATTCTCTATCCTTCTATTAGCAAGAAGGAATCATACAACAAGTCTATATGCTTAAAGTGTCTCGTCTAGATGGTTCAGTTCAGGTCACAGTACCACTGTTGTCTTTGTGTTAATAATATATTGTAATGTAATTGCGCAGATGTGTTTATTGTATATTAATTGGTGCAACTAGAAATATCAGCATATGGATGGGGGGAGGTACACTCCTGATGAAGCTTACTGAAACGTACTGGAAGCGAAACGCGTAGAGTGTTGGCCTCCTGCGATACTCCACACCCATAGACGCGTTATGCGGCCGAAACCGGAAGTGACGCCGGACGTGTTGTCGCGGAGCCCAGGGAGACGTGGGTAGGGCTGAGACCCCGCTCGGAACAGCTGATAGCTGCAGGAGGGATTTTCCCAGGACACCGTGGAGCCCGAGAGAGACGCCGAAACAGGACTGTGACGCCACTCCAGGACCATCGGCGATACCAGAGGGCACGGTGGTGGTGAGAGTACATACCTTTTTTGATCAGCGCAATGGTTCCTCTTGCTTCTTCTCACTGAGTTACCAGCAACTCGATTTCAATATATAAAGAACAGATTGCCACAGTTTTGGATGTGCCCATATAAACCTGCCACATGGAGAGTAGGCAACATATAGGAGCCACGTTTTCCTAATAACTCACTAATTAATTGCATCTACACTTATTGTAGATCGTTTTTCTTTTTCTGCTGTATTTCTCCCATGCTCCCCCTGGATTTTGAAGAAAACTTGAATCCTTTTGGGACCCTCGAAGACAGTCCCTTCCCTTCATTTTTATTTCACTATTGTTCATTCGCTGATCACTGTGTATTATATAAAGTCACACATATTGTGTCACTTGATTCACTACACCCTTTTCACCTTATTTTGTGCAAACAGTAGTAACGTGACATAAAAGGAAAAATATGAAACATTTCCACCTAAAACAGAAAAAAAACACAGATTGTAAATTCATCTGGGCAGGGAGTGTGTCTGTAACATTCCTATGTACAATGCTGGTTAACGCACACTATACTGTCACTGTGACGCGCTTTGAGCCCCAATCAGAGAAAAGCACTATATGAAATAAAGGTTATTATTATTATTCGTATTAAAATATAAGTATTCGAAAAAGGGCCGCTTGCCCTGTGCAATTTTGTCAAAACAGAGGTGCCGGTACTCAGGGCTGCAGACAGCTTCACATTCTCTCCGTCCTCCCTCTCTCTCACCTCCCCCTCTATCTCGCACCTCTCTCTCTCTCCCACACACACCCCTCGCTCTATTCTTCCCACCCGTGTCTTTCTCCCAGACCACCACCTCTCTCTCTCTCTCATTCCCCACACCCCAACTCTCTCTCTTTCTTTTCTTCACTCCCACCTCTCTCTTTTTCACCCCCCACAGGAAATATATTCTTTGATGTCATATTTATTGTCAGAAAAACATATTCATTGGAGAAAAAAACTCTTTTGTACACTTAGATGTTTTGGTGTCGAATGTAGAACTTCTACAATTTAAACATTTAAAGAAACCTTTTAGTTTTTTCTTCAACCAACCCAAATTTCTATCTTTACGCTTAATTTGACTTACATGATCCTTTGGTTGTTTTTTTTCTTCCAATTTTATATATGTTTCTCTGTCTTCCAACAATCTGTAAACTTCCCTCAAATAGTTTTCCCTACTCATTATTACGGTACCTGCACCCTTGTCTGCCGCCCTGATAACTATTTTGTCATTATTCCTAATTTCATTAAGTGCTTGGATTTCTGACTCAGCTAGATTAAATATGATTTTAGTTTAATCTTGTTTTTATTCTATTTGAGGGAAGTTTACAGATTGTTGGAAGGCAGAAATATAGCCAAAATTGGAGAAACAAAAACCTAGCTGAAATTTTTGCGAGTGAACAGAACATTTTATTCGAGAAAGGATGAAACGTGGGTATCCTTAAAGAGTCAGAATATACAGATCTAAATACTAAAGTCCCCGTGGTACCAATCCTATATATCTTACCAGAAATTTACAAAGATCCTCCTAAAAAATATCCTCCTGGACTTCCTATTATTTCGGGAATCAATTTACTAGCTTCAAATCTATTGCAATACGTGGATATATTCCCACAAGAATATGTTACAAATCTTACATCTTTCAACAAAGATGCCCCACAAATATTACAGATATTGGATAATATAAATTACAGATCACGATACTCCAATAGGGATCGCACTCTGACGAGATGCACCCCAGAGATTCTCCTTGAATCTCTATCTTCTCCACACAGGAGATCTCAAACAGTCCCCCCTCCCGCTCTCTTTAAACCTAACCCCTTTCTCACCAGGTATTTGATCCAAACAAGTTGCCACCTACAGATGTAGCTGGCTGTTCTCTCCCGCTTCACTCAACAAAAGCGCGGGACATCTCTCGTTTTTCAAGTCTAATATAATCAATGTACATTCTATTTAACTCTCAGCAAGCTGTCGAGTTGTCATTCACACCAGTATTTTCACAGCTATATGTCAGACTGAATTCTGATTTGTTTGGTTGCGGTTCATCGCCTGTCCGGCTGATGGCAAAGTGAATGTCTTTGCCTATGGGGGGGCATTGACTACATTCAATAAAGTATGTCTGAAAAAGGGTGTCTTTAATGCAAGATACATTACTACAGACATTACTGTAATCCATTGTTAAATGACCTTGGTCACTCGCATATTTGATATTTTCAGAATTAATGATGGAACAGATAAGAAAACCACTTTATCCGACATACAGTATATGTCTATATATCATTGCCAACTATCAATTTTTCAAATTTTCATCTAACCCTCAGGGGTGGCAGAATTCTATATGGCATAGTTTGTCAATGAATGCTTTCCTAATTAGAACACCCCTGTGCGCAGGAAGCAGAAGAGGTTGTTGTTCACTGCCCCCATCTTTTGCGGGTATGTTTGGTCATGGCAACTTCAAAAGGAGACATAAACGGGACCAATAGATTGAATAATCGTAAGAGATTTAATAATTGTAAGAGATTGCAGGCTCGGGAAGTACGATTATTCAATGTGCCACCACCTGCATACATTGGGAAAACACAGGAATACATTTTGTCAGCCATTTTGGCTACAGTCAGATAGTCATATGAGCCTAAAACATAGGCAGCCATCTTGACAGGCAGGGGTAACCAGTGGGCTTAACCTGTAATATGCGTGCCAGGTTGCCCCTACCATCACAGGCCCTACTCAGCTAAATGGATAAAGAAACGGCATTAATAAAAAGACTAAGACAGGGCTTCTTTTCTGGAGCAACACAAGTGCTCAGATTTCACCGTACAGTACAAATGAATTAGGGAGGTGGTGTATGTGACAGCATCCTTCTTACCTGGTTAAGTGAATACAAATGTAAAAAGCATATCCTGGGGCCGGGAGCCTCCCTGACTCAGACCTTTTGTTTTAGGCACTAATGCAGCACATGCACACAATACCACCTCCCAGATAAGTGAACGCTCTTTGTGTACGAACGTTGATTGGGAAAAGAGAAGGGGCGAGGGGAACAGTGAGACATTTCTGGGTTATTATATGTATAATTATTATATGTATTGTAAAGCTGATGACTTTGCTAAAGTGCCAATCCTTCAGAGGAACTCACACCCAAATCCCTCAGTATAAAGGCAGAGGATTCCCTGCACTCAACCATCACGTTATCTTGCTGGCACTTAGATAGAAAGGCTTTGTGATTACACCATGTCCTCTTGCAGCATCAGGCAGACCACTTCCTCTTCAGGATCCTCAAAGGGCCAGGGCTTGGGTGGTTATGGACACAGGGCATCAAGCATCCATGGTGGTAAAAATATCTCCCTCTCCACCAGTAGGCTGGTTTCCAGTGGAATAGGTGGCAGCTATGGATCTAGCTATGGCGGTGGTTATAGCTCTAGCTGTAGCAATGGAGGGGTTGACAGTGGGAATAGTCTTCTGGGAGGAGGTGAGAAGGAGACCATGCAGAATCTGAATGACCGCCTGGCCTCATACCTGGACAAGGTGCGCTCCCTGGAGAATTCAAATGCCCAGCTGGAGAATCAGATCCGAGAATGGTACCAGAAGCATGGACCCGTCCCGGACGTTGACTACAGCCATTACTACAAGCTGATTGAGGAACTCCGCAACAAGGTAAGAAGATGCTGAGGAAATGGGTACCATACATCCTTCCCTATATACATACAGTATACATCCCTGCTTGAGCCCTCATGTACTGGTATGAACTTATCTTTCTGACAAATCCCCCATATGTCTATAATATATACCTAACTGACTGACCATCTATTTACTCTTACACAAACACACACACACATGGCAATTGAGGCGTAATGCAGGTAAAATTATCTATTTTGGAAACAAGCATAAACCGGCGTCTTACAAATTAAATGGGGCACAGGTATATACACACAAACACACAGGGCATATGAGGTATAATGCAGGTAAATATAATTTTATCTATTTTGGAAACAAGCATAGACCTTACAAATTATTTGGGGCACATTAGATCAATCCTTGATGGAGAAGGATTTAGGAGTGCTTGTAGACTGCTGGTTTAGCAACAGTGCCCAATGTCAGGCAGTAGCTACCAAAAGCAAATAAGATCTTATTTTGCATTAAACAGGGAATAGATGGAAGGGAAGCATAATTATGCCACTGTATAAGGCATTAATAAGACCACACTGTGAATATGGAGTGCAGTTTTGGGCACCACTCCATAAAAAAAACATTATGGAACTAGAAAAAGTGAAGAGAAGAGTCACCAAATTAATAAAGGGGATGGGAAATCTGATATAAGGAGAGGCTAAATTGTATTTGTTTACATTACACAAGAGGCGTCTAAGAGGGGACATGATAACTATTCACATATATGTTCGGGGACAATAGAAGGAGCTTTCAAACTAACTATTGATCCCACGGGCAGTACAAATGACACTGGACCATCCCTTAAGGTTGGAGGAAAGGAGATTTCACCAGCAACAAAGAAAAGGGTTCTTTACAGTAAGGGCAGTTACATAATGTTTCACTGGGGTTGTGTGTTTGTCTTCCCCTGGATCAATATGCTGTAAATACAAATATAGGACAACGTATCTGATAACTAAAATTAGCATAGGTTGCATTTTAATGACATGTCTTTTTTCAACATCATCTACTATGTAACTATATATATGTTTTTACATATATGTGACATAATCATGTAATTGGAGATAGTCACATGACTATAGTCTATATATTAATGGATGTGCAAGATAACTTTATTCTACTAGACACACAATTCACATTCAGTATGAGGAGTAAATGCAACCTCTCAGCTACAGAATATTACAGAAGTATCATCGCTTCTCCAATGTCGTGTTGCGTTCCTATCACACATTGGGAGCATAGTAACTAATAACAGTAAGTTTAAATACTATAAAGGTTGTTCTGTTATATACAGAGCAGCTGACCTTATATACAGAGCCGCTGACCTCACACACAGGGAAATCTTGATTTTCAGTTATGTTCTAGTTAATCTCCTTCCTGCGCTTTGGCGATGGATGAACATGCAATGCTTACTTACTCTTTCAGCTCCTATCAGGGTCAATGGGAGTCAGTCTGTGAGGAGGGGGAGATGTTTATTTGACCATGTAAACCAGTAACCCCCTTCCTGTAAAGCCCCAGGTAATGTGTGTGGGTTTCTCCAATTCCTAGATCCTCGTTTCTTCCACGGACAATGCAAGCATCGTTCTGCAGATTGATAACGCCAAGCTGGCAGCAGATGACTTCAGAGCCAAGTAAGAACTCAGACCTGATTTAGATTTATAAAAATAGAAATAATGCTATTCAGTGGTATGCGCTGGAAGTCATCCTTACCCCGAGCAGAACAGTCTCCCCACAAAAAGGCTGCCTATTATGCATTAGAAGGCACGGAAAGGCACCACCAGCATTGATGGTCTTCTCTAACATGGAGAAGCAGCTTCACAGCATGTTGAATTGGGGCCTTTGAGTGTGAACGGGTGTTTACATACATGTGTATGTGCATTGTAGATCTACTTGGCATGCAGTTTAAATGGTTTATTGGGGACATGGATGAGCAGATGTTCGTATTTATACAAATTGGGTCAATAATAACAAGGCCTTTATCCACCTTAATCCATCAAGGTATGAGACTGAGGTGTCCCTCTTTATGCGTGTCGAGGGTGACATCAATGGCCTGCGCAGAGTCCTGGACGAGCTGACCCTAACCAGGGCTGACCTGGAGGTCCAGGTTGAAAACCTGACGGAGGAGATGACTTATATGAAGAAGGACCATGAAGAGGTAGGTCAAGTTGTGTTTTGCATAGGGCGGGCAGCATACAATATGTTCAAGAAGTAAATCAAAGTGTGACGAGAAAACATTAAGTCCCTAGCAATTGGACAGTTCTGCTATTTAG
Source organism: Ascaphus truei (assembly GCF_040206685.1). NCBI lineage: Eukaryota > Metazoa > Chordata > Amphibia > Anura > Ascaphidae > Ascaphus > Ascaphus truei. Next base: position 3,031,530 of record NC_134505.1, on the reverse strand, counting down.
AGACAGATACTCCAATGTGAGGACTTTTTGGCAGGAGTAATTATACAGTAGGAACAGTACTACAATTAATGGCATGCTCTTGGACACCCACAAGTCACATATCTGGGGGTCACTTAATTATTCAAACGTCTGATGCAAACCAGGTACAATATATACTGCAGAACAATGCAAGCACAATACATCTTAAAATAAATAATAGGCAGTACTCTGGGTAGCTCAGAGCTTAAATCTCAAAATAATCATCTAATTACAACATATTACCCTTAGTGTTACTTCTCTTTCCTACTTAGATAACATAATCAAAGACCCACAATTAGACGTTTAACCATAATGTAGAGCTTGAAAGAATAGGAAATAGTATTGGAGTCCAATTTGTAACGGCTAAATCCAGTGATACCTAGAATAGGCCAGGACTCATATAACTCATGTCATGTGTGATTATGAATAGAGAGAAGATTGTAGCATCCTTCAAATGTATATTAGGTAACCAAGCCACGGGGCTCTGTTTGCTCTGCAGGAAATGAATTGTCTGCGTGGACAAGTTGGTAGCCACGTGAATGTGGAGATGAATGCGGCTCCCACTGTGGACCTGAGCAAGATTCTGGCTGACATGAGAGACCAATACGAAGTCCTGGCTGATAAGAATCGCAAGGAAGTTGAAGCCTGGTATCTTAACAAGGTGGGACATCATGGTGCTTTCTCCTTGGCTATTTGGCATTGTGTTGTAAAGATGTATGTGCCTTAGACGAGTCTACTCAATCTTTATCTCCCCTTTCAGACAGAACAACTGAACAAGGAAGTCTCAAGCCATGGTGAACAGATCCAGTCTGGCAAGAGTGAGATCACCAACCTCAGACGCACTCTCCATGACTTGGAGATTGAGCTGCAAGCTCAACTGAGCACGGTGAGGTCCTTCAGAAATATCATATACAGTATAATATACAGTATAAACACAGATGCATTGTGTGCACCATATATGAACGTTATCATAGGAAGAGGGACATTTCTGCCCGGAAGAACTTTCAGTTGGTGAGAGCCTAGGAGTAATTGTAAGTTCATTAAGGATCATTGTCAATCGCTAGGGATGGGTGTAATTATTAGGGTTTCATTATGCTTTCTTGAGAAGCAGTAATTAAACTGGAATTTAGGTGTGTGCTCGTGGTCTCTGTGTCCTATCTTCCCAATTATTCATAAATCTGCAGAAGAAGTGTCTGATACTGGCACCATCCTATACCTGTCTTCTTCTCCATTGCAGAAATCAGCACTGGAGAATACCTTGGCAGAGACAGAAGGCCGGTACTGCTTCCAGCTCTCACAGCTACAGGAGATGATAGGTTGTGTAGAGACTCAGCTTGCCGAACTGCGATCAGACATGGAACGCCAAAGCTATGAGCACAAACTCCTCCTGGACGCGAAGAGCCGTCTGGAGCAGGAAATTGCCACCTACAGACGCCTGCTGGAGGGTGAAGACGCCCAGTAAGTAGAACCATAACTGGAGCGATGAGGAGGACCAGTACTCACCACCGTCATAGGTGTCTCTTCAAGAGGAAACATAGCTCAATTTTGGAACTATGCTGCATTGTGTAATGATACTAGGTTTACCTATACACTTCCAAATTCCCAATGTTTCTCCCTAGAGAATAACCACATTAGGGGCAGTATGAGCAATGCTAACACAGGCATAAAACACCACTGCCCTGAAAAGCTTAACTCCATAAGACACCTTCCGGTAATGATAGATATGGCATGGCCCATTTACTTTACTGGACCGTAGTGTGTCTTACAGCACCAGAGTGGGCCTTATTGGGTAAATATGGGCCAAAGTGACTTGCCAAAGGTGATAAGCCTTGAGACAGGATCTCCCACTTTCAAGACCAGTGCCCATATAGCTCCTACAACTCTACAGATCAGTTTGATCATCTTTATACCTCAATCATTTGGTTGCTATATGTATGTTTCAATCGGAAGATCTGAAGACACTTCTCCTCAGACATTTCTGAGGTCTGCATTGTGTTTGCTGCAGAATGATATCATTGTTCTGCATGATAACCCCTCTGGCTTTTCATTCACAATCCTCCATATATAAAAATGTCTATACTCGTTTATTTGCACACCTCTATTCAAAGTGACTCTATTAATGTCTTTCTTTTCTTCCCAACAGACGGTCCTACAAAGACGGTAAGTGTATTTTTCTTCCGTCCTCTATTAGTTTTCATTATTAGTTTTCTCTGAAGTTGAACAAGCCTACTCGTAGAAAAGATTTTCAAATAATTATATTGTACAGCAGTTACACAGATTTACTTCTACAATGGATTTTTCCATGTTTGGGAGAATTAATGTAATCACACAGGTAACACGGATGTAAAAGGAAAATAATAAAGGCACTTTTTCCATCAGACCTTAATACATAATCCTTTATGTTTCCGTTGTGTAATGTTCTAACAACAGACAATGCATTCTGGTAACTGATCAAGAGGCATTTGCTTGGCTGTTAATCAATGACACATATCAGAGACATGTCATAAGTTTAAGTGGGCACAAATTGACCATGTTTATCATGTTCCCATGTTATATCTCCCATGTTCCCATGTTATATCTCCCATGTTCCCATGTTATATCTCCCAATAAATAGTAGGATATTTTCTCTCTTATGTATTGCCCATGCCATAGAACAAAGTACTTTTTAAACCTTAATCTTCACTTCTCCATTAGAAGAACCTAGAAGGCCATATTTATCAAACAGTTTTCTGCATAAGGTCGCGCTTATAGTGCCGGCGACGCGACGTCGCCTGAAAACAAATGCATTGCCGCTGCCGCGTGCGCTTATAGTAAGCGCGACGACGACAATGCGACAGAGCGACGTCGCCATCGCGAAAACTGGTAGCCGGCAAAATTTGATTTTTCAAGGGCTGTCGCCTCATGTGACAGCCCTTGAACCAATCAAATGCCAGGAAACCCGCAACGCCGCCGCCCAGCGAAATATAACTTTCGCCTCTGGCGACGGGTGACGTCACCCGTCGTGTCGCCGTCGCAATCAACTGCACTATACGCGCGGCCTTAGACACATTACAGTGCCTCTTCCTGAGGCAAAGGGTGTCTTCTGGCAGAAGACGACTTAGGCCATAATGTCTAACCAGTGTTCTCCTCTCTTCCTAGTTCCTCAAATCCCACGCAACGTTCGCACCGTCGTAGACCAAACTGTTGACGAGAAGAAAGTTCTGCGCTTCATTCATGCATATTGAGACTTGTCTGACTTTTCATTCAGTGCTGTTCATGTAATAAGGTCCAAGTGTGATGATTCTCAGTGGTACTGATTCTATGTACTTACAAACCCAAACATAGCCCGTCTCTCAGTATCTGTGCTTATTTACTAACCGACTTTGATATTATTCAAGAAAAAAGGATCTATTTTTATAATATATCATAAACCTGTTATGAATGTGGCATACAAAGCACTCTTTTAATAGCGTCTTTGGCTTCTGGTTTCCCAGGTAGCATTTGTTTTACCCATCCAAAATAAGACAAAAGTGCAGTTTGATGAAATTAGGAAATATTTCCCTGGCTATACAGTAAGGGCGCTGCTAATAATAGAAGCCTTTTAATCTTATATCTATATTTTTGAAACCATTGTATGTCCCTGTGTCTAGGGGCAATCACATTGGACCTTTGGCCTGTCACTCCGCCTCAGGCCAATGAGATGGCTCCTTTGGCCCGCCAGCCCCCACACACCTCTCATTGGCCGGTGTGGTCTAACAGTGTCACACACACACACACACACACACACACACACACACACACACACAGACACACACACACACCCCTGTGTCCCCCTCACCGCAAACCCCCCACCGCCCCTCACCGCAAACCCCAGCGCCACTACCCGCGGGCAGTGACGCCCGCTCCTCGGCGCCGCTGGCAAGCCTCCTCCCCCTCACCTCTCGACACGCCGCCAGCCAAACTCCTGCCGAATAACCGCTTCCTCTCACATGCCGCCTGCCCACTCGGCTCTTCTCCTCGGGCCCCGTATTACCGCCGGGAGCGCCAGCAAGCAGGTAACCCCCGCGGCCGAGCCGGGAGCACCGGGGGGCACCTGCAGGTACCACCCCACAAACCCCCGCCCACGGCCGGGAGCGCCAGCATGTACCACCACTATTCCACCCGCGGCCGGGAGCGCCAGCATGTACCACCACCATTCCCCCCGCAGCCGGGAGCGCCAGCATGTACCACCACCATTCCCCCCGCGGCCGGGAGCGCCAGCATGTACCACCACTATTCCCCCCGCGGCCGGGCAGAGGAAAAAGCAGAGGGGGGGGGGGCACACAAGAACAACAAACTGACTGACACACGAACTGCCTGTCTGAAACACACACAGACTGACTGACACACACATACACACACTGACTGACTGACACACACACACTGACTGACACACGAACTGCCTGTCTGAAACACACACACTGACTGACACACACACACTGACTAATGCGCGCACACACACCCTGACTAACGCGCACATACACAGAGTGCCTGAGACACACATACTGACTGACGCACACACACACACTGGCTGACGCACACACAAGCACTGACTGACTGCCCGCGCACACAACACAACCCCTTACTGACGCACACACACAGGGTGACTGACGTGCACACACACACACCGACTGCCTGCCACGCGCACGCACACACCCCCTGACTGACGCACGGACACACACCCTGACTGACGCACGCACACAAGCCCTGACTGACGCACGCACACACACCCTGACTGACGCACGCACACACAACCTCACTGATGCACGCACACACACCCTGACTGATGCACGCATACAACCCCTGACAGACGCACACACACACACACACACACTGACTGACGCACGCACACGCACACACAAACACATACACACACACACTGACTGATGCGCACACACACACACACACTCACACACACTGACTGATGCACACACACACACACACACACACACACACACTGGCGCACACACACACTGACACACACACACACACACACACACACTGACTGATGCACACACACACACACACACACACACTGGCGCACACACACACTGACACACACACACACACACACACACACACACACTGACTGACGCACACACACACACACACACACACACACACACTGACTGACTGACGCACACACACACACACACCGACTGACGCGCACACACACACCGACTGACACGCACACACACTGACTGACGCACACACACTGCCTGCCACACACACACACACACACTGACTGGCTGACACACACTGCCTGACGCACACACACACACACCCAGATGCGCGCACACACAAACACACACATCGACTGACGCGCACACACACTGCCTGCCGTGCACACATACACACCGACTGACGCACACACACACACACACACACTGACTGACACACACACACACACTGACACACACACACTGACTGACGCACACACACACACACTGACACACACACACTGACTGACGCACACACACACACACACTGACTGACGCGCACACACACACACACACACACATTGACCCGCACACACACACACACTGACTGACGCGCGCACACACACTGACTGACGCGTGCGCACACACACACACACTGACTCGCTCACACACTGACTGACGCGCGCACACACACACACTGACTGGCGCGCACACACACACTGACTGGCATGCACACACGCACACACACTGACTGACGCGTGCACACACACACACTGATTGACGCGCGTACACACACCGACTGACACGCACGCTGACTGACGCGTGCACGCTGAATGACGCACGCACACACTGACTGACGCGTGCACGCACACACTGACTGGCGCGCGCACGCTCACACTGACTGACGCGCGCATGCACACACTGACTGACGCGCACACGCACGCACACACTGACTGTGTGTGTGCGTCACTCAGTCTGTGTGTGTGTGTTTGTGCGTCAGACAGACTGACGCACACACACTGACTGACGCACACACACTGCATGAAGCTGTAAAGGGGGGAACGGAGCTGTAAAGGAGGGAGGGGGGGGGGACTGGATTGATGTGAACGGGGGACTAACAGAGAGGGGGGAGACAGGGGAAGAGAGAGAGGGGGGAGGAGAAAGGAGAGAGAGAGGAGCGGGAACATTACATCCCGGGTGACGCCGGGTCTCTCAGCTAGTATTTTAATAAATTATATAAAATGGATAATTTAACCTGCCAGTGGCACCAGCTCTGCTAACCCCGGCACACGCTCACCAGAACATCCCTTTCAGAACCTAATATACACCCCAAACCGCAGCAATGACCCCTAATATTAACATTCACAGCACAGGCTGATGCATTATTTTTACACCATCGGAAGATTTCTCTTGAGGCTCCGCTCTGCATACAGTGCTGCTCCGTCCTGGGCTTCCTGGGGCTTAGTACGCTGCGACACGCAGCTACACTCACCCCCTTCTTTCCTACAGAGATGGCGTCTTCTTTGAATCTCCAGCTTTATTTCCAAGAACAAACAGAAATGAATTGAACTCTTCCATAATGCACAAAATAAGGAGTTTGGTAAAAAAAACAAAAAAAACCCACACTTTTATCCCTAGGAGAGCAGGAGGAGAGACGAGGACTTACAGATGCAAATGGCCCTTTTACCATCAGACCGTAATAAATAATCCCTTATGTTTCCAGTTGTGTCATGTTTTAACAACAGCGAATGCATTCTGGTAACTAATCAACAGGCATTTTGTTATTTAATTACACAAATTAGAGATATAACAAAGTTAAGTGGTCCGAAAAACTAACTCTCCCCAGGTTCCCCGGCAGTGTCAGCGGGGCGCTGGCTATTCTATGCTGTTTATAGTCCCATATATAGAGATTGCTATATGTGGTGCTTTAATGTCCTGAATCTGTATAGGGATTGGAAGCGTGCGGAGCCGATATATGATCCTGCACAGGAAGGTTCATTTTCACTCGACACACTTCACCCATCCAGGAGATGCCGGATTCCTCCCAAGATGCCAGGTCGTTTTTACCACACATTATATTAGTTATGGTGAGTAAAAAAAGTGACAAAAACCCTCCCCCGTACAACGTACAGAAAATACAAATAACTTTTGTGAGGCACATTCATATGTCCCAGGCAGGTCTGCAACCCTGCCCTTCCCCATTATCTCTTAGCATACAGTGCTTTTTCCACTGCTGCCAATGGTTCTGGGTAATGACATGCAAATGAGCACACACAGGGTCACCTTTCACTTCATGTCTATTTTAACACGGGATCCCTATACGCTTTTGTAGTGAAGAAAAGGTAAAACACAACAGCGCCCATGCAATAAACAATAAACACACTAAATAAAGTGATATAAACTAAATAACTATACTTTTCCCTGCAGCCGAGGTTTGGATCTCTCACCCCGAGAGAAAGAGGGCAAACGCCCAGGAAACCAAAGCTGCAGCGCGCAGGAGAAGAGAAGCACAGTGTAATATGTCATGGAAAGGGGACAATTCCCACGTTGGTGGTTCACACTTACAAGTAAACTTCTTGGTCAGGCAGAAAGAGAGAGATATCAGGCCTCAATCCTAATGGGCTCCTGGTCCGCTTGGTATGGTGCCGTGAAGAGGACACAGAACCAACATGGCTGGGCTTGGAGTCCCTTCAGATAGATGTAATCTGAGAGACAGAGGTATGGAAAGAGAGCAAGGCAAAAAAAACCATAGTGTAACCTGATTTATTACATATAAAAGACCATCAAACATGCACACCGCGCTCACAATGTGTAAGAAGATATTGCGCATAGAGGGTAATCCCAAAGTCAGTAGGGACTGCGAGGTTGCCGGCCGGAATCATGTCCTGATCCAAAGATGCCGCCAAATGACTCCTTGGTTACCCAGACTCCTTTGTTACCCAGACTTCGGTTCTAAATGTAAATATGTCACTAATACATTGGTAAATTGGTAGGAAACATACTGGACACCTAACAAGCTCCTATTGAACCCCCAAAATAACCACAACATGTATATAAGCATATGAGTGTCACAGGAGTGCTACTGAGCATGGCAATATATATTTAAAACCAGAGACAGAACATAAAACACAGACAGAGCTCAGTGCACATCCATTGAAACTCATACACGGTACAGTGCCTAAATATATATATATAAATATCTATTAAATAAAATGGTCTTTTAGTTTAACATTTTTGGCCAAAATTGTTGTAAGCCCCTGAGCCACTGCACGGCAGACCACATTTCCAGGGGTCCCTAACACTAATATAAATTCTTAATAACCTGTGCAATACCAGGAAGAATGATTTATAATAAACTGTACCGTGTATGAGTTTCAATGGATGTGAACTGAGCTCTGTCTGTGTTTTAGGTTCTGTCTCTAAATCGGTAGGAACGCAGGTTCTGTTCTTTAACCAGCATCACACTTCTAAAGGGAGGAGTGCGGTAATAGCACTGTGTTGGATTTTTTTTTATTTTTTTTTTTACCAATCTCCTTATTTTGTGCATTTTGGAAAGTTTTCTATTCAATTCTGTTTGTTCTTGGAAATAAAGTTAGAGATTCAAAGAAGACGCCATCTCTGTAGGAAAGAAGGGGGTGAGTGTAGCTGCGTGTCGCAGCGTATGAGCCCCAGGAAGCCCAGGGCGGAGCAGCACTGTATGCAGAGCGGAGCCTCAAGAGAAATCTTCCGATGGTGTAAAAATAATGCATCAGCCTGTGCTGTGAATGTTAATATTAGGGGTCATTGCTGCTGTTTGGGTGTATATTAGGTTCTGAAAGTGATGTTCTGGTGAGCGTGTGTCAGGGTTAGCAGAGCTGGTACCACTGACAGGTTAAATTATCCATTTTCTATAATATATCAAAATATTAAAAGGCTTCTAGTCTTATCACTGCCCTTATTGTTTAGCCAGGGAAATATTTCCTAATTTAATAAAATTGCGCTATTTTCTTGTTTTGGGTAAAACACATTTTACCTGGGAAACCATAAGCCAAAGAGGTTACTAAAAGAGTGCTTTGTATGCCACATTTATAGAAGCTGTATGTTATATTATAAAAAAAGATCCTTTCTTGAATAATGTAAATGTTAGTTAGTAAAAAAGCACAGATACTGAGAGACGGGCTATGTTTGGGTTTGTAAAAGTACATATAATCCGTAGCACAGAATCATCACACTTGGACCTTATTACATGAACAGCACTGAATGAAAAGTCAGACAAGTCTCAATATGCATGAATGAAGCGCAGAACTTTATTAGATAGGGAAGAATATAGGAGACCTCAGCATTTAGTACAAGAATTTCTACTATGAGGTTATCATCAGCATCAAAAACAGACAGACAGAGAAGTAGGAAGGGATGACTCAATGGAATGAACCATGAACCATCTACAGAGCGTGTCTTTCCTTGTTCTATTATATGTTGTCTTCCTCTGGTGACCAGCTCATGTTTAGCGTGCGTAGTCATGAGAAGAGAGTTGTGCTGGGTTTTGAGACATCTTTTAGGTTAGTAGTTGGACTGATGAACTTTCTTCTCGTCAACAGTTTGGTCTACGACGGTGCGAACGTTGCGTGGGATTTGAGGAACTAGGAAGAGAGGAGAACACTGGTTAGACTTTACGGCCATAATTACTAAGTCGTCTTCTGCCAGACGATACCTTTTCCCTTGGAAAGAGGCATTGTAAGGTGTCTTATGCTTGGTAAATATGGCCTTGTAGGTTCTTCTAAAGAAGAAGTGAAGATTAAGGTTTAAAAGGGACTCTATTTTATGGCATGGGCACTACATAAGAGAGATAATGTCCTTCTATTTATTGGTGGGAGACATACAAAAAAATAAAAAGTACATGAGAATATTACCAGGTAGTGTTAGGACCGGCAAATTGGTAACGCCTTGATGTTGGCTGCACGCTTATAACGCCAAAGGGTTTAACTATACCTAGATATGATAACTATATACAAATATATTCAGGGACAATACAAGGAGCTTTCAAAAGAACTATTCATCCCACGGGCAGTACAAAGGACTCGGGGCCATCCCTTAAGGTTGGAGGAAAGGAAATTTCACCAGCAACAAAGGAAAGGGTTCTTTATAGTAAGGGCAGTTAAAATGTGGAATTCATTACCCATGGAGACTGTGATGGCAGATACAATAGATTTGTTCAAAAAAAGGTTGGACATCTTTTTAGATGGGAAAGGTATACAGGGATATACCAAATAAGTATACATGGGAAGGATGTTGATCCAGGGATTAATCCGACTGCCAATTCTTGGAGTCAGGAAGGAATTAATTTTTCCCCTTAATGGGGTTTTTTGTTTGCCTTCCTCTGGATCAATAAGTAAGTATAGATATAGGATAAAGTATCTGTTGTCTAAATTTAGCAAAGGTTGAACTTGATGGACGTACGTCTTTTTTCCACCTCATCTACTATGTAACTATGTAACTATGTAACTATGTAACTAAATGACCCTTACTCCTGAGCAGATTAGCACTGAAGTATTGTACTATATGTTGGGTCACTTTGGATGTTGCGCTGGGCATTTCTGTTTTTGTTGAGACATAACATGGGAACATGATCAGCATGGACAATTTGTGACCACTTAAATTAAACTTATGGCATGTCTCTGATATGTGTAACAGCCTAGCAAATGCCTCTTAATTAGTTACCAGAATGCATTGTCTGTTGTTAGAACATTACACAACTGGAAGCATAAAGGATTATGTATTACGGTCTGATGGAAAAAAGTGCCTTTGTTTTTTTCCCCTTTTGCATCTGTGTTACCTGTGCGATTACATTAATTCTCCCAAACGTGGAAAAATCCATTGTAGAAGTAAATCTGTGTAACTGCTGTACAATATAGTTATTTGAAAATCTTTTTTAGTAGGTTTGTTCAACTTCAGAGAAAACTAATAAAGAATAGAAATAGAGGAAGGAAGAAAATTACACTTACCGTCTTTGTAGGACTGCCTGTGGGGGGGAAAAAAGAAAGAAATGAATAGTCACTTTGAATAGCGGTGCTCAAATAAAGAAGTATTTGTGTTATTATATATGGAGGATTGTGAAAGAAAATCCAGAGGGGTTATCATGCAGAACAATGATATTATTCTCCAGCAAACACAATGCAGACCTCAGAAGTGTCTGTGAAGAAGAACTGATTTGTAGAGTTGTAGGAGCTATATGGGTACTGGTCTTGAAAGTGGGAGATCCTGCCTCCAGGCTTATCACCTTTGGCACATAACTTTGGCCCATATTACCTAAGTGGTGTCACTCAATAAGGTCCCCTCTGGTGCTATAAGACACACTACGGTCCAGTAAAGTAAATGGGCCATGCCATGTCTATCATTACCGGATGATGTCTTATGGAGTTAAGCTTTTCAGGGCAGTGGGGTATTATGCCTGTGTTAGCATTGCTTATACTGCCCCTAATGTTGTTATTCTCTAGGGAGAAACATTGGGAATTTGAAGGTATATAGGTAAACCTAGTATTATTATACAATGCAGCATAGTTTCAAAATGGAGCTATGTTTCCTCTTGAAGAGACACCTATGACGGTGGTGAGTACTGGTCCTCCTCATCACTCCAGTTATGGTTCTACTTACTGGGCATCTTCACCCTCCAGCAGGCGCCTGTAGGTGGCAATTTCCTGCTCCAGACGACTCTTCGCGTCCAGGAGGAGTTTGTGCTCATAGCTTTGGCGTTCCATGTCTGATCGCAGTTCGGCAAGCTGAGTCTCTACACAACCTATCATCTCCTGTAGCTGTGAGAGCTGGAAGCAGTACCGGCCTTCTGTCTCTGCCAAGGTGCCCTCCAGTGCTGATTTCTGCAATGGAGAAGACAGGTATAGGATGGTGCCAGAATCAGACACTTCTTCTGCAGTCTTATCAATAATTGGGAAGAAAGGACACAAAGACCACGAGCACACACCTAAATTCTCAAGAAAGCATAATGAAACACTAATAATTAGTGCCTTCAACTTGACAAAGACAACTTATGCAGTTGAAACGTTGGATTTGCTATTAAACCACCCCTTTTGCAAGACCGAGTCCCTGGCTGTTTTACTCTTGCACACTAATGATTACACCCGTCCCTAGCGATTGACAATGATCCTTAATGCACTTACAATTACTCCTAGGCTCTCACCAACTGAAAGCTCTTCAGGGCAGAAATGTCCCTCTTCCTATGATACCGTTCATATACGGTGCACACAATGTGTCTGTGTTTATACTGTATATTATATATGATATTGCTGAAGGACCTCACCGTGCTCAGTTGAGCCTGCAGCTCAATCTCCAAGTCATGGAGAGTGCGTCTGAGGTTGGTGATCTCACTCTTGCTGGACTGGATCTGTTCACCATGGCTTGAGACTTCCTTGTTCAGTTGTTCGGTCTTAAAGGGGAGATACAGATTGAGTTGGCTCTTCTAAGGCACATACATCTTTACAACGCAATGCTATATAGCCAAGAGGAAAGCACCATGATGTCCCACCTTGGTAAGATACCAGGCTTCAACTTCCTTGTGATTCTTATCAGCCAGGACTTCGTATTGGTCTCTCATGTCAGCCAGAATCTTGCTCAGGTCCACAGTGGGAGCCGCGTTCATCTCCACATTCACGTGGTTACCAACTTGTCCACGCAGACAATTCATTTCCTGCACAACAAACAGAGCCCCGTGGCTTGGTTACCTGATATACATTTGAAGGATGCTACAATCTTCTCTATTGATAATCACACATGACATGAATTATATGAGTCCTGGCCTATTCTAGGTATTACAGTAGGAAGGATCCGAAGATTCCAGCGGTGCACAGCTTGTAGAGCTCTATGATTAAGGACCACGCAGGTCCGAAACGCGTCAGAGTGTGTCCCCCATACCATATGTTTTTTCAATAAAATTTCATTTTTAATCCACACCTTGCTGGTCTCTCATCTCTACAAGCTGTGCACCGCTGGAATCTTCGGATCCTTCCTACTGTTATATTGCACACCGAGCGTGGATGCACGCACAGGAGAACAGCCATATGTGAGTATTGTATGTCTCCCTTCATTGAGACTGGATGACCGGTAACAGTGCGGCAACACAAGGGTCATGTAGGGCGCAATCCTACAAAGTAACGGTACGTTAACCCTCATTCATGTTATTTGTCATATATGATAGATTCATGTACTAAGCACTGGGTCCAATACCTAGTTATGGTTATAGGCTGACTCCACAACCTAATAAGGATTTTTATTATCTACTGAAGTTCTGAACGAGATTGAGCACTGTTTTTGGGACTCTTGCCCCATAACCACATACTATTCTAGGTATTGTTGGGTTTAGCCGTTACAAATTGGACTCCAATACTATTTCCTATTCTTTCAAGCTCTACATGATGGTTAAACTTCTAATTATGGGTCTTTGATTATGTTATCTAAGTAGGAAAGAGAAGTAACACTAAGGGTAAGACAACGTAATTAGATGATTACTTTGAGATTTAAGCTCTGAGCTACCCAGAGTAAGACATATTATTTATTTTAAGATGTATTGTGCTCGCATTGTTCTACAGTATATATATATATATGGTTTTCATCAGATGTTTGAATATTTAAGTGATCCCCAAATATGTGACTTGTGGGTGTCTAATAGCTTGCCATTAATTGTTACACCTATAATTACTCTTGACAATAATTCCTCACATTGGTGTATCTATCTCTATATTGCAGATCTGTCCAATTCCAGTGGGGCTTAATGCTTTCTCGACAAACATTGTTTTACCTCCTGAACATATTGTATGCTGCCCGCCCTATTCAATACACAACTTGACCTACCTCTTCATGGTTCTTCTTCAGATAAGTCAGCTCCTCCGTCAGGCTTTCAACCTGGACCTCCAGGTCAGCCCTGGTTAGGGTCAGCTCATCCAGGACTCTGCGCAGGCCATTGATGTCAGCCTCCACACTCATAAAGAGGCACACCTCAGTCTCATACCTTGATGGAGAAAGGTGGATAAAGGCCTTGTTATTATTGACCCAATTTGAATATATACAAATATCTGCTCATCCATGTCCCAAATGAACTATTTGAACTGCATGCCAAGTAGATCTACCAGGCACATACACATGTATGTAAACATCTGTTCAAGCGCAAAGGCCCCAATTCAACATGCTTTGATACCTCTTCTCCATGTCAGAGAAGACCATTAATGCTGGTGGCGAGCTTCAGTTCCTTCCAATGCATAATAGACAGCCTTTTTGTGGGGAGACTGTCCTGTTCGGGGTAAGGCTGACATCCAGCGCATATGACTTAGTATTCCTATTTCTATTTTTTATCAATCTAAATCAGGTCTGAGTTCTTACTTGGCTCTGAAGTCATCTGCTGCCAGCTTGGCGTTATCAATCTCCAGAACGGTGCTTGCATTGCCCGTGGTAGCAAGAAGGATCTAGGAATTGGAGAAACCCACACACATTACGCTTTATATGTAGGGGGTTACTGGTTTACATGGTCAAATAAACATCTCCCCCTCCTCACAGACTGACTCCCATTAATCCTGATAGGAGCTGAAGGAGTAAGTAAGCATTGCATGTTCATCCATCGCCTAAGCGCAGGAAGGAGATTAACTAGAACATAACTGAAAACCAAGATTTCCCTGTGTGTGAGGTCAGCGGCTCTGTATATAAGGTCAGTGGCTCTGTATATACAGTAACAGAAGAACTTTTATAGCATTTAAACTTACTGTTATTAGTTACTAGGCTCCCAATGGGTGATAGGAACACAACACGCCATTGGAGAAGCTATTGAAGTATAATGGCGATGATACGTCTGTAATATTCTATAGCTGAGAGGTTGCATTTAATACCTTTACTCCTCATACAGAATGGGAATTGTGTGTCTAGTAGAATATACTGTAGTTACCTTGTACATCCTTTAATATATAGACTGTAGTCATGTGATTATCAGCCAATTACATGATGATGTCACAGGTATGGATATGTCACAGGTGTATATATATATATATAGTTACATAGTAGATGATGTTGAAAAATGTTATTAAAATGCAACCTATGCTAATTTTAGTTGTCAGATTTTTATCCTATAGTTGTATTTACAGTATATTGATCCAGAGGAAGACAAACACACAACCCCAGTGAAACATTATCTAACTGCCCTTACTGTAAAGAACCCTTTCCTTTGTTGCTGCTGAAATCTCCTTTCCTCCAACTTAAGGGATGACCCAGTATCATTTGTACTGCCCATGGGATGAATAGTTAGTTTGAAAGCTCCTTGTATTGTCCCAAAATATATTTGTGAAGTTATCAGGTCCCATCTTAGATGTCTCTTTTGTAATGTAAACAAATTAAATGTAGCTTCTCCTTATAAGTCACATTTTCCATCCTCTGTATTAATTTGGTGGCTCTTCTATTCACTTTTCCAAGTTCCATAATGTCTTTTTTATGGAGTGGTGCCAAAAACTGTACTCCATATTCAAGGTGTGGTCTTACTAATGCTTTATACATTGGCATAATTATGCTTCCCTTCCATGTATTCCCCGTTTAATGCAAGATAAGATCTTATTTGGCTTTGCAGCTACGGCCTGACATTGGGCACTATTGCTAAACCAGCTGTCTACAAGCACTCCTAAATCCTTCTTCATCAAGGACTGACCTAATGTGCCCCAAATAATTTGTACGGTCTATGCTTGTTTCCAAAATAGATACAATTATATTTACCTGCATTGAACCTCATCTGCCATATGTGTGTGTAAGAGTATATAGATGATCAGTCAGTTAGATATATATTATAGACATATGGGGGATTTGGCAGAAAGATAAGTTTATACAGTATCAGTACATGAGGGATGAAGCAGGGATGTATACTGTATGTATATAGGGAAGGATGTATGGTCCTTGTTTACTGAGCATCTTCTTACCTTGTTCTGGAGTTCCTCAATCACCTTGAAGAGTTGGCTATGGTCAACTTCCAGGACAGGTCCATGCTTCTGGTACCATTCTCGGATCTGATTCTCCAACTGGGCATTCGAATTCTCCAGGGAGCGCACCTTGTCCAGGTATGAGGCCAGGCGGTCATTCAGATTCTGCATGGTCTCCTTTTCACCTCCACCAAGAAGACCACCGACAACGCCTCCTCCATAGTTACAGCTAGAGCTATAACCCCCGCCATAGCTAGATCCGTAGTTGCCACCTAAAGCACCACCTGTCCCACTGGAAACCATCCTACTGGTGGAGAGGGAGATATTTTTACCACCACTACCACCATGGATGCTTGGTGTCCTTTGACCATAACCACCAAAGCCCTGGCCCATTGAGGATCCTGAAGAGGAAGTGTTCTGCCTGATGCTGCAAGAGGACATGGTGTAATCACAAAGCCTGTCTATCTAAGTGCCAGCAAGAGGATGTGATAGTTGAGAGTATGTAATCCTCTACCTTTATACTGAAGGATTTGGGTGTGAGTTCCTCTGAAGGATTGGCATTTTAGCAAAGTCATCAGCTTTACAATACATATAATAATTATACATATAATAACCCAGAAATGTCTCACTGTTCCCCTCGCCCCTTCTCTTTTCCCAATCAACGTTCTTATACAAAAAGCGTTCACTTATCTGGGTGGTGGTATTGTGTGCATGTGCTGCATTAGTGCCTAAAACAAAAGGTCTGAGTCAGGGAGGCTCCCGGCCCCAGGATATGCTTTTTACATTGGTATTCACTTATCCAGGTAAGAAGGATGCTGTCACATACACCACCTCCCTAATTCATTTGTACTGTACGGTGAAATCTGAGCACTTGTGTTGTTCCAGAGAAGAAGCCCTGTCTTAGTCTTTTTATTAATGCCATTTCTTTATCCATTTAGCTGAGCAGGATCCGTGAGGGTAGGGGCAACCTGGCACGCATATTACAGGTTAAGCCCGCTGGTTACCCCTGCCCATCAAGATATCTGCCTATGTCTTAGACTCATATGACCATCTTACTTGTAGCCAAAATGGCTGACAAAATGTATTCCTTTATTTTCCCAATGTTGGGGGTGAGTCTAATTTGAGAGAGACCCCCATGGACTATACCAGCTTCTCTGAGGACACCATCAGGCTCTCTGAGGAGCAGAGTTACTTGGAGCACTAAGCCTTTGTGGTCTCTCGGAAGGTTCAAGTGACTTGGGGCAACCAGCTTTGGCAGGTGGCAACTCTTTCTACACAGGGCCATGAAGCTACTATCTTCCTAACTACTAGCCACACGGACCACTGACCCTTTGGAAGTCTGGGGAAGTGGTCAGCGGATTGTTTTTTTTTCTGGACTGGACTGTTGACTCACTGGAGCCATTCTACATGGATTGAGGTGCCCCGGAGTGTCAAACTCCGGCATGCCTCCTGGAGGAAAGATTTTACTTTACTCTTTATGTCAACTACCCCATAAACGATTTATTTCACCTGCAAAACCTCCAAGGACCCAAATCAGTGAGCGTTAGGGATACTGGACTAAAAACTGACATTTGAATTGAAAAGTGCTGAATTTTATCATTGAGATTCCTTTGGTCTATGAGACTGACTCAAAATCAGTGAGAGATAGCAGGTCTGGGCAGATGCTGATACAGGACCTTCCAGGTGAGGGATGGGAAGGGTGGAGGTAATAGAACCAGAGAAGGTGGGAAAATATGTTTACTAACGCCATTACCAACAGAGGGAACAGCAATAGGAAGTAACATGTTGCATGCCCTGTGGTAGCGAAGGCGTTAGCTTGTCCATACATTCTGTTATTGTGTTCTGGAACTCCTTGTGACATATCCCTGTAATCTCTTACTTATTTCTCTCTGACTCCACCATCATTAAACAAATGACTGGTAATTATCGCACACTCACTCCGTTTCGGACTTAATGCCTCATTCCAAACAGAAGGTCCTGCCCCCACCGCATTGCATCTTGCAAAACTTAAACGTGTTTTTATCGGAGGCATTAGAAGAATAATCCAACGGTCTCTTTGCATTCAGCATGCCCGGATATCCATGTGTCAAGGTTATTGTTTCCAAACTGTAGTAATGTGACATAAAATGAAAATATGAAACCTTTCCACCTAAAACAGAAAACACAGATTGTAAATTCATCTTGGCAGGGAGTGTGTCTGTAACAATCCTATGTACAATGCTGCTTACTGCGCACTATACTCTCATTGTGACGCGCTTTGAGCCCCACTGAGAAAAAAGCACTATATGAAATATAGGTTATTATTATTATTATTCATATTAAAATGTAAGGATTTAAAAAAGGGGCGCTTGCCCTGTGCAATTTTGTTTTTTAAAAAGTGTCACCGGTACTCAGGGCTTCAGACAGCTTCACATCCTCTCTCTTCTCCCTCTCTCTCTCCCCATCTCTATCTCAGTGGAATCAGAGGTGACGGGACAGTGTACCGAGGAGTACCAGCACAAAAAAAGCCCTGTGCTTGCCGGAGTCCATGCTCGCAGCAAGCATTATTGTAATTCACAAGAAGGGGAAAGACCTAAATCTATGGGACAACTACAGGCCAATCTCTCTTATCAATAAAGGCATAAAGGTTTTTGCAAAATGACTCGCCAACAGACTCAATGAATTTCTCCTTGAAATTGTGCACCAGGATGAGGTGGGCTTCATTAGAAGCAGTCAAGCACTAGACAACACTAGAAAGGTTATTGACCTAATGCACATTGTTAGACAGGTTGGAATCCCAGCTTTACTTCTCTCACTTGATGTAGAAAAAATAATTGACCTGGGCTTTTGGCCTAGATGGAGATTTCCTAGCGGTCATCCATGATCTGTATAAAGGTTCATGTGCTAAGCTGTGATGCATGGGTCTCCTCTCGGACTCGATCCCTATTTACAATGGCACAAGACAGGGCTGCCCCCTCTCACCTCTCTTATCTTGGTGATGGAACCCCAGAAGTGCACCATTAGAAGCCATCTGAAAATATATACAAAAATAAATCAATTGATTGTAAATCTCCCTTCCAAATAAAAAGAACATCATCTATGTATCGCTAATAGAGCACCAGGCTCGCTCCAAACTTTCCTTCTGACCAAATATATTGGTCCTCCCAGTATGCCATCAGGAGGTTGGGGTAACTTGGGGCAAAGCTGGTGTCCATAGCCGTACCTTTAGTCTGAAGGAAGAACTGATTCGCAAACAAAAATAAACTGTGAGTTAGTATGAATTGGAGATATTCTATAAGGAACTCAATCTGTATTATCTCTAGGCATCACACCGTTGATTGTGCTTAATTACAATATAACGTGCTGTGACATCGCTAGTTACTAGAAAGTAATCTTCTTGCCATTTTATATTACCCAATATCTGTAATATTTGTGGGGGATCTTTGGTGAAAGATGTAAGATTTGTAACATATTCTTGTAGGAATAAAAAAAGGTGATGTAGAACAGCGCTAATGGAGATAAATAATGTACCCTAATATGAGGGTGAACCCTAGTAGCAAGCTAGGCAGCATGATAATCTGATGGTACAATCAGAACACAAGAATACAACAAAGAGGAATACCGGCGCCTAATAAGTCCAATTAGGTGGAATCCTGGATATCCAGTGGAAATAGTTCAAGTTCCAAAATGATCAGCAACCTGTCGATCTTGTAATGACCAGATGCAACCTCATTCATAGGGAGTGGAACATGAAATGAAACAAAAAATATATTTAGTGCAACACAGCTATGACAATTCAAACAGACATGAAATCACAGGACCTGCTAACAACACAAACAGAACTGACAAACACAGACAGGACTAACAACCACAAAAGCAAAGCTAAGGAATAAAAATTCGTTTTAAGAACTATATTAGATAAGATGTAGACATTAGCAGGAACGCCAATCCGGTTGGGTAAAACCTGAGTAAAACTCACAGGACGGTAGAAGGTTAATGGCAATGTGCGTCAGCCACACGGGTGAGATCTATCGTCCACGTGTAGAGGATTCGCAGGGCCTCCAGATCACCGTATGTTCTTCCGTATGTCCTGGCTCCTTAGACCCGGAAGCGACGTCTCCGGTGTACTTCTCCAAGTCCCGTGTCAAGTCGGGACCGGTAGTGACGTCACCGGACGTGGCGTCACAAGCGGGCGGAACCTTTTGACAAAGCTTGAGAGGAACGGCGATCTTAACTCCTCTGCTGATCTTCACCAAGTTATGGTATTCTGCACAAGATCTACTTCTCCTTCAAAGTCCTACAATGTCCAACAATGAATAAAATAACCCTACGCGTTCAGGGGACCCCTGAAGAAGTGTGCTTACGCGTAGGGTTATTTTATTCATTGTTGGACATTGTAGGACTTTGAAGGTGAAGTAGGTCTTGTGCAGAATACCATAACTTGGTGAAGATCAGCAGAGGAGTTAAGATCGCCGTTCCTCTCAAGCTTTGTCAAAAGGTTCCGCCCGCTTGTGACGCCACGTCCGGTGACGTCACTACCGGTCCCGACTTGACACGGGACTTGGAGAAGTACACCGGAGACGTCGCTTCCGGGTCTAAGGAGCCAGGACATACGGAAGAACATACGGTGATCTGGAGGCCCTGCGAATCCTCTACACGTGGACGATAGATCTCACCAGTGTGGCTGACGCACATTGCCATTAACCTTCTACCGTCCTGTGAGTTTTACTCAGGTTTTACCCAACCGGATTGGCGTTCCTGCTAATGTCTACATCTTATCTAATATAGTTATTAAAACTAATTTTTATTCCTTAGCTTTGCTTTTGTGGTTGTTAGTCCTGTCTGTGTTTGTCAGTTCTGTTTGTGTTGTTAGCAGGTCCTGTGATTTCATGTCTGTATGAATTGTCATACAGTAGCTGCGTTGCACTAAATATATTTTTTGTTTCATTTCATGTTCCACTCCCTATGAATGAGGTTGCATCTGGTCATTACAAGATCGACAGGTTGCTGATCATTTTGGAACTTGAACTATTTCCACTGGATATCCAGGATTCCACCTAATTGGACTTATTAGGCGCCGGTATTCCTCTTTGTTATATTCTTGTAGGAATATATCCCCATATTGAGATAGATTTGAAGTTTGTGAATTGATTCCTGAAACAATAGGAAGTCCAGGAGGATATTTTTATATCTTTGTCAATTTCTGGTAAGCTATATAGGATTGGAATCACGGGGTCTTTAGTATTTAGATATGTATATTCTGACTCTTTAAGGATACCCAAGTTTCATCCTTTCTCTAATAAAATGTTCTGTTCACTCACAAACAGATCAGTTAGGGGTTTTTTCCCCCGAATTTTTTTATATATTTCTGTCTTCCAACAATCTGTAAACTTCCCTCAAATAGAATAAAAACAAGATTCAACCAAAATCACATTAGCTGAGTCAGAAATCCAAGCACTTAATGAAATTAGGAATAATGACAAAATAGTTATCAGGGCGGCAGACAAGGGTGCAGGTACCGTAATAATGAGTAGGGAAAACTATTTGAGGGAAGTTTACAGATTGTTGGAAGACAGTGAAACATATATAACATTTTGGGGGGGGGGAAACGCAACCAATGGATTCCGTATTGAAATCTATCTTGCCAACAAAGCCTGAAATGATTTTTACACAAGCGAGAAATTTGAAAAAGCAAATCGCGGTTTGATTAAAAATGACACAGGACACTCTTAGTACCAATTCCTGACATTTATTTTGTCTTTAATGGTATAAATATCCATTAGCATCAGTGGATACAGAGTCATATGAATGAGCATATGCACTGCAACTCCCCATTAGCAGCGATGTATTGTTAACTTTGTTGGATAACAATGTCAATACAACGAATATACAGTAAGCTATACCTTTTCTATGGTTAATAATTTCTTATTTATCATTTTTGTATTTCTTGGATTGAGATTCTTTTTGATAGGAGTAGTTTTTTCATATTCCGTTTGCCCCTTTAGATAAATATGGATGTTTGGGCTGCAGTAAATACCCCTTTTGTCATTTTGTACTTACATATATGCAGGTTGATTATTAATGACACTGCATACTATTTATAGTACCAGCAAGAACATGTCTCTTTCTTTTATCCCTTTAGGACATTTGCATCTAAATGTAATGTAGCTTACATACTAATGTACAGTGTCTGTTTTCAGCTGCGTGCATGCATAGATTTGACTGTATGTAGTGCATCTGCATGATTATATTATTAACACTTTAGGAGATCATCATATTGGGTTTATTTGTTCCTTATATAAGTCTTGTGTCATAAGACATATTTCTTCCAATGATCACACAGTGACACAATATGTGTTTTTTTTTATTAGTGTGTGTTTCTGGAAACAATCCTAAGAAATTGTGCTTTGAGTAATGTTAATACTAGTGTGTTCTTGATCCGTTTGGAGTTTTTTTTTTTATATGCATGTATAATATTTATTCATGTAACTGCACTTTATTCCCAATTAGTAGCATAGGTTATATATAGGGATAGGGGACAGCAGCTACACTATGAAACATAGTTACATAGTTACATTATCCTATATTCGTACTTACAGTATATTGATCCAGAGGAAAGCAAACAACAAAACCCACTTCATATGTCTTTTCAGCACAGCCTGAGTCTCTTCAGTGTGAAGCTTGTTAAACTGACTTTGCAATGTGAGGTTGGAATAGCTTTCAACCACCATAACTTCTATAATGTGAAGTTGAAACCTATTGCAACTTCACACTGCCAAGCCAGTATAACCAGCTTCACACTGAGGAGACCCAAAAGGTCAAACAGCTGTCTGTGAGTAGGTGTTACTGGCTCTGCACTTCTGTAACCCAGACTGTGCTGAAAAGCTGTGGAAACCGGCATGCATAAACTCATAGGGATCCATGCTAAAATGGAGAAGAAGTAAAGAGTGGCTTGCTCATTTGCATGCCATTACCCAGAATCCCTGGCTGCAGTGGAAGCACTGTATGCTAACAGAAAATGGTGAGAAGCAGGGTTGCAGACATGTTAATGTGCTCCCCAAGTGATATTTTTATTTGCAGGTCTTTTTAAAGAGTCTTTATGGGTTTTGGGAAGTTTGCCTTGTAGAAGAAGTCAAAAGCGCGTGTGGGACTTATTCCCAGGTATGGGATCTCGTGCCTTTACAAAATTAGGTCAAAATTTAGGGAGATTAGTTTTTCTAGTGACTGATGGTACTCCGAGGCTAAGAGTCATTGACTTTGTGTGGTTTATTTTAAAGCCCGATAGCGGCCCATATTGAGAGATGTAGTCGAGGAAGAACAGCAACGGTTGACACAGGGTCAGGAGTATGTCGTCCGCAAAAATCAAGATTTTATATTAGGTCTGGCATGAGGATATACCATGAATGTCTGGATGACTTCTAACAGAGCACGTTAGGGGTTCGATCATCAGGGCAAACAAGAGAGGTGAGAGGGGGCAGCCCTGCCTTGTACCATTGTAAATAGGGATCGGGTTCGAGAGGAGAGCATCGCAGTTTATATACAGAGCCTGGATCCCCCTGAAGAAATCCCCATTGAGGCCAAACATCCAGACCCAAAGAAGTATAGCCGGGATTCCAGCCTTTCTAGCAATGTGCATTGGGTCTACAACCTTTCTTGTGTTGTCTAGTGCTTGTTTTCCTCTAATGAAGCGCTCCTCATCCCGGTGCAGGATTTGGGGGAGAAACTCATTGAGTCTGTTGGGAGTGTTTTAGCAAAAACCTTTACGTCTGTGTTGGTAAGGGAGATAGGCCTGTAATTGGTGCATAGATTTGGGTCTTTTCCCTTCTTGTGAATTACAATTATGTTTGCTGCGAGCACGGACTCCGGCAAAGTACAGGGCTTTTTTGGTGACGGTACTCCTCGGTACTCAGTATCATCACCTCTGTTTCCACTGCTGCAGGTTTTTTCTCTGCTTGCTGCAGGGGCGGGGCCATCATTGAACACAGCCAATCCCTCCCGCCCTGCCTGTTTCCCTGCCCCCCGCATGGCTGATCCCTGCAGAGCAGCTCCAGACAGACCAGAAATTGGGTTAAGGGGGTTATTATGTTTATTGTGAAGGGCTTTCATGTGTATTGTGGGGGTTATGTGTATTGTGTTGTGTTATTATGTGTATTGGGGTGGTGTTATGTGTTTTGGGGGTTATTATGAGTATTGGGAGGGGTTGTGTATTGGGAGTTATATGTATTGGGTGGTTATTATGTGTATGGGGATAATGTATATTGGAGAGAGAGTTATTATGGAGGTTATGTGTATTCGGGGAGGGGGAGTTGTTGAGTTTGGGGGAGAGGTGGGGGTGAGAGAGAGGTTGGGTGAGGGAAAGAAAGAGGTGGGGTGTGGTAAAGAGAGAGGTGGGGTGTGGGAGAGAGAGAAGTGGGGTGTAGTAGAGTGATATGGGCCTGTGGGGGGGAGACAGAGAGAGAGAGGTGCAATTTGGAGGTGGCGGTGAGAGAGAGGGGTGGGGTTGAGTAAGAGGTGGGAGTGAGGAAAAGAGAGGGAGACGTGTGGTGTGAGAAATAGAGAGAGGTGGGGGCCTGGGAGAAAGATAGGGGTGGGAAGAATAGAGAGGGGGTGTGTGGAAGAGAGAGAGGGGCGAGATAGAGGTGGGGGTGAGAGAGAGAGGCGGGGTGAGGAAAAGAGAGAGAGACGCAGTGTGAGATAGGTGGTGGTCTGGGAGAAAGACACAGGTGGGAAGAACAGAGCGAGGGGTGTGTGTGGGAGAGAGAGAGGTGCGAGATAGAGGTGGGGGTGAGAGAGAGGGAGGACGGAGAGGATGTGAAGCTGTCTGCAGCCCTGAGTACCGGCACCTCTGTTTTTACAAAAAATCACAGGGCAAGCGTACCTTTTTCGAATCCTTATATTTCATATAGAGCTTTTCTCTCAGTGGGGCTCAAAGCGCGTCACAATGACAGTATAATGCGTAGTAAGCAGCATTGTACATAGGATTGTTACAGACACACTCCCTGCCCAGATGAATTTACAATCTGTGCTTTTTTTTCTGTTTTAGGTGGAAAGGTTTCATGTTTTTCATTTTACGTCACATTACTACAGTTTGGAAACAATAACCTTGACACATCGATATCCGGGCATGCTGAATGCAAACAAGACCGTTGGATTATTCTTCTAATGCTTCCGATAAAAACATGTTTAAGTTTTGCAAGATGCAATGCAGTGGGGGCAGGACGTTCTGTTTGGGAGGAGGCATTAAGTCCGAAACGGAGTGAGTGTGCGATAATTACCAGTCACTCGTTTAATGATGGTGGAGTCAGAGAGAAATAAGTAAGAGATTACAAGGAGTTCCAGAACCCATTAACAGAATATACGGACAAGCTAACGCCTTCGCTACCACAGGGGCGTGCAACATGTTACTTCCCATTGCGGTTCCCTCTGTTAGTAATGGCGTTAGTAAACACATTTTCCCACCTTCTCTGGTCTGGTTCTATTACCTCCACCCTTCCCATCCCTCACCTGGAAGGTCCTGTATCAGCATCTGCCCAGACCTGCTATCTCTCACTGACTTCGAGTCAGCCTCACTGGCTTTTAGCATCAGCAGTCTCACAGACCAAAGGAATCTCAATGATAAAATTCAGCACTTTTCAATTCAAATGTCAGTTTTTGGTCCAGTATCCCTAACGCTCGCTGATTTGGGTCCTTGGAGGTTTTGCAGGTGAAATAAATCGTTTATGGGGAAGTTCACATAAAGAGTAAAGTAAAAACTTTCCTCCAGGAGGCTGCCGAAGTTTGACACTCCAGGGCACCTCAATCCATGTAGAATGGCTCCAGTGAGTCAACAGTCCAGTCCAGAAAAAAAAACAATCCGCTGACCACTTCCCCAGACTTCCAAAGGGTCAGTGGTCCGTGTGGCTAGTAGTTAGGAAGATAGTAGCTTCATGGCCCTGTGTAGAAAGAGTTGCCACCTGCCAAAGCTGGGTGCCCCAAGTCACTTGAACCTTCTGAGAGACCACAAAGGCTTAGTGCTCCAAGTAACTCTGCTCCTCAGAGAGCCTGATGGTGTCCTCAGAGAAGCTGGTATAGTCCATGGGGGTCTCTCTCCAATTAGACTCACCCCCAACATTGGGAAAACACAGGAATACATTTTGTCAGCCATTTTGGCTACAAGTAAGATGGTCATATGAGCCTAAGACATAGGCAGCCATCTTGATGGGCAGGGGTAACCAGTGGGCTTAACCTGTACTATGCGTGCCAGGTTGCCCTTACCAACCCTGGTCCTGCTCAGCTAAATGGATAATGAAACGGCATTAATAAAAATGACTAAGACAGGGCTTCTTCTCTGGAACAACACAAGTGCTCAGATTTCACCGTACAGTACCAATGAATTAGGGAGGAGGTGTATGTGACAGCATCCTTCTTACCTGGATAAGTGAATACAAATGTAAAAATCATAGCCTGGGAACGGGAGCCTCCCTGACTCAGACCTTTTGTTTTAGGCACTAATGCAGCACATGCATACAATACCACCTCCCAGATAAGTGAACGCTCTTTGTATAAGAACGTTGATTGGGAAAAGAGAAGGGGCGAGGGGGGGCAGTGAGACATTTATGGGTAATTAAATGTATAATTATTATATGTATTGTAAAGCTGATGACTTTGCTAAAGTGCCAATCCTTCAGAGGAACGCACACCCAAATCCTTCAGTATAAAGGTAGAGGATTACATACACTCAACTATCACATCCTCTTGCTGGCACTTAGATAGACAGGCTTTGTGATTACACCATGTCCTCTTGCAGCGTCAGACAGAACACTTCCTCTTCAGGATCCTCAATGGGCCAGGGCTTTGGTGGTTATGGTCAAAGAACACCAAGCATCCATGGTGGTAGTGGTGGTAAAAATATCTCCCTCTCCACTAGTAGGATGGTTTCCAGTGGGACAAGTGGTGCTTTAGGTGGCAACTACGGATCTAGCTATGGCGGGGGTTATAGCTCTAGCTGTAACTATGGAGGAGGGGTTGACGGTGGTCTTCTTGGTGGAGGTGAAAAGGAGACCATGCAGAATCTGAATGACCGCCTGGCCTCATACCTGGACAAGGTGCGCTCCCTGGAGAATTCGAATGCCCAGTTGGAGAATCAGATCCGAGAATGGTACCAGAAGCATGGACCCGTCCCGGAAGTTGACCATAGCCAACTCTTCAAGGTGATTGAGGAACTCCAGAACAAGGTAAGAAGATGCTCAGTAAACAGGGACCATACATCCTTCCCTATATACATACAGTATACATCCCTGCTTCATCCCTCATGTACTGATACTGTATAAACTTATCTTTCTGCCAAATCCCCCATATGTCTATAATATATATCTAACTGACTGATCATCTATATACTCTTACACAGACACATATGGCAGATGAGGTTCAATGCAGGTAGATATAATTTTATCTATTTTGGAAACAAGCATAGACCTTACAAATTATTTGGGGCACATTAGGTCAATCCTTGATGGAGAAGGATTTAGGAGTGCTTGTAGACAGCTGGTTTAGCAATAGTGCCCAATGTCAGGCCGTAGCTGCAAAGCCAAATAAGAGCTTATCTTGAATTAAACGGGGAATACATGGAAGGGAAGCATAATTAGGCCACTGTATAAGGCATTAGTAAGACCACACCTTGAATATGGAGTACAGTTTTTGGCACCACTCCATAAAAAAGACATTATGGAACTTGGAAAAGTGAATAGAAGAGCCACCAAATTAATACAGGGGATGGAAAATGTGACTTATAAGGAGAGGCTACATTTAATTTGTTTACATTACAAAAGAGACATCTAAGATGGGACATGATAACTTCACAAATATATTTTGGGACAATACAAGGAGCTTTCAAACTAACTATTCATCCCACGGGCAGTACAAATGACACTGGGTCATCCCTTAATTTGGAGGAAAGGAGATTTCATCAGCAACAAAGGAAAGGGTTCTTTACAGTAAGAGCAGTTAGATAATGTTTCACTGGGGTTGTGTGTTTGTCTTCCTCTGGATCAATATACTGTAAATACAACTATAGGATAAAAATCTGACAACTAAAATTAGCATAGGTTGCATTTTAATAACATTTTTCAACATCATCTACTATGTAACTATATATATATATACACCTGTGACATATTCATACCTGTGACATCATCATGTAATTGGCTGATAATCACATGACTACAGTCTATATATTAAAGGATATACAAGATAACTACAGTATATTCTAGTAGACACACAACTCCCATTCTGTATGAGGAGTAAAGGTATTAAATGCAACCTCTCAGCTACAGAATATTATAGACGTATCATCGCCATTATACTTCAATCGTTTCTCCAATGTCTTGTTGCGTTCCTATCACCCATTGGGAACATTGTAACTAATAACTGTACGTTTAAATGCTATAAAAGTTCTTCTGTTACTGTATATACAGAGCCACTGACCTTATATACAGAGCCGCTCACCTCACATGCAGTGACATCTTGGTTTTCAGTTATGTTCTAGTTAATCTCCTTCCTGCACTTTGGCGATGGATGAACATGCGATGCTTACTTACTCTTTCAGCTCCTATCAGGATTAATGGGAGTCAGTCTGTGAGGAGGGGGAGATGTTTATTTGAGCATGTAAATCAGTCACCCCCTTCCTGTAAAGCCCCAGGTAATGTGTGTGGGTTTCTCCAATTCCTAGATCCTTCTTGCTACCACGGGCAATGCAAGCACCGTTCTGCAGATTGAAAACGCCAAGCTGGCAGCAGATGACTTCAGAGCCAAGTAAGAACTCAGACCTGATTTAGATTGATAAAAAATAGAAATAGGAATACTAAGTGATATGCTCTGGAAGTCAGCCTTACCCCGAACAGGACAGTCTCCCCACAAAAAGGCTGTCTATTATGCATTGGAAGGAACTGAAGCTCGCCACCAGAATTAATGGTCTTCTCTGACATGGAGAAGAGGTATCACAGCATGTTCAATTGGGGCCGTTGCGCTTGAACAGATGTTTACATACATGTGTATGTGCCTGGTAGATCTACTTGGCATGCAGTTCAAATAGTTCATTTGGGACATGGATGAGCAGATATTTGTATATATTCAAATTGGGTCAATAATAACAAGGCCTTTATCCACCTTTCTCCATCAAGGTATGAGACTGAGGTGTGCCTCTTTATGAGTGTGGAGGCTGACATCAATGGCCTGCGCAGAGTCCTGGATGAACTGACCCTAACCAGGTCTGACCTGGAGGTCCAGGTTGAAAGCCTGACGGAGGAGCTGACTTATCTGAAGAAGAACCATGAAGAGGTAGGTCAAGTTGTGTTTTGAATAGGGCGGGCAGCATGCAATATGTTCAGGAGGTAAAACAATGTTTGTCGAGAAAACATTACACCCCTAGGAATTGGACAGTTCTGCAATATAGAGATAGATACACCAATGTGAGGAATTATTGGCAAGAGTAATTATACGTGCAACAATTAATGGCAAGCTATTAGACACCCACAAGTCACATATTTGGGGATACCTTAAATATTCAAACATCTGATGAAAACCATATAAATACTGTAGAACAATGCAAGCACAATACATCTTAAAATAAATAATAGGCCTTACTCTGGGTAGCACAGATCTTAAATCTCAAAGTACTCATTAATTACAACATATTAACCTTAGTGTTACTTCTCTTTCCTACTTAGATAACATGATCAAAGACCCATAATTAGACGTTTAACCATCATGTAGAGCTTGAAAGAATAGGAAATAGTATTGGAGTCCAATTTGTATCGGCTAAACCCAATAATACCTAGAATAGGCCAGGACTCATATAGATCATGTCATGTCTGATTATGAACAGAGAGAAGATTGTAGCATCCTTCAAAAATATTAGGTAACCAAGCCACGGGGCTCTGTTTGTTTTGCAGGAAATGAATTGTCTGCGTGGACAAGTTGGTAACCACGTGAATGTGGAGATGAACGCTGCTCCCACTGTGGACCTGAGCAAGATTCTGGCTGACATGAGAGACCAATACGAAGTCCTGGCTGATAAGAATCGCAAGGAAGTTGAAGCCTGGTACCTTAACAAGGTGGGACATCATGGTGCTTTCTCCTTCAATATTTGGCATTGTGTTGTGAAGTTTTATGTGCCTTAGAAGAGCCTCCTCACTCTTCATCTCCCATTTCAGACGGAACAACTGAACAAGGAAGTCTCAAATCATGGTGAACAGATCCAGTCCGGCAAGAGTGAGATCACCAACCTCAGACGCACTCTCCATGACTTGGAGATTGAGCTGCAGTCTCAACTGAGCATGGTGAGATTCTTCAGCACTATCATATACAGGATAAACAGAGACACATTGTGTGCACCGTATATGAACGGTATCATAGGAAGAGGGACATTTCTGCTCTGAAGATCTTTCAGTTGGTGAGAGCCTAGGAGTAATTGTAAGTCCATTAAGGATCATTGTCAATCGCTAGGAACTGTTGTAATTATTAGGGTTTCGTTATGCTTTCTTGAGAAGCAGTAATGAAACTGGAATTTAGAGGTGTGCGTGTTGTATCTCTATGTCCTTTCTTCCCAATTATTGATAAAACTGGGGAAGAAGTGTCTGATACTGGCACCATCATATACCTGTGTTCTTCTCCATTGCAGAAATCAGCACTGGAGGGCACCTTGGCAGAGACAGAAGGCCGGTACTGCTTCCAGCTCTCACAGCTACAGGAGATGATAGGTTGTGTAGAGACTCAGCTTGCCGAATTGCGATCAGACATGGAACGCCAAAGCTATGAGCACAAACTCCTCCTGGACGCGAAGAGCCGTCTGGAGCAGGAAATTGCCACCTACAGGCGCCTGCTGGAGGGTGAAGATGCCCAGTAAGTAGAACCATAACTGGAGTGATGAGGAGGACCAGTACTCACCACTGTCATAGGTGTCGCTTCAAGAGGAAACATAGCTCCATTTTGAAACTATGCTGCATTGTGTAATAATACTAGGTTTACCTATACACTTCCAAATTCCCAATGTTTCTCCCTAGAGAATAACAACATTAGGGACAGTATAAGCAATGCTAACACAGGTATAATACCCCACTGCCCTGAAAAGCTTAACTCCATAAGACACCTTCCGGTAATGATAGACATGGCATGGCCCATTTACTTTACTGGACCGTAGTGTGTCTTATAGCACCATAGGGTGACACCACTTAGTAAATATGGGCCAAAGTGACTTGCCATAGGGAATAAGCCTTGAGACAGGGTCTCCCTCTTTCAAGACCAGTGCCCATATAGCTCCTACAACTCTACAGATCAGTTTGATCATCTTTATACCTCAATCATTTGGTTGCTATATGTATGTTTTAATCGGAAGACCTGAAGACACTTCTTCTCAGACATTTCTGAGGTCTGCATTGTGTTTGCTGGAGAATGATACCATTGTTCTGCATGATAACCCCTCTGGCTTTTCATTCACAATCCTCCATATATAAAAATGCCAATACTCGTTTAGTTTCACACCGCTATTCAAAGTGACTCTATTAATGTCTTTCTTTTCTTCCCCACAGACAGTCCTACAAAGACGGTAAGTGCATTTTTATTCCTTCCTGTATTGTTTTCTATATTTGTTTTCTATATTTGTTTTCTCTGAAGTTGAAGCCTACTCTTAGAAAAGGTTTTCAAACAGGTAACACGAATGTAAAAGGGAAAAAAACAAAGGCACCTTTTCCATCAGATCTTAATACATAATCCTTTATGCTTCCAGTTCTGTAATGTTCTAACAGACAATGCATTCTGGTAACTGATCAGGAGACATTTGCTTGGCTGTTAGTCAATGACACATATCAGAGACATGTAATAAGTTTAAGTGGTCACAAATTGTCCATGTTGATCATGTTCCCATGTCATGTCTCCCACCAATAAATAGTAGGATATTATCGCTCTTACGTACTGCCCATGCCATAGAACAGAGTCCCTTTTAAACCTTAATCTTCACTTCTCCATTAGAAGAACCAAGAAGATGACTTAGTAATTATGGCCATAATGTCTAACCAGTGTTCTCCTCTCTTCCCAGTTCCTCAAATCCCACGCAACGTTCGCACCGTCATAGACCAAACTGTAGGCGAGAAGAAAGTTCATCAGTCCAACTACTAACCTAAAAGATGTCTCAAAACCCAGCACAACTCTCTTCTCATGGCTACATATGCTAAACATGAGCTGGTCACCAGAGGAAGACAACATATAATAGAACAAGGAAAGACGCCATGTGCAGATTTTACATGGTTCATTCCATTGAGTCCTCCCTTCCTACTTCTCTGTCTGTCTGTTTTTGATGCTGATGATAACCTCATAGTAGAAATTCTTGTACTAAGTGCTGAGGTCCCCTATATTCTTCCCTATCTAATAAAGTTCTGCGCTTCAATCATGCATATTGAGACTTGTCTGACTTTTCATTCAGTGCTGTTCATGTAATAAGGTCCAAGTGTGATCATTCTGTGCTACAGATTATATGTACTTACAAACCCAAACATAGCCCGTCTCTCAGTATCTGTGCTTATTTACTAACTAACGTTTACATTATTCAAGAAAGGATCTTTTTTTATAATATAACATACAGCTTCTATAAATGTGGCATACAAAGCACTCTTTTAGTAACCTCTTTGGCTTATGGTTTCCCAGGTAGCATTTGTTTTACCCAAAACAAGAAAATAGCGCAATTTTATTAAATTAGGAAATATTTCCCTGGCTATACTGTACAATAATGGCACTGCTAAGAATAGAAGCCTTTTAATATTTTGATATCTCATAGAAACACAGTCACCAGAACATCACTTTCAGAGAGAGAACCTAATATACACCCCAAACCGCAGCAATAACCCTACTCCTAATATTAACATTCCCATCACAGGCTGATGCATTATTTTTACACCATCGGAAGATTTCTCTTGAGGCTCCGCTCTGCATACAGTGCTGCTCTGCCCTGGGCTTCCTGGGGCTCAGTACGCTGCGACACGCAGCTACACTCACCCCCTTCTTTCCTACAAAGATGGCGTCTTCTTTGAGTCTCTAACTTTATTTCCAAGAACAAACAAAAATGAATACAAAACTTTCCATAATGCACAAAATAAGGAGTTTGGTAAAAAAAAAACAAAAAAACAATGCTATCCCTGGGAGAGTGTACCTGAGAGTGTCCTCCCTATATAAGTGTGATGCTCGTTAAAGGATTGGCCGTACTTATATGGAACACGAAAGAACAGATCCTGCGCTCCTACCAATTTACCAATATACAGGCCGTCCTCGGTTATCCAATGGAACCCGCTCTGGAAGTAGCGTCGGATAGTGACACCGTTGTAAAGCGAGTCCCACGTTAATCAGTGGCGGTGAGCGTCGGATAACGCATTCAGGCGTCGGATAACGCATTCAGGCGTCGGATAACGCATTCAGGCGTCGGATAACGCATTCAGGCATCGGATAACGCATTCAGGCGTCGGATAACGCATTCAGGCGTCGGATAACGCATTCAGGCATCGGATAACGCATTCAGGCGTCGGATAACGCATTCAGGCGTCGGATAACGCATTCAGGCTTCGGATAACGCATTCAGGCGTCGGATAACGCATTCAGGCGTCGGATAACGCATTCAGGCGTCGGATAACGCATTCAGGCATCGGATAACGCATTCAGGCGTCGGATAACGCATTCAGGCGTCGGATAACGCATTCAGGCAACGGATAACGCATTCAGGCGTCGGATAACGCATTCAGGCGTCGAAAAACAGCCCGTAGGGTGGCATTGTAAAGCGTTGGATATGCCATTCGTTGTAAAGCGAAACGTTGGATAATGAGGACTACCTGTATTAGTGACATGTTTACATTTAGAACCTAAGTCTGGGTAACAAAGGAGTCTGGGTAACCAAGGAGTCATTTGGTGGCATCTTTGGATCAGGACATGATTCCGGCCGCCAACCTCGCAATCCCTACTGACTTTGTGATTACCAAATATCTTCTTACACATTGTGAGCGCGGGGTGCATGTTTGATGGCCTTTTATATGTAATAAATCAGGTTACACTATGGTTTTTTTTGCCTTGCTCTCTTTCCATACCTCTGTCTCTCAGATTACATCTATCTGAAGGGACTCCAAGCCCAGCCATGTTGGTTCTGTGTCCTCTTCATGGCACCATACCAAGCGGACCAGGAGCCCATTAGGATTGAGGCCTGATATCTCTCTCTTTCTGCCTGACCAAGAAGTTTACTTGTAAGTGTGAACCACCAGCGTGGGAATTGTCCCCTTTCCATGACATATTACACTGTGCTTCTCTTCTCCTGCGCGCTGCAGCTTTGGTTTCCTGGGCGTCTGCCCTCTTTCTCTCGGGGTGAGAGATCCAAACCTCAGCTGCAGGGAAAAGTATAGTTATTTAGTTTATATCACTTTATTTAGTGTGTTTATTGTTTATTGCATGGGCGCTGTTGTGTTTTACCTTTTCTTCACTACAAAAGCGTATAGGGATCCCGTGTTAAAATAGACATGAAGTGAAAGGTGACCCTGTGTGTGCTTATTTGCATGTTATTACCCAGAACCATTGGCTGCAGTGGAAGAAGCACTGTATGCTAAGAGATAATGGGGAAGGGCAGGGTTACAGACCTGTCTGAGACATATGAATGGTCTCACACGTGATATTTTTATTTACTGTACACTGTATGGTGGAGGGTTTTTGTCACACACCATAACGCGGTCCTTGGGGGCCACAGAATGAGACCGCGTTATAACCGAGACCGCGTTAAAATTTAGGCGCGCAAGGATTTAGCGGCATCTAGATCTCTGTGTCCACGTGCTCTCCTCTCTGCAGCTGTCAGCTCTCGTGCTTTATTGCTAACGAACACATACACACACCTACACCATGTGGGAATTGACCATTAAAACATTTTTTATACAATACACATGCAGGGATCGAACTCAGGACCTTCCATATACTGGTACAAATGATTTACCTCTACACCACAGGCTTGGTGTGACAAGACAGACCCTATAAATTTATGTATCCTCTACAGCACATTGCCACAGGGCAAAGTGCGCAGTGTACTATGTCAAATGTTAAGTTTCTTTCTAAGGTATATGACATCACATCTCGATGACGGTAAGTCTTCGCGCGGCAAAATTGAGGTTTTTCAAATCTCGGGAGCCACGCTCAGACCGCGTTATAAGCGGATTCACGTTGTAGCGGATCACGCTATAGCGGGGTTGAGCTGGATAATGTGTGGTAAAAAAACGACCTGGCATCTTGGGAGGAATCCGGCATCTCCTGGATGGGTGAAGTGTGTTGAGTGAAAATGAACCTTCCTGTGCAGGATCATATATCGGCTCCGCACGCTTCCAATCCCTATACAGATTCAGGACATTAAAGCACCACATATTGCAATCTCTATATATGGGACTATAAAAAGCATAGAATAGCCGGAGTTAGTTTTTCGGACCACTTAACTTTGTTATGTCTCTAATTTGTGTAATTAAATAACAAAATGCCTGTTGATTAGTTACCAGAATGCATTCGCTGTTGTTAAAACATGACACAACTGGAAACATAAGGGATTATTTATTAAGGTCTGATGGTAAAAGGGCCATTTGCATCTGTAAGTCCTCGTCTCTCCTCCTGCTCTCCCAGGGATAAAATTGGGGTTTTTTTTTTTTTTTTTTACCAAACTCCTTATTTTGTGCATTAAGGAAGAGTTCAATTCATTTCTGTTTGTTCTTGGTAATAAAGTTAGAGATTCAAAGAAGACGCCATCTTTGTAGGAAAGAAGGGGGTGAGTGTAGCTGCGTGTCACAGCGTACTGAGCCCCAGGAAGCCCAGGGCGGAGCAGCACTGTATGCAGAGCGGAGCCTCAAGAGAAATCTTCCGATGGTGTAAAAATCATGCATCAGCCTGTGCTGTGAATGTTAATATTAGGGGTCATTGCTGCGGTTTGGGGTGTATATTAGGTTATGAAAGAGATGTCCATAGAGACTGCAGCCGAGCGGAGGCGCGCGGAGGCTGAGGGAAAGCGGGTGCTTTCCCTTGGCCTTGGTGCGCGCTCCGTCCGGGGGCGTGTCTGTGGGCGGGCCAGTGACATCACGGAGCTGGTTTGCCCTCATTGGGCGAACCGCTCACTTGACCGTCCCTCCGCTCCCCTCAGCGCCAAAACTAAAATTGATCTGTCTCCTCCGCCTGTGCACGCCTGCGGAAGCGTGCGGAAGCGCCCCCTAAATCCACCCTCATAAAGGGTGCCGGGGGTAAGTCCGCTGCCTCAGCGCGGGTCAGCTGCTAACCGCTGACCATGTCCGCGGCCTTAGCAGCGCCCTTACTGTATAGCCAAGGAAATATTTCCTAATTTAATAAAACTGCACTTTTGTCTTGTTTTGGATGGGTAAAACAAATGCTACCTGAGAAATCAGAACCCCAAAAGGTTATTAAAAGAGTCCTTTGTATGCCACATTTATAAAAGCTGTATGTTATATTATAAAAATAGATCCTTTTATCTTGAATAATGTAAACGTTAGTTAGTAAATAAGCACAGATACTGAGAGACGGGCTTTGTTTGGGTTTGTAAGTACATAGAATCCGTAGCACAGAATCATCACACTTGGACCTTATTACATGAACAGCACTGAATGAAAAGTCAGACAAGTCTCATATGCATGAATGAAGCGCAGAACTTTATTAGATAGGGAAGAATATAGGGGACCT
The DNA here is from genome assembly GCF_040206685.1 of Ascaphus truei. Classification (NCBI taxonomy): domain Eukaryota; kingdom Metazoa; phylum Chordata; class Amphibia; order Anura; family Ascaphidae; genus Ascaphus; species Ascaphus truei. The sequence continues at coordinate 2,994,923 of NC_134505.1, read as the reverse complement.
CAGCACTTAGTACAAGAATCTCTACTATGAGGTTATCATCAGCATCAAAAACAGACAGACAGACAGAGAAGTAGGAAGGGAGGACTCAATTGAATGAACCATGAACAATCTAAACCGCGCGTCTTTCCGTGTTCTATTACAGTATATGTTGTCTTTCTCTGGTGACCAGCTCATGTTTAGCGTACGTAGTCATGAGAAGAGAGTTGTGCTGGGTTTTCAGACAGTTTTTAGGTTAGTATAGTAGCTGGACTGATGAACTTTCTTCCCGTCTACGGTTTCCTCTACGACGGTGCGAACGTTGCGCGGGATTTGAGGAACTGGGAAGAGAGGAGAACACTGGTTAGACATTCCGGGACATCATTACTAAGTCGTCTTCTGCCAGACGATACCTTTTCCCTCGGAAACAGGCATTGTAAGGTGTCTTATGGCAGAAAAGTGCTTGGTAAATATGGCCTTGTGGGTTCTTCTAAAGAAGAAGTAAAGATTAAGGTTTAAAAGGGACTCTGTTCTATGGCATGGGCAATACATAAGAGAGATAATGTCCTACTATTTATTGGTGGAAGACATAACATGGGATAATGATCAACATGGACAATTTGTGACCACTTAAACTTATAACATGTCTCTAATATGTGTAGTTGACTAACAGCCTAGCAAATGCCTCCTGATTAGTTACCAGAATGCATTGTCTGTTGTTAGCACATTTTGCATCCGTGTTACCTGTGTGATTACATTAATTTTCCCAAACATGGAAAATCAATTCTATAAGTAACTCTGTGTAACTGCTGTGAAATGTAATTATTTGAAAACCTTTTCTAAGAGTAGGCTTGTTCAACTTCAGAGAAAACTAATAATGAAAACTAATAGAGGATGGAAGAAAAATACACTTACCGTCTTTGTAGGACCGTCTGTGGGGAAGAAAAGAAAGAAATTAATATTGTCACTTTGAATAGCGGTGTTCAAATAAACGAGTATTTGCGTTATTATATATGGAGGATTGTGAAAGAAAAGCCAGAGGGGTTATCATGCAGAACAATGATATCATTCTCCAGCAAACACAATGCAGACCTCAGAAATGTCTGAGGAGAAGAACTGATTGGTAGAGTTGGAGGAGCTATATGGGTGCTGGTCTTGAAAGTGGGAGATCCCGTCTCAAGGCTTATCACCTTTGGAGAGTCGCTTTGGCCCATATTTACTAAGTGGTGTCACCCAATAAGGCCCCTTCTGGGACTATGGTCCAGTAAAGTAAATGGGCCATGACGGGTCTTCCATTAAAAGAAGGTGTCTTATGGAGTTAAGATTTTCAGGGCAGTGGTGTTTTATGCCTGTGTTAGCATTGCTTATACTGCCCTAATGTTGTTATTCTCTAGGGAGAAACATTGGGAATTTGGAAGTGTATAGGTAAACCTAGTATCATTACACAATGCAGCATAGTTTCAAAATGGAGCTATGTTTCCTCTTGAAGAGACACCTATGACAGTGGTGAGTACTGGTCCTCCTCATCACTCCAGTTATGGTTCTACTTACTGGGCATCTTCACACTCCAGCAGGCGCCTGTAGGTGGCAATTTCCTGCTCCAGATGGCTCTTCGTGTCCAGGAGGAGTTTGTGCTCATAGCTTTGGCGTTCCATGTCTGATCGCAATTCGGCAAGCTGAGTCTCTACACAACCTATCATCTCCTGTAGCTGTGAGAGCTGGAAGCAGTACCGGCCTTCTGTCTCTGCCAAGGTGCCCTCCAGTGCTGATTTCTGCAATGGAGAAGAAGACAGGTATAGGATGATGTCAGTTTCAGACACTTCTTCCACAGTCTTATGAATAATTGGGAAGAAAGGACACGAAGAGCCCACAAGCACACACCTATTTTCCAGTTTAATTACTGCTTCTCAAGAAAGCATAATGAAACACTAATAATTACACCAGTCCCTAGCGATTGACAATGATCCATAATGAACTTACAATTACTCCTAGGCTCTCACCAACTGAAAGATCTTCTGGGCAGAAATGTTCCTCTTCCTATGATAACAGTCATATATGGTGCACACAATATATCTGTGTTTATACTGTCTATTACATATGATATTGCTGAAGGGTCTCACCATGCTCAGTTGAGACTGCAGCTCAATCTCCAAGCCCTGGAGAGTGCGTCTGAGGTTGGTGATCTCACTCTTGCCGGACTGGATCTGTTCACCATGATTTGAGACTTCCTTGTTCAGTTGTTCCGTCTGAAATGGGAGATGCAGATTGAGTTGGCTCTTCTAAGGCACATACATTTTTACAACTCAATGCCAAATATTCAAGAACAAAGCACCATGATGTCCCACCTTGTTAAGGTACCAGGCTTCAACTTCCTTGCGATTCTTATCAGCCAGGACTTCGTATTGGTCTCTCATGTCAGCCAGAATCTTGCTAAGGTCCACAGTGGGAGCAGCATTCATCTCCACGTTCACGTGGCTACCAACTTGTCCACGCAGACAATTCATTTCCTGCAGAGCAAACAGAGCCCCGTGGCTTGGTTACCTAATATACATTTGAAGGATGCTTCAATCTTCTCTCTATTCATAATCACACATGACATGAATTGTATGAGTCCTGGCCTATTCTAGGTATCATTGGGTTTGGCAGTTACAAATTGGACCCCAATAATATTTCCTATTCTTTCAAGCTCTACATGATGGTTAAACGTCAAATTATGAGTCTTTGATTATGTTATCTATGTAGGAAGAAGAAGTAACACTAAGGTTGAAACTGTAATTGAATGATTACTTTGAGATTTAAGCTCTGAGCTACCAAGAGTAAATTATATTATTTATTTTAAGATGTATTGTGCTTGCATTGTTCTGCAATATTTATCTGGATTACAGCAGATGTTTGAATATTTAAGTGACCGCCAAATATGTGACTTTTTGGTGTCCAATAGCTTGCCATTAATTGTTGCATCTATAATTACTCTTGCCAATAAGTCCTCACATTGGATTATCTGTCTCTATATTGCAGAACTGTCCAATTCCTAGGGGCGTAATGTTTTCTCGTTGCACTTTGTTTTACCTCCTAAACATATTGTTCTGATGTACTTTGCCAAGCTCTGCATCCTCACATATCTTAAGATTGCACCACAATACCATCTCTTGATTTTATGCTGCCCGCCCTATGCAAAACACAACTTGACCTACCTCTTCATGGTTCTTCTTCATATAAGTCAGCTCCTCTGTCAGGCTTTCAACCTGGATCTGCAGATCAGACCTGGTTAGGGTCAGCTCATCCAGGACTCTGCGCAGGCCATTGATGTCACCCTCAACTCTCATAAAGATGGACAGCTCAGTCTCATACCTTGATGGATAAAGGTTGACCAAGGCCTGGTTATTATTGACCACTTTGTATACATACGAACATCTGCTCATCCATGTCCCCAATAAACCATTTGAACTGCATGCCAAGTAGATCTACCATGCACATACACATGTATGTAAACACCTGTTCATGCTCAAATTCCCCAATTCAACATGCTGTGAAGCTGCTTCTCCATGTTAGAGAAGACCATTAATGCTGGTGTTGCATTTCAGTGCCTTCTAATGCATAATAGACAGCCTTTTTGTGGGGGGGACGGTTCTGCTCGGGGTAAGGCTGGTGTCCAGTGCATATCACTGAAGAGATTTATTTCTTTTTTATAAATCTAACTAAGGTCTGAGTTCTTACTTGGCTCTGAAGTCATCTGCTGCCAGCTTGGCGTTATCAATCTGCAGAACGATGCTTGCATTGTCCATGGAAGAAAGGAGGATCTAGGAATTGGGAAAACCAACACACATTACCCGGGGCTTTACAGGAACGGGGTTACTGGTTTACATGATCAAATAAACATCTCCCCCTCCTCACAGACTGACTCCCATTGATCCTGATAGGAGCTGAAAGAGTAAATAAGCATTGCATGTTCATCCATCGCCAAAGCGCAGGAAGGAGATTAACTAGAACATAACTGAAAACCAAGATTTCCCTGTGTGTGAGGTTAGCGGCTCTGTATATAAGGTCAGTGGCTCTGTATATAACAGAACAGCATTTATAGCATTTAAACTTACTGTTGTTAGTTACTATGCTCTCAATGGGTGAGAGGAATATAACAAGACATTGGTGAAGCGATTGAAGTATAATGACGATGATACGTCTGTAATATTCTGCAGCTGAGAGGTTGCATTTAATACCTTTACTCCTCATACAGAATGGGAATTGTGTGTCTAGTAGAATCGAGTTACCTTGTACATCCTTTAATTTACAGAAGAGGAGACCCTTATTTTATTGGTGATGTTACCTAATCTCAGCCTTATACTTTGTTGATACCATCACGCACGATTGCTTTAGCTTATTGATTATCAATCATGTGATTATCAGCAAATTACATGATGATGTCACATGTATGACTATGTACAAGTACATTAAGGTGCTAAGCGGACATATAGATGATTAGATGAGGTGTGTGTGTATATAGATATATATAATATAGGTGAAAGGTTGTGTTGGTTCTGTATATTGCACTCATCATTGTCTTTACGTTTATGGGCGATGATTTGATGGTCATACTTCAGTTTTGAGTGGAATTTTTTCGATCTATATATTTTTTTCTGAGATAATTTATCTGATAATTTTTACTGAATTCATTGGCTGTTTCACATATCTGACGTTAGGTACACTAGCAAGACTCAGTGTACCTATTGTTGCAGATCAATGCATTTATATATTTTTCATTTTAATATTATATTTTTATTTTGATCCATTCTGATTATTCTATTTAGTTTAATTTAAGATTTTTATGTAATACATTACCCAATTGATCATTTCTTTTTAATTACCTTATTGACTTACTGTACCTCAAAAATGCATCATTAATATTTAGTATACAAATTTAATGACTACTCACATATATTGTATACTCCTAACATGTCACATTCTATTTCTCCTTGCCTTCTATGTACCTCTGGAATATGCCTTGTAATATTTCGTGTTTCTGACAGATACATTTTTCTCCTTGGGTAGCTTTTTTCTTCCTGGATAATTAGTCTCACTAATGCGATGATTACAGCAGGTAATGATGTACTTAGTTCTTGTAAGTGGTTGACTTCTATTCTCCTCAGTTCATTTAGTCCATAATATGTATAATTGTTGTACTGTTGGGAGGGTTACACATTACCCATTTTTTGCCCTTTTGTATTTTTATAGCTCTGTATTTTGTACTTTGTATTTTCATATGTAATTTACCTGTACAGTATCCGAATGCCAATATTGTTCTCATATATATGAGTACTGTATATGGGCTTTTTCTGCCTTGTGTTTTCTTATCAATTATTTGAAGGGTTAAATATCTATTGATACCAATTAGTGATTGGACTATTTAAGGGTTATCAGCTCCATCAGATTTAAACCCGGATGAAGTCGTATCCTTAACGCCGAAATGCGTAGGGCTGTGCCTTTGGACTCTTTTTGCTGAGTCATCACGCCTGCCTGCGAAGGCGTACGCGTGTGGAACTGTGTCTGTGGTGTCGAGCTCCCGGAGGATGCAAATTGGAGTTGCGCTACCTTCTCTACGTCTCGATACGGATATACATCATCGCACCCAGAAGTTTGTGTCCCCGGTCCTGGTCTCCTCCTGACGGTCCCAGCTGATGACCCCCGAGAGTATCTCTCACTATGTGCATATACCTTCGGTGTTTGTGAGTTTTTTTTATTTCAGATGGTCGATCTGATTAAATATTTCTTATCTGAGTTACGCTATGGAGCATGCGCTCCTTTCTTTTCTTTCATAGATCATGTGGTGGAATTGGGTTTTTTCCTGCGGGGAGCTGCCTGGAGTCTCCAGTGGAACTGTCTTCTTAATTTTTGACATTTTTGACATTGGTTATATTTTTCCTTACATCAGACCTTTTACCAACACTTTATTGAGTGCCTTTTTTTTATGTTGTTGTGGTTTGTGCTGTTTTTATGCTTTTTGCAGGTAGCTTGAACATAAGTGTATACCAGTACATGAGGGATGAGGCAGGGATGTATATTGTATGTATATAGGGAAGGATGTATGGTTCCCGTTTACTGAGCATTTTCTTACCTTGTTGCGGAGTTCCTCAATCACCTTGTAGTAGTGGCTGTAGTCAACGTCCGGGACGGGTCCATGTTTCTGGTACCATTCTCGGATCTGATTCTCCAGCTGGGCATTCGCCTTCTCCAGGGAGCGCACCTTGTCCAGGTATGAGGCCAGGCGGTCATTCAGATTCTGCATGGTCTCCTTCTCACCTCCTCCCAGAAGACCATTCCCACCGTCAACCCCTCCATTGCTACAGCTAGAGCTATAACCACCGCCATAGCTAGATCCATAGCTGCCACCTAAAGCACCACCTATTCCACTGGAAACCAGCTTACTGGAGATACCACTACCACCATGGATGCTTGGTGTCCTGTTTCCATAACCACCCAAGCCCTGGCCCTTTGAGGATCCTGAAGAGGAAGTGTTCTGCCTTCTGCTGCAAGAGGACATGGTGTAATCACAAAGCCTGTTTATCTAAGTGCCAGCAAGAGGATGTGATGGTTGAGTGTAAGGAATCCTCTACCTTTATACTGAAGGATTTGGGTGTGTGTTCCTCTGAAGGATTGGCACTTTAGCAAAGTCATCAGCTTTGTAATACGCATAATAATTATACATTTAATTACCAGGAAATGTTTCACTACCAACAAACCTCCCCCCCCCCTCGTCGTCCCCTCCCCACTTCTGTTTTTCCAATCAACGTTCTTACACATCTGGGTGGTGGTATTGTGTGCATGTGCTGCATTGGTTCCAAAAACAAATGGTTTGATTCACTTATCCAGGTAAGAAGGATGCTGTCACATACACCTCCTCCCTTCTCTGAAAATGCATTGGTACTGTACGGTGAAATCTGCGCACTTGTGTTGTTCCAAAGAGCAAGCCCTGTCATAGTCTTTTTATTAATGCTATTATATTAACCTTTTGGCTGTGTAGGGCCTGTGATGGTAGGGGCAGCCTGGCATGCATATTACAGGTTAAGCCCACTGGTTACCCCTGCCCATCAAGATGGCTGCCTATGTATTAGGTTAATATGGCAATCTTTCTGTAGTCAAAATGGCTGACAACATGTTTTCCCGTGTTCTCCCAATATAGGCAGTTTATTCCCCATGTGTATTTTACTGTTGCCTATTTGTAAGACCCCATTGTGTGGTGCGCTGGTAATCTAGTCAGTCTGGTCAGCACACAATGAAGTCTGGTCCTGTAATCTAATTTGTGCTTGGTGAAGTGCTTGGGAATACTGGGGAAGTGGGGAAGGGCGAGTACTCAGGTCTGGGGAACATGTACTTCAAAAGCGGAGCGATTGTTCATCCCCGACTCTTAGGCATCTATCTCTGCGGGACATATGAGGCTGAAACTGGGAACTATGGCCTAGCCCCGCCGGCTTAATTCCCATTGGTCAGTTTGAATTTCCCACTCTCCTTAAGCCCACCTGTGGGGACTGTCTAAAGCACTGTCATCTCCCTAGGCCCAGATTGGCCGGTTTCAGGCGAGCCCTCACTCACTGATTGAAGAGCGAATACAAGCTCTTCGCTGATTGGTCGGAAGCCGGCCTAGTCTTCGTGTCCTAGACTAGTGGGAGATTTGAACCTGTAAGCGAGCGGCTATCATCCAGGCAGGATGTGGTGGACTAGAGAAAGTTTGTGGGGGATCGTAAGAAGGCCCCAGGGTGGAGACTCAATAGATATTCATCAGAGAGAGACCCCTGTTGCATTAGGGTGATCCGTAGGAGATTTAGAGAGAATCTGACCATTCCTATTTTACTACCTGGACTACTTGCGGATCTTCTGTTACTGAGTAGGTTTGAGCCAAATTGACCACTAGACACTGGAGTATGGAAAAACCCAACACACTGTCTGACAGATCTCCTTCTTACTGAATGTGAACCAGCACTACAGAGAACGGCGCCCGAAGACTGGGCAGTACACAAACAGGACTAGTAGGCGGTCATGGTGGCTGGAGCTCTGGCTCGTGTTCTAGAAAGCATTGGCCGAGTTCAGGCCCAAGGCCCCCTTTGTTTTACAATACAAGGTCAATCTCACAGCTGTGACCCTGACCTGTCATCAGAAATAGGCTTTCCCATAAACTATTTTTTCCAAATGCAAAACCTCCAAGGACCCAAATCAGTGAGCGTTAGGGATTCTGGACGATAAACTGACATTTCAATTGAAAAGTGCTGAATTTTATCATTGAGATTCCTTTGGTCTGTGAGACTGCTGATGCTAAAAACCAGTGAGACTGACTCAAAGTCAGTGAGAGATAGCAGGTCTGGGAATGTGTTGATACAGGACCTTCCAGGTGAGGGATGGGAAGGGTGGAGGTAATAGAACCAGACCAGAGAAGGTGGGAAAATGTGTTTACTAACGCCATTACTAACAGAGGGAACAGCAATGGGAAGTAACATATTCCATGCCTCTGTGGTAGCGAAGGCGTTAGCTTGTCCATACATTCTGTTATTGTGTTCTGGAACTCCTTGTGACATATCCCTGTAATCTCCTGCTTAGTTCTATCTGGCTCCACCATCATTAAACAAATGACTGGTAATTATCGCAAACTGACTCAGTTTAGGACTTAATGCCTCATTCCAAGCAGAAGGTCCTGCCCCCACCGCATTGCATCTTGTAAACCTTAAACGTGTTTTTATTGGAAGCATTAGAAGAAGAATCCAACTCCCTCTTTGCATTCAGTAGGCCCGGATATCCATGTGTTAAGGGTATTTTTTCCAAACTGTAGTAATGGCACATACGGTAACATAAAAAATATGATACATTTCCACCTAAAATATAAATTATTCAAAGCAATTCCAACTGCTTGTTCTTTTTTTTGGTCTATTAGCAATAATAAACATTTTAATATCAAACAATTTTTTCAACTGCAATTTTGTAGTCTATTTACTAAGTTGCCCTTGTGGTCCCCAATATGTAGACAGAACAATTAGACCTCTGAGAATCCGCATATTAGAACATATTACAAATATGATTCTAGGTTTAGAAACCCATAGTGTCCCAATACACTTTAGGAAGCATCACACCTCAGGTCCAAGGGGACGGACTTATCTGGGCAGAGATTTCATTGCACCCCATTGGAGAGGAGGCAATAGGTTGAAAGATCTCTGCCAAAGAGAGTCCTATTGGATATATCATCTGAATACTTTTTACCCAGCAGGTCTTAATATAGATTTAGATATAAATTCCTTTATCACTTAAGTTTTTATCATATTTTAATCAAGGGATTCTAATTGTCTGTTCATTTCGCCCCTCTTCCCCTATTTTATTCACAGATATGCATCATTTATTTTAACATTATAGTTGTATTATAAATTGGTTATCGTTATATCTATAATATGGGCTACTATAGAGGACTATATGCATATACATTTACATTGTGACATCAAAGGTGAAGGATTATAAATACTATCCCATATGAGTATGTGATTCCCATCCCTGATGAAGCGCATTCAAAGCGTGAAACGCATAGGATTGCTACCAATTCCCCCACTGCTACATTGGACTAGAGCACACTGCACAGGAGTACAGAGAACATTTTGGACTGAATCCGGTAAGGTTACCAGGTGGCTTCTCCAAAAATACTGGACACAACAGTGAAAGGTGTGACACGCTCGACACAAACACACACACCCCTCTCTCTCACACCTCACCGCTCCATGTTGTTTCTTCCTCTCCTTGGCCCCACCCCCAGGCTCCTGACACCTCCTTCTGATTGGCTGCTGCTGGGTAATACAGCCAATCAGGACGGAGGAAGCTCCCCATCCCCCAAGCAACAACCCTGCTCTCTCCCTACTCAGGGAAATACGGCGGTCCCCCAAGCCAGTCAGGTCACTATGTCTAGAGAGGTAATACCGGTATACACACACAGGTCCAATAGTACCTCTAATTTTTTTACTGGACAGTATGTCCAAATACAGGACAATATTGGACACCTGGCAACCCTAGACACAGGGGAACTTCTTGTTTTTATGTAAAACAAATGCTACCTTGGAAATCAGAGCCCAAAGTGATTATTAAAAGAGTGCTTTGTATGCCACATTCACGAAAGGTTTATGTTATATTATAAAAATAGATCCTTTTTTTTTTTCTTGAATAATGTAAAAGTTGGTTAGTAGTTTCCAAGATGGCTGCTGCCTACTGAGGCTCCCACGGACGATCCCTCTAACACGGTATTTGAGGTGACTTTTCCTCACGAAAAAACACGGAAGATGTTGAATTTGGGGACGGAAATACTTTCCACATAAAGAAAAAATAACTTTAACATCTTATAATTTGATAGGGGAGTCTTAGACCTACACAGAGGCAGTTGGAAGGGATAGAAAATGGCAGTTGACAAGTGAAGACAGCCTTAAATTCTACATGAGCTCTGTGAGGACCCTGTCTAGGCACACAGCAGTTTCTGCGGCTGTGACACTCACAAATGACATACACATTCTATGTGAGGGACTGGCAGCCATTTTAATCAGTGCCAACTGTCTCTGTGTGCTGGTATCCATGCAAACGCCTTTCTGGCTTGTGGCAGTGTTTATAAATAAAGAAACATCTTTAAGTGCCTCCATAAATGGTGAAAGAGTTAGAGAAACTGTATATGCTGAATCAGATCAATTAAACCATGTGTGCTTGTTGTACAAATAACTACGTATTACTGATGGAGTGATTAATGTGACAGGACGACGGCATTCTCCACTAGTAGCTGGGCTTTGTGTACACGCAAGGCCGAGGGCTGGGTCTGGTGAAGTAGGCCCCACGCAGATACCAAGCTTGAAACAGCCCCCAACAACAACAAAAAAAAAACATCAAAAAGTCAGTGAATATTCCCACTTGTGCTCAGAATAAAGGCACCGTCACAGAGTTATTATACAGCACAGAGAAATACATTTAACTTGCATTTTTCTACAAATGGAGAAACACCTTTAAAGATTGTAAAATGAATGGGACCGTTGGAGAGGTGTCAGAAGCAAGTAAATAAATTCATTTGTGCTTACTCTCCAAATAAATAAACATATTCAAATTCCTCAAAAAGAAGAGCAGTTAATAAAACAGCGTATTCTGGATGGCGGCAAATGGAGATCATTTATGTCTACAAATTGCCGAACCGCTAATTAACACACAACTTCCTTTACACCTGAAAAACAAACAAGGTTCGGTTATTTCAGAGGAAAAAGAGCGCAAAAGCTATATATGGTACCTCATAATTCTGCACAGGGCTTTGCAGAATTCTTTTGAGATCGGGTGTAAATAAATGGAGGGTCTGTGAAGCATTATAGCTTTTTATGTGTAACCCCCTTTCCCTATGCCTAAGGGAAACCGCGAGCGATTACGTGTGCTGCTGTTACCCGTGAGGCTCACAGGAGGCCAAAGTCTCTGCTTCTGGGGAGCCTGGTGTGATATATCTCGCAGTGCAGCGCCTCCACCTATGAGGATCCCAGCGTAAGCGGGATTACTCCGCATAGGAAACAATATACTTCGCAATAAACAATATCACACCAGATATTACTGTATATAACTCATCTTTACTGTGGGCACACAGTATGGCAAATAATACAGTACAGTACAATAACACAGTAACACAGTGTGTGTTCCTCCAAAGTGCTGAGGGTGCCCTGGGCACCAAAAACCCAGTGTCTGCAGAACAATTCCCACCCCAAAGTGTATGAAGGTAGCGCTACCCTCCCTGAGGTGTGGTGGTGCATGGCGGGTAACATCCTGGCTACGACCAGGGAATTAGGGGGATCCTCTGTTAGCAGAGACGCATCCGTGGTCCCACGATGCAGGGTCTGCAAAATTCCCCTCACGCCGTGGTGGTAACTTGCGGTCTCGTCCGAAGGCCGCAGGTCGCAGCGTGGACGTCCGTCCGACGGTGTAGTGGCGTGAGTTGTTGATCTCTAAGAGGAAAGTGTCCCTGTCTAGGGCCTTCCCTACAATACTGCACTGAAACAGGATTGGGGCCTAACTGGGGTCTAGGGGCAAAGTTCTGGCCTAGTCCAGGGGCTTACTTGCTCCCTGGACACGTCCGTCCTCCTTGCTGGCTCCCTCAGGACTAACCCCGCTGCCTCCTAGTCCCGCGGAGATCAGAATCCGCAAAATGGCCGCTCGCTCCCAATTGGCTGGGACGGCCCATGTGACCTATCACCACCCCAAGGCTTCTGGGAGTTGTAGTTCACGTGGTTACTTGCAGAGCCATTTTGTTTCCTTTCTTATCCTATTTGGAAATACATAACGCGATTGTAACCAGACCAGATGATGCTGGAAGTTATAGTATATAGATTATACATTTTCTTATGTTTGTTTGTTTTTTCATATAAATGCACAGATTTATTTGTCCTGAAATAAAGAGGTCTCAGATGTCAAGATGGTGTCTTTTATTTTGTGGTAATGGCTAATGTTCTTACAATGTTCAACGATAATTTGTGAGCTATGATATGGGGGGGGGGGGGTTATGAGAGGGTACAGGTATAGTAGATATTAATAAGTTTTGTTTTTTTCATGCTTGATTTATATTATATAGATGATTTGACAGTATGGTAGTCAGTGTTTTAAATGTTATATATATTGAAACTTACAGTATTCATCGTTCTACTATGTATGTTTAATTATTGTATTTATATTGTTTCATATTATTCGAAAATGAATTAAAAGATTATTTTTAAAGTTGGTTAGTAAATAAGCACAGACACTGAGAGATGGTTCATGTTTGGGTTTCTAAAAATACATAGAATCAGTACCACTGAGAATCATCACACTTGGACCTTATAACATGAACAGCACTGAATGAAAAGTCAGACAAGTCTCAATATGCATGAATGAAGCGCAGAACTTTATTAGATAGGGAAGAATATAGGGGACCTCAGCACAAGTACAAGAATTTCTACTATGAGGTTATCATCAGCATCAAAAACAGACAGACAGAGAATTAGGAAGGGATGACTCAATGGAATGAACCATGAACCATCTAAAGAGCGCGTCTTTCCTTGTTCTATTATTTGTTGTCTTCCTCTGGTGACCAGCTCATGTTTAGCGTACGTAGTCAGGAGAAGAGAGTTGTGCTGGGTTTTGAGACATCTTTTAGGTTAGTAGTTGGACTGATGAACTTTCTCCCTAGAGGAGACGACCTTCCCGTCTACGGTTTCCTCTACGACGGTGCGAACGTTGCGTGTGATTTGCGGAGCTGTGAAGACAGGAGAACATTGGTTAGACATTCTGGGACATAATTACTAAGTCATCCTCTACCATTAGATACCTTTTTCCTCCGAAAGAGGCATTGTACAGTGTCTTATGGCAGAAAACTGCTTGGTAAATATGGCCTTGTAGGTTCTTCTAATAGAGAAGTAAAGATTAAGGTTTAAAAGGGACTCAGTTCTACGGCATGGGTAATACATAAGAGAGATACTGTCCTACTATTTATTGGTGGGAGACATAACATGGGAACATTATCAACATGGACAATTTGTGACCACTTAAATATGGAAAAATCCATTCTATAAGTAACTCTGTGTAACTGCTGTACAATATAATTATTTGAAAACCTTTTCTAAGAGTAGGTTTGTTCAACTTCAGAGAAAACAAATATAGAAAACAAATAGAGAACGGAATAAAAATACACTTACCGTAGGACTGCCTGTGGGGGGGGAACAAAAAAAATGTATTAGAGTCAGTTAAATTGTGGTGTTCAAATAAACGAGTATTGGTGTTTTTATATATGGAGGATTGTGAATGAAAAGCCAGAGGGGTTATCATGCAGAACAATGATATTATTCTCCAGCAAACACAATGCAGACCTCAGAAATGTCTGAGGAGAAGAACTGATTTGTAGAGTTGTAGGAGCTATATGGTCTTGAAAGTGGGAGATCCTGTCTCAAGGCTTACTGTATCACCTTTGGAGAGTCACTTTGGCCCGTATTTATTAAGTGGTGTAACCCAACAAGGCCCCCTCTGGTGCTGTAAGACACACTATGGTCCAGTAAAGTAAATGGGCCATGCCGTGTCTATCATTACCGGAAGGTGTCTTATGGAGTTATGCTTTTCAGGGCAGTGGGGTATTATGCCAGTGTTAGCATTGCTTTTACTGCCCCTAATATTGTTATTCTCTAGGGAGAAACATTGGGAATTTGGAAGTGTATAGGTAAACCTAACATCATTACACAATGCAGCATAGTTTCAAAATGGAGCTATGTTTCCACTTGAAGAGACACCAACGAAGGTGGTGAGTACTGGTCCTCCTCATCACTCCAGTTATGGTTCTACTTACTTGACGTCTTCACCCTCCAGCAGGCGTCTGTAGGTGGCAATTTCCTGCTCCAGACGGCTCTTCACGTCCAGGAGGAGTTTGTGCTCATAGCTTTGGCGTTCCATGTCTGATCGCAGTTCGGCAAGCTGAGTCTCTACACAACCTATCATTTCCTGCAGCTGTGAGAGCTGGAGGCAATACCGGCCTTCTGTCTCTGCCAAGGTATTCTCCAGTGCTGATTTCTGCAATGGAGAAGAAGACAGGTATAGGATGGTGCCAGTATCAGACACTTCTTCTGCAGTCTTATGAATAATTGGGAAGAAAGGACACAGAGACCACGAGCGCATACCTAAATTCCAGTTTAATTAGTGCTTCTCAAGAAAGCATAATGAAACACTAATGATTACACCAGTCCCTAGATATTGACAATGATCCTTAATGCACTTACAATTACTCATAGGCTATCACCAGCTGAAATCTCTTCTGGGCAGAAATGTCCCTCTTCCTATGATAACATTCATATATGGTGCACCCAATGCATCTGTGTTTATTCTTTATATTATATATGATGTTGCTGAAGGGTCTCACCATGCTCAGTTGAGACTGCAGCTCAATCTCCAAGCCCTGAAGAGTGCGTCTGAGGTTGGTGATCTCACTCTTGCCGGACTGGATCTGTTCACCATGATTTGAGACTTCCCTGTTCAGTTGTTCTGTCTGAAAGGAGAGATACAGATTGAGTTGGCTCTTCTAAGGCACATAAATCTTAACAACACAATGCCAAATAGCCAAGAAGAAAGCACCATGATGTCCCACCTTGTTAAGATACCAGGCTTCAACTTCCTTGCGATTCTTATCAGCCAGGACTTCGTATTGGTCTCTCATGTCAGCCAGAATCTTGCTAAGGTCCACAGTGGGAGCAGCATTCATCTCCACACTCACGTGGCCACCAACTTGTCCACGCAGACAATTCATTTCCTGCAAAACAAACAGAGCCCCGTGGCTTGGTTACCTAATATATTTGAAGGATGCTACAATCTTCTCTCTGTTCATAATCAGACATGACATGAGTTATATGAGTCCTGGCCTATTCTAGATTTCACTGGGTTTGGCAGTTACAAATTGGACTCCAATACTATTTCCTATTCATCAAGCTCTACATGATGGTTAAACGTCTAATTATGGGTCTTTGATTCTGTTATCTAAGTAGGAAAGAGAAAGTAACACTAAGGGTACGCTGTAATTAGATGATTACTTTGGGATTTAAACTCTGAGCTATCCGGAGTAAGCTGTATTATTTATTTTAAGATGTATTGTGCTTGCATTGTTCTGCAGTATGTACAGCTCAGCCCCCTTATAACGCTGTGCTTGGAGTCCAAAGAATCACATCGCGCTGTAAGCGGATCGCGTTAGAAATAATGTACATTTGTATACATCGTACAACAAAGTATTTAAGACACCAATAATCGTGTGATAAAGTATTCATAAGTACGAAAATTGGGAGCCACACTTGCATCGCGTTATAAGTGGATTTGCGTTGTAACGGATCGCGTTATAAGTGGATTCGCGTTGTAACGTATCACATTATAACGGAGTTGAGCTGTATCTGGTTTACATCAGATGTTTGAATATTTAAGTGACCCCCAAATATGTGACTTGTGGGTGTCCAATAGCTTGACATTAATTATTGTTCCTATAATTGCTCTTGTCAAAAAGCCCTCACCTTGGATTTTCTATCTCTATATTGCAGAACTGTCCAATTCCTAGGAGGTAATGTTTTCTCGTCAAATTTTGTTTTATGTCCAGAACATATTGTGCTGATGTACTTTGCCAAGCTCCGTATCCTCACATCTCTTAAGATTCCACCCCGATACCATCTCTTGATGGTATGCTGCCCGCCCTATGCTAAGCAGAACTTGACCTAACCTCTTCATGGTTCTTCTTCAGATAAGTCAGCTCCTCCGTCAGGCTTTCAACCTGGATCTGCAGGTCAGCCCTGGTTAGGGTCAGCTCATCCAGGACTCTGCGCAGGCCATTGATGTCACCCTCCACACTCACACGGAGGGAATGCTCAGTCTCATACCTTGATGGAGAAAGGTTGACCAAGGCCTTGTTATTATTGACCCACTCTGTATACTTCCGAAGATCTGCTCCTCCATTTCCCCAATAAACAATTTGAACTGCATGCCAAGTAGATCTACCATGCACATATGCATATAAGTAAACACCTGTTCAAGCTCAAACGCCCCAATTCAACATGCTGTGAAGCTGCTTCTCCATGTTAGAGAAGACCATTAATGCTGGTGTTGCATTTCAGTGCCTCCTAATGCATAATAGGCAGCCTTGTTGTGGGGAGACTGTTCTGCTCGGGGTAAGGATGACTTCCAGCGCATACCACTGAATATCGTTATGTCTTTTTTATAAATCTAACTAAGGTCTGAGTTCTTACTTGGTTCTGAAGTCATCTGCTGCCAGCTTGGCGTTATCAATCTGCAGAACGATGCTTGCATTGCCAATGGAAGAAACGAGGATCTAGGAATTGGGAAAACCAACACACATTACCCGGGGCTTTACAGGAAGGGGGTTACTGGTTTACATGGTCAAATAAACATCTCCCCCTCCTCACAGACTGTTACCCCATTGATCCTGATGGGAGCTGAAAGTGTAAGTAAGCATTGCATGTTCATCCATCGCCAAAGCGCAGGAAGGAGCTTAACTAGAACATAACTGAAAACCAAGATGTCACTGCATGTGAGGTCAACGGCTCTGTATATAAGGTTAGTGGCTCTTTATATAAGGTCAGCAGCTCTGTATATAACATCAGCTGCTCTTTATATAACAGAATAGCATTTATAGTATTTAAACTTACTGTTATTAGTTACTAGGCTCCCAATGGGTGATAGGAATGTAACAAGGCATTGGAGAAGCTATTGAAGTATAATGGCGATGATACGTCTGTAATATTCTGTAGCTGAGAGGTTGCATTTAATACCTTTACTCCTCCTACAGAATGGGAATTGTGTGTCTAGTAGAATAGAGTTACCTTGTACATCCTTTAATATATTGACTATAGGAGGAGACCCTTATTCTATTGGTGTGTGTATATTTATACAGTATATATATATATATATATATATATATATATATATATATATATATAAAAAAGAAAAAACAGATAATCACCGCTACAAAGCTGTACAAACAATAGTGTTCCTAAAGCAGTAGGAGTCAAACAAAACCTGATGAATCAGACTGCTCAACTATTTAAAAGATCCTAAAGGATGCAGGTGCAAAAGGGTAAACGATGAATATCAAAACAGAGGACCCAAGAAATAGGGTCAAAAAGCACCCCCGAAATATGCACTCAATGCCTAGTGGATATTAGATGGCTTAAATATCCTTAACTAATAATTCTGCTACGTGGTATATCGTAGTCAGAAGGTGATAGGCTAAAATAAAAATAATAACATTTTATCACAGCATAATCATTAAATACTCCAATATTAAAAAATCATATAGAATCCTCGTAGTGGAGTCCGAGGAACCCTGGTTTGATTCAGATAGTAATTAGTTATTCCTTAATAGGTATAGGGTCCTCTCTAGCTGTGTAAAGGAAGATAGAGCCATATAGAACCTGTATGGTAGCGGTAACAATCACTCAAGCAACGCTGTTATAGCCAAGTGCATGGCGATGTGGTTGTTGCTAGGAAAAACATGAATAAAGGGTTAAACACTATATGGTACCATAGACTCAATAGCTATAGGCAATGTAGATGTAACGCCGAAGCAAATATATCACTTAGATATAGTACCATTAACCCCAATATTCAGGTACAGAGATATCCTGCATCAGTATATTGCCAGAAGGACTCCCTGGTGTCTATATGAAATAGAGACGCTGAGATGTGAGGTGCGGTGAATAAAGATACAATTAGTAACCTGCTGCAGTATATGGATAGTTGACACACTGTAATCACATTCTCCATGGGTAATTAATGGCACATTGGCTGTGCAATCTCCTTTCCTCCAATGTTAAGGAATGACCCAGTGTCATTTGAATTGCACTAGGGGTGAATAGTTATTTAAAAAAACAGGGAAATATTATCCAATGATATCTCCTAAGAGGGAAATTAAATTCCTTACTGACTCCATTAATGGCACTCAGATTACTCCCTGGATCAACATACTTCCCATGTTTACTTATTTGGTATATCCTTAGATGCCTTCTCTTTCTAAAAAGATGTCCAACCTTTATTTGAACAAATCTATTGTATCTGCCATCACAGTCTCCATGGGTAATGAATCCCACACTGTAACTGCCCTTACTGTACAGAATCCTTTCCTTTGTTGCTGGGGACATCTCCTTTCCTCCAATGTTAAAGGATGACACGTGTCATTTGTATTGCACTTATGATGGATAGTTATTCTCTTCACTTTTTCTAGTTCCATAATGTATTTTTTATGGAGTGGTGCCCAAAACTGTACTCCATATTCAAAGTGTGGTCTTACTAATGCTTTATACCAGCGGTGCGCAAACTTGGGGGCGTGACCCCCATGGGGGGCGCGAGACTGTCGGCGGGGGGGGGGGGGGGTGCGGGGTTTACAGAGGCCCCGCACGCTTCCCGAGGGCACTTAAATTAAGTGCCGACCTCTGTAAACCTTTACTTACCAAGGCTCCGGCGGCTTCCTTCCTGCGTCGCCATGGCACCGTGACGTCATGACGCCGGAGCGCAGGTAAGTGGGGGTTACGGGGGGGCGCGGGAGTGAGGGGACCGGCGGCAGGGGGGCGCAAACCTTTTCCTTGCACCCCCCTGCCGGCTATATACAGTGGCATAATTATGTTTACTTCCCTTCCACCCTCTTCCCGGTTTAATGCAAGATAAGATCGTATTTGCCTTTGCAGCTACTGCCTGACATTGGGCACTATTGCTAAGCCAGCTGTCTACAAGCACTCCTAAATCCTTCTCCATCAAGGATTGACCTAATCTGCCCCATTTAATTTGCGGTTTATGCTTGTTTCCCATATAGATAACCTTACATTTACCTGTATTGCACTTCATGTGCCATTAGCGTGTAACAGTATGTAGATGATCGGCCAGCTAGGTATATATAATAGACATATGGGAATTTGGCAGGAAGGAAGTGTGTACCAGTACATGAGGAATCTGGTATGGTTGTATATTGTATATATAAGGAACGATTTATGGTCTCTGTTTACTGAGCATCTTCTTACCTTGTTGCGGAGTTCCTCAATCACCTTGTAGTAGTGGCTGTAGTCAGCGGCCGGGGCGGGTCCATGCTTCTCGTACCATTCTCTGATCTGATTCTCCAGCTGGGCATTTGATTTCTCCAGGGAGCGCACCTTGTCCAGGTATGAGGCCAGGCGGTCATTAAGATTCTGCATGGTCTGCTTCTCACCTCCTGCCAGAAGACCATTTCCACCATCAACTGATCCATTGCTACAGCTAGAGCTATAACCCCCGCCATAGATAGATCCGTAGCTGCCACCTGAGGCACCACCTATCCCACTGGAAACCAGCCTACTGGTGGAGAGGGAGATATTTTTACCACCATGGATGCTTGGTGTCCTGTTTCCATAGCCACACAAGCCCTGGCTCTTTGAGGATCCTGAAGAGGAAGTGGTCTGCCTTCTGCTGCAAGAGGACATGGTGTGATCACAAAGCCTGTTTATCTAAGTACCACCAAGGAGATGTGCTTGTTCAGTGTAGGGAATCCTCTACCTTTATACTGAGGGATTTGGGTGTTCCTCTGAAGGATTGACATTTTAGCAAAGTCATCAGCTTTGCAATACACATAATAATTATACATTTAATTACCCAGAAATGTCTCACTGCTCCCCTCCCTCCTTCTGTTTTTCCAATTAACGCTCTTACACAAAGAGCTTTCACTCAGCTGGGTGGTGGTATTGTGTGCATGTGCCGCATTGGTTCCTAAAACAAAAGGTTTGATTCACACTGAGTCAGGGAGGCTCCCATCCCCAGGCTATGTCTTGGACATTCCTATTCACTTACCCAGGTAAGAAGGATGCTGTCACATACACCTGCTCCTTACTCTGAAAATTCAGTGGTACTGTATGATGAAATCTGAGCACTTGTGTTGTTCCAGAGAGCAAGCCCTGTCTTAGTCTTTTTTATTCCATTTTATTAACCCTTTTGCTGAGTAGGACCTGTGACGGTAGGGGCAACCTGGCACGCATATTACAGGTTAAGCCCACTGGTTACCCCTGCCCGTCAAGATGTCTGCCTATGTTTTAGGCTCATATGCCCATTTTACTTACTTGTAGCCAAAATGACTGACAAATGTATTCCTGTATTTTACCAATGTGTATTTTACTGTTGGCTATTTGTAAGAAACCATTGTGGGGTGGACTGGTAATGTACTTTGTCCGGTCAGCACACTATGACGTCTGGTCTAATTTGGGCGAGATGAAGTGCTTGGGAATACTGGGGAGGGGGGATGGGTGGGTACTCAGGTCGGGGGAACATGTACTTCCAAAGCGGAGCCTTTGTTCATCCCCAACTCTTAGGCATCTATCTCTGCGGGAGATATCAGGCTGAAACTGGGAACCGAGGCCTAGCACCAGCGGCTCGATTCCCACTGGTCAGTTTGAATTTCACACTCTCTTTAAACCCACCTGCGTGGACTGTCTAAAGCACTGTCATCTCCTTTACCCTGGATTGGCCGGTCTCCGGCGAGCCCTCACACACTGATTGATGAGCGAGGACTATCTCTTCACTAATTGGTCGGCATCCGGTCTTCCGTGGATTCGGATGGAGGCTGGGAAAGTAGGTAAGCCAATGCTGATCATAGCTCAGTAGATATTCTTTGGTTCACAGCTAGTCTTAGTGTCCAAGACTAGCAGGAGATTTGAACCTTTAAGCGAGTGGCTATCATCCATGCCAGACCTGATGGACTAGAGAGAGTTTGTGGGGGACCGTTAGAAGGCCCCTGGGTGGAGACTCGATAGATATTTGTCAGAGAGTGACCCTTGTTGCAGTAAGGAGATTCAGAGAGAATCTCTGAGAGTGTTGGGGTTAGTCCAATCAGAGAGAGACCCGCGTGGACTATATCAGGATGTCTGAGGACACCATCAGGCTCTTTCAGCAGCAGAGTTTTTTGGAGTGCTAAGCCTTGGTGGCCTCAAAGAACGTTCAAGTCCCTTGGGGAACCCACCACTCAAGGGAGAATGAGAATCAAGGAAGTTACTAGCTAAAGTGACCACTGTCCCCCAGGGTGTCTTGGGAAGTGGTCAGTGTCACGATGACACCAACTTTTATCAACACATTTATATTTCTGGGTACTTGATTGAACAGAACAAGTTGCAAAATAAATTGTGATTTATTTCCTTAATAGACAAACACACGACATCTGCAGAATACACTTAAAACAACACTCACTGGGATAAGAGAACGAAATAAATTGTCCTTGGAACGAAAGAAATTGTCCTTTGCTTGCCAGTGCAAGAAATGCAGCCTTGGTTTTAAAAGTCCTGTGGTTATGTGGTTATTAACCCCTTCACTCCTGGACTGGTTGCTGCTGTACTGGAACAAAGTCTTGCATCTTTACATCATGGATTAAAATTCAGGAATCACCCTGGGAAATACCTGGGAAGCCACAGTTATAGACTGGCCAAAGCTATCTTTAACATGTGGATCCAATCCCCTCGTGGGAAAAAAAAACCACGAATAGCCAAGTGACCCACAATTCATAAGACCGGTCAAAAGGGCTGTCCGGTGGGAAAGGCGCATGGGTCAGGTTGACGCCCAGGCCCCTTAGCATACCTGGGCTTCACCCATAACTTGGGGACACTGTGTCTGGTCTCTGTCTGAAAGGTGTCACTAGCCTGACATCTGCTGTGCATCAGTATGCCAGTATTGTATACATTATGGGTCTCTGGGTCTTTTCATAATTGACACTCTTTTAGACAGGGGGACTCTAAATCTGTGGGAGCCTTTTGAGGCTCCATCATAAAAATAATTACAACCCTTTGAGGCTTGGTCATAAAAATACCGAAGCTCATTCACCCATATCACAGCTGGAGGTCCAAGTAATTCCTGCTTGGACTTACAAAAAAATACATCCTGCCTTACATTTAAGATCTGCTATCATGTGTTGTTTAGAGGGTATGGCAAGCAATGCATCTTGTCTTTTACCCTCGCACACAGGGAATGGCCTGCACATGGGGAATAAAAATGGCGGGGACAGGGCAACAACAGTAATGCATGGCAAATCAGGTATTAACCCTTTCCTCCCCGTCACAGTCAGCAGATTTAGTTTTTTATTCTTGACCATACTGTGGGCTCACTGGAGCCATCCTTCATGGACTGTAGTGCCCAGGATTGTCACGCTTCGGTGGCATCCTGGAGGATAGTGACCTTTTTGTGAGTATTTGTCCATTCCTATTTTACTACCTGGACAACCTGCGGATCTTCTGGTACTGAGTAGGTTTGAGGAAAAGGAATCAGGGGAGCGTCAGTGCCTAAGGAAAAAATGTGATACTCGCATAGTGCAATATGTTAACAATACACATACACAGGCAGAGCTCTCATAAGAGCACAGTGAGGCTAGATATTAATGATCACTAAGTATCAGAAATATTAGCTGTGTATGGGCATCTCTAATGACCCATACACACAGGAACATAAATAGGAGGTAGGAATCCAAAAGAGAGACACCAATCCAATACTTAAAAAATGTAGATATTTATCCAGCATTGATAAAAATTGGAGGCTTACAGGATTCCGGAAAGGTAACAGCAAGTTTGTACACATGAAGGTTCACTCGAGTCGCGTTCTCGGGATCTCTGCACGATGCTGCTTCCTCATCCAGTCTCCGACCTGCGCTGCTTCAGGGGGCCGATACGTCACTTCCGGGTTCTTCAACTCGTATTGCGGACGCCACCGGAACTCCACAGCAGGCTCTCTCCCTCTGGATCTCACACGAGGGGTTACGCTCTACTAGTTTCGCCGTACGTAGTGACGGCTTCGTCAGGAGTGATGTTACCCCATAAAGAGATGCTATTTGTAAATAGCATCTCTTTATGGGGTAACATCACTCCTGACGAAGCCGTCACTACGTACGGCGAAACTAGTAGAGCGTAACCCCTCGTGTGAGATCCAGAGGGAGAGAGCCTGCTGTGGAGTTCCGGTGGCGTCCGCAATACGAGTTGAAGAACCCGGAAGTGACGTATCGGCCCCCTGAAGCAGCGCAGGTCGGAGACTGGATGAGGAAGCAGCATCGTGCAGAGATCCCGAGAACGCGACTCGAGTGAACCTTCATGTGTACAAACTTGCTGTTACCTTTCCGGAATCCTGTAAGCCTCCAATTTTTATCAATGCTGGATAAATATCTACATTTTTTAAGTATTGGATTGGTGTCTCTCTTTTGGATTCCTACCTCCTATTTATGTTCCTGTGTGTATGGGTCATTAGAGATGCCCATACACAGCTAATATTTCTGATACTTAGTGATCATTAATATCTAGCCTCACTGTGCTCTTATGAGAGCTCTGCCTGTGTATGTGTATTGTTAACATATTGCACTATGCGAGTATCACATTTTTTCCTTAGGCACTGACGCTCCCCTGATTCCTTTTCCTGTTACTTTGCGGACCGTGAAACAGTCCTTAAGGGTTTGAGTGTCTATTTATCACTTCATGCACTTTATTTTTGATTTATTTTTGATATCACTAGTCACTATATATCACTGCATGGTTTAAGTTGTGTGTTTTTTAGAGTGTATGAGCGCCATCTAGTGTTTTTTTGTATACTGAGTAGGTTTGAGCCAAACTGACCACCAGACACTGGAGTATGGAAACAACCAACACACTGTGTGACAGATCTCCTTCTTACTGAACGTGAACCAGTTGTACAGCGATTGGCGCCCGAAGACTGGGCTGTACACAAACAGGACTACTAGGTGGTCATGTTGGCTGGAGCTCTGGCTCGTGCTCCAGAAAGTATTGGCCGAGTAGAGGCCCAAGGCCCGATTTGGTTTACAGTACAAGGTCAGTCTCACAGCTGTGACCCCGACCTGTCATCAGAAATAGGCTTCCCCATCAACTATTCCATCTGCAAAACCTCCAAGGATCCAAATCAGTGAGCCTTAGGGATTCCGATTTGAATTGAAAAGTGCTGAATGTTATCATTGATACTGTATTCCACTGAAGTCTATGAGACTGCTGATGCTAAGAGCCCCGTGAGACTGACTCAAAGTCAGTGAGAGATAGCAGGTCTGGGAAGATGTTGTGAATGTCAGCTTCTTCGCACACGGACAAGAGCCAACACAGGTTCGATATATTGAGTAATTGATTGATCCACGATACTCGTGATCAGCAAGTGAAAGTCAGGGAGACTCTGGTAGGAGCAGTTCTCACAGAACGCTTGTACTAAATTGCGTACATAGGCTAATATTGGTTTCTAGGCAGATTATTATGATGTCACTTAAGCATTCCCTGTGCACAAGGGGTTACTCCCTCTTCTTAAACTTATAGAATTAAAGGTCACTCAGAACTAGCTCTCTAGCTCTCTAACTGCTACAGAAACAGGATACGCTTAACCACTATTTACTGGGTGTTGGGTCAGAAGGCATGATGCTAAAAATCCCCTTTCAGCAAAACACATTCTTGCAGCAGACACATAAAAACCTGACACAGAAAAACATAATGGACAAAGACAAAATGGAGGCACATAAACAAAATGGATGCCCATCTCTAGAGACCCCTCCAGTCCATATTTTCACAATGTTGATACAGGACCTTCCAGGTAAGGGATGGGATGGGTGGTGGGGTGGGAAAATGTGTTTACTAAGACCATTACTAACAGAAGGAACAGCAGTGAAAAGTAACATGTTGCATGCCCCTGTGGTAGCGAAGGCGTTAGCTTGTCCATACATTCTGTTATTGTGTTCTGGAACGCCTTGTGAAATTTCCCTGTAATCTCCTACTTATTTCTATCTGGCTCCACCATCATTAAACGAATAACTGGTAATTATCGCACACGCACTCCGTTTCGGACTTAATGCCTCCTCCCGAACAGAAGGTCCTGCCCCCACCGCATTGCATCTTGCAAACCTTAAACGTGTTTTTATTGGAAGCATTAGAAGAATAATCCAACTCCCTCTTTGCATTCAGTAGGCCCGGATATCCATGTGTTAAGGTTATTGTTTCCAGACTGTAATAAAGGCACCTAACATAAAACATATGAAACATTTCCACCTAAAATATAAATGCTCTGTACTGGCAGTAAGTCCTGGTACAAGCAGGCCTTGCCAGTAGTTGATATAGGGTTTTCCCCCTCCTTGGTGCTGCACTTGAGTGACAGCAGGATGAAGTGACATCAGGCCTGGGCATGACCAATCATGGGACAGACCTGGTGCCCTCCTCCTGGCTGTACTTAAGGGCAGTGCCGCCCCAAATTCAGTAGTGCCTTTACCCACTTGAGAGGGCCAGGTCACACAGTCGATAGCCTGACCATTGTTCTTCTCTGGTCCTCTTCCCTCTGGGGGGATAATGAGTGTGGACCATACCTCTGCCTCTGTTAGAGATATAGGGAAGAGTTAGGATGGCTGCGGGTGCCCTTGACCTGTAGTGACGGTCCAGGGACCATCCTTCCTGGGTAGCTGAGAGAGACTCCATCAGGCAGAAGCCTGCCTTGTTACTGTGTTGTACAGTGAAGACAATAAACCGTTCCTGTTGTTATATACCTCCTGCCTCGTGCGTGACCTTACTTGGGGGGGGGGGGAGAGGTAAAAGTTCTACCATGGGGAGATCACCTTCAGTTCCTGGAACCTACGGCAGATGGAGGCGCTGCACTGCTAAAGAGATATGTAGTGTATGAACCCCAGAACCCTGGCCCTGTGTCTCCACTACCATCGAAGGGCCCTACTGTTGCCAGCCGGTATATGCACCATACACTGTGGAAATGGCCAAATGTCCCACCGGGTGGGGGAAACACCGTTACACTCCTTTAGATTTCAATTAAATACACTTGAAGAACATACAGTACTGTACATCTGTGTGATATCGGATCGGGAACGGGAATAAGTGACAGGTTGCATTGCAATTAGATTTTTAAGACACCATAACTCGCGAGCGCCGACTAGAGTTTCTGGCCGGTATTGCAGACGGCGCTAAAGTCCAATTTCTGCACTCTTTCAGACCACTGTGGCTCACGCGCAGGAAAGATTGCAGAACTCTCCCGGCAGGGATAGGCATGGCTTATGTTGCCACGCTAGAGAACAGGCAGCTACATCTGTATATGGTCTACATGCCCGTTACCTCATTATGTTTGTGAGCTGTCTTAACCCTTTACGGAACACAATTATTTATAAACAGTGGTGCGCTATTGTCTCTCTTTTTGTTCTTGTCTTTCATATTCCTTTTGCTGAGGAAGTGAAGGTCCATTGATTCGCTTACATATGAAAACGCCTGATTTTTTTTAATTTTATTTTATAGTAACGTGAGTTTATTACCATTACTGAAGCCGGCACACCACCATTTATTCACAGAGCTGCACAGTGCAGGTGTGTTGTTTTATTTCCGGCGGGTTTCTCTTTTCCACGCGTGAGAGTGTTTGCGCTCGGAAGATCCTGCCCCACTACCGTCAACACAAAGTGAAAACAAGTCTTTTTCTAGAGCTGCACCACGCTCAAATTTTGATCATTTTTATACTTTATTTGCACTCACCTGCGTTCATGTATCGCCGTCACTTTAGCAAATACACCCAATTAATTTGCGGTTGTTGTCTGTATGTGAAACAAATGCTACCTGGGAAACCAGAATCCAAATTGGTCCTTAAAAGAGTGCTTTGTATGCCACATTCATGAAAGGTTTTATTATAAAAAATAGATCCTTTTTTTTCTCTTGAATAATGTAAACGTTAGTTAGTAAATAAGCACAGATACTGAGAGACGGGCTATGTTTGGGTTTGTAAGAACATAGAATCCGTAGCACAGAATGATCACACTTGGACCTTATTACATGAACAGCACTGAATAAAAAGTCAGACAAGTCTCATTATGCATGAATGAAGCGCAGAACTTTATTAGATAGGGAAGAATATAGGGGACCTCAGCACTTAGTACAAGAATTTCTACTATGAGGTTATCATCAGCATCAAAAACAGACAGACAGAGAAGTAGGAAGGGATGACTCAATGGAATGAACCATGAATCATCTGCACATGGCGTCTTTCCTTGTTCTATTATATGTTGTCTTTCTCTGGTGACCAGCTCATGTTTAGCGTACGTAGTCATGAGAAGAGAGTTGAGCTGGGTTTTGAGACATTTTTTAGGTTAGTAGCTGGACTGATGTACTTTCTCCCGAGAGGAGACGACCTTCCCATCTACGGTTTCCTCTACGATGGTGCGAACGTTGCGTGAGATTTGAGGAGCTGTGAAGAGAGTAGAACACTGGTTAGACATCACTAAATCGTCTTCTGCCAGAAGATACATTTTCCCTCAGGAGAGGGCATTGTAAGGTGTCTTATGAAAGAAAACTGTTTGGTCAATATGGCCTTGTGGGTTTTTCTAATGGAGAAGTGAAGATGAAGGTTTAAAAGGGACTCAGTTCTATGGCATGGTCAATACAAAAAAGAGATAATGTCCTACTATTTATTGGTGGGAGACATAACATGGGAACATGATCAACATGGACAATTTGTGACCACTTAAACTTATTACATGTCTCTGATATGTGTCATTGACTAACAGCCTAGCAAATGCCTCTTGATTAGTTACCAGAATGCATTGGCTATTGTTAGAACATTACAGAACTAGAAACATAAAGGATTATGTATTAAGATCTGATGGAAAAGGGGCCTTCATTTTATTTCCTTTTGCATCCGTGTTACCTGTGTGATTACATTAATTCTCCCAAACATGGAAAAATCCATTGTAGAAGTAAATCTGTGTAACTGCTGTACAATATAACTATTTTGAAATCTTTTCTAAGAGTAGGCTTGTTCAACTTCAGAGAAAACTAATAATGAAAACAAATAGAGGACGGAAGAAAAATACACTTACTGTCTTTGTACGAGTGGCTGTGGGGGAAAAAAGAAAGACATTAATAGAGTCAGTTTGATTAGTGGTGTACAAATAAACGATTATTGGCATTTTTCTTCATGGAGGATTGTGAATGAAAAGCCAGAGGGGTTATTATGCAGAACAATGATATCATTCTCCAGCAAACACAATGCAGACCTCAGAAATGTCTGAGAAATGAACTGATTTGTAGAGTTGTAGGAGTCTCAAGACTTATCACCTTTGGCAAGTCACTTTGACCCATACTAAGTGGTTCTACTTACTGGGCGTCTTCACCCTCCAGCAGGCGCCTGTAGGTGGCAATTTCCTGCTCCAGACGGCTCTTCGCGTCCAGGAGGAGTTTGTGCTCATAGCTTTGACGTTCCATGTCTGATCGCAATTCGGCAAGCTGAGCCTCTACACAACCTATCATCTCCTGTAGCTGTGAGAGCTGGAGGCAGTACCGGCCTTCTGTCTCTGCCAAGGAATTCTCCAGTGCTGATTTCTGCAATGGAGAAGAAGACAGGTATAGGATGGTGCCAGTATCAGCCACTTCTTCCGCAGTCTTATCAATAATTGGGAAGAAAGGACACAAAGACCACGAGCACACACCTACATTTCAGGTTAATTACTGCTTCTCAAGAAAGCATAATGAAACCCTAGCGATTGACAATGATCCTTAATGCACTTACAATTACTCCTAGGTTCTCACCAACTGAGAGATATTCCGGGCAGAAATGTCCCTCTTCCTATGATAACGTTCACAATATGTCTGTGTTTATACTGTATATTATATATGATATTGCTGAAGGATCTCACCGTGCTCAGTTGAGCCTGCAGCTCAATCTCCAAACCCTGGAGGGTGCGTCTCAGGTTGGTGATCTCATTCTTGCCGGACTGGATCTGTTCACCATGGCTTGAGACTTCCTTGTTCAGTTGTTCCATCTAAAAAGGAAGATGAAGATTGAGATGGCTCTTCTAAGGCACATACATCTTTACAACACAATGCCAAATAGTCAGGAAGAAAGCACCGTGATGTCCCACCTTGTTAAGGTACCAGGCTTCAACTTCCTTGCGATTCTTATCAGCCAGGACTTCGTATTGGTCTCTCATGTCAGCCAGAATCTTGCTTAGGTCCACAGTGGGAGCCGCGTTCATCTCCACACTCACATGGCCACCAACTTGTCCACGCAGAGCATTCATTTCCTGCAAAACAAACCGAGTCCCGTGGCTTGGTTACCTAATATACATTTGAATGATGCTACAATCTTCGCTCTATTCATAATCACACATGACATGAGTCATGGCCTATTCTAGGTATTGTTGGGTTTAGCCGTTACAATTTGGTCTCCAATACTATTTCCTATTCTTTCAAGCTCTACATGATGGTTAAACGTCAAATTATGGGTCTTTGTTCTTATCTAAGTAGGAAAGAGAAGTAACACTAAGGTTAAGACGCAGTAATTAGACGATTACTTTGAGATTTAAGCTCTGAGCTACCCGGAGTAAGTCATATGATTTATTTCAAGATATATTGTGCTTGCATTGTTCTACTATATATATAATATTCAGATGTTTAAATATTTAAGTGACCCCCAAATATGTGACTTGTGGGTGTCCAATAGCTTGCCCTTAATTGTTGCACCTATAATTACTCTTGTCAAACGTCCTCACATTGTTCTGCAGTACATATCTGGTTTTCACCAGATGTTTGAATAGTTAGGTGACCCCCAAATATGTGACTTGTGGGTGTCTAATAGCTTGCCATTAATTATAATTACTCTTGCCAAAAAGTCCTCACCTTGGATTATTTATCTCTATATTGCAGAACTGTCTAATTCCTAGGGGCTTAATGTTTTCTCGTCACACTTTGCTTCACCTCCTGAACATATTGTGCTGATGTATTTTGCCAAGCTCTGTATCCTCACATCCCTTAAGATTCCACCCCAATAGCATCTCTGTATTGCATGCTGACCTATGCAAAACACAACTTGACCTAACCTCTATGTGGTTCTTCTTCAGATAAGTCAGCTCCTCTGTCAGGCTTTCAACCTGGACCTCCAGGTCAGACCTGGTTAGGGTCAGCTCATCCAGGACTCTGCGCAGGCCATTGATGTCACCCTCTACATTCATACGGACGGACAGCTCTGTCTCATACCTTAATGGAGAAAGGTGGGTAAAGGCCTGGTTTGTATTCATATGAAGATCTGCTCATCCATGCAATAAACTATTTGAACTGCACACCAAGTAGATCTACCATGCACATACACATGTATGTAAACACCCGTTCACACTCAAAGGCCCCAATTCAACATGCTGTGAAGCTGCTTCTCCATGTCAGAGAAGACCATTAATGCTGGTGTTGCATTTCAGTGCTTTCTAATGAATAATAGGCAGCCTTTTTGTGGGGAGACTGTTCTGCTCGGGGTGAGGATGACTTCCAGTTCATACCACTGAATAGCATTATGTCTTTTTTAATCAATCTAACTAAGGTCTGAGTTCTTACTTGGTTCTGAAGTCATCTGCTGCCAGCTTGGCGTTATCAATCTGCAGAACGGTGCTTGCATTGCCCATGGTAGAATGGAGGATCTAGGAATTGGAGAAACCCACACACATTACCCGGGGCTTTACAGGAAGGGGGTTACTGGTATACATGGTCAAATAAATATCTCCCCCTCCTCACAGACTGACTCCCATTGACCCTGATAGGAGCTGAAAGAGTAAGTATGCATTGCATGCCAGATACTTATCCTTTATTTTTATTTTCAGTATATTGATCCAGAGGAAGGCAAACAAAAAACCCCAGTGACACATTATCTAATGATGTCTCATAAGGGGGAAAATTAAATTCCTTCCTGACTCCAATAATGGCAATCAAATTCTTCCCTGGATCAACGTCCTTCCCATGTTTACTTATTTGGTATATCCCTGTATACCTTTCCTTTCTAAAAAGATGTCCAACCTTTATTTGAAGATATCTATTGTATCTGCCATCACAGTCTCCATGGAGAATGAACCCCACATTGTAACTGCCCTTACTGTAAAGAACCCTTTCCTTTGTTGCTGGTGAAATCTCCTTTCCTCTAACCTTAAGGGATGACCCTGTGTCATTAGTACTGCCCTCGGGATGAATAGTTGTTATTAAAGCTCCTTGTATTGTCCCTGAATATACTTGTGAATAATTATTATATCCCTTCTGAGATGCCTCTTTTCTAATGTGAACAAATTTACTTTTAGCCTCTCCTTATAAGTCCCATTTTTATCAATTTGGTGGCTCTTCTCTTCAGTTTTTCTAGTTCCATCTTTTTAATGGAGTGGTGCCCAAAACTATGCTTCATATTGAAAGTATGGTCTTTCTAATGCAATTTATACAGTGGCATAATTATGTTTACTTCCCTTCCATGCATTCCCCATCTAATGCAAGATAAGATCTTATTTGCCTTTGCAGCTTCTGCCTGACATTGGGCACTATTGATAAGACAGCTGTTTACAAGCACTCTTAAATCCTTCTCCATCAATGATTGACATAATGTGCCCCATTTAATTTGGAAGACGCCGATTTATGCTTCTATCCTAAATCCATAACCTTACAGTTATTTGTGTTAAACCTCATCTGCCATTTGCATATATTAGTATAAATGATGTATATTATATGTATATAGGGAAGGATGTATGGTTCCCGTTTACTGATCATCTTCTTCTTACCTTGTTGCGGAGTTCCTCAATCACCTTGTAGTAGTTGCTGTAGTCAGCGGCCGGGGCGGGTCCATGAGTCTGGTACCATTCTCGGATCTGAATCTCCAGCTGGGCATTTGACTGCTCCAGGGAGCGCACCTTGTCCAGGTATGAGGCCAGGCGGTCATTCAGATTCTGCATGGTCTGCTTCTCACCTCCTCCCAGAAGACCATCCCCACCACCAGCCCCTCCAAGGCTACAGCTAGAGCTATAACCCCCGCCATAGCTAGATCCGTAGTTCTCACTTAAAGCCCCACCTATCCCACTGGAAACCAGCCTACTGGTGGAGAGGGAGATACCACCACCACCATGGATGCTTGATGCCCTGTGTCCATAACCACCCAAGCCCTGGCCCTTTGAGGATCCTGAAGAGGAAGTGGTCTGCCTGACGCTGTATGAGGACATGGTGTAATCACAAAGCCTGTCTATCTAAGTGCCACCAAGAAGATGTGATAGTTGAGTGTATGGAATCTTCTGCCTTTATACTGAGGGATTTGGGTGTGAGTTCCTCTGACGGATTGGTACTTTAGCAAAATCATTAGCTTTGAAAGACATGTCACGATTTATGAGATTACCTCCAATTTTAATTACCTCATTAGTCTGGGAAAGTAACTCAGAAATGTCTCACTGCCCCCCCTTTCTGTTTTTCCAATCAACGCTCATACACAAAGAGCTTTCACTCAGCTGGGTGGTGGTATTGTGTGCATGTGCCGCGTTGGTTCCTAAAACAAAAGGTTTAATTCACACGGAGTCAGGGAGGCTCCCATCCCCAGGCTATGCTTTTGACATTCCTCATCACTTATCCAGGTAAGAAGGATGCTGTCACTTACACCTCCTCCCTACTCTAAAAATGCATTGGTACTGTACGGTGAAATCTGCGCACTTGTGTTGTTCCAGAGAACAAGCCCTGTCTTAGTCTTTTTATTAATGCCGTTTTATTAACCCTTTGGCTGAGTAGGGCCTGTGTCGGTAGGGGAAACCTGGCACGCAAATTGCAGGTTAAGCCCACTGGTTACCCCTGTCCATCAAGATGTCTGCCTATGTTTTAGGCTCATTCGACCATTTTACTAGTAGCCAAAATGTATTCCTGTGTTTTCCCAATGTACGCAGTTTATTCGCCGTGTGTATTTTACTGTTGGCTATTTATAAGACTTCGTTGTGTGGTGCGCTGGTAATGTACTCCATCCTGTCAGCACACAATGAAGTCTGGTCCAGTAATCTAATTTGGGCTAGGAGGAGTGCTTGGGAATCTTGGGGAAGGGGGATAGGCGGGTACTCAGGTCGGGGGAACATGTACTTTAAAAGCGGAGCCTTTGTTCATCCCTAACTCTTAGGCATCTATCTCTGCGGGAGAAATCAGGCTGAAACTGGGAGCCGAGGCCTAGCCCGGCCGGCTCAATTCCCATTGGTCAGTTTGAATCTCCCGCTCTCCTTAAGCCCACTTGTGGGGACTGTCTAGACTCTAGAGCACTGTCATCTCCCTAGGCCGTTCTTGGCCAGTCTCTAGCGAGCACGCACTTTTTGATTGACGCTCAAAGACAATCCCTTCGCTGAATGGTCGGCACCAGGTCTTCTGTGGTTTCAGGTTGAGGCTGGGAAAGTAGGTAAGCCAATGCCGATCAGAGCTTCACCGATATTCTTTGGTTCATGGCTAGCCTTGGTGTCAGAGACTAGGGGAAGATTTGAACCTGTAAGCGAGTGGCTAACATCCCAAGGTATTGGGGTCCTCTGAGGTGGACTCGTTATGAAAGGCATCCTGGGTAAGCCAGCTACGGCTGTGCCCAGCACCTAGTGAGCTAGGATTCCCCCCGCAACCCTCTCTTTGGTGAGTTTAAGCCTGTATATGTGCATTGTGTTGCTCTTATGGGGTCCGGCCGATATAAACTCAGTTTATTTTGTTCTGTTTAGTGCTGACGATCCCAGAGGGGGACATTGAGACAGGTGGCCATTTTGTTTGCATCAGATACCTGGTGATAAAAGGGTGAGGTTTAGGTCAAACATTTGTGAGAGGATGTGGAGGATGGTCTGTCAGTTTCTATGAAGTTTATTATGATGGGCAGAGGCCCAGGGACCAGTATAATAACGGTTAAGGGAGGTCCCTGGCTCCTGTCCATCCTTCCCTTGGGTTCATGTGGACACCAGACTCCGTAGCCGGGGTTGCCACCTCTCCGGGTTTCACCCGGAGACTCCGGGTTTGGCAGCCCCTTCTCCGGGCTCCGGGTTTGTCCCTGAAATCTCCGGGTGGGCGGGTTGTTGCAGACAGGGCAGCACAGTAAGTGAGTTCGCATTGCTACATCACTCACACATCCTCTGCATTTCTCACGGGACTATCTGTGTGCACTTCACTGCCTACTACATCCGGGTCACAGCCCTATGCTCTACTGCACATGCTCACAGGTAGGGGATCATGGGAGTTGTAGTTTTTATTAGACAAGATCGATTGGCACATAAGCAACACAGTAACATTCTTAGAAACCCTGCTAGAGAACACACACCACCCCCATGTATCTTATCTCCTCTCTCCCTTCTCCCCCCTCTCTCTTCTCTCCCCCCCTCTCTCTCTCTTCTCCTCCCCCCTCTCTCTCTCTCTTCTCCTCCCCCCTCTCTCTTCTCCTCCCCCCTCTCTCTCTCTCTTCTCCTCCCCCCCTCTCTCTCTTCTCCCCCCTCTCTCTCTTCTCCCCCTCTCTCTCTTCTCTCCTCCCCTCTCTCTCTCTTCTCCCTCTCTCTCTCCCTCCCTCCCTCCCTCTCTCCCTCCCTCCCTCTCTCTCTTCTCTCTCTCTCCCTCTCTCTCTCTTCTCCTCTCTCTCTCTCTTCTCCTCTCCCTCTCTCTTCTCCTCTCTCTCTCTCTTCTCCTCTCTCTCTCTCTTCTCCTCCCTCTCCCTCTCCCTCTCTCCCTCTCCCTCCCTCCCTCTCTCCCTCCCTCCCTCCCTCTCTTCTCTCTCTCTCTCTCTTCTCCTCTCTCTCTCTCTTCTCCTCTCTCTTCTCCCCCCCTCTCTCTCTTCTCTCCTCCCCTCTCTCTCTTCTCTCCTCCCCTCTCTCTCTCTTCTCTCCTCCCCTCTCTCTCTCTTCTCTCCTCCCCTCTCTCTCTTCTCCCCCTCTCTCTCTTCTCCTCCCCTCCCTCTCTCTCCCCCCCTCTCCCTTCTCCCCCCCCCTCTCCCTTCTCCCCCCCCTCTCCCTTCTCCCCCCCCTCTCCCTTCTCCCCCCCCTCTCCCTTCTCCCCCCCTCTCCCTTCTCCCCCCCTCTCTCTTCTCTCCCCCCTCTCTCTTCTCTTCCCCCCCTCTCTCTTCTCCTCCCCCCCTCTCTCTTCTCCTCCCCCCTCTCTCTTCTCCTCCCCCCCTCTCTCTTCTCCTCCCCCCCTCTCTCTCTTCTCCTCCCCCCCTCTCTCTCTTCTCATCCCCCCTCTCTCTCTCTCTCTCTTCTCCTCCCCCCTCTCTCTCTCTTCTCCCCCCTCTCTTTCTCTTCTCCTCCCCCCTCTCTTTCTCTTCTCCTCCCCCCCTCTCTCTCTCTCTTCTCCTCTCTCTCTCTCTTCTCCTCCCCCTCTCTCTCTCTCTCTTCTCCTCCCCCCCTCTCTCTTCTCCTCCCCCCTCTCTCTTCTCCTCCCCCCCTCTCTCTTCTCCTCCCCCCCTCTCTCTCTTCTCCTCCCCCCCTCTCTCTCTTCTCCTCCCCCCTCTCTCTCTCTTCTCCTCCCCCCTCTCTTTCTCTTCTCCTCCCCCCTCTCTTTCTCTTCTCCTCCCCCCCTCTCTCTCTCTCTTCTCCTCTCTCTCTCTCTTCTCCTCCCCCTCTCTCTCTCTCTCTTCTCCTCCCCCCTCTCTCTCTCTTCTCCTCCCCCCCTCTCTCTCTTCTCCACCCTCTCTCTCTTCTCTCCTCCCCTCTCTCTCTCTTCTCTCCTCCCCTCTCTCTCTCTTCTCCCCCTCTCTATCTTCTCCTCCCCCTCCCTCTCTCTCTCTCTCTTCTCCACCCTCTCTCTTCTCCCCCCTCTCTCTCTTCTCTCCTCCCCTCTCTCTCTCTTCTCCCCCTCTCTCTCTTCTCCCCCCCCTCCCTCTCTCTCTCTCTTCTCCTCCCCCCCTCTCTCTCTCTCTTCTCCTCCCCCCCCCTCTCTCTCTCTCTCTTCTCCCCCTCTCTCTCTTTACAGTAAAGCTGCTTCAGTTCCTCCCTTTTGATAGCAATGAGGTAACCTTGTCTTTATTAAATTAACTCAAGTAAAGTTAACTGAGGTAAACACTGTAATAAATTAATATTGATCAGTGACGACTCTGTTTGCAACAATTGTCATCAGCGTGTTATAAATAATAGAAATGATGTAAGGTATAATTCCATATACCATTAACGCAGCAATAGTGCCAGCAATAGCAGTCTCCCGCCATCTCCCCCTGCAACTACTCTCAATATGGCTCCATGGCGTCAAATGGCGCTGCGTTGCCATGCCAACGGGAACGTCACGTGACGTAACAGCATCACGTGATGCTCGTTGCCATGACAATAAGACGCCACATGATGTCACGACGTCATGCGGTGCCACGTTGTCATGGCGACTTGACGCCGCGTGACGTTACATAGCATCCCGTTGTCATGGCAACACAGTGTCATTTAAAAAAAAAAAATCTCCGGGTTGACCGTCAGTCGAAGGTGGCAACCCTGTCCGTAGCTACCTGGTTTTAATGTACTTTGTAACCCCTTCACACCCTATAATATTAACTCCTTTATTCCTGTTGATTAAATGTACTAAAGCATAACAATGTGCTTTGTGTAACAGTAAAGCAGAGCCAAAGTCTCTGCACATGCGGGGCTGAGAAACCCTATCCTGCCCGTCCAGAGAGAGTGGCCACTGCTGGGCCTAGAGGGAGTGGTCCCTGGACAAAGACGATGGTGTCCAGGGGCGGACAACAGGCTGGAGGGAGCATCCATCTGAAAAGCAGAGAAAATGGCTTCCTCCCAGCGGCGCTAGCCCAGCGAGAGATATCCTGTTGGCTGGGGGAAGCCATTGCCAAGTCCCTCTGGCAAGTGCTGCTCCCATTGGCCCATTTAAATTTCCCTCCACGTGACCTTTAACTTCCTAAGCCCGTCCCCAGCCCTGATTGGTCAATGCAGGCGTGCTCCTGATTGGTCCATGAGTAGCATCCGCACGGTGATTGGTGCCAAATGATTTTTAACAGACATCAATTCCTGTGATTTGATGCCGGTCCTGTTGGGTACCCGGGGGTGCAACAATTGGGCAGCTCTGTGAATAAATGGGGGCGTGTTGGCTTCAGTAAACTCACATTACTGTCAAATAAATCAGGTGTTTTCATATGTAACGGAATGAATGGATCTTCACTTCCTCGGCAAAAGGAATATAAAAGAGAGAAAAAATATATAGAAAATAGTGCGAGGCTGTCTATAAATAATTGTGTGCAAGAAAGGGATCATACAACTCACAAACATAGTGAGGTAACAGGCGTGTAGATCACATAGGATCCCGGGAATCCAGGAAGCGGGGAAGGTGGTCGGGATCATGAAAAGTAGCTGAAGCCGGCAGCAGTGGCAGCAGCGTGCATCCCTGTGCCCAGGACAGGAGTGTGCAAACCAGTCCTGGTTGCAGGTAGGTGATGTCGGAGGCTGCAGGGGCTGATGGTAGTTTAGGATGCTGTGTCTCCAAAGATAACGATTTCAGTCCAAAATGTTCTCTGTACTCCTGTGCAGTGTGCTCTAGTCCAATACGGATAGCAATCAATGGGGAATATATATATATGTATGGTGTAAATACCTATAAGAAAAAAGGAGACTTTTGGTATACATCCTTTGATCAAATAATGCCAAGCCTGCTAACCACGTCAAGGTAAGTCTCTTTAGCAGGTCCCTACGCTAAATAAGGACCTGCTAAAGAGACTTACCTTGACGTGGTTAGCAGGCTTGGCATTATTTGATCAAAGGATGTATACCAAAAGTCTCCTTTTTTCTTATAGGTATTTACACCATACATATATATATATTCCCCATTGATTGCTATCCCTATGGGAGAAGCGCAGGGATTCACTTTCTGTTTTGCACATTTGTATGGCCATTTCCTTCACTAGCTGCATGCTCTTTACATGGAGAAGCGCAGTGATTATATTTGTTTTACTCTAGTCCAATACACCAGTGCTGAAGAGGTGAAGATCCATTGATTCGCTTATATATGAAAACGCCTGATTTCTTTTTTACATTTGAGTTCACTACCATTACTGAAGCCGACACACCACCATTTATTCACAGAGCTGCACACTCGAGGTTTGTTGTTTTCTCTTTTCCACGCGTGAGAGTGTTTGCGCTCGGAAGATCCTCCCCCGCACTACCATCCACACAAAGTGAAAACAAGTCTTTTTCTAGAGCTGCACCACGCTCAAATTTTGATCATTTGTATCCTTTTTTTGCGCTCGCCAGCGTTAATTTATCACCGTCACTTTAGCAAACACACAAAATGAATTTGCGCTTCTTGTTTTGGATGGGTAAAACAAATGCTGCCGGGGAAATCAGAAGCCAAAGAGGCTATTAAAAGAGTCCTTTGTATGCCACATTCACAACAGGTTAATGATTATTATAAAATTAGATCCTTTTTCTCTTGAATAATGTAAACGTTAGTTAGTAAATAAGTACAGATACTGAGAGACGGGCTATGTTTGGGTTTGTAAGTACATATAATCAGTAGCACAGAACCATCACACTTGGACCTTATTACATGAACAGCACTGAATGAAAAGTCAGACAAGTCTCAATATGCATGAATGAAGCGCAGAACTTTATTAGATAAGGAAGAATATAGGGGACCTCAGCACTTAGTACAATCATTTCTACTATGAGGTTATCATCAGCATCAAAAACAGACAGACAGAGAAGTAGGAAGGGATGACTCAATGGACTGAACCATGAACAATCTAGAGCGCGTCTTTCCTTGTTCTATTATATGTTGTCTTCCTCTGGTGACCAGCTCATGTTTAGCGTACGTAGTCATGAGAAGAGAGTTGTGCTGGGTTTTGAGACACCTTTTAGGTTAGTAGCTGGACTGTTGAACGTTCTCCCGAGAGGAGATGACCTTCCCGTCTACGGTTTCCTCTACGATGGTGCGAACGTTGCGTGAGATTTGAGGAGCTGTGAAGACAGGAGAACACTGGTTAGATATTCCGGGACAAAATTACTAAGTCGTCTTCTGCCAGAAGATACATTTTTCCTCAGGAAGAGGCATTGTAAGGTGTCGTATGCAGAAAACTGCAGGGTAAATATGGCCTTCTGTGCTCTTTTAATTAAGAAGGGAAGATTAAGGTTTAAAAGGGACTCTGTTCTATGGCATGGGCAAAACATACAGTAAGAGAGATGATTATTGTCCTACTATTTATTGGTGGGAGACATACAACAACAAAAAGAGGTACATGAGAATGTTACCAGGTAGCGTTAGGACCTGCAAATTGGTCATGCCTTGATGTTGGCTGCACGCTTATAACGCTTTGGCCAAAGGGTTTAACTAAATGACCCTTACTTATGAGCAGATTAGCACTGAAGTATTGTACTATGTGTTGGGTCACTTTGGATGTTGCGCTGGGCATTTCTGTTTTTGTTGAGACATAATATGGGAACATGATCAGCATGGACAGTTTGTGACCACTTAAACCTATTACATGTCTCTAATATGTGTCATTGACTAACAGACTAGCACATGTCTCCTGATTAGTTACCAGAATGCATTGGCTATTGTTAGAACATTACACAACTGGAAGCATAAAGGATTATGTATTACGGTCTGATGGAATTTTTTTCCCCTTTTGCATCCGTGTTACCTGTGTGATTACATTAATTTATCCCAAACATGGAAAAATTAATTGTAGAAGTAAATCTGTGTAACTGCTGTACAATATAACTATTTGGAAATCTTTTCTAAGAGTAGGTTTGTTCAACTTCAGAGAAAACTAATAAAGGAAACAAAGAGGACGGAAGAAAAATACACTTACCGTAGGACTTCCTGTGGGAGGGGGAAAAAAGAAAGAAATTAATATTGTCACTCTCAATCGTGGTGTGCAAATATTGGCATTTTTATATATGGAGGATTGTGAAAGAAAAGCCAGAGGGGTTATCATGCAGAACAATGATATAATTCTCCAGCAAACACAATGCAGACCTCAGAAATGTCTGAGGAGAAGAACTAATTTGTAGAGTTGTAGGAGCTACTGGTATATGGGCACTAGTCTTGAAACTGGAAGATCCTGTCTCAAGGCTTATCACCTTTGGCATGTCACTGTGGCCCATATTTACTCGTGTCTTTCATTACCGGAAGGTGTCTTATGGAGTTATGCTTTTCAGGGCAGTCGTGTATTATGCCTGGGTTAGCATTGCTTATACTGCCCCTAATGTT
Source organism: Ascaphus truei (assembly GCF_040206685.1). NCBI lineage: Eukaryota > Metazoa > Chordata > Amphibia > Anura > Ascaphidae > Ascaphus > Ascaphus truei. The sequence goes on along the minus strand of NC_134505.1, from coordinate 2,954,502 downwards.
GTTATTCTCTAGGGAGAAACATTGGGAATTTGGAAGTGTATAGGTAAACCTAACATCATTACGCAATGCAGCATAGTTTCAAAATGGAGCTACGTTTCCTCTTGAAGAGACACCTATGACGGTGGTGAGAACTGGTCCTCATCACTCCAGTTATGGTTCTACTTACTGGTCTTCACCCTCCAGCAGGCGTCTGTAGGTGGCAATTTCCTGCTCCAGGCGGGTCTTCACGTCCAGGAGGATTTTGTACTCATAGCTTTGACGTTCCATGTCTGATCGCATATCGGCAAGCTGAGCCTCTACACCGCCTATCATCTCCTGTAGCTGTGAGAGCTGGACGCAGTACCGGCCTTCTGTCTCTGCCAAGGTGCCCTCCAGTGCTGATTTCTGCAATGGAGAAGAAGACAGGTATAGGATGGTGCCAGTATCAGCCACTTCTTCTGCAGTCTTATCAATAATTGGGAAGAAAGGACACAAAGATACAACACGCGCACACTTACATTCCAGTTAAATTACTGCTTCTCAAGTGAGCGTAAAGAAACACTAAGGATTACACCAGCCCCTAGATATTGACAATGATCCTTAATGCACTTACAATTATTCTTAGGCTCTCACCAACTGAAAGATCTTCAGGGCAAAAATGTCCTTCCTATGATAACGTTCATATATGGTGCACACAATGTGTCTGTTTATACTGTATATTATACTGTATATGATATTGCTGAAGGACCTCACCATGCTCAGTTGAGTCTGCAGCTCAATCTCTAAGCCCTGGAGAGTACGTCTGAGGTTGGTGACCTCACTCTTGCTGGACTGGATCTATTCACCCAGGCTTGAGACTTCCTTGTTCAGTTGGTCTGTCTGAAAGGGGAAATAAAGATTGAGGAGGCTCTTCTAAGGCACATACATCTTAACAATGCAAGGCCAAAAATCCAAGAAGAAAGCACCATGATGTCCCACCTTGTTAAGGTACCAGGCTTCAACTTCCTTGCGATTCTTATCAGCCAGGACTTCGTATTGGTCTCTCATGTCAGCCAGAATCTTGCTCAGGTCCACAGTGGGAGCAGCATTCATCTCCACATTCACGTGGCCACCAGCTTGTCCACGCAGACAATTCATTTCCTGCAAAACAAACAGAGCCCCGTGGTTTGGTTACCTAATATACATTTGAAGGATGCTACAATCTTCTCTAATGGTATTCACACATGACATGAATTATACGAGTCTTGGTCTATTCTAGGTATTGTTGGGTTTAGCAGTTACAATTTGGACTCCAATATTATTTCCTATTCAATTAAGCTCTACATGATGGTTAAACGTCTAATTATGGGTCTTTGATCATGTTATCTAAGTAGGAAAGAGAAGTATCACGAAGGTTAAGACGCAGTAATTAGATGATTACTTGGATCTTTAAGCTCTGAGCTACCCAGAGTAAGACATATTAAATAGTTTAAGATGTATTGTGCTTGCGTTGTTCTGCAGTATATATCTGGTTTACATCAGATGTTTGAATATTTAAGTGACCCCTAAATATGTGAATTGTGGGTGTCCAATAGCTTGCCATTAATTATTGCACCTATAATTACTCTTGCCAATAAGTCCTCACATTGGTGTATCTATCTCTATATTGCAGAACTGTCCAAATCCTAGGGAGGTAATGTATTCTCGTCAAACTTTTCTTTACCTCCAGAACATATTGTGCTGATGTACTTTACCAAGCTCTGTATCCTCACATCTCTTAAGACTCAACCCGAGACCATCTCTTGATTTTATGCTGCCCGCCCTATGCAATACACAACTTGACCTACCTCTTCATGGTTCTTCTTCAGATAAGTCAGCTCCTCCGTCAGGCTTTCAATCTGGATCTCCAAGTCAGACCTGGTTAGGGTCAGCTCATCCAGGACTCTGCGCAGGCCATTGATGTCACCCTCCACACTCACACGGAGGGAATGCTCAGTCTCATACCTTGATGGAGAAAGGTTGACCAAGGCCTTGTTATTATTGACCCACTCTGTATACATACGAAGATCTGCTCCTCCATTTCCCCAATAAACAATTTGAACTGCATGCCAAGTAGATCTACCATGCACATATGCATATAAGTAAACACCTGTTCAAGATCAAAGGCCCCAATTCAACATGCTGTGAAGCTGCTTCTCCATGTCAGAGAAGACCATTAATGCTGGTGGTGCATTTCAGTGCCTCCTAATGCATTTTTGTGGGGAGACTGTTCTGCTCGGGGTAAGGATGACTTCCAGCGCATACCACTGAATAGCATTATATCTTTTTTTATAAATCTAACTAAGGTCTGAGTTCTTACTTGGTTCTGAAGTCATCTGCTGCCAGCTTGGCGTTATCAATCTGCAGAACGATGCTTGCATTGTCCATGGTAGAATGGAGGATCTAGGAATTGGAGAAACCCACACACATTACCCGGGGCTTTACAGGAATGGGGGTTACTGGTTTACATGCTCAAATAAACATCTCCCCCTCCTCACAGGCTGACTCCCATTAATCCTGATAGGAGCTGAAAGAGTAAGTAAGCATTGCATGTTCGTCCATCGCCAAAGCGCAGGAAGGAAATTAATTAGAACATATCTGAGAGCCAAGATTTCACTGCATGTGAGCTCAGTGGCTATGTATATAAGGTCAGCGGCTCTGTATATAACAGAATAGCATTTATAGTATTTAAACGTACAGTTATTAGTTACTATGCTCCCAATGGGTGAGAGGAATATAACACGACATTGGAGAAGCTATTGAAGTATAATGTCGATGATAAGCCTGTAATATTCTGCAGCTGAGAGGTTGCATTTAATACCTTTACTCCTCATACAGAATGGGAATTGTGCGTCTAGTAGAATAGAGTTACCTTGTACATCCTTTAATATACAGACTGTAAGAGGAGACCCTTATTCTATTGGTGATGTTACCTTATCAGCCTTACACTTTGTTGATACCATCATGCACGTCGTCTTTTGCTTATTGATTTGTCATGTGATTGTCAGCCAATTACATGATGATGTCACAGCTATAACTGTATTCATTAAGGCATGGAGGGGTTAAGCAGACGTACAGTATACAGCAGATGATCAGATGGGCGGGGTGAGTGTAAGCAGGAAGGCCTTACAAGGATATATTCCACGACGGAGCCTACTGGTGGCGGTCTGGCGATCTGTTGGTGCATGAGCTTGCTCATACAACGCTTTTTATCTTGTGGCACATTGTGAGTTTGCCTTTGTCTTAGTTCATGTCATTAAAACCTTGTCCTCAGATTTTGCACTAGGATCGGGCGCTTCTTTCTCTTTTCGTTTTTCTAATAGGTACTTTCTGGGAGTTTGTTGAACTCAAGGAAGAAGCTGCCAGGATCCACATACATCTATATCAAGGTTCACCCGCAATTGGGTTATAGAGCATTTAATAGATCTGATCCACGAACTTTGGACATTATTTTATCATATATATTTTTTTTAACATCATTTTTATATTTTAAGTGTTTTTTTTACCATTTAGGTTTTTATCATCCCACAACAATATATAGCCACCTTCGTTTCTATTACCACTACACATGTTTTCACATTGCTATTGCTTCATTGAGAGTATTTTATTAATCATCTGTGGGGGTTTTTTGGTGATCATAATCATTAAGCGCTGTCTATTCATTTATTATCTTTATATATATATATATAGCTCTACTGATACCTCTACATATATATATATATATATATATATATATATATATATATATACATATATATGTGTATATATATATATATATATATATATAGTTAAAAAAATACATATGTCATTAAAATTTCACCTATGCTAATTTTAGATTCTTATCTAATGTTTGTATTAATAGTATATTGATCCAGAGGAAGGCAAAAGTGAAACCCAGTGAAAAATCATCCAATGATATCTCCCAGGAGGAAAATTAATTTCCTTCCTGACACCAATAATGGCAATGGCAATAATGGCAATAATGGCAATAATGGCAATTACTTATTTGGTATGTCCCTGTATACCATCCCTTTTTAAAAAAACTGTCCAACCTTTTTTTAAAGATATCTATTGTATCTGCCATCACAGTCTCCATGGGTAATGAATCCCAAACTGTAACAGCCTTTACTGTAAAGAACACTTTTCGTTGTTGCTGGTGCAATCTCCTTTTCTCCAATCTTAACGGATGACCCCGAGTCCTTTGTACTGCCCGTGGGATGAATAGTTCTTTTGAAAGCTCCTTGTATTGTCCCCAAACATATTTGTGAATTGTTATCATATCTGAGATGCCTCTTTTCTAATGTAAACAAATTAAATTTAGCCTCTCCTTATGTCAGACTTTCCATCCACTTTATGAATTTGGGGGCTCATCTTTTCAGTTTTTCTAGTTCCATAATCTCTTTTTTATGGAGTGGTGCCCAAAACTGTACTCCATATTCAAAGTGTGGTCTTACTAATGCTTTATACAGTGGCATAATTATGCTTACTTCCCTTCCATGTATTCCCCATCTAATGCAAGATAAGATCTTATTTGCCTTTACAGCTACTGCCTGACATTGGGCACTATTGCTAAGCCAGCTGTCTACAAGCACTGCTAAATCCTTATATATAATAATATAATAATATATATATATAGATGATCAGTCAGTTTTGATAGTTAGGGATATATAATAGACATATGGGGTATTTTGCAGGAACATAAGTGTATACCAGTACATGAGGGATGAGGCAGGGATGTATATTATATGTATATAGGGAAGGATGTATGGTCCCTGTTTACTGAGCATCTTCTTTTTACCTTGTTGCGGAGTTCCTCAATGACCTTGTAGTAGTGGCTGTAGTCAGCAGCCGGGGTGGGTCCATGATCCTGGTACCATTCTCGGATCTGAATCTCCAGCTGGGCATTCGACTTCTCCAGGGAGCGCACCTTGTCCAGGTATGAGGCCAGACGGTCATTCAGATTCTGCATGGTCTGCTTCTCACCTCCTCCCAGAAGACCATCCCCACCGCCAACCCCTCCTCCATAGCTACTGCTAGAACTATAACCCCCGCCATAGCTAGATCCATAGTTCTCACCTGAAGCACCACCTATCCCACAGGAAACCAGCCTACTAGTGGAGAGGGAGATACCACTACCACCATGGATGCTTGATGCCCTGTGTCCATAACCACCCATGCCCTGGCCCTTTGAGGATCCTGAAGAGGAAGTGGTCTGCCTAACGCTGTATGAGGACATGGTGTAATTACAAAGCCTGTCTATCTAAGTGCCACCAAAGAGATGTGCTTGTTTAGTGTCTTGAATCCTCTGCCTTTATACTGAGGGATGTGGGTGTGAGTTCCTCTGAAGGATTGGTACTTTAGCAAAGTCATCAGCTTTGTAATACGTGATAAGATTTATGAGATTACCTCTAGTTTTCATTACCTCATTAGTCTGGAAAAATAACCAAGAAATGTCTCTTGCCCCCCCGCCCCCCTCTCCCCCTCTGTCTTTTTCCAATCAACATGCTTACACAAAGAGCTATCTCTCATCTGGGGGGTGGTATTATCTAAATGTGCTGCATTGGTTCCTAATAAGGTTTGATTCACACCGAGTAAGGGAGGCTCCCATCCCCAGGCTATGCTTTTGACATTCCTATTTACTTATCCAGGTAAGAAGGATGCTGTCACTTACACCTCCTCCCTACTCTGAAAATGCATTGGTACTGTACGGTGAAATCTGAGCACTTGTGTTGTTCCAGAGAACAAGCCCTGTCTTAGTCTTTTATTAATGCCATTATATTAACCCTTTGGCTGAGTAGGTAAGGGAAACCTGGCACGCATATTTCAAGTTAAGCCCGCTGATTATCCCTGCCCGTCAAGATGGCTGCCTATGTTTTAGGCTCATATGACTATCTTATTGTAGCCCAAATGGCTGACAAAATGTATTCCTGTGTTTTCCCAATGTACGCAGTTTATTCCCAATGTGTATTTTACTGTTGGCTATTTATAAGACTCCATTGTGGTGCGCTGGTAATCTACTCCATCCGGTCAGCACACAATGGAGTCTGGTCCTGTAATTTAATTTGGGCTAGGTGAAGTGCTTGGTAATACTGGGGAAGTGGGGAGGGACAGGTACGCAGGTCGGGGGAACATGTACTTCCAAAGCGCAGCCTTTGTTCATCCCCAACTCTTAGACATCTATCTCTGTGGGAGAAATCAGGCTGAAAGTTGGTCAGTTTGAATTACCCATTCTCTTTAAGCCCACCTGTGGCGGCTTTCTAAAGTGCTGTCACCTCCCTTGTCCCTGATTGGCTGGTCTCTGGCGAGCCCTCAATCTCTGATTGACGACCTCAGACAATCTCTTCACAGATCGGTCGGCACCAGGTCTTCCATGGATTCAGGTGGAGGCTGGGAAAGTAGGTAAGCCAATGCCAATCAGAGCTCCACAGATATTATTTGGTTCATGGCTAGCCTTGGTTTCAGAGTCTAGTGGGAGATTTGAACCTGTAAGCGAGCGACAATCCTCCCAAGGTACTGGGATCCTCTGAGTCTGACTGGTCGTGGAAGACATCCTGGGTAAGCCAGCTACGGCTGTGCCCATCACCTAGTGAGCTAGGATCCCCTCCGTATCCCTCTCTCTGGTGAGTTTAAGCCTGTATTTGTGCATTGTGTTGCTCCTGTGGGATCGGCCGAAATAAACTCTGTTTACTTAGTTCTGCCTAGTGCTGGCGATCCCAGAGGGGGACATTGAGACAGGTGGCCATTTGTTTGCATCAGATACCTGGTGATAAAAGGGTGAGGTTTGGGTCAAACGTTTGTGAAAGGTTATGGAGGATGGTCTGTCAGTTTCTATGAAGTTTATTGTGATGGACAGGGGCCAAGAGACCAGTATAATAACGGTAAAGCTCCGGTCCCTGGCTCCTGTCCATCCTTCCCTGAGGTTCATCTGGACACCAGACTCCAGAGATTTTAATGTACCTTGTAACCCCTTCATACCCAATATTTATGACCATGTGCACAAAGCGCTGATATGCCGTACGACGCTTCTGGACTAGTCACATGAACGCTTAGAAAGTTACTTTGTACATGCGCCTCGATACAATAATATGTGGGGTCATTTCCCCCTGTTTTGCCCAATAACCGTCCGTTACTTGTTTCTGGAGTGGTTTAGAGAGAAGGAGTTACAAAGATCACATAATAGAATAAAATGTACATTATTCTGCATCTCTGCCAAGTCTGACTCGGACGTGATTAGCACATCAAGCGCATAAGCCGTGTAAAAGTGCGTAAGCCATTCGATGCCATGCAGGCAACTTTAGATGAAAGCCTATGAATGAAAAGTTGAAGAGTATATAGGAGTTATAAATACAGTACAGGGAATTCTGAGGCTGAACATACTTGTGCTGTCTCCATCTCTCCATTCCTCCCCTTATCCTTCTCCTCTGTTACTATGGGCCTCATGCAGAGAGCATAGAATTTTCAAATTGGCGAATTTCATAAAAAGTAGCTTTTTTGGAGAGTTTTATTCTCCATATGCAGAAAGTGCGAATTCTGCTATGTTTAACATGGATGCGTGTGGCGAGTTTGAATGGGAAAGATGCGCGCTTCAGAAATGTGAAAAAAAAAATCGCTGCTTTTTTTTCCCCTTTGCTATAGGCGGCGAGCGCCATTTTATTGCCAACTTTTCCTGGCGCGGCAAAAATGAGAAAATCGCGCCATTTCTCTGGCGCGAACAGCCGCTACATGCCGTTCGTACCTCTCTGCATTTGGAGAGTTTTAAAAATGGCGAGATGGAGGTTCTCGCCAGCCGCGAGGCGAGTTTTAGCAATAGAAAAAACAAAATGGCGCGTTTTTCGTAACTCGCCATTTTCTGCCGGTTTCTGCGCGAAATTGTACAAAAAATGGCGAATTTTGAAATAACGATGCTCTCTGCATGAGGCCCTATGTGTTTCTGGCCCAGAGCTCTCTCTCTCTCTCTCTCTCTCTCTCTCTCTCTCTCTCCTTCTCTCCTTCTCTCCTTCTCTCTCTCTCTCTCTCTCTCTCTTCTTTCTTTTCTTTCTCTTCTCTCTTTCTCTTCTCTCTTTCTCTTCTCTCTTTCTCTTCTCTCTTTCTCTTCTCTCTTTCTCTTCTCTTCTTTCTCTTCTCTCTTTCTCTTCTCTCTTTCTCTTCTCTCTTTCCTCTTTCTCTTCTCTCTCTCTCTCTCTCTCTCTCTCTCTCTCTCTCTCCTCTTCCCCGTCCCCTGGGCAGTGTTTCCTGTTTTTCCCTCATGGTCAGGGTTGCAAGTTAAGTACCTTCTGCTCTGTCAGCCTGTGGCCTTCTCTCATCTCCGGCTCTCCTAGGGATAGCTTTGGGTTGTTTGTTTTTTACCAATTGCCTTATGTTGTGCATATGTTTAAATTCATTTTTGTTTGTTCTTGGAAATAAAGTTAGAGACTCAAAGAAGACGCCATCTCTGTAGGAAAGAAGGGGGTGAGTGTAGCTGCGTGTCACAGCGTACTGAGCCCCAGGAAGCCCAGGGCAGAGCAGCACTGTATGCAGAGCGGAGCCTCAAGAGAAATCTTCCGATGGTGTAAAAATAATGCATCAGCCTGTGATGGGAATGTTAATATTAGGGGTCATTGCTGCGGTTTGGGGTGTATATTAGGTTCTGAAAGTGATGTTCTGGTGAGCGTGTGTCGGGGTTAGCAGAGCTGGTGCCACTGACAGGTTAAATTATCCATTTTCTATAATATATCAAAATATTAAAAGGCTTCTAGCCTTAGCAGCGCCCTTACTGTATAGCCAGGGAAATATTTCCTCATTTGATAAAACTGCACTTTTGTCTTGTTTTGGATGGGTAAAACAAATGCTACCTGGGAAACCAGAAGCCAAAGACGCTATTAAAAGAGTGCAGTATTATAAAAATAGATCCTTTTTTTCTTGAATAATGTAAACGTTAGTTAGTAAATAAGTACAGATACTGAGAGACGGGCTATGTTTGGGTTTGTAAGAACATAGAATCCATAGCACAGAATCATCACACTTGGGCCTTATTACATGAACAGCACTGAATGAAAAGTCAGACAAGTCTCAATATGCATGAATGAAGCACAGAACTTTATTAGATAGGGAAGAATATAAGGGACCTCAGCACTTAGTACAATAATTTCTACTATGAGGTTATCATCAGCATCAAAAACAGACAGACAGAGAAGTAGGAAGGGAGGACTCAATGGACTGAACCATGAACAATCTAGAGCACGTCTTTCCTTGTTCTATTATATGTTGTCTTTCTCATGTGATGAGCTCATGTTTAGCGTATGTAGACACGAGAAGAGAGTTGTGCTGGGTTTTGAGACATTTTTTAGGTTAGTAGTTGGACTGATGAACTTTCTCCCGAGAGGAGACGACCTTCCCATCTACGGTTTCCTCTATGATGGTGCGAACGTTGCGTGTGGTTTGAGGAGCTGTGAAGAGAGGAGAAGATTGCTTAGGCATTACGGCCATAATTACTACGTTGTCTTCTGCCAGACGATACCTTTTCCCTCGGAACGAGCCATTGTAAGGTGTCTTATGGCAGAAAACTGCTTGGTTAATTTGACGTTCTAGGTTCTTCTAAAGAAGAAGTAAAGATTACGGTTTAAAAGGGACTCTGTTCTATGGCATGGGCAATACATAGGAGATCTAATGTCCACTTTATTGGTGGGAGACATGACATGGGAACATAATCAACATGGACAATTTGTGACCACTTAAACTTATTACATGTCTCTGATATGTGTAACTGACTAACATCCTGGCAAATGCCTCTTGATTATTTACCAGAATGCATTGTCTGTTGTTAGAACATTGCACAACTGGAAACATAAAGGATTATGTATTAAGGTCTGATGGAAAAAGTGCCTTTATTATTTTCTTTTTACATCTGTGTTACCTGTGTGATTACATTAATTCACCCAAACATGGAAAAATCCATTGTAGAAGTTACTCTGTGTAACTGCTGTACAATATAATTATTTGAAAATCTTTTCTAAGAGTAGGCTTGTTCAACTTCAGAGAAAACTAATAAAGGAAACAAAGAGGAAGTAAGACAAATACACTTACCGTAGGACTTCCTGTGGGGGGGAAAAAAGAAAGAAATTAATATTGCCACTTTGAATAGCGGTGCTCAAATAAAGAAGTATTGGTGTTATTATATATGGAGGATTGTGAAAGAAAAGCCAGAGGGTTATCATGTAGAACAATGATATCATTCTCCAGCAAACTCAATGCAGACCTCAGAAGTGTCCGAGAAAAATAACTGATTTGTAGAGTTGTAGGAGCTATATGGGCGCTGGTCTTGAAAGTGGGAGATCCTGTCTCAAGGCTTATCTCTTTTGGCAAGTTAATTTGGCCCATATTTACTAAGTGGTGTCACCCAATGGTGCTATAAGACACACTACGGTCCAGTAAAGTAAATGGGCCATGCCATGTCTATCATTACCGGAAGGTGTCTTATGGAGTTAAGCTTTTCAGGGCAGTGGGGTATTATGCCTGCGTTAGCATTGCTTATACTGCCCCTAATGTTGTTATTCTCTAGGGAGAAACATTGGGAATTTGGAAGTGTATAGGTAAACCTAGTATCATTACACAATGCAGCATAGTTTCAAAATTGAGCTATGTTTCCTCTTGAAGAGACACCTATGACGGTGGTGAGTACTGGTCCTCCTCATCACTCCAGTTATGGTTCTACTTACAGGTCTTCACCCTCCAGCAGGCGTCTGTAGGTGGCAATTTCCTGCTCCAGACGGGTCTTCACGTCCAGAAGGATTTTGTACTCATAGCTTTGGCGTTCCATGTCTGATCGCAATTCGGCAAGCTGAGCCTCTACACAACCGATCATCTCCTGTAGCTGTGAGAGCTGGACGCAGTACCGGCCTTCTGTCTCTGCCAAGGTGCCCTCCAGTGCTGATTTCTGCAATGGAGAAGAAGACAGGTATAGGATGGTGCCAGTATCAGACACTTCTTCCGCAGTCTTATCAATAATTGGGAAGAAAGGACAGAAAGATACAACACGCACACACTTACATTCCAGTTAAATTACTGCTTCTCAAGTGAGCGTAAAGAAACACTAATGCCCCTAGCTGTTGACAATGATCCTTAATGCACTTACAATTACTCCTAGGCTCTCACCAACTGCCCCTCTTCCTATGATAATGTTCATATATGGTGCACACAATGTGTTTGTGTTTATACTGTATATTATATATGATATTGCTGAAGGGACTCACCATGCTCAGTTGAGTCTGCAGCTCAATCTCCAAGCCCTGGAGTGTACGTCTGAGGTTGGTGACCTCACTCTTGCTGGACTGGATCTGTTCACCCTGGCTTGAGACTTCCTTGTTCAGTTGTTCTGTCTGGAAGGGGAGATGAAGATTGAGTTGGCTCTTCTAAGGCACATACATCTTAACAACACAAGGCCAAATAGCCAAGGAGAAAGCACCATGATGTCCCACCTTTGTAAGGTACCAGGCTTCAACTTCCTTGCGATTCTTATCAGCCAGGACTTCGTATTGGTCTCTCATGTCAGCCAGAATCTTGCTTAGGTCCACATTGGGAGCAGCGTTCATCTCCACGTTCACCTGGCCACCAACTTGTCCACGCAGAGCATTCATTTCCTGCAGAGCAAACAGAGCCCCGTGGCTTGGTTACCTAATATACATTTGAAGGATGCTACAATCTTCTCTCTATTCATAATCACACATGACCTGAATTATATGAGTCCTGGCCTATTCTAGGTATCATTGGATTTAGCCGTTACAATTTGGTCTCCAATACTATTTCCTATTCTTTAAAACTCTACATGATGGTTAAACGTCAAATTATGGGTCTTTGATTGTTATCTAAGTAGGAAAGAGAAGTAACACTAAGTGTAATACGCTGTAATTAGATGATTACTTTGAGATTTAAGATCTGAGCTACACAGAGTAGACATATTAATTATTTTAAGATGTATTGTGCTTGCATTGTTCTGCAGTATATATCTGGTTAACATCAGATGTTTGAATCTTTAAGTGACCCCAAATATGTGACTTGTGGCTGTCCAATAGCTTGCCATTAATTGTAGCACCTATAAAAACTCTTGCCAATAAGTCCTCACATTGGATTATTTATCTCTATATTGCAGAACTGTCACATTCCTAGGGGCGTAATGTTTTCTCAACATACTTTGCTTTACCTCCAGAACATATTGTGCTGATGTACTTTGCCAAGCTCCGTATCCTCACATCTCTTAAGACTCAACCTGATACCATCTCTGTATTGCATGCTACCCTATGCAAAGCACAATTTGACCAACCTCTATGTGGTTCTTCTTCAGATAAGTCAGCTCCTCCGTCAGACTTTCAATCTGGACCTCCAGGTCAGACCTGGTTAGGGTCAGCTCATCCAGGACTCTGCGCAGGCCATTGATGTCACCCTCTACGTTCATACGGAGGGACAGCTCAGTCTCATACCTTGATAGAGAAAGGTGGAAAAAGGCCTTGTTATTATTGACCCACTTTGTATACATACGAAGATCTGCTCATCCATGTCCCCAATAAACTATTTGAACTGCATGCCAAGTAGATCTCCCATGCACATACACATGTATGTAAACACCTGTTCACACCCAAAGGCCTCAATTCAACATGTCAGAGAAGACCATTAATGCTGGTGGTGCGTTCCATGCCTTCTAATGCATAATAGGCAGCCTTTCTGTGGGGAGACGGTTCTGCTTGGGGTGAGGATGACTTTTTTTATAAATCTAAATCAGGTCTGAGTTCTTACTTGGCTCTGAAGTCATCTGCTGCCAGCTTGGCGTTTTCAATCTGCAGAACGATGCTTGCATTGCCCATGGTAGAATGGAGGATCTAGGAATTGGAGAAACCCACACACATTACCCGGGGCTTTACAGGAAGGGGGTTACTGGTTTACATGGTCAAATAAACATCTCCCCCTCCTCACAGACTGACTCCCATTAATCCTGATGGGAGCTGAAAGAGTAAGTAAGCATTGCATGTTCATCCATCGCCAAAGCGCAGGAAGGAGATTAACTAGAACATAACTGAAAACCAAGATTTCACTGCATGTGAGGTCAACGGCTCTGTATATAAGGTCAGCGGCTCTGTATATAACAGAACAGCATTGATAGCATTTAAACTTACTGTTATTAGTTACTAGGCTCCCAATGGGTGATAGGAATATAACAAGACATTGGAGAAGCGATTGAAGTATAATGACGATGATACGTCTGTAATATTCTGTAGCTGAGAGGTTGCATTTAATACCTTTACTCCTCACACAGAATGGGAATTGTGTGTCTAGTAGAATAGAGTTACCTTGTACATCCTTTAATATACAGACTGTAAGAGGAGACCCTTATTCTATTGGTGATGTTACCTAATCTCAGCCTTATACTTTGTTGATACCATCACGCACGTCGTTTTTTGCTTCTCGGTTGGTCATATGATTATGAGCCAATTACATGATGATATTACAGGCCTGACTTTATTCATAAAGGCATTAAGGGGATAAACAGACATATAGATAGATGAGCAGATGAGTGGTATGTGTATATGCATGTGTGTATATATAAAGTTCCATACTAGATGAGGTTTAAAAAATACATGTCATTAAAACTCAACCTATGCTAATTTTGGGCGTCAGATTCTTATCCTTTATTTTTATTTATGGTATATTGATCCAGAGGAAGGCAAACAGAGAAACCGGGAAACATTATCTAATGATATCTCATAAGAGGGAAATTAAATTCCTTCCTAACTCCAATAATGGCACTCACATTTCTCCCTGGATCAACATCCTACCCATATCTACTTATTTAGTATATCCCTGTATACCTTCTCTTTCTAAAAAGATGTCCAACCTTTATTTGAAGATATCTATTGTATTTGCCATCACAGTCTCCATGGGTAATGAACCTCACACTGTAACTGCCCTTACTGAAAAGAACCCTTTCCTTTGTTGCTGGTGCAATCTCCTTTCCTCCAACCTTAAGGGATGGCCCCTGAGTCCTTTGTACTGCCCGTGGGATGAGTAGTTCTTTTTAAAGTTCTTTGTTCCCGAATATACTTGTGAATAGTTATCATATCGCCTCTAAGATGCCTTTTTTATAATGTAAAGAACAAACAAATTTAGCCTCTCCTCATATGTCAGATTTTCCATCCCCTTTATAAATTTGGTGGCTCTTCTCTTCACTTTTTCTAGTTCCATAATGTCTTTTTTTTAACTGAGTTTTGCCCCAAACTGTACTCCATACTCAAAGTGTGGTCTTACTAATGCTTTATACAGTGGCATAATTATGCTTACTTCCCTTCCATGCATTCCCCATCTAATGCAAGATAAGATCTTATTTGCTTTTGCAGCTACTGCCTGACATTGGGCACAATTGCTAAGCCAGCTGTCTACAAGCACTCCTAAATCCTTCTCCATCAAGGATAGACATAATGTGCCCAATTTAAGACGGCAGTTTATGCTTGTTTCTCAATTTCATAACCTTGTATGTATCTGTATTAAACCTCATCTTCCATTTGCATATATATATATAGGTGTGTAACAGTATATAGATGATTCGTCTGTTAGGTATATATAATAGACATATGGGAGATTTGGCAGGAACATAAGTGTATACCAGTACATGAGGGACCAGGCAGGGATGTATATTATATGTATATAGGGGAGGATGTACGTTCCCCGTTTACTGAGCATCTTCTTACCTTGTTGCGAAGTTCCTCAATCACCTTGTAGTAGTGGCTGTAGTCAGCGGCCGGGGCGGGTCCATGCTTCTGGTACCATTCTCGGATCTGAATCTCCAACTGGGCATTCGACTGCTCCAGGGAGCGCACCTTGTCCAGGTATGAGGCCAGACGGTCATTCAGATTCTGCATGGTCTGCTTCTCACCTCCTCCCAGAAGACCATCCCCACCGCCAACGCCTCCTCCATAGCTACAGCTAGAACTATAACCCCCGCCATAGCTAGATCCGTAGTTGCCACCTGAAGCCCCACCTATCCCACTGGAAACCAGCCTACTGGTGGAGAGGGAGATACCACTACCACCATGGATGCTTGATGCCCTGTGTCCATAACCACCCAAGCCCTGGCCCTTTGAGGATCCTGAAGACGAAGTGGTCTTCCTGACACTGTATGAGGACATGGTGTGATCAGAAAGCCTGTCTATCTAAGTACCACCAAGAGGATGTGATAGTTGAGTGTATGTAATCCTCTGCTTTTATACTGAGGGATTTGGGTGTGAGTTCCTCTGAAGGATTGGCACTTTAGCAATGTCATCAGCTTTACGATACGTGTCAAGATTTATGAGATTACCTCTAGTTTTGATTTCGGAGTTATTCTCCCAGACTAATGAGGTAATGTCTCACTGCCCCCCCCCCCCCTCCCTCCTTCTCTTTTTCCAATCAACATTCTTACACAAAGAGCTTTCACTTATCTGGGTGTTTTTTTTATTGTGTGCATGTGCTGCATTGGTTCCTAAAACAAAAGGTGTGATTCACACGGAGTCAGGGAGGCTCACGACCCCAGGCAATGCTTCTGAGATTCCTATTCACTTATCCAGGTAAGAAGGATGCTTTCTCATACACCTCCTCCCTACTCTGAAAATTCATTGGTACTGTACGGTGAAATCTGCGCACTTGTGTTGTTCCAGAGAACAAGCCCTGTCTCAGTCTTTTTATTAATGCTATTATATTAACCCTTTGGCTGAGTAGGACCAGGGTTGGTAAGGGCAGCCTGGCACGCATATTGCAGGTTAAGCCCACTGGTTACCCCTACCTGTCAAGATATCTGCCTATGTTTTAGGCTCATATGACTATCTTACTTTGGCCAAAATAGCTGACAAAATGTATTCCTGTGTTTTCCCAATGTAGGCAGTTTATTCCCCGTGTGTATTTTACTGTTGGCTATTTATAAGACTCCATTGTGTGGTGGGCTGGTAATCTTGGCAGTCTATCAAGCACACAATGCAGCTTGGTCCTGTAATCTAATTTGGGCTAGGTGAATACTGGGGAAGTGTGGGAGGGCGGGTACTCAGGTCGCGGGAACATGTGCTTAAAAAGCGGAGCCGTTGTTCATCCCCGACTCTTAGGCATCTATCTCTGCGGGAGATATCAGGCTGAAACTGGGAACCGAGGCCTAGCCCCGCCGGCTCAAGTCCCATTAGTCAGTTTGAATTTCCCACTCTCCTTAAGCCCGCCGGTGGGGGCTTCCTAAAGCACTGTCATCTCCCTTAGCTCTTATTGGCCAGTCTCAGGCCAGCCCTCACTCTCTCGTTTGCGAGTAAAGAGAATCTCTTCGCTGATTTGTCGGCATTCAGTCTTCCGTGGTTTCAGATGGAGGCTGGGAAAGTGTGAGGATCGGGAGCAGGCTCCGCCCCCGTGGCTTTTCCTGTGATGTCAGAATTGAGCACAGGCTCCGCCCTGTGATGTCATGATTGAGTGCAGGCTTCACCCCCCCCGGTGATGTCTACCGTGATGTCAGGATTGAGCGCAGGCTCAGCCCCATAGATATCAAGGTCTGGTGCAGACTCCGCCCCCCGATGTCGGTTACAGCTGGTGCCGCATCAGTGCCTGCTGTGCAGACCCAGCCCAACAACGAAGCAGTGGCCTGATTCATTATCATCTTCTGCTCTGCAGCCGTTCATCTGATTGGCTATTCCAACCTTTGTAGGCTCAGCGATTCCTTCTACAAATCGAGCTAAGCCTCGCAGCCTCAAGGAACGTTCAAGTGGGCACCCACCACACAGGGCAGATAAGCAAGAAGGCTACTAGTCAAAGTGACCACTGTCCCACTGGAAGCCTGGGGAAGTGGTCAGTGGATTGCTTATTATTCTTTGGAGCCATTCTACATGGACTATGATGCACAGGATGACCAAGCATCGGCGACCTCCGGGGGGAAAGTGACCAGCTCTTTTTGGGAGTATTTGCCTGTTCATATTTTAACTGTACTGAGATGTTCGATTACCCTGCCAAAAATAAACTCAAAGTGTATTAGGTCCTTGTGTCTGGCTTGTTGTAACCTATGTCCCGGAAAAGCCCATAGGGGATATGGAGGGGTTAAGCCTACCCTACAGGCTCTCGTGTCAGCAGATATTAGCGTTCCTGGGCACAGATTGGGGGTCTCTTGCAGTAAGGTACCCCGTGACATGACAGACCTTTAACACTGATGTCAAGCTGTGGGATGATTAGTACCTGGACTACCTGTGGGTCTTTTGGTACTGATTAGGTCCGAGCCAAATTGACCTCCGGACACTGGAGCACAGCAAGACCCAACACGCTGCTTGACAGCTTTTTGCTGAACGTGAGCCAGCAATGTGTTCTGGAACTCCTTGTGAAATATCTACTTAGTACTCTCTTGCTGCACCGTCATTAAATGAGTGACTGGTAATTACCGCACACTAACTCAGTTTAGGACTTAATGCCGCCTCCCAAACAGAACGTCCTGCCCCCACCGCATTGCGTCTTGGAAACCTTAAACATCAGAGGCATGAAAAGAATAATCCACCTGCCTCTTTGCATTCAGCATGCCCGGATGTCGAAGTGTCCAGGTTTACTGTTTCCAAACCGTAGTAATGTGACGTAAAATGAAAAATATGAAACTTTGCAACAGAGACGCAAAAGGTGGAGACCTGTGAAGTAGGGTTACCGTCTCGGCACTTCGTGAGTAGGGTTACTGTCTCTGCACTTCTCTAACCCAGGCTGTGCTGAGAGGCTGTGTAAGGCTGTGATTATACCAAAAAAACAATAGTATGCATCCCCGCAATGCGCTTATACCTACCGCGACTGTCGCGCCGCTTGCTACCGCAATGCGGGAGACAGTGGAAGCGTTTTTCCAAATGTGTTTTCTCGTTGCGACTGACGCGTGACACGACGCAGCCCTCCAGTCAAAGAACAGATGTCCACCTTGTCGCCACTGCAGTCGCGCGCGCAGAAGAATGTGCTTGTGCACACGTCGCTCTTCGACATCGCAAATGTGACGTCGCAGGTGTGCGCGCATCTGTATAATCGCAGCCTAATGCGGCAGGCGGAAGCTTATAGGGGGGGGTCCATGCCAAAATGGAGAAGAAGCAAAGGGTGACTCACTGTGAGGGCTCATTTGTGTGTCATTACCCAGAATCCCTGGCTGCAGGGGAAGCACTGCGGGCTAAGAGATAATGGGGAAGAGCAGGGTGGCGGCCCTGTCTGAGACGTGTGAATGTGCTCACAGTGCGGGGGGTTTTATTTGCCCTACACCTAAAATATAAAAGGTTCAGAGCAATTCACGCTGCTTGTTCGTTTGTTGTGTGATGTATATTACATGAACCAATGCGTCTCCTGCAATATCATATATATATATATATATATATATATATATATATACACAGGTAGTCCTCGTTTTCCGACGTTTCGCTTTCCGTCGGATGCGTTTTCCGACGGCGCAAAATGCAGTGCAAAAACTCGTCCGATACGGTTTTCGCGTATCCGACGGAAACCGCCGCCGATTAGCATGGGTCCCGCTATCCAACTGTCCCGCATCCGACGCGGGGTTGCGGCACGCATTGTGTCGGAAAAGAGAGGACTCACTGTGTATATATATATATATAAATCTCTATAGGAAAAACAAACAGAAAACAGGCGCACTCATAGTGTAGTAGGTTAACACATTTATATGGGACTGGAATTAAAATTTAAAGGGGAGGGCCTGGTCGTGGGCCCTGGGAAATCTGTCTGCGGCCCTGATGTCAACAGTTATTCCCTTGCCCATACTCTCAACTTTATTAACGTGAGTCAACACCAGATCATCATCACGGCAAAGTGACCCTCCAGGTGATGCAATCCAAGGTCTCCATGTCATCTGGTGTACTCATAATTCTTTCCACACCCCGTAAATGAACTCCAAGGGAAAATTGTTAATTAAGTGCGGTGAATGAAAAACTTTCAGCATACCGTAAATTATCACAATCTGTGAGTTTCGAAGAAGAAAAAAAAAACCCCATTCGTGACATATGATGCTCCTTAATAACTTTACCATCCGAAAAAATGAGTTGTGGCAGAATCAACTGCCAAAGAAAACGTCATCGTTCTGTCCCCTGTATGTGTTTTTCTTTGTCCTATGGCTGCAGTGACCTTTGCCCTTGTTGTGTCACTGTGCAAAGTACCTGGCTGTCATCTCAGCATGTTGCCTTAGCAACCCCTTCCTCTGGCCCCTGACATAATGGTACAATCCTGGAACCCCAGCACTTGGTATGTCCCTGCCCCATTTCCTGCTTGTCAGGCTGTAGCCTCCTTCCTTTTCAAGCATGCAGCCATTGCTAGTGGTCTCTCCCTCACTGCTCTCCCTGTGATCGCTTTGTTTTTTTCACCTTCCCCTCATTTTTACATTCCCCAAGTTCCTTTTTATTTCTCTTTCCTCTCATTAATAAAGCTGATCAGAAATCCAGAAGGACTCCATTTGAATGGAGAAGGAGATGAGTTTAACTGTCTGTTTCTACTCCCTAAGCCACAGTGAGCCTGGAACAGAACACGTTGGTTGTTTTGCGTTAAGGCCATTAAGAAAATTGACCAATCTTTCAATGTCCCAGATGGAAGATATCATCTATATACCGTTTCCATAGGCAGCAATGTCGCAGAAAGCCAACATCCATATGGACAAACCGCAGTATATCCACTCTTTTCAAACATTTAGACCCATGTTTGCTAAGCGATGTTATGCCGTAAAACACGTTATGGACCGGTCCCATCATGAATGCTTAGAGAGGTACTTTGTACATGCACCTCTAAACAAGAATGTGTGGGGTCATTATCACATGTTTTGCCCGATAATGGCCCGTTACTGATTACGAGAGAGAGAGTTACCGGGAACAGATAATAGAATAACATTTACATTATTCTGCATCTGGATGCATTATTTATTTTTTTTTCGATTTTACCACGTCAAAAATCTCTGCCGAGTCTGACTTGGACGTGATGAGCACAGTTTTTATCATCTAGTGCATAAGCCGTTTTGAAGCGCTTTAACCCATTCGCTGCCGCGCAGGCAAGTGATGAAAGCCTGTCACTGACAAGTAGAAGATTTTATAAGGGTATGAAATATCGGGAATTCATGGGCTGCCACGTACTGAACATACTTGTGCTGTCTCCATCTCTGTGTTTTTTTTCTTATGTATCTCTGGCCCAGAGCGCGCTCTCTCGCGCTCTCTCTCGCGCTCTCTCTCTCTCTCTCTCTCTCTCTCTCTCTCTCTCTCTCTCTCTCTCTCTCTCTCCTCAAAGAAGACGCCATCTCTGTAGGACAGAAGGGGGTGAGTGTAGCTGCGTGTCGCAGCGTACTGAGCCCCAGGAAGCCCAGGGCAGAGCTGCACTGTATGCAGAGCGGAGCCTCAAGAGAAATCCGTGTGTCGGGGTTAGCAGAGCTGGTGCCACTGACAGGTTAAATTATCTATTTTTTGTGGTATATTAAAATATTAAATGGCTTCTATTGTACTTTTGTACTTCTGTGCACTTTTTGTCTTGTTTTGGATGGGTAAAACAAATGCTACCTGGGAAACCAGAAGCCAAAGTGGTTATTAAAAGAGTGCTATGTTCTTTAACCCTGAGGACTGGGAGGATATTTTCGAGGTCGGCTCCAAAACAACCATTGTACAACCACTAAGGAAAATTCATATATGCTGCTGCTGTACAGATGGTTCTTAAACCAGGTGCGACTCTCGAGAATGTACCCAAGGTCTTCTCCCATGTACCATCCACATTGCATCTTCTCCCATGTGCCTGAAGACCTGTGGACAGAGGGCAGAGTTCCTCCACATGTGGTAGACCTGCCCAAGGGTATCGGTGCTATGGGCCAAAGTACACAGGCTGGCCCAGGGTGCCATGGGATTCTCTTGGCAGATGCAACCTTGGTTCTGTCTATTAAACAAACCCTTCCGTGACCTAGATAAACATTCTAACAAACGAATCCAGAAAGTAATGACGGCAAACTGGTGTGCCATAGCCACGCACTGGCTGAAACCCGAACTCCCGGCACAGGAATTACAAACAAGATCTGGTCTAACCTACAAATGGAAAGGCTAACGAGTATCCTTAGAGACTCTTGCTCCAAATTCCAAAGAGGTAACCCTGCTCCGTCCTCCTCCATTACTCCCATACTGATCTAATGGGTTTGGTTCACACAGATAAGATCCCTCAAGTGGAGTATGCCATTGCATTGGTTGATGATCTGTAACCACTGTACTATCTTGCTACACTGCTGTACTGCTGTCACAGTCCTCTACTTTGTATTCCACATTCATAACAGGTTTATGTTATATTATAAAAAATAGATCCTTTTTTTCTTGAATAATGTAAAAGTTGGTTAGTAAATTAGCACAGATACCGAGAGATGGTTCATGTTTGGGTTGGTAAAAAATTCATACAATCAGTACCACTGAGAATCATCACACTTGGACCTTATTACATGAACAGCACTGAATGAAAAGTCAGACAAGTCTCAATATGCATGAATGAAGCACAGAACTTTATTAGATAGGGAAGAATATAGGGAACCTCAGCATTTAGTACACAAATTTCTACTATGAGGTTATCATCAGATCAAAAACAGACAGACAGAGAAGTAGGAAGGGAGGACTCAATGGAATGAACCATGAATCATCTACACAACGTGTCTTTCCTTGTTCTATTATATGTTGTCTTTCTCTGGTGACCAGCTCATGTTTAGCGTACGTAGTCATGAGAAGAGAGTTGCGCTGGGATTTGAGTCATCTTTTAGGTTAGTAGCTGGACTGATGAACTTTCTCCCGAGAGGAGACGACCTTCCCATCTACGGATTCCTCGATGATGGTGCGAACGTTGCGTGAGGTTTGAGGAGCTGCGAAGAGAGAACACTAGTTAGACATTCCGGCACATCTTCTGCCAGAAGATACCTTTTCCCTCAGAAAAGAGGCATTGAACGGTGTCTTATGCAGAAAACTGCTAGGTTAACATGGCATTCTGGGTTCTGGAGAAGTGAAGTTTAAGATGTACAATGGTCTCTGTTCTTTGGCATGGGCAATTTGGCTATTGTTAGAACATTACAGAACTGGAAACATAAAGGATTATGTATTAAGGTCTGATGGAAAAAGGGCCTTTATTTTTTTCCTTTTACATCTGTGTTACCTGTTTGATCACATCCATTTTCCCAAGCATGGAACAATGAATTGTAGAAGTTAATCTGTGTAACTGCTATAAAAGTGTAATTGTTTGAAAATCTTTTCTAGGAGTAGGCTTCAACTTCAGAGAAAATGAATAATGAAACATAATAGAGGACGGAAGAAAAATACACTTACTGTCTTTGTAAGAGCTGTGGGGGGAAAAAAGAAAGAAATTAATATTGTCACTTTCAATAGTTGTATTCAAATAAAGAAGTATTGTCATTTCTATATATGGAGGATTGTGAATGAAAAGCCAGAGGGGTTATCATGCAGAACAATGGTATCATTCTCCAGCAAACACAATGCAGACCTCAGAAATGTCTGAGGAGAAGAAGTGATTTGTAGAGTTGTAGGAGCTATATGGGCAATGGTCTTGAAAGTGGGAGATTCTGTCTCTAGGCTTATCACTTTTGCCACGTCACTTTGGCCCGTACTTACTAAGTGTTGTCACCCAATAAGGTCCCCTCCGGTGCTATGAGACACACCACGGTCCAGTAAAGTAAATGGGCCATGCCATGTCTATCATTACCGGAAGGTGTCTTATGGAGTTAAGCTTTTCAGGGCAGTGGGGTATTATGCCTGTGTTAGCATTTCTTATACTGCCCCTAATGTTGTTATTCTCTAGGGAGAAACATTGGGAATTTGAAGGTATATAGGTAAACCTAGTATCATTACACAATGCAGCATAGTTTCAAAATGGAGCTAGGTTTCCTCTTGAAGAGACACCTATGACGGTGGTGAGTACTGGTCCTCCTCATCACTCCAGTTATGGTTCTACTTACTGGTCTTCACCCTCCAGCAGGCGTCTGTAGGTGGCAATTTCCTGCTCCAGGCGGGTCTTCACGTCCAGAAGGATCTTATACTCATAGCTTTGGCGTTCCATGTCTGATCGCATATCGGCAAGCTGAGCCTCTACACCGCCTATCATCTCCTGTATCTGCGAGAGCTGGACGCAGTACCGGCCTTCTGTCTCTGCCAAGGTGCCCTCCAGTGCTGATTTCTGCAATGGAGAAGAAGACAGGTATAGGATGGTGCCAGTATCAGCCACTTCTTCTGCAGTCTTATCAATAATTGGGAAGATAGGACACAAAGAGTCATACATTCCAACTTAATTGCTGCTTCTCAAGTGAGCATAAAGAAACACTAAGCATTACACCAGCCCCTAGCTGTTGACAATGATCCTTAATGCACTTACAAGTACTCATAGGCTCTCACCAACTGAGAGATCTTCAGGGCAGGAATGTCACTCGTCCTATGATAACATTCATATACGGTGCACACAATGTGTCTGTGTTTATACTGTCTATTATATATAACACTAGCTGAGATTATATATAACATTGCTGAAGGATCTCACCATGCTCAGTTGAGTCTGCAGTTCAATCTCCAAGCTCTGGAACGTGCGTCTGAGGTTGGTGATCTCACTCTTGCTGGACTGGATCTGTTCACCCTGGCTTGAGACTTCCATGTTCAGTTGCTCTGTCTGGAAGGGGAGATGAAGATTGAGTTGGCTCTTCTAAGGCACATACATCTTTACAACACAATGCCAAATAGCCAAGGAGAAAGCACCATGATGTCCCACCTTTGTAAGGTACCAGGCTTCAACTTCCTTGCGATTCTTATCAGCCAGGACTTCGTATTGGTCTCTCATGTCAGACAGAATCTTGCTTAGGTCCACATTGGGAGCAGCGTTCATCTCCACGTTCACCTGGCCACCAACTTGTCCACGTAGAGCATTCATTTCCTGCAAAGCAAACAGAGCCCCGTGGCTTGGTTACCTAATATACATTTGAATGATGCTACAATCTTCTCTCTATTCATAATCAGACATGACCTGAATTGTATGAGTCCTGGCCTATTCTAGATATCATTGGGTTTAGCAGTTACAATTTGGTCTCCAATACTATTTCCTATTCTTTCAAGCTCTACATGATGGTTAAACGTCTAATTATGGGTCTTTGATTATGTTATCTAAGTAGGAAAGACAAATAACACTAAGGGTAATACGTTGTAATTAGATGATTACTTTGAGATTTAAGCTCTGAGCTACCCAGAGTAAGTCATATGATTTTTTTAAATATATATTGTGCTTGCATTGTTGTACTATATATATTCAGATGTTTAAATATTTAAGTGACCCCCAAATATGTGACTTGTGGGTGTCCAATAGCTTGCCATTAATTGTTGCACCTATAATTACTCTTGTCAAACGTCCTCACATTGGATTATCTATCTCTATATTGCAGAACTGTCCAATTCCTAGGGGCTTAATGTTTTCTTGTCAAACGTTGTTTTACCTTCTGAACATATTGTTCTGATGTACTTTGCCAAGCTCTGTATCCTCACATCTCTTAAGACTCAACCCGATACCATCTCTTGATTGTATGCTGCCCGCCCTATGCTAAGCAGAATTTGACCTACCTCTTCATGGTTCTTCTTCAGATAAGTCAGCTCCTCCTTTAGGCTTTCAATCTGGATCTCCAGGTCAGACCTGGTTAGAGTCAGCTCATCCAGGACTCTGCGCAGGCCATTGATGTCACCCTCCACATTCATACGGAGGGACAGCTCTGTCTCATACCTTGATGGAGAAAGGTGAATAAAGGCCTGGTTATTATTGACCCACTTTGTATTCATATGAAGATCTGCTCATCAATGTCCCCAATAAACCACTTTAACTGCATGCCAAGTAGAGATTGTAGAGAAGACCATTAATACTGGGACTGACTTCCAGCGCATAGCACTACATAGCATTATTTCTATTTTTATAAATCTAACTAAGGTCTGAGTTCTTACTTGGCTCTGAAGTCATCTGCTGCCAGCTTGGCGTTATCAATCTGCAGAAGGGTGCTTGCATTGTCCATGGTAGAATGGAGGATCTAGGAATTGGAGAAACCCACACACATTACCCGGTGCTTTACAGGAAGGGGGTTACTGGTTTACATGATCAAATAAATATCTCCCCCTCCTCACAGACTGACTCCCATTGACCCTGATAGGAGCTGAAAGAGTAAGTAACCATCGCATGTTCATCCATCGCCAAAGCGCAGGAAGGAGATTAACTAGAACATAACTGAAAACCAAGATGTCACTGCATGTGAGGTCAGCGGCTCTGTATATAAGGTCAGCGGCTCTGTATATAACAGAACATAAACTTACTGTTATTAGTTACAATGCTCCCAATGGGAGATAGGAATGTAACACGACATTGGAGAAGCTATTGAAGTATAATGGCGATGATTCATCTGTAATATTCTGTAGCTGAGATGTTGCATTGAATACCTTTACTCCTCACACAGAATGGGAATTGTGTGTCTAGTAGAATAGAGTTACCTTGTACATCCTTTAATATACAGACTGTAAGAGGAGACCCTTATTCTATTGGTGATGTTACCTAATCTCAGCCTTATACTTTCTTGATACCATCACGCACGTCGTCTTTAGCTTATTGATCGATTATGTGATTATCAGCAAATTACAGGATGATGTCACAGGTATGCGTTTATAAAATGAGCACTAGTTATACATGGCCTGAAACCAATGGGCGGGATGCGTGGATAATGTACACTTTATTGGGAGGTGTTAGCAGAGACTTGGGTTCAACACCCGATATATGTAACCGAGACCGGAATCAGCAATCTGATTTCTATGAAGGGATTTGTTTTGTATGGTTCTCCCTTGTACAACACCATGTTATCCACAAGAAAATGGGATCTTATGGAGACGTAAGTGTATATCTGCATTTAAGGAAACAGATAGGGAGTGGGGATGTGTATGTATGTAGGTATATACTATATCAGATATATATGGACATGCAGTATCTGGTAGGCTATATATATATATATATATAAAGACATTTAGAGACTAAGCAGATATGTCGGTGATTAGTTAATTTGTGTGTGTGTGTGTGTGTGTGTGTGTGTAACAGTATATAGAGGATCAGTCAGTTAGGTATATATAATAGACTTATGGGGGATTAGGCAGGAAGGTAAGTGTATGACAGTACATAAGGGAAATAGGCAGGGATGTATACTGTATGTAAATATTGAAGGATGTATGGTCCCCGTTTACTGAGCATCTTCTTACCTTGTTGCGGAGTTCCTCAATCAGCTTGTAGTAGTGGCTGTAGTCAGCAGCCGGGCCGGGTCCCTGCTTCTGGTACCATTCTCGGATCTGAATCTCCAGCTGGGCATTCGCCTTCTCCAGGGAGCGCACCTTGTCCAGGTATGAGGCCAGGCGGTCATTCAGATTCTGCATGGTCTCCTTCTCACCTCCTCCCAGAAGGCCATCCCCTCCACCGTGCCCTCCACTATGCCCTCCTCCAAAGCCATAGCCAGAGCCGTAACCCCCACCATAGCTAGATCCGTAACTCCCACCTAGACCACCACCAACCCCACAGGAAACCATCCTACTGGAGGAGAGGGAGATATTTTTACCACCACTACCCCCATGGATGCTTGGTGCCCTGTGTCCAGACACAGAGAGCCTACCAGAGTCACGTCCATAGCCACCAAAGCTCTGGCCCAATGAGGATCCTGAAGAGGAAGTGGTCTGCCTGACGCTGTATGAGGACATCGTGTAAAGCCTGTCTATCTAAGTGCCACCAACGGGATGTGATAGTTGGGTGTATGGAAACAAGATGTATTTCCTCTGCCTTTATACCGAAGGATGTGGGTGTGAGTTCCTCTGCATGATTGGTCCCTTGGCAGAGTCATCGGCTTTGAAATTCGTGCCAAGATTTATGAGAGCACCTCTAGTTTTGATTACCTCATTGGCCGGGGAGAATAACCCAGAAATGTCTCACTGCCCCCCCCCCCCCCCCCCTTTTCTCTTTTTCCAATAAACTTCCTTACACAAAGAGCTTTCACCCATCAGGGTGGTGGTATTGTGTGCATGTGCTGCATTGGTTCCTAAAACAAAAGGTCTGATTCACACTGAGTCAGGGAGGCTCCCATCCCCAGGCTATGCTTTTGACATTCCTATACACTTATCCAGGTAAGAAGGATGCGTTCACATACACCTCCCTATTCATCGGAACTGTACGGTGAAATCTGAGCACTTGTGTTGTTCCGGAGAACAAGCCCCGTCTTATTCTGTATTATTAACCCTTTGCTGGTTGAGTCGGGCCTACCATGCACTGCTAATGGATCTAAAGTGGTTATCCTTTCTCGTCTCCTTACTGTGGGCAAATAATGTGGCACAAGCAGTAATGTACAGGAGAGGAGGAAGCGGGGCAGTGGGTGACATGGATATAGATGGCCTCTTGTTTGCATCAAATACCTGGGCGAGAGAAGGGTGAGGTTTAGGTAAAACCTTGGTGAAAGGATGCGGAGGGGTGCTCTCTCCGTTCCTACGACAGGTATCATTAAAATACGTACAGGAAAAATTCTGTGTGGTGAAAGAAATTTCGAGAACAAGAGGTCGTGTGATTCTGAGGAGGAGCGGGGGTTGAATTCCGGGAATAATTGTGAGAAAGCCCTTCTTTCCTGAATGGTAATAGATATACGTGACAGACTCCGAGCAGAGGTAACTCAGCCAAGGAACTGAATAAATAGGCATATTTGGAGCGGAAATAAGTGAAGTGTAAATGGAAGTATGGAAACGGTGCCAAATGGGTTTTAACAGCCACCAATTCCTGTGCTTTGATCCTATTAGGTACCAGGGGAGAAACAAAACACAATGGGGTCTAATTCTCATCAGTCTTGCTGTGGGCACACGTGGGTTAAGATGGGGCACACGGGTGATGCCTGTACAATGTATACATGGGACGTGTAGCTCTGTTGGCGAGGTTGTTATATGCTGTAACTGCTGGGGAATGTATTCCAGGAAACCCTCTGCCTATACCTGTACATTCCACGTTCTCTACTTCCGCCTAAGGTCCTGCAGGCTGGGTATCAGATACCGGGCGAAGTTGACTAAAGAGTTGCCCGTGTACAGCGTTTTGTAAAACTTGGAACAGGACACATTCAATAAGTGCTGCCTTACATTTTGATGTCATCGGGGCAACGTTAGATGGTCCTAACCGCTCAGGGGTTAATCTGGAACTACGCTTGCAAAAGGAGCTGTAAACACCGGTTAATGACATCAGAGTTTGGAATTGTATGCCAAGGAAGGGAAACCCATTGTGTGGGAATGCCATTGTGCACTAGTTCTATTGTACGGGCCAGTTATCTGTGTGTTTGTGCAGGCACTTTGTTGGGGAACTGAGGTGGCGTCGACCACCTGCTGATGGGACTCGCATTTCAAAGCTATAGCATTGTTCAACACCAGCAGAGCAGCTCAAGGCCAAAGTCTGGACTCCGCCCTTGTCCAGGATTTGCCCGCCTCTGATTGTGCTACACCTGGTGTTCCCATTTTGAGAATGGGATCTCCAGCTCATAAAATCCGACCCGACCTACTGGAGTAGAGAGCTGGTTGGGGTCTCTTTGAAAGCCCCTGGGTGGAGACTCGATAGAGGTTCAGGGAGAATCTTTGGTGTGCATCTCGGTGGAGAGAGACCCCTGTTGGAGTATCGTGATCAGTAGGAGATTCTGGGAGAATCTCTCAGAATGTTAAGGGCGAGTCTAATTGGAGAGAGACCCCCATGGACTATACCAGGATGTCTTGAGGACACCATCAGACTCTCTCATGAGCGGGGTTTCCTGGAGCGCTAAGCCTCGCGGCCTCAAGGAAGATTCAAATGCCTTGGTGGGAGGCGGTCCCCACAGGGCACAGTAGCCAGGAGGCTACAAGTCACAGTGACCACAGTCTCCCTGGAAGTCTGGGGAAGTGGTCAGCGGATTGCTTGATATTCTGGACTGTACTGTGGGTTTACTGGAGCCATCCTATACGGACTCTTGTGCCCAGGATTGCCAAGCTTCGGCTGCATCCTGGAGGAAAGTGACCAGCTCTTAAAGTGTTTGCCCATTCATGTTTGTTCTTGGTGCTGTATATAATAATATATTATTGAATAATAAATCCAACGTTTATTAGCTCCCCGTGTCTGGGTGGTTGTAACCTATGTCCCAGAGAAGCCCATATGGGATATAGAGGGGTTGCGCCCAACCCTACAGGCTCTGGTGTCAGCGGACATTAACGCGCCTGGGCACAGATTGGGGATCTCTGGCAGTAAGGTACCCCGTGACATGACAGACCTTTAAAACTGGTGGCAAGCGGTGGGATGACTAGCCTCAGTACCTGGACTACCTGTGGGGCTCCTGGTACTGAGTAGGTCTGAGCCAAATTGACCTCCAGACACTGGAGCACAACAACACCCTACACTCTCAGTGACAGATCCTCTGAGCCCTTTTTGCTGAACGTGAGCCAGTGGCGTAACGATCGGCGCCCGAAAGTACAGAAGCAGAACTAGTGTGTGGTCAGGGCCACGGAAGCTCTGGTGCTTGCTCCAGAAAACGTTGGCAGAGTTGGGGCCCAAAGCCACATCCCTGGGGAGGGAAGTCACCAGCAATCTCCTTGGCCAGATGGAATGTAGCCACGCGGCTACAGCCACAGCAGGAAGGGGTAATATCCTATGATGGTTTCCCCGATCCCAGGGTCTCCCTCCTTCTCGAGTTATGGGAGTTCCCGGATGATCTGGGACCCTGCGCCAACGAGGCAAAGAGAGAGTGTGGGCCATACAGCAGCGGCAGGAGCAGGACCCAGAGAATTCGGTAAGACAGAGGCTAAAGACGCTTGCTGAGATCACTCCCGGCAGCAGTTGTCGGGAGTTCCTTCTGCCCAACCTGGAGGCTCAGTGTGCGATCAGCACCAGACCCACTGTCTCAGCAGGAGAGTTACCTGGAGCGTCAAGCCTCAATGACCTCCAGGAAGGATCCCATGATTTGGGGCACCTAGCTTCTGGACTATACTGTGGGCTCACTGGAGCCATTCTACATGGACTGCGGTACCCAGGATTGCCCCGCTTCGGTGGCCTCCGGGAGGAAAGTGACCTTTGTTGTGAGTATTTGCCTGTCCATGGTGTAACTGTACTGGGAAGTTGGATTAGTCTGTGGCTGTGCCCTGCGAATTACAAACCCCACCGTTTCTGAGCTTCCCTGTGTCTGAGGACATTAACGCGTCTCGGCACAGACCGGGGGGCCTCTGACCGTGAGGTGACACTGAGATCCGTCAGCGAGACTCCATCGATGCCTGCGAGACACAGAAAATAAGTGGGAGTAGACCTGTCTGTATTAAAATGTATTATAATTGCACTGCTTTATTTAGACCAGAACAATAGATATACTTATACAACGTATTAGATGTTAAACGCGGAAAGTAAAATCATTACAACAACACGGGACCTCCCTACATAATGATCAGTCAAAACGTCTGCTATAATTACACTGTATACAGCGACGGATTTCCCGTTAGGCTCAGGCCTAAAGCAGCAACATTTTGGAGCAGCAAAAATGTCCGCCCCCATATCCAGATGCGACACTGTCTGGCCTATCGGGCCTGATGGGGGGGTCACTGACATGTGGCGTCCACCTCCTTGCTGCCGCCCTCCTTCTCCTTCTTAACCCGCGGCGGGCGTCACCGACGTGACGCATGGCAACGTGACATCGCAACGTCGCGACGCAGGGTTACCACGGCAACGCGACGCCGTGTGACGTCACGTTGGCGACGCTGCGATTCGGAAGGAGGAGGGCGGCCGCAAGGAGGCGGCCGCCACATGGAAGCGCCTCAGGGGCCGCGGACCTTGAAATGCGCTGATGATTGTACACATTTTACCCCATTGGTGTAATAAAAACATATATATATAATAATATCATCTAATAGTTTATTGTATATGAATATATATATAGAATTTTTTATATATATATATATATATATATATATATATATATATATATATATATATATATATATATATATATACAGTGTTCGACAGACCTATACATTTGCTCGCCCCGGGCGAGTGGATTTAACCCCCGGGCGAGTAAATATTGGCCCAAGCAGCACACGTTTGGTACTAGGTGGCGAGTAGATTTTTTTGTGTGGCGAGTAGATTTTTTGGTGATTTGTCAACCACTGTATATATATATATATAAATATATCTGTAAGGATCCCTAGAGATCGCATATGTGTGCATTTGGGACCCAATTAATCACTTTTATGTGATTACCTCTTGTGCTGTGCCGGTATATTGGATCTCTAGGGATCCTCACAGACTAACTATTTACACTTTACCGTGCACCACACTTACCTCAGCTTTTTTTGCAATGTGTTCTTTCTCTCTCTCTCTCTCTCTGGAGGGAGGGAGGGATGAGGGGGAATCGAGAGAAGGGGGTATGGAGAGGGAGGTGATGGGGAGTGGGGGGAAAGAGGGAGGGGATGGGGAGTGGGGAGTGGGGAGTGGGGGGAAAGAGGGAGGGGATGGGGAGTGGGGGGTGGGGGGTAAAAGGGAAAGGAAAAGAGAACACTGAGTGAATCAAGGGGGGCAACGTTTCGGGGGTGAGCCCCTTCTCCTGGCCCACCCCAAGGAGCTAATTAGGTAAAATGCGCTAATTATACCCTGGGTGGGAGATGAAAATCATAAAAGGATTTGTGATATATAAATATATAAGTAAAATAGGGTTACCATGAAAGATTACACATGTAATACCCGTGAGTGTAGGAATTAGCTTGAAGCACGTTGAGAGCCGTTGAAGTGATGCTGTTCGTGTGCTCACTCTGTTACAATCCCTTCGGGGGGAGGGGTGAGACTACATCTCGGACGCCAAGACCGTTTTCAGGTTGGAAGGACCTTTACGCCTCTGCATGCTTCTTCTTATTGAAGAAAATTGCGAGTTTACAATGTTTAACCCTTTACATTGCATGTGAAATAAATCTCTTTTATTGCGCCATAAAAACATTTTGCGTTCTTATCTCCTAGGATATAGATATATATATATATATATATATATATATATATATATATATATATATATATATATATATATATATATATCGCAAGAAGAAATGACCATCATTGGAGAGAGGAGGTACTCAACTGGATTCCAACAGAGACCAAAGACCAAGACGATGACTAAAAGTAAGATGGGATAATGAGATGTGTTGGGGCAACGTGGAGAAGAGAGGCTGTGCCCTCTGCCTTGGTCTGTGAGTGTTGGGGTGGAGTTGGGGGAACATATTGGGCAGTGAGGGTGCCAATGCCCTTAACTGTTCTGTCGGTATGGCTAATGCACTAGCTTGCTTGTGTTAATGGGGTTTAAGTGAGGTGAGTTATCATGCTCTTTGGTTAGGTTTCGTAGGGACCCCAACTGGGAAGTCAGGGGGTGCTGTAGAAGATGCAGCAGCTGCAGAGATGGGGTCGGCAGAGAGCCAAATGGTGGCAGATGCTAGTTTTAAGGAGTCTTATTTGTGTATGGTGAGTCCCTTAGATATGAACTTGTTACTGGCAACCAAGAAGAGGAATTGGGCAGAGACGTATATTCAGATACGGACTCTGCTGCCCAGCTAAAAAGGAGTCAGTAACCAAATGGGAGAAAAAAGGTGAGGATAAGGAAAAGAAGCAGGCGCCAAAAATGTTTGGGAGTTGGCTGGAATCATTTGCGATCCCAGCTAGTGTTATAAAAGGAAAAGATGCTACAGTATTGCTTGGCACTATTTCAATATCAGGACTTGGTCGGGGCATATGAGGGTATGGCGTGGTTGAAGTGTGTAGAGAGGTCTAAACAGAAGATGGCTGCCCAGAAGCATGGTCAGATCTGATAGGATCTAAAAGATATGGATCTATGGCTGTTTGACCCTTTAGTGGTTGGCCTAAGGGTTTTCCCCCAGGTGGTTACGGTTGAAGGATTAATGTAGCTCACCAGACTAGGTGTGGTGGTGGTGAGCAAGTCTGGTTGGGGTTGATAATCAGAAGTAGACCAGGTCCAGGTAAACCCACCTGTTCTTGTTTTGGTTTAATAAAAAGCTGTGGCCATTTGTAGGCATGATATGGTGTGTTTGTTTGGGGGATGGTTGAGTGCGAGAAGAAGGAGCGGCTTTGAGGGTCCAGAGGACATAGTTTATTTCAGATTGATATGTTATATATTAGAGTGCAACAACTTAACTCCAATAGCAGAGCAGAACATAGGCTCCGGGGCAGAAGGGTCTCCAAAAATCTAAATTTCAATGGTATTGATCTTCTGATAGGAATTTGACAATGAGGTATTTGACCAAGGCAGTGCAAAGGACTCGGGGGCCATCCCTTAAGGTCGGAGGAAAGGAGATTTCACCAGCAACAAAGGAAAGGGTTCTTTACAGTAAGGGCAGTTACAATGTGGGGTTCATTACCCATGGAGACTGTGATGGCAGATACAATAGATATGTTCCAAAAAAAGGTTGGACATCTTTTTAGAAACAAAAGGTATACAGGGATATACCAAATAAGTAAACACAATGTTGGTCCAGGGAGAAAACTGATTGCCATTATTGGAGGCAGGAAGGAATTTATATTTCCTCTTATGTGATCATTGGATGATGTGTCACTGGGGTTTTTGGTTTGTCTTCCTCCGAATCAAAATACTGGAAATACAAATATAGGATAAGTACGTGTTGTCTACATTTTACTCAACAGCTTTATGTCTTTTTTCAACCTCATCTACTATGTAACTGTGTATTGGACCAGGATGAAAAGGGACAAGGGAATTCGTATCAATAGCTATTTAGGGGGGAAACCATACTGGGGGGTAATGACCTTCCCCTTCATACTAGAATAACGTTAGGGGGGGAAACCCTGTAATACCATACTGGGGGGTAATGACCTTCCCCTTCATACTAGAATAACGTTAGGGGGGGGAAACCCTGTAATACCATACTGGGGGGTAATGACCTTCCCCTTCATACTAGAATAACGTTAGCATAGACGTAATGATTTTTCCAGCCTTACAGTACATACTATGCTACAAAACAGTCCTAAACCGAGTCCTGGCGTCAGAAGGAAAACATCCTTCAGCTCCAAGGTGTGGGAGATGTGCCTGGATCTGTCTGTTGGGGATTTACACATTGTTTTACAAGCTAGGAAAGAACACCGCTGTCTGCTCTTACATTGACAAGACTGGAGGAGAATCAGTTGTCTGCAGACAGGTTACAGTAATCCCTTAAGTGCTCCGGAGCTCCACGTTCTCCTCATTAGAGCGGTTATATCCCTGGCAGGGGTGTTGCAGCCTGCCCAGAAGATGAAGGGGTTACCTGTGCAATGCATTGATGTTGTTTTTCAGCGCCGGTGGGGCTGGCAGAACATTGATTGGATGTAGTGGAGATCTCATAACGGAAGATTCTGGGACATTGGGGGGACAGTTTCAAAGCTCTAGCAGCTGTGTTGGTTCAGGACATGTGTTGTAGACCAGTGTTTTTCAACAGGGTTCCCGGGCATCCCTATTTGAAAATCGGACCAAAACCAGAAGGATTTACAATGCATCTGATCTCAGACGCATTATTAGAGAGGATCGGGGTTCCTTACAATGCATCTGATCTCAGACGCGCTATTAGAGAGGGTTTGGGTTCCTTACAATGCATCTGATCTCAGACGCGCTATTAGAGAGGGTTGGGGTTCCTTACAATGCATCTGATCTCAGACGCGTTATTAGAGAGGGTTGGGGTTCCTTACAATGCATCTGATCTCAGTCGCGCTATTAGAGAGGGTTGGGGTTCCTTACAATGCATCTGATCTCAGAGGCGCTATTAGAGAGGGTTGGGGTTCCTTACAACGCACCTGATCTCAGACGAGCTATTAGAGAGGGTTGGGGATCCTTACAATGCACCTGATCTCAGGCGCGCTATTAGAGAGGGTTGGGGTTCCTTACAATGCATCTGATCTCAGACGCGCTATTTGAGAGGGTTAGGGTTCCTTACAATGCATCTGATCTCAGACGCGCTATTAGAGAGGGTCGGGGTTCCTTACAATGCATCTGATCTCAGACACGCTATTAGAGAGGGTTGGGGTTCCTTACAATGCATCGGATCTCAGACGCACTATTAGAGAGGGTCGGGGTTCCTTACAATGCATCTGATCTCAGACGCGCTATTAGAGAGGGTTGGGGTTCCTTACAATGCATCTGATCTCAGACACGCTATTAGAGAGGGTTGGGGCTCCTTACAATGCATCTGATCTCAGACGCGCTATTACAGAGGGTCGGGGTTCCTTACAATGCATCTGATCCCAGACGCGCTATTAGAGAGGGTTGGGGTTCCTTACAACGCACCTGATCTCAGACGCGCTATTAGAAAGGGTTGGGGATCCTTACAATGCATCTGATCTCAGACGTGTTATTTGAGAGGGTTGGGGTTCCTTACAATGCATCTAATTTCAGACGCGCTATTAGAGAGGGTCGGGGTTCCTTACAATGCCTCTGATCTCAGACGCGCTATTAGAGAGGGTTGGGGTTCCTTACAATGCATCTGATCTCAGACGCGCTATTAGAGAGGGTTGGGGTTCCTTACAATGTATCTGATCTCAGACGCGCTATTAGAGAGGGTTGGGGTTCCTTACAATGCATCTAATTTCAGACGCGCTATTAGAGAGGGTTGGGGTTCCTTACACTGCATCTGATCTCAGAAGCGCTATTAGAGAGGGTTGGGGTTCCTTACAATGCATCTGATCTCAGACGCGCTATTAGAGAGGGTTGGGGTTCCTTACAATGCATCTGATCTCAGACGCGCTATTAGAGAGGGTCGGGGTTCCTTACAATGCATCTGATCTCAGACACGCTATTAGAGAGGGTCGGGGTTCCTTACAATGCATCTGATCTCAGACGCGCTATTAGAGAGGGTCGGGGTTCCTTACAGTGCGTCTGATCTCAGACGCGCTATTAGAGAGGGTTGGGGTTCCTTACAATGCATCTGATCCCAGACGCGCTATTAGAGAGGGTTGGGGTTCCTTACAATGCATCTAATTTCAGACGCGCTATTAGAGAGGGTTGGGGTTCCTTACACTGCATCTGATCTCAGAAGCGCTATTAGAGAGGGTCGGGGTTCCTTACAATGCATCTGATCTCAGACGCGCTATTAGAGAGGGTCGGGGTTCCTTACAATGCATCTGATCTCAGACGCGCTATTAGAGAGGGTCGGGGTTCCTTACAATGCATCTGATCTCAGACGCGCTATTAGAGAGGGTTGGGGTTCCTTACAATGCATCTGATCTCAGACGCGCTATTAGAGAGAGTTGGGGTACCTTACAATGCATCTGATCTCAGACGCGCTATTAGAGAGGGTCGGGGTTCCTTACAATGCATCTGATCTCAGACGCGCTATTAGAGAGGGTCGGGGTTCCTTACAATGCATCTGATCTCAGACGCGCTATTAGAGAGGGTCGGGGTTCCTTACTATGCATCTGATCTCAGACGCGCTATTAGAGAGGGTCGGGGTTCCTTACAATGCATCTGATCTCAGACGCGCTATTAGAGAGGGTTGGGGTTCCTTACAATGCATCTGATCTCAGACGCGCTATTAGAGAGAGTTGGGGTACCTTACAATGCATCTGATCTCAGACGCGCTATTAGAGAGGGTCGGGGTTCCTTACAATGCATCTGATCTCAGACGCGCTATTAGAGAGGGTCGGGGTTCCTTACAATGCATCTGATCTCAGACGCGCTATTAGAGAGGGTCGGGGTTCCTTACAATGCATCAGATCTCAGACGCGCTATTAGAGAGGGTCGGGATTTCTTGGCGTCAGTAGGGGAACATCCTTCAGCTCCTAATCCATACACACTTACCATAACATCCATCTACTGTCTCCGTAACTTTTCCCTCAGTACACCTTAGATTGCAAGCTCTTCGGGGCAGGGACTCATTTCCTATTTTTTTATTTCTATGTTCGGAGTGCCTACCTGTGTTATGTCTTATCTTATTCTGCTGCGTGTCTAGTGCTGCTGTGAAGCGCTCTGTATACCAATGGCGCTATATTGCGCTACACATACATGCATGCATGTTCTAATTCTGTTAGAGAACTTACACGCATGATTGGGGTCCAGCTAAAGAAAGATTTGCTTTGATTAAAACAAAAATACAAATCTCTGCGTCAAATGGAACTAGGTAACCCTTCTAATGGTTGCACCCCCCCACTGGCAGCAACAGGGTTAAAAAAAATTGGCTCCATTGGACCTGACTCGCTAGCCAACGAGGTTGATGCTATGTCAGAGGTGACAGAGATTTGGGACACCGCTAATAGGATAAAACACAGAATTCGACATAACTCCCAACTCGTCCCGTTGCCTCTGCCCAGATCTCCCGACGGCAAAATAGACCCAAAGTGTCTTCATACCTTCAGGTTGAGTGACGGCCGAGAAGAATATGCCTCTTCTACATGCCTGCCGAGTATCACCAGTCCGGTGATGTCCATTTGGCGGTCTGAGTACAGACCAGTCCGGGGTCATTACCATGGTGCTCGCCTGGAGATAGCCGAGACGTATACCGAACGCCAAAAAGCTCTTTCCTAGGTATGTAACGAGACAAGGGGGACCCGTTTGCTACTCTACATCCAACTTGACGGCATACCGGTTTCCTCTCCCTCTCTAGGCGGTGGGAGAGATACATGAGACAGTATAATATTGAACAAAGACACCCTCAGGGCAGCACTCGTTGTATGTGATAATGTAATGGTGATAAACTTAACATTAAAATGCTTTAATTATGTTAGTTAAAATAGTGTCAAAATCGTTGAAATAAATGGACAACTGACAGTGGTAACACAACACACAAGACAGACAAAAATACACAATACTCAAACTGAAATCTAGGGGGAAAGGTAGAGATCCTACCTATCTGCTAATTAGCAGTGATGAGCAATCAATGACTGGATAGTCGGCCCCCTGGTTCAGCAATGACAAGGTTAAAAAGCCTGTAAAATAGATAC
Source organism: Ascaphus truei (assembly GCF_040206685.1). NCBI lineage: Eukaryota > Metazoa > Chordata > Amphibia > Anura > Ascaphidae > Ascaphus > Ascaphus truei. The sequence continues at coordinate 2,916,525 of NC_134505.1, read as the reverse complement.
AGGTGACGGTGGACTGACCATGCAAAGGTATATGCCAAAATGCTATGCAAAGTATATAGCAATTGAGTGAGAGCTCACTGATAGTAGTTTAGTACAGCACAGGAGCTCACAAAGTGTGGTACTTAGCTCTGGGGCACGGATCTAGTCCGTATCCAGTTATAGCCCCTAGTTCAAATGTGCCACTAAAACACGCTTATTGAAGCCTCACAATACACAGAAATCAATCATTCTCTTGGCTGTCGATAGCTAAGTGCACAAGAGCTTACAAAGTGTAATATTCAGCTCTGGGGCACGGATCTCGACCGTATCAAGTTATGGCCCCCTAATTCAAATGTGACACTACTTATATACTATATTAGTGAAAGCACTGTATGCCTGCCTGCCTGCCTGCCTGCCTGCTGGATGTCCGGTGTCCCTAGGGGAAATCTCAATGGTCCCTTGGGCCGCCCCCGCACACCTCTCATTGGCCTGAGGCGGAGTGACGGCCCAAAGGACACACAGGGACACAAACACACACACAGGGACACAAACACACACACAGGGACACACACAGGGACACACACACACACACACACACAGACATACACACACACAGGGACACACACACACACAGTAGGGGGGGGGGTGTACATTAGCAGCATTGTATAACCCGGGGGGGGGGGGGGCTCACATACCCCGCCTCCGCCTCTTCCTCCCCGAAATCAGCCTTCACACCCGCGCGCACGTCCTCCTCTCCCCGTGTCTCCCGCGCTTTCAAACACCCCCCCCCCCCCCCCCCCGGCGCCGCTACAGTGAGCGGAGGAGCGAGTGCCCGGGACACAGCGGGGGAGCGGCCACAACAAGCTGCCTCCCGCCTCAGTTCCACGTGGGAGCGGCCGGACTGGTGAGTGAGCGGCCTTCACCCACCCCTCACCCCCCTTCAAATCACCTCCCCTCCACCCCCCCCCCCCCCCCCGGCGCCGCTACAGTCAGCGGAGCGAGCGAGCGCCCGGGACACAGCGGGGGAGCGGCCACAACAAGCTGCCTCCCGCCTCAGATCCACGTGGGAGCGGCCGGACGGGTGAGGGAGCTGCCGGACGGGTGAGTGAGCGGCCGGACGGGTGAGCGGCCGGACGGGTGAGGGAGCGGCCTTCACCTCCCCTCACCCCCCCTCACCCCCCTTCACCTCACCTCCCCTCACCCACCCCTCACTCCACTTCCCTTCCCTTCCACCTCCCTCCACCCCCCCTTCACCTCCCTCCACCCCCCCTTCACCTCCACCCCCCCTTCACCTCCCCTTCACCCCCCCCCCCACCTCCCCTTCACCCCCCACCTCCCCTTCACCCCCCACCTCCCCTTCACCCCCCCACCCCCCCCTTCACCTCCCCTTCACCTCCCCTCCACCCCCCCTTCACCTCCCCTCCACCCCCCCCTTCACCTCCCCTCCACCCCCCCCCCTTCACCTCCCCTCCACTCCCCCCCCTCACCTCCCCTCCACCCCCCCCTTCACCTCCCCTCCACCCCCCCCTTCACCTCCCCTCCACCCCCCCCCCTTCACCTCCCCTCCGCCCCCCCCTTCACTCCCCTCCACCCCCCCCTTCACCTCCCCTCCACCCCCACCCTTCACCTCCCCTCCACCCCCACCCTTCACCTCCCCTTCACCCCCCCTCACCTTCCTTCACTCCCCCCTTACAACCTCCCACCACCTCCTCACCACCTCCACCCCCCTTCCCACCTCCCCACCCACCTTCCCAACTCCCCACCACCTCCCCCCCTTCCCCCCACCCCCCCCCCCCCTTCCCACCACCTCCCCCCACCCCCTCCCCTTCCCACCACCCCTTCCCCCCAACCCCCCTCCTTCCCACCACCTCCCCCCCACCCCCCCCTTCCCTGAGGCGGAGTCACGGGCCAAAGGACACACAGGGACACAGACACACACACACACACGTAGACACACACACACACACACACACAGACGTAGACACACACACACGTATACACACACACACACGTATACACAAACACACACACGTAGACACAAACACACACACGTAGACACACACACACATAGACACACACGTAGACACACACGTACACACACACACACACACACACACGTACACGTACACACACGCACGTAGACACACACACACGTACACGTAGACACACACACATGTACACGTAGACACACACACACATGTACACGTAGACACGTACACACACACACACATGTACACGTACACACACACACACACACATGTACACGTAGACACGTACACACACACACATGTACACGTATACTCACACACTGTACACGTACACACACACCATGGAGACATACACACACACACATGGAGACATACACACACACACATGTACACATACACACACACGTATACACTCACACACGTATACACACAGGTATACATACACATAATGTATACACACACACACATGTATACACACACATGTATACACACACACACATGTATACACACACACACACACACATGTATACACACACACACGTGTATACACACACACACACGTGTATACACACACACACGTGTATACACACACACACACGTGTATACACACACACATGTGTACACACACACACACACATGTGTATACACACACGTGTATACACACACATGTATATACACACACATGTATATACACACACATGTATATACACACACATGTATACACACACACACATGTATACACACACACACACATGTATACACACACACACACACACACACACACACTTATACACACACACATACAATGTATACACACAAACATGTATACACACACAAACATGTATACACGTGTATACACACACATGTGTATACACACACACGTATACACACACACAATATATACATACACACAATGTATACACACACATGTGTATACATACACGTGTATACACACACACATGTGTATACACACACGTGTATACACACACACACGTGTATACACACACGTGTATACACACACACACACACGTGTATACACACACACACGTGTATACACACACACGTGTATACACACACATACGTGTATACACACACATACGTGTATACACACACACGTGTATACACACACACACATACAATGTATACACACAAACATGTATACACACACACCCCCCAGCACCACCACATCAGCACACTGCTATCCCATGCCCCCCCAGCACACTGGCATTCTCGCCTCCCCACCATTCCCAGCCCCCATCAACACCATCAGCACCCACACATCGCCACCTTTGCACCTCCCCCATCGGCACACCCACATCCGCACCCTCACATCAGCACCAAACCCTCCAAATCAGCACACCAATACAATCACCATCAGTACAGCCACAGCAGCACTACCACCGCACATGGGCCGCGTGGACCACTCCCCACCCAAATGCCACACCCACACCACAAACATCCCGGGCAACGCCGGGGCTCTCAGCTAGTTTATTTTTATTTATAAAATATTTTACCAGGAAGTAAGGGGGTTATCTACCAGTCACTTGTCAATGCACCAAAAAATACGTTGGCAAGAGCATCCGTGAGTTCCGCCAGCGTATTCTGGAACATCTAGGGGCAATACAGAATCATCTGGACACCCCTCTAGCCAATCACATACATCAGGTGCATGGTGGTGACATTACTAACCTTTGCTTCACAGGGATTGAAAGCGTCCCCCCCTAGTCCAAGAGGGGGTGACTGGAATCGTCTCATCTTACAGAAAGAGTCCAAATGGATTTATTTATTGGGTACTTTGGCACCTAGAAGGATTAATGAGGGTTTTCTATTCTCTCCCTTTATTTAGCGTGCCAGCATCACCACACTTAACCCCCTGGTTTTTGGTCCATGGTACACAAGCAACATCTATCCTATACAGGGTTTGGCTTTATGAGCATTTTATCCTAATTTTTCGTGACCTTGTTCTTCTAGGTACACAACAACGTTCATACAGTTCCTGAACCAATGAAGATCACACTTTGCCTGTTTTCAATATAAACTTTATTGCTTGGGCTGGCTCTCCCTCGATCCCGTCGGCAGTACCAAGTCATCTGCCGTTCTCCTGCAATAGAATCAATTGGTTAGACTCAGCTGCTCTGCATTAGCTGGTGACTCAACACACACTATATATATCCTGCGTGTAGCTCTCCACGTCACCACCGTTGAGAAAGCGCCCCAGCGAAACGTGCGTCAGGTGGGAGGCGGCTACAGGACTGACGTCATCACGCGATGACGTTCACATGCCGGGCAGAGGGTGAGAGGCACTGCTAAGTGCGATGTATGTGTGAAGGGACACAATGTCTACATGTAATAGACCCTTTGTACTTTATATGGTGCAGTTGCCTGCTGGATTTTTGAGCAGGTAGCCAACTTACATCAGCGTTACTTTGTTGCGCAAGCTCTGACGAGGGCTCGGTATACTTGATAGGGGCACGGTGTGTTTACAATTACCTTACCCTGAGTATTCAAGTGTAACTGCTGTTTATTACTGCTGCATTATGTGTATCCCTTCCTCCCTCGGCTAATTATATGTGGTTGCTCACTATGTCTCTGCTGTCTGTTATCGTACCTGCTATAGTGGCACATTTGAATTAGGGGGCCATAACTTGATACGGTCGAGATCCGTGCCCCAGAGCTGAATATTACACTTTGTAAGCTCTTGTGCACTTAGCTATCGACAGCCAAGAGAATGATTGATTTCTGTGTATTGTGAGGCTTCAATAAGCGTGTTTTAGTGGCACATTTGAACTAGGGGGCTATAACTGGATACGGACTAGATCCGTGCCCCAGAGCTAAGTACCCACACTTTGTGAGCTCCTGTGCTGTACTAAACTACTATCAGTGAGCTCTCACTCAATTGCTATATACTTTGCATAGCATTTTGGCATATACCTTTGCATGGTCAGTCCACCGTCACCTGTATCTATTTTACAGGCTTTTTAACCCTGTCATTGCTAAACCAGGGGGCCAACTATCCAGTCATTGATTGCTCATCACTGCTAATTAGCAGATAGGTAGGATCTCTACCTTTCCCCCTAGATTTCAGTTTGAGTATTGTGTATTTTTGTCTGTCTTGTGTGTTGTGTTACCACTGTCAGTTGTCCATTTATTTCAACGATTTTGAGACTTATTTTAACTAACATAATTAAAGCATTTTAATTTTAAGTTTATCACCATTACATTATCACTTACAACGAGTGCTGCCCTGAGGGTGTCTTTGTTCTCCAGTAATCATCCTGTTCTCTCCCCTTATTGCACCGTTGTTGATTTCATTTTATTACAGGCTGATGCGAGGGTCCTCATCCCCTTCCCCCATTGTTGTAACAGTATAATATTGGTAGGGTAGGACTTACAGAAGGTGACGTGGTCGCAGGCTTCAAATATTGTGGCCAAAGTATTAAACTGAGCGACCCATATTTATGAAGAAAGAATGTAGATAGAATACATATTAATGTACTATATCATTTGTTATATTAGATGTAGCATTGCCACCTTTTTGTCTCTTGTTTTTTATATATATATATATACTAGCTGAGACCCGGCGTTGCCCTGTGAGTTAAATTTCCCTGCTAGGAAAGGGGGGGGGTGAGGGGGGGAAAAGGGGGGGGAGGAGGGGGAAAGGGGGAAAGGGGGAAAGGGGGAGGGGAGGGGGGGGACAGTGGACAGGAGGGGGGGACAGTGGACGGGGGAGGGACGGTGGAGGCGGGGGACAGTGGACGGGGGGGGGACAGTGGACAGGGGGGGACAGTGGACGGGGGGGACAGTGGACGGGGGGGACAGTGGACGGGGGGGGGGGACAGTGGACAGGAGGGTGACGGGACAGTGGACAGGAGGGGGACGGGACAGTGGACAGGAGGGGGACAGGACAGTGGACAGGAGGGGGACGAGACAGTGGACAGGAGGGGGGGTGACAGTGGACAGGAGGGGGGGGGTGACAGTGGACAGGAGGGGGGGTGACAGTGGACAGGAGGGGGGGGTGACAGTGGACAGGAGGGGGGGTGACAGTG